>NC_136069.1:1239540396-1240140396 GCF_964261635.1 Lissotriton helveticus | reverse complement strand
ATGAGTTATCATTTTAAACATGTTGAGAAAAAGCCAACATTATTTCAGAAGTTTAAGAATTTATTTTCACCTGACAAGAAAATCGAAACGCGAGGTGGTAAACTACTTCATAAGTATAAAACACCTGCAGCGTATATGAAAGGTGAATATGGATATCATACTGTCTTATGGTTCGATAGTTGGAAACGCTATACTAAAAACGACGGTGTTTTAACTTGGCCTGATGATGGTTCATTTAATGTAAAAATCTTAAGAAATTTACGAGAGAAAATGAATGCTCTTGTTCCGAAACCGAGACCAACTCAATTTGAAGCTTTAGTTGAGTGGGAAGACGAAATGTATCAGTTACAAAGAGAAGCTAGTGGAATTAAAAGACCTTCTAAAAATCCATCTTGGAAAAGAGAAACTCATGAAGATAGATTGCGAATGTGGAGACAGGGAAACATGAGTGAAGGATTGTATTTAATTCATGAAATGGTAATGGGTACTCCTACAGGGAAATCTATGGAAAGTGAATCTGAGGATGCAATTATGGAAGAAATATATACAACTGCTAGAAAGAATCAGCCTTTGAGACCTCCTAGATCATGGTCTACTCCGGTAGTTTCTACTGAAACTTCACCGAGTGCACCTCCAATTAATGAAGCTCCTAAACTTTATCCAAATAATTGTGAAATCATTGAAACTCCTAGAAGACCAGAATTCGAGAATGCTCGAAATGAAGGTAGACATTTTACAATGGCTCCAAGAGCAAGAGAACCTCCAAAAGATTATACAAGAGAGGAAAGAAATGTTGAAGATGTTGATTATAATGAATATTTAAGATCTAAAGAAGAATTAATAAAAAGAATGACAAAAGGCATGGAAGCTGTGACAGTTCCAGTAACAATTGGTCCTGTTCAACCCGTATTTGACCAAAAGGAAACAAACAAAACTGGATTAACTATTCCTTTAAATACAGAAATTCAAAAGGCTGCTGAAAAATTTTATTCAGACTTATCTGAAATAAACTCTTCTAAATCGAGAATGCCTGATTTAACCTTTAATGAGGATTTATCTCCAAAAACACCAATGGGTGTTATATCAGATATAGGGAGTCCTGAAGTCAGGGTAACCACACCAAAACTTGATGTGGCCAAATTAAAAGCGAATATCGAAGAATTAATAATTGGAACAATTGGTCCAGATAGTTTAAATTACTATCGAGATGATGAACTACTGTTCATTTGCAAAAGCATTCAGTGGAAAACGAAAAACAAATATGATCAACTAGAGGATCTAGCAGCAGAACTTGAAATCGATGTGAGTAAACAAAAGAATTTTGCAAAGCATTACAGATTAGACTTTTCAGAAAGTGACATCGAGAGTTTAAACTCAATGGGAAGAATAGTTCATATTAAAGATTTGATTGTCTATATCAAAAGGCTAGGAGAACTGAACAAATGGAGAGTAAAATGGACGAAAAAGAAGGAAGATGAAAGATTGGAAAAATTGTCAAAACAATTTCCAATGAGAGAAATTGCAGGTGGAGGATATGTTCATGTCCCTTGGTCGAGACAGGACATTCTGTTATTCACAAATGATTTTCCAAAATTGAGGGAAAAACCAGTTGAGTGGTACAGGCAAGTCGATAGATTTATCAAAGTGTCAAAAGTTCTGTGGATTGATTTAGATGGATTTTTTGACATTGTCGTTCCATCAGATCTTTGGACAGAATGCAAAATATCGATTAGTTGGCCAAAAACAGAACCTGAGCGAATCAAAGAAACAGGTGCTCCAAATCCACTTGTAATGGATTTTTATGAAAAAGTAATTGTTTGGATGAAAAACAAAATTCCACCCAAAGAAGTCGATTGGGTTAAAATAGAAAGAACAGAACAGGAAACAAAAGAATCAGTTCATTCTTTTTATGAAAGACTACTGTTAATCTTTAAACAATACAGTGGTTATGAAAAATTAGATGAAAAAGACATGAGTCATTTTGTCTATAGATTTGTTTATGGACTAAAACCTGAAATTGGAGAAATGATCAGAAATAGTATTGTCGGATGGCAATCACTATCTGTAGATGATATTCTAAGAAAAGCAAAGTATTGTAGCGATGAAATAGAAGTAAAACAAAAGAAGCTGAAGGAAAAAGCCATGTGGGCTCAGGTAAAGGTGGCTGAGCAACAGATTGCCAGCATGGGAAATAAGAACACTAATTTTGTTCAAACTGGAAATACAAACCAGATACAAGGAAAGTTTAAAAGTAATAATTTCCCAAAGAAATTTAGCCCAAAGATAGAGGAGTTGAAGCAAAGATTACCTTGTTTTAATTGTGGCGAAATTGGACATTGGAGAGACGAGTGTCCTCATCCTCCTAAAAACTTAAAGAATCCCTTATTGAATCCACAGATGCAGAATGGTGTTGACCTGCAGCGACAGCTACAGATGCAACAGGGGTTAAACGAATTTAATATTCAGCGACAGTTACAGCAACAGCAACAACAACAGGTGAATAATCGTCAAGACCAATTGCCACAACCACCTTTTCCGAATTGTGGGGGAGTTCAAAAATATAATCCAAACGTGGGATTTCAGGGAAGTGAACAGGTAATAAAACCACAAAAACAGCAAAAACAGCAAAGGGTTCAAATGCAAAATGCTTCACAACAATTTTTATTAGCAGAAAGTCAAGACAGCGATTCAGATGATTATTGTTGACGGTACCCGAGAGAGGAGGAAGAGTGTGTTGTTGGAGCCACTCTTGAGGTTGACCAGTCTGGTCCTTTTGTAAACGGGAAAGTTAATGATGTAGACATCACTTTTCTAGTGGACACTGGTGCTACCCGTTCTACTGTTAGATCAGTGGAAATTGAAAACCTACCTCTCTCTGGGGATACCATCCAAGTTGTCGGAGTAAGTAATCAACAAATTAAAACTGACTTAACTGATCCAGTACCAGTTGAAATTGGAAACTACAGAGACAAACACAGATTTGTGGTTTGTAATAGTAGTCCAGTAAATCTATTGGGCAGAGACATCCTATGTAAAATGAATTGTAGAATATATTGTTCTCCTGATGGAGTTGAGTTACAAACAATGGAGGAAGATGGTTTATACAGAATGACAATGATGATGATGGAAGCAGAAGAAACAAAATTGTTTCCTGCATTTGAAGAAAAAGATTTACCTGAAGAACTCAAAGAAACAGTGAAATCTGAAATATGGGATTTTACTGGAAATGAGATGGGTCTGATGAAAAATGTAGATCCAGTAAAGATTGCATTGAAACAGGGAATAGAATTTCCAAACACTCCACAATATAAAATGAAAACTGAAACAATTGAAGGTATTACACCTATAATTGAAAAATTAATCAAACAAGGTGTATTAAAAGAAATGGAGAGTAGCTCTTGTAATTCACCAATTATGGGAGTTAAAAAGTCTAACGGAACATTTAGAATCGTACAAGATTTGAGAAAGGTTAATCAAATTGTCGTTCCATGTTGTCCTGTGGTTCCAAATCCAGCAGTAATTTTATTTCAGATTCCACATGATGCTGAATGGTATACAGTCATTGATCTTTGCAATGCATTCTTTACTGTTCCCTTACATCCAGACAGTTATGAAATATTTGCTTTCAGATTCCAAGGTAAGACCCTCGGATGGTCAAGAATCCCTCAGGGCTATACAGAAAGTCCTTCAATTTTTAACGAATTGTTAAAAAGATCATTAGAAAACTTAGACTTACCTGGTAGGTCTACGCTAGTGCAGTATATTGATGATTTGTTAATAGCTGCAAAGACAAGAGAAAATTGTGTAACAGACACAATAATTCTGTTAAATCGCCTTGCAGAAGAAGGACATAAAGTGTCCCCAGCAAAACTACAGTTTTGCAAACAAGAAGTAAAATATCTTGGTCACAGAATTGCAAAGGGAAAAAGACAAGTAACAATAGAGAGAATAAAAATGATTCAAGCAATGTTACCACCAAGAACACAAAGACAGGTCAGAATGTTCTTGGGAATGGTTGGTTATTGTCGACAATGGATAAGTGGATTTTCAGTAATTGCAAAACCACTAAAAAGACTGACAAAGTCAGATGTAAAAGATCCAATTATTCTCAATGATGCTGAGATGGACTCTTTTGAGAACCTGAAAAAGAGCTTATGCCAAGCTCCTGCTTTAGGTATGCCAAATTATGAGAAAGATTTCGAACTGTATTGCAGTGAGAGAGAAGGATGTGCATTATCTGTGTTAATTCAGAGACATGGAAATTTAAAGAAACCTATTGCATACTTCTCTGCAGTTCTTGATCCAATTGCAAAAGCATTACCAGGTTGTTTAAAAGCAGTTGCAGCTACAAGTATCAGTCTCGAACAAAGTGAAGGAATCATTATGGGATTTCCTGTGAAAGTTTTTGTGCCTCATTCAGTTGAAATATTACTGACAAGAGGTAAGACTCAACATTTAACAAGTAGCAGATTGACAAAGTATGAGAAAATCATACTGGGAGCAGATAATGTTTCGATTTCAAGATGTTTAAATCTGAATCCTTCTACATTACTGCCTGATTCTGAAATTGTTGATGACATTGAAACAGAACATGAATGTTTAGATGTCATGGAATTCTGCACTAAACCAAGAAAAGACATCAAAGACAGACCTTTGTCTGAATCGGATTTTGTCTACTTTGTAGATGGGTCATGCTTAAGATCCGAAGGAGGTGTCTTAAAAGCTTCATATTCAGTTTGTACAGTCGTAGATATTGAAGAAGCATCATGTCTTGAAGGAGTTCGTTCAGCACAAGTGGCTGAATTGATTGCTTTAATTCGTGCATGTGAAATATCAAAGGATATAAGAGTTACCATCATTACTGATAGTCAGTATGGGTACGGAGTTGTGCATGATTATGGACAACTCTGGTCACAGAGAGGATACATGACATCAGCAGGATCACCAATTAAAAATGCAGTTTTCATTAGGAGATTAATTGAAGCAATACAATTGCCAAAATAAATCGCCATTGTTAAGTGTGCAGCGCACACTAGAGGAACTGATTATATTTCCAAGGGAAATGCCTTCGCAGATGAAACAGCTAAATACTGCGCAAGGAAAAATTATTCATACAATCGGGAGAGGAGTAAAGAAACTGATTCAAATTCATTAATGCTAACAACTGTTGTAGAAACATGGCATGAGATTAGAGATTTACAAAATGAAGCAGAAGATGAAGAAAAAGACTTATGGTTAAGATCAGATTGTAGACCACGTGAAGAAGATGGAGTGTGGGTTTACAAAGATGGCAGAGTAGTCTTACCAAATTGCTTGATTGCTGACATGGCCAGATTATATCATGGTCCAGCACATCTAGGAAGAGATTCTATGGTTAGACTTTTCAGAGAAACATGGTTCAATACCAAGTTTAGAACTATTGCTGAATCTTTTTGTCAAAGGTGTTTGTCATGCCAACAAATGAATCCAAACAGAAAATCAGTGGTGGGGACAGGAATAATTGGTCGAGAAGGTGGTCCCTTTACCAGGTTACAAATGGATTTCATTGAAATGCCCTTACACAATTGTTTGAAATATGTACTTGTAATTGTATGCTTATTTTCAAGATGGGTAGAGGCTTTCCCTACACGACATTGTGATTCAATTACAGTAGCAAAACTAATGCTCAGAGAAATCATCCCAAGGTACGGTTTTCCAGTCACTATTGAGAGTGATGGAGGAAGCCATTTTGATAACAAACTGATGAAGTTAATTTGCGAAGCTTTGAGCATTGAGCAGAAAATACACTGTGCATACAGACCAGAGGCATCAGGAGTAGTTGAACAAATAAATGGAACAATTAAAAACAGAATTGGAAAAATGTGTCTTGAAACAGGTATAAAGTGGACTGATGCTCTTCCACTTGTTTTGATGTCATTAAGAAGTACACCAGATAAAAAGACAGGTTTGAGTCCTCATGAAATTTTAATGGGAAGAGTTATGAGGCAAGCTTTTGTACCTGTAGGTAAACTGTTGAGCATAAATGACAGTGCAATTTTGGATTACTGTAAAAGGTTATCTGATATGGTAACTTCTGTGTCTAATCAGGTGGGAACTGAAGCTCAATCAAATGAAAAGGTTTTGACACATGATCTGAGACCTGGCGATTGGGTCAGAACGAAAGTACATCGGAGAAGGAATTGTCTAGCTCCTAGATGGCAGAAACCTAGGCAGATAATTTTGATCACTACTAATGCTGTAAAGTGCAGAGGATTGAAACGTTGGATTCATCCTAGTCATACTATTCCAGTACCAACTCCT
This sequence comes from Lissotriton helveticus, assembly GCF_964261635.1. Lineage (NCBI taxonomy): Eukaryota > Metazoa > Chordata > Amphibia > Caudata > Salamandridae > Lissotriton > Lissotriton helveticus. Next base: position 1,240,134,096 of record NC_136069.1, on the reverse strand, counting down.
GAGAGTTCTGATGTTGAAAGTGATACCACAGATGATTCTGATTCAGAAGCAGAAGGCGGAACAGAAGGTGAAGTAATTCCAGATTCTGAAGATCGACAAGAAAGTCGACATCTGGAAACTGTGCCAGTGAATGGAAATTTGACAAGAAAAGACTTGGAAATAATTGAAATAGATTCTGAAGGTGAAGAGAATCTGTTAAAAGGAAAGATAACTGAGGATTCGGTTGTCTCCATTGAAGACAAAGAAGCAGAACAAAAAGAAGTTTCAGATCAGGAGAGTATCGAAAGGCAGAGAACAAACTCTGAAGTAAGGAACAGAAATCCGAAATCTGGGAAGTTGGAGGTAATTGAGGAAGAAGAGGAGAACGAATTACCAAGTACCAGTGATGGAAGACAAAGTGAAGTTCCTGAAGGAGTGAAATTGCCGAATAGAGAAGTTCCTGAGTCAATTGAAATTTCAGACTACGAAACTGAAGAAAGTGACGTGGAAGGTGAAAGTGAAAACAGAAAGAAAAGGACTTGGAAGTCAGAATCAAATAATTCTGAACCAAAGAAGAAGTACGTGAGAAAAGCAGACTACTGGCCAGGTGGAAGATTGAGAGTCAGATTGATCAAAAAGCCAAAAGAACAAGTTGAAGAAATCAGTAGTCAAAAGAGTCCTGGAAAAGAAGTTGGAGTTGGAAGAAAAATAGAAGTGATATCGAGAAAAGGGAAGAGAATAATAAGACCAAACCAAAAATATAAGTCTCCTGAGTGGACTTACTTAGTAATTCCACCTGTTATTGACATATATGATAGTAGTGAAGAAGAAAACGAAATCCAAGAAATTAGTGACAATGATTGAAGTACAGAAATATTAAATTGGCAAAAGGCTGAAGAAAAATTGTTAGTTGACACAAGGTCGAAGAAAAACTGTTTAGTTGAAGAAAACTTATGTATGACATAAGGTCGAAGAAATCTTGTTTAGGGTTTTAAAAATAAAAAATATTTTAAAAGGGGGGTGTAAATATAAATTTAGAATTTTAAAATTTATTTTATTTTTGAGGCTAAAACTAACCAAAAATGCCTTATGTTAAGGAGAGCACTTCAAAGTGTTCTGTTTTTAAAAGATGCTGTAAGATGACTCTGGTGTGTCTGCTCATTTTAATTCTGCTCTGGTTGGTTCTAGCTGTGATTATCCCTTTAGAAATGAATAGAGAATTACACAAAGTTAACATAACAAGCAAAGCTCTGGTTGGCCAAACTAAACATAGTGCGTCTACAAAAGTTATTGATCATCAGCCTAACATTCATCAAGATAAATCAATTGGTGATTTCTCAAGTAATACATTCACAAAGCTATTGAGTGAATATGTTAAGGTAATGGATGCAAAAGACTGCTACGTCTGCGTTAAGTTACCTGCTTCTGTTTCTGAGGGAGTAACATATAATATGCTTCCTCTCACTTATGCTGTAACATGTAGTGTATTAACTAGTTTATTTTATCAAACTGGACGTTTAGAATATTACTATTCAAACTATGATGAAATTTTTGCAAATATTAAGATTGATAATGCTTTAAATAAGCATAAGAAAGCAAAACAAATGAGAGAATTTTTCCTTATTACTAATGAACTCACTTACGAGTATGCTTACAAGAATAATCTAACATGTAAATTAAGTGCTGAAGGAAAGAAATTTTTGAATATGGTTGAGGAGAGAAGAGCAATTTATAAGAGGAATGAATTAGTCAAGCAGACTAAGTCAGCTTTCTGGCAAAAAGAGGACGAAAAATTAAATGGCAAAATGCTTGAAAATATTGCAATTCACATAGACAAACCAGTTAGTGGAAAACTTTGCATTAGAAGAGATAATACACTTTTTGATAATTACTTTGTAGGTGCAAGTAACTGTGAAGATACTTATCAGATTTTGGGAGGTTGGGGATTTAAAGGTGGAAAAGATCCTATCTTTCCTGGGATTTATTTTGTTTGTGGTGATAAAGCCTACTACAACCTTCCAGACCACTGGTATGGAACTTGTTATGTGGGAATTGTTTTTCCTAAAGTGTTTCATGTTGACAGAGATTCAGAAGGATTGTTTAAAATTCATAATTATGTAAATAGAGTTAAAAGAGAAACTTTTACTGAAGTTCTGGGAGATATTTTTCAAGCTGTAATACCTTTTGTTGGTATAACCCTAAATGCAGGGAGAATCAGAAAATTGTCCACTATAGTTGATAGATTATCAACTGACACAGCTGATGGGTTTCAATTAGTGAATGTTGAAGTTATTGCAATTAGATCTATGGTAATTCAAGACCGCCTTGCTTTAGACATACTCCTAGCAAAAGAGGGAGGAGTCTGTGGCATTTTACATGTTCAACATTGCTGTACATATATACCTGATGAAAGTAAGAATATTGAAATGTATATTAAGAATATTACACAAATGCATTCAGAGATAATTCCTTTAGAAGAAGATGATTTTACAGGGAAACTTTCAAAAAGGTTTCAAGCAATTAAAAACTGGTTTCATAATATCGGAAGTTCAATTCTTGGCAAGATTCTGGCACCTTTGATTATAATAGTATTCATTTTTATTTTGACCAAAATAGGTTGTTTGTTACATAAAAGAAAGAAACAGTTGAAAGAAAAGAAAAGAATCTATAAAATTAGAAAAGAACAAGAAAGAGAGATCGAATTACAGGAGTTACATGGAGAGCGTTATGCTAATTCCAAAGATTATGCAGAAACAGACTTTTAGGTTTACTGATACAAATGAATTTGAATCGATTTCTTAGAAATTTAAATTATCAAAATTTTGAGTGCTGGTGTGGTGATTTGTTAATCACCAGATGAGGGAGTTGATGGAGCGAGATAGAAAACAAAATTTTGTTTAATCTCGTGAAGTCATATTTCCATAACATGAATAATAATATTAATGATTTGTGATATGTCGTGCTAATACAACTTAGATTAAACTTTACACATGGGGGGACTAACATGTGTGCTCATAAACGTGCATAATTGTTGCATCTTTTTGTTCGTGCAAAATAATAAAATAATTTATTGTTTTCGTTTTTGTCATTACTAACTGCTGCAAACTTAAAAGAAGCATGTGCTTGTTTTGCTTTTCCTTGTCTGTGTGATGTCATTTCTACTATTCTAGGTGCATTTGAGTCTCATGGAATAACGGAAACTGGTAGATATAAACGCTGCTTTATTTGTTTGCAATGGCTAGGTAACATTTTGATTAATCGGGTGGGTTAATTAATTAGTAAATCTTGGGGTGGATACAGAATCTACATTATTTCTTACATTAATACTTTTCTTGTGTTTGTTTTATACTAGAAAGCTTAAAGTTGCCTGCTTTTGGGCCTAGTCACTTGAGTCGCAGAAAAGAGCTGACTTGTAATTCTGCAAAAGTCACGAGACGCCCATTCTGAATTATTCGTCAAAAGCTGCGTTCACAAAGCAAAAACTAACGTGCTGCCATCATTCTGTCGGACATGGCCAAGGTCGAAAGTGAACATTTTGTCAGCCTTAACTTGGCATCCGCGGAAGTTGCTTGGACGTAGTGAGAACAAATTTGAACATTTGTTGCAAACTCAGGAAGCTCCTGGTTTCACGTGGAAGAGACAATGGTCTTTATGAAACATGAGCTAATGGAACTTTTAGAAAGTGGGTGACATGTCACTTGTCACTCTCAGCCAATGGGACGTCGAAGATTTCTGAAAACTTTCCTTTGAGTAGTTTAGTTAACGTAGAAAGGTATAAAAAGTCATGCCCTTAGGGATGGGCTGGCTGCTGCTTTCTGATTTTCCGATGAGGGTGATGTGCTGTTGGACTTTGCGTGGAGCACGTAAGAATCCTCAAAGAACTTTACTTTAATTTCTATCTATTTAGCTCAGTTAGGGAATTAGGTTTTAGAAATGCTAAACTTTAAATATTTACTTTGATTTTGATTCACTTGCTTAAATTGTATTTTTCTCATATTTCTTACAATCATGCTTGCTTTATTGCAAATAAAATTCATTTATAAAACTATCAACTTATATACCATAATTTAGTAAATAAAATCTTACTTTTGACAAACAAGCTGGTCTTGGTTATTCAGGAGTGTAGGTTACTATTAGCTAGATCATGTCGCCAATGGTGGTCGTTTAAATGGTCAAGTTTTATTCTAATGATAATATTCCTTTCGCAGATATATAAAATGTATATAGTTTGTAGATGATGTGTATATAGATTTAATCTGACCACCTGATTCAGTAGGCCCAAAATATGTCAGGTTTATAAATGGGTCCATATTTAGTATAGAATTTTGTTTATAGGTTATGAAGTTGGGTAGCGTTGTTTATGATATATTTTCTATAGGCCGCTGGATCATACCCAATCTACCCCCTCCAATCTACCAGTCTGCACTCCACACCAATCTCCCCAAGTAGAGGGATGGGATAGATTGTAGTGGGGTGGTGGGATAAATTGAAGTGGAGTAGACTGGAGGGGAGTAGATTGGGGGTAGATTTGAGTGGGGTAGACCAGAGTGAAGTACATTCGGGTGGGGCAGTTTGGAGTAGGGTAGATTGGGGTGGAGTGCAGACTGGTAGATTGGAGGGGTTAGATTGGGTAGAGTAGGGTAGATTGGAATGGAGAGGGGTAGATTGGAGTGTATTGGGGAGATTGTAGTGGAGGTGGGTAAACTGGGCTAGATTCAAGTAGAGTGGGATGGGATAGATTGTAGTGGGGGGGAGTGGTGTCGAGTGGGATAAATTGAAGTGGAGTAGACTGGAAGGGAGTAGATTGGGGTAGATTTGAGTGGGGTACACCAGAGTAAAGTAGATTGGGGTGGGGCAGATTGGATTAGGGTAGATTGGGGTGGAGTGCAGACTGGTAGATTGGGGTGGGGATGGGTTGGTGTGGACTGGGTTAGATTGTAGTGCTCTGTGGTAGATTAGATTGTGGTAGATTGCAGTGGGGTGGATTGGAGTGGAGAGGAGCTCAATAGATTGGAGTTGAGTGAAAACTGGAGTGGAGTCGGCAGATTGGGGAAGAGGGGTGTGGTGAGGAATAGGGTGGAGTGGGGTATACTGGAGAGGAGTGGGGTAGAGCGGGTTAGAGTGGAGTGGTATTTGAGTAGTGTGGTAGACTAAGTGGATTGGAGTAGGGTAGATTAGAGTGAAGATGAGTGGGGTAGATTGGGGTGGGGTAGAATGGGTAGATTTGAGTGGGGTAGATTATGGTAGATAGGAGTGGTGTGGTTTGGGTTAGAGTGGAGTGGAGTTGGACAGAGTGGAGTGGAGATTGGAGTGGAGAGTGGTAGACTGGAGTATAATGGGAAAGATTGTGGTAGACGGTGGGTAGTCTAAGGTTTATTTGAGTTGGGTAGAGTGGAGTAGTGTAAATTGGGATAGAGAGGAATGTGGTAGATTGGGGTAGAGTGAGGTAGATGAGTGGAGTACACTGGAGGGTAGTAGATTGGGGTTGACTGGAGTGGGGTAGATTGGAGTAGGGTAGATTGGTGTGCAGTAGACTGGAGTGGTGTTAAGTGAGTTAGACTGAAGTGGGGTAGATTTGAGTGGAGTGTGGTAGACTAAGTGGACTGGAGTGGGGCATATTGGAGGAGTGGAGTAGATTGGGTGGATTGGAATGTGGTAGAATGTGGTAGATAGGAGTGGTGTGGACTGAGGTAGAGTGGAGTGGAGTTGGATAGATTGGAGTGTAGCGGGGATTGGAGTGGGGTGGAGTGGGGTAGATTGGAGTGGGGTAGATTGTGGTAGTGGCGTAGAGTCTCTTAGAGTGGAGGCGTGCAGAGTGGAGGGGCATGTTGTAAAGTGGAGTGTTGTAGAATAGAATGGTGTGGCGTAGAGTGAAAGGGCGTAGAGTGAAAGGGCATAGAGTGGAGTAGAGTGTGGTGGAGTGGAGTGGTGTAACGTGGAGTGGTGTAACGTGGAGTGGCGTAGTATGGAGTATGCATGGTGTGATAACGCACTGTCATTACAAACATGACATTTTCAATTGAAATGACGAATATATTTGCACATTTTACTGCACACAATGATAAGGTGTGGAAATGCCATTGCTTAGCGTATTGATTATATTCAAATGTTTGTTTCCGCCACACATCAGAATTACAAAAAAATTTGCTTCATTTGTACTTTCCTAATTCTGATATGCTCTGAAATATCAGCAGTTCACTTTTGTACTGTGCTAGTAAAATAACACCCTACATACACCCTATCATCTCATATGGGTACTCAACAGTATTGTCACATAAATTCGCTCACTTTGAAATCAGAGAAAGAAAAGTAAACACCAAGCTCCCTGGGAAGACAGAGTGTGACATTAGAAGTCTGTCTTTGTATGCACAGCAAATGTGACTAGATAATAACAAGATATAAAGGCCTATTACAAAAGGAGGGTACTCGGAAGGACACAATAGACAAGAGATGCTCACAGGGAGGGGCGGACTCAAGCTGGACAGCCTAAAGAAAAAAAATCCAGCAAATACAAAGCAAGCAACTATGAGTTACAAGCCACAAAGCCATAGTAAGCAATGGGCGAAATGCATTCCCTGGGAAGCTTTCAGAATACCCACAAGAAGGCATAAGCAAACTGGTAGGCTTCAAACTAAAAAGCGGATGCTACAGAAAAATTGGTAGCTTTCTTTTCTGTGGCATCCATTTTTCAGATGCTTTAGTCAGTGCTTGTTGCCCAGGCTGCCAGCCCATTCCCAAACTGAATTCAGGTGTAAAATAGTCCCTCATGCATTCCAAATGAGGTGGAAGGACATATCCAAACAGCCAATAGAAAAATGGTAGGACTGAAACACTTCAAGGTGTAATTGCAATGCCTCAAGTCAGTGACAAAGTTCCAAAGCAAAAAAAGTCAATGGCTAACAGAGGACGGCCCAAAGCCACTTAAACTATTGAATACAATATATTTTCCATGAATGGTGCATGTGCCATGCACACCAAACGTACCAAGATCAACTCCAACTAGGTCGGAGTAGCAAAACTAGCTAAATATAAAAAGTTCAGACGACACAAAACCTGGCTCATGATTCATCTATTTGGTTCACATGGTCACCAGAGTCAGGCACAATGCACCTCCGAAAACACATGGGGGTTGAAAATAAAATTGCAGGAGCTAGTTAGAAAGTCAAAAGGTTTAGAGGTTCATTGAAGACAATGGAGTGGCTCAGAGCCAATAAAGGTTGGAGTCATCTGCTCCAACGTTCAACGACTTTCTGTTCTTGCTTTTTATTCATTTTGAACATTCTCCCCTCAATGGGTGGAAAGTTCTACTAGTCTTATATAAGCTCTTCTGCTCCCTTTTGATACTGACTCTCACCTGTAGCTCAGGCCTACAATGAAGGTTCAGGCTCTTTAGTTAACAGTGTATTGTCCTTTCCAGCAAGCTAATCTAGATACACAGACTTAGCAGGTAAACTCCACGGCTCAGAAGTGAGGAATGTTTTCGATCGGAAACGAGAAATTCAGCAAAACCACAAGAGCTTCCACAAAGATCTTAGGAGAGAACCTCTCCCCAAGCTTTTGGCAAGCTTCTTTTGAACATCGCATTGCAGGATTCTGCCCAAAAGCTGGACCAATACAGGTACAGTGGACTTTCCATTGCTGCAGACACACCTGTAATAGTAAAAGCATCACTTAATATTGGAGGTCTCAGATATCAAACCCACCATTTGTACCTCTTCAACATAGACACGAAAGACTGTGTGCGTACATTTGTGGCACAGGGTCCTGTACTATTTCCTCTACATCATAATGATTAGGAAGACGTTTGCAGAAGAGCAACCTCAATGCTGAAACATGCACTTTTTGTGTTTTTGCTCTCTGCATCCTTGCAGGTTGTCAAGTGTCGGCTACACCCTTTATGTCTTGTAGTCAGGGTCAAGTACAGGGACTTCTGCCATGGCTTCAAAACATAACTACTTTAATAGAGAAAGGCCAGCTGCACTTCTGGGGGTATTACGAGTTGGTTATTTTCCTAAATCCCTAGGACACCTCACAAAAAAGAATGTGCACTCTCTCTATACCAGTTTCCCCACTATGTATGATTTACTCATGCGTTGGCTGGTTAGCAAGCATACATCATTGCCCTCTAAATCATTTAAATTTACAGTGGTTCTTATGTGGTCTGAGGACCCCTGGGGGTCCACAACTATTTTACAAAATTAAAAAAAACTTTCTATATTTGATTGTGATTTAAACAAAATATTCCAATATTTGAACATTTGTCTGGTGTATATGTGTGTTTGTATTTTTGCATATTGTTTTCAAGTTCAAATCATAGAAATCGGTTAGGCCGAGAGTCCCCGGCTTCCGATAATGATTCAGTGGGGCTCATGCATTCCAGAAATGATTCAGTGGGGGGTCCACAAAAGTCAAAAGGTTAAGAATAACTGATTTAAACTATATTTTCCATCACATTCTGAGGTATCCCATGATGAATTTGACTATGTGAGAATAATGCAACTATATGCAACAAGATCCACAAAATCTATCTTGCTCATTCGTTTTTACAGAGCCATGAGGCCTTTGCAATTTCACAAATGGCTTCACATGGAGTATAATAAAGACAACATTTTTTGGGGTCATGTTCCAGCTGCAAATATAGAGTCCATGAGCTTTTGCTAATGTAGTTCACATGGCTTCATTGCTGCAGCATCTTTGGGCCGCAAATGTGCAGCCCTTCCCCCCAATGCATTGTAGAAAAACAAACACATCAGGGACTATTCACCAATAAAGTTGGAAAAGTATGGGTGGAGCTCTCCCACCTCTGCATGCACCTACTTTTCTGATGTGATAGTATCAATAAACAATTCCAAGAGTAAGCCTTGAAAGCTTTGGGATGCCCAGAATTCCAGATTATTCTGGAGAAGGTCAGTTGATTTTCCATGCAGACTCCTGGAGGGAGAGGTGTGGCGCCGCGGCCAGGGTGACTGACTCCGGAATCTGGGGATCACGGTTCGATCCCCGGCACCGGCGGCAGATTAGCCCAGCACCATGTGACTCTGGGAAATAGCTTGCTTTATTTTACCGACTGCCCCCAGCGCCTAGAGACCCTTACGGGTGATTGTCCGTGCTTTACAAATGTGGATTATTATTATTATTACTGTTCCCCCTTTGAAGAGTTCTCCACAGCGGAGATCTCTCTAGAGTGGGAAGAAGATCCCATGTGGCAACACACCATTTTTTTCCTCTGTGGACAAGAAAAGTTTTTTTCCTTATGGAGAAACTCTTTTCCCTACACTTCCGGCAAATCTGGGAGTGAGCCATTCCCCTGGCAACCCTGGCAGTGGATTCACGCCAACTCTTGACTGGAATAAAAATCTGATCATTTCCAGAGTGGAAAGAAGAATGAGAGGAGTCTGTGACCACCCACAAACTTTACCTTGGACCCTCCTTCCCTTATGCGTGGAATTTACAGGTGCGGCCAAGTCATTACTCGTGTTGGAACTCGACACACACGTAAAAAGGCGTACACCTGCCAGGAATCCATTTGTGAATCATTGCAAGGCAAAAAAATGACATTCAATAATAAATTTACATTTATGATCGAATATACCTTTTGAATGGGGCCCATCATTAACAACCCTTTTCATAACTGTGATATCCAGTGCAATACTTTGCAACCTATTGCAGGGCTGCCTATAAGGAGCGAGAACATATCTGTTGAGAGAACCCATTATAATAGGATACATTTAGCATGCTGCACCAGCATGATGCAGGCTTACCTGGCGTATGTCAGAAAGCTCTGCCAATGCCTGCTGGCTCAGCAGGGGCAGTGTTTACAGAAAGGTCTACCTGAATGCATGAGTAAGTCAATGAATCCAGGGGTTTTCTTTATAGTCTGAGACTTGCACTTGCTCTGCTAGGAAACTGCAGAATTGCAGTGCTAAGCACATTAGAAAAATACATTATACTAAAATGATACATTTTATAGCTACTGCAAGGTAGGAAATGGCACATTTCAGACAAAGCAGACCTACAAGTTGAGTAGGTCAGAAAGCAGTGCATCAGAGGTGCTTGGCAAAACTGAGACCTGAGAAGAGGCAGATTCTCAGGAGAAAAACAGGAGGCAGCCAAGAAGAGTACAGTAGAGAAGACCAGTTCACATTTATTGGATCTGATGTAAAGGAAGGGTCAAGACATCTGGCAAAGAGACTGGAAGAAAGCGGAACACAACATGAAGATGTGTGCATCGTTAGATAAGCGGTATAGCCTAAAAGAACTGCTGAAAGGTGCCAGAGAGAATGTAAAACCTGGACCAAAGCTTACCCTTTGGGTCACAACAGTAGGAATGGGACATCAAGTGGGAGTGACTAGAGCAAACTGCAGAGTCTGAGAGGCAAGATAGTACACTCAAAAGATTACTATAGTCAATAGAGTTAACAGAGGAAGGAAGGCCAAGGAGAATGTGACTTTATTTGGGATGACACTGAGCAGTTTAACCCCTTCGCTGCGGGGGATATTCCCCTGCTGTGCTGGAGGGGGGCGCGCACAGCGCTCACATGCTCATGACGAGCTGAGCTCGTCATGAGGCACGGCGCTCCTGTGCTCATGACGAGCTCAGCTCGTCACAGCCACACCCGTTCCCGTGGAACGCTCAGCACAGCAGGGGAATTATCCCCGCATGCGAGCGTTCCACGGCTCATGACGAGCTGAGCTCGTCATGAGCACCGGAGCGCCGTGGCTCATGATGAGCTCAGCTCGTCATGAGCATTCAAGGGGTTAAGGCGAACGAGCACTGACAAAATCAAATTGTAAATGGGACGGAAGTAAACTAGAATAAACAAGAAAGATGGGCAAGGTGGGTGGACAACTGTATTAATAAGGCACAGTCAAAAGAGGGATTTTTTTTTAGAAGGGCAGGAACAGTCACAGAGGGCTAACCAGAGAGTGAGAGGGTAAAAAGGTGTAACAGAGCAGATGGGTAAAAGGATGTGATTAAGGTAGCAAATATTCAATCAGTTTGGGACGTGGTGGGATGAACCAAGCAGGCGAAGGGTGCGAGTTCCAAGTACATAAAAAAAAAAGAGTGACCAGATCAAAGCGAGGTAGAGGGATCAGTGATCCAGTTCATTTACACACTAAATTCACCTGGAAGCAGAAAAATTAGGGAACAATCTATCTCCATGACTATGGCACAAGACTGCCCTCGCTCTCACAAAGAAGCCACTCATTTTGTAAAAAGCTTTCGGGTAAATATATTATTTTCAACCAACAAGGTTTGGGTACATCAGTGATCCAACCCTGCTTTCACTGATAAGAAGCAGTTTAGCACTCTGACGCAGCCAGCAGGCAGCCTTATTATATATAAATACGGTGTTCCATAAAATAACTTATCTGAGGGTTCCTTGTGTTCACTGAAGAGTTACTGTTATTCTGTGGTACAATGATATTCGCTTTAACAACAGGCCTTATGCATGTACGTATAGTTGTGATATTCATAAAGCACAACCCTATCCGAAAAACTGATTCTTAAACAAGTTGGTCTTGTTCGCTAGTACAATTTAACACATCCATTGGTCAGGCTAGATGTACTCTCTGCCACAGTTGCTCCTCCTTTCCCCAACAGCTAGCCTTACATCCTGGACCAGCTGTATTTATTCTCTGCCTTATGTTATTTATTTTTATATCGCGCACAGATACTCATGAGTGTCCCGGCGCGGAGCCAGGGAGGGGTGAGAAAGTAAAGATCTAGGCAAAGAGATGAGTTTTCAGGAGCTTTCTAAAGGTCAGTGGTTCTTTAGTGTTCTGAAGTCCAAAAGGAAGGGCGTTCCAGGCTACGGACGCTTGCCGAGCAAGCGAGCTAATTTAAAACGAAGAACCAAAGCCAGAAGCTGAGAAGCTGAGAAGAGGATCGCAATTGTCTCACAGGGGCATAGAAAGACAAGCATTTACAATGCAATGGTCTCGGCATTAATAAAGGTAGAGCTATTGGATTTGCTCATTACATTTTTTTTTTTTTAAATCATAAATAAATGGCATTGTCATTTACATTGCCAATAGCTTAATCGTTAAATAAATGGCATTGTCATTTACAATGCCAATAGCTTAATCACTCGCAAATGCATGACCTATTGCATTTACACCCACACAGAGCCACACACACAAGGCCACCCACACACACACAGAGCCACCCACACAGAGCCACCCACACAGAGCCATCTACACAGAGCCACCCTCACACAGACAGAGCCACCCACACATAGAGCCACCTACAAAAAAAGCTATCCACAGAGCCACACACACACACACACAGAGCCACACACACAGCCACACACACACACACACAGAGCCACACACACACACACACAGAGCCACACACACACAGACACACACACACACACAGACACACACACACACACACACAGACAGACACACAGACAGACAGACACACACACAGACAAAGCCACACACACAGAGCCACGCACACACACACAGACACACAGACAGAGCCACGCACACACACACACAGACAGAGCCACACACACACACAGACAGAGCCACGCACACACACAGACAGGGCCACGCACACACACAGACAGGGCCACGCACACACACAGACAGGGCCACGCACACACACAGACAGGGCCACGCACACACACACACACAGACAGGGCCACGCACACACACACACACACACAGACAGAGCCACGCACACACACACAGACAGGGCCACGCACACACAGACAGAGCCAAGCGAAGCCTGCGCCTTTGCATCTGGGCGCGTCCTCGACGTACCTCAAGGCTCGAGTACAGGATTCAGACAGACACACGAGCATCCCAGGCTCCCGACGCGCTCATGGCCCCTTAAATGCATTATACCACTGACAAATAGGATGAAGTCAAATACATGTATGCCAAAGTGGGTCACTGATGGGTGTGCCTGCTTAAAAATCTAGGCACGGCGGATCTAGTGCGCGGCTCCAAGGTCGCGGTGCCACACCCACCTGCGCTCAGCTGGCCCGCGAGGAGCGGGGTCTGGAGGCCTCACGCCCGGCGACACAAAGGGGCATGTGTCGGAGTCTGCGCCGGGTGACCCGGGTCACCCCGTGAGTCAGCCGGAGCCTGATCGCTCCCGGCTCCACCGCCCGCACAAGATGCTGGCCACCCTGGGTCAGACGCGCAGGCTTCAGTGCCACGAAGCAGCGCGTGCACTTCGAAGCACTAGCGGAGGCCGAAGCATCCCTAGGAGGGAGGCTGCGGAGCATCCTCCCCCCCCCCCCCCCCGCCCCCAGACAGACCTCCTGAGACGTGAGAGCGCGGGGCCCCACAAAGCGCCCACTAGACCAGCGCGCTTCAAGAGGCACTATGGCATGGTCGCGTGGAGCCTGAAGCTAGCCGCCCACATGCCACGCGTTACATTAACAGTTCTGCCACAGTATGCGGAGCATGAGCCCACCCCCCCTCTATACGTCAGATAAATGTCCTAATTCCAATATGTCACAAAAGGATTCAATTAGAGTCAATCTGAGCTGAGAGCATCATGAAAATCCAACACAGATTAGAACCACCAGGAAAGCACAATAGACCCCAATTATACACATTTGCATACACACACGTACATACATATATGATAAGCATTCAGTGGGGCCGCCCGCCATCACAATAGGTACATACAAGACACGGGCAGCCCCAGGGATGCACTTTGCACGAACAAGACCACTGAATCAGCCGCTCAGACATCATTCGCAATCCAGGGCTCCCCGACAAAGAAACATAAATCTCACCACCAAGCTCTCCTGCGGCAGACTGCGCCTCGCGGGTCGATGCTCGCTCCGAACGGTCCCCCCCGACAGCAGACAGGGGCCCTCGGTGTCCTCCTGCAGCTGGATTCCGCCGAACCGGACTAAAGGCTGCCGAGTTCCTTTGTAGCTCCTAACACCAGCTGCCCACGTGCTTCCTCCTTGAGCAGCCTCGAGCGCGGGAGGGGGCGTGGCAGGTGGGAGCGCGCGCGGTCCGGCCCGTTAGCTCAAGTCGGCGTGCGACTGAGGTCCCCCCTCTAAGCCAGCCAATCGCTGAGCGAGAGCAGACGGTCCCCTACCCTCGCTTAATCGGTGAGGCCAGAGTCAGGCTTATGGGGCGGGGGAGGGAGGAAGGAAGGAAGGAAGGGGGAGGCACCAGAGGGAAAGAGAAGAGGTGGGAAGAGACGGGGCAGGAGGAGTACACCAGGGGAGGGATTGTGAAAGAGCCCCGTCCTTTTCAGACTGGGGGCGTGTTTTTCCATGATGACGTCACAGCGAGAAGGAAACGAAAAAACACGCCCCCAATCCGAAAAAGGCGGGGCTTAAACGGAGTGACGCCCCTCTCCTCCAATGGCTGGCCAGCATTTACGAGGCCAGCCAATGGAGAAGAGGGGCGGGTTAATGCCCCGTACTAAGAATCATTAAATCTTCGGACCGAACTGCACAAGCGTAGCCTACGGTCCTCGACCTAAAAAACGTTTTTGCAGGTAAATAGGTCCTTGGCCATAAAATGCACAATGGGCAATCATTAGTGATTTAAACTTCACCTTTGCTGTCACGAGCAGCCAGTGTAGGGAGCGCAGATTGGGGCTCACACTACTTCTGAAAGGCAAGTCAAGAAGAAGCCTGACTTTTCCATGTAGTGGGCCATGGGCTATAAATACAAATTATGAACGGAGGGTGACTGGCCTCTTTTGATTGACTCCTTATTCACCAGGAGATTTAGAAATCCAGAGTAGGTTTTCATGTATCCTACCACATATGCCCTCAAGCAGTGCGATGGCCATGAAGTCACTCTCCCCTCCGTGGGCTCCAGCTCGCCCAACCCCGTTGACCTTTTTTCCTGAAGTGTATATTGGACCTTGCCCATATTATTTGAGAAGCAAACATTTACTAGCCCTGCTTTACCTCGCGGATATTAAAAATATTCAATTATTTTGCTTTTCATTAACAAAAGGGCGGGCAGAATACATGGATGTATAAAAATAAACTCATTGGTCTCGATCCATGTAATCTATATCCTTGGCCATGTGTTTTTGGCACAGCTTTCTTAACTCTGTCTTGAACAGTTGCTCTCAGGCACAAATGCTCCTATTCTCAGGAGCAGCTGGCCTTTAACAGAACAGCCAGCCTTATTCTGTGGACTAGGTGGCCTTATAGTTGGGCACTCTTATTTTAGGGTATAGTTGGCCCTATTCTCAATTACCCTTTCCTTAATTCAATGGTAATGCTGTTCTTATTGTCTATGATTGATGGCCTTATTCTCTGGGACTTTTTTGATTTTCTTAGGTACTGTTGGCTTACTTCAAGTACAGGTTGCTTTTCGTCTCTTATGCTGTTGGAGTTATATACTAGTGGAGTCGTTCTTTCCCTCATGCACTTTTGACAATAGTCTATGCAGCGGATAGTCTTACTCACGAGTTGGCGCTAATCTGGAGCACAATGAATGCTGTGTCTGAGCCACAATGGAAAAGTACATACTGTGGAACAATGATGGGCAGGTTTTCCTGATCACTGCCAATGCTCCTATTATAGTGCAGCGATTACCACGTTCTTCAGCACTTTCCTGTTCAACATCAGCAACAAAACATACATTGACTATGCTGGCTCAAAGCAGTCAGTGGGTGCTTTGAGTTTTAACTTGAGGGCGGGACTAGGTTCAACTATATCACCTAACTGAGGTGCAGCGCAGCACTTCATTTGTAAGGGTCTTTGTGCTGCACCAGATGCATCAATCCATCAGAGAGCAAAGGTGCTCTTCATAATCATTTGTGGACGTTAATTACTAGTCATGAGGCGGGTTCTGGATCCGCTCCTTATTGCAATTGGCTGGGAATAAAGGGATAGAAAACTGCAAGGGACAGCCGTCCTGTGTCTGACATCACTTCAATAAAGGGCCGACATGCAAACCATTTGCCCTTTAAAAAATATTTTGTCTTTTAAATTCGTTTTTTTTAGTTCTATATTTAAACAATGTACGTTTACACCTTACATCTTCTGTTTGCACGTTCAGACGTTAGCATAAATGTAGCAATAACAGCTAACATTGTTGATATAGGCCATAGTTATAACTGTGCATCCCTCACTATCCACTCTTGGGGATGAGAAGTCTTATACTCATGATTAGTTGCAGCTCATCTGCAGCATTGTGTTCCATAAGTCGTGTCAAGCCTCTCCGACATAGGGACACAGATTCTGTTGGACCTGACATCCTTGCCATGGTTTTCCTCCAACATTTTGCCTTCCATACGCCTGTTTTTGCTGACTTTGTTTTTGCTGGCCATAGGACTCTGCACACTATACCACTAACCAGTGCTAAAGTGCTTGTGCTCTCTCATTTAAACATGATAAAATTGGCTTACAACCAATTGCCATTCTTAGTTTACTTGTAAGCCTGTAGTAAAGTGGTACTATATATGCTTAGGGCATGTAAATGAAATGCTACTAGTGGGCCTGCTGCAATGATTGTGCCACCCACTTTAAGTAGCCCTTTCAACATGTCCCAGACCTGCCATTGCAGCCTGTGGATGCAGTTTTAAACTGCCATTTCGTTCTGGCAAGATAAAACTCTTGCCAGATCCAAACCAGTCTTATTTAATACATACAAATCACCCCTAGGGTAGGCGCTTCACAGTCCAAAGCACATGATGCAGTGCACTTAAAAAGTTGAACATGTACTGTTAAGTTTTACATGTCCATGTAGTGAAAAAGCCCTAAATTTGTTTTTCATTACTTTGAGGACTACCTCTCCCATAGGATAACATTGGGTTCCCTTATTACATTTAATACGTGGTAACTTTCAATTGGGAGGAGATTCAATTTTAAGTTTGGTGTCTATGGAATTGTAATTTACAGCCCTCTTTAATGGTAAAGTTAGATTTTAAGTAACACTTCTGAAAATGTCACTCTTATAAAGTTGCCATTTTCTTGTACTAACCATTTGGTGTTTGCAGCCTGTGTCCTGGGTTACATGACAAGGTGTAGCTGGAAGTTTATCTTTGTGTATAGCTCCCAGGCAGCAAGACAAAGGGGAATAGGTGAAGGCAGTATGGGCCAATCCTGACGTGATGAGTGGAAGGAGCTGTAACCTACCACACTGCCCACCACAAAGGCTCTGCCTTGCCTAGATACATTCACAGAGGGTTTGACACAAGACTTTGGTAAACCCAGACAGGCTGGTGCAGGGCAGAGAGGCAGGAAATTCCAAGCACCTCTGAGGCCCTATGATAGATATGGTGCACTTTTCCTGTTTGTGCCACGACGCACCTTTAAGCAGGTGCGCCAGGTGAAAACAGGAAAAGTGTGCCCTATCATGTAGAATGTGCTGCCCTCAGAACAGCCGCGAATCTGGGCA
This sequence comes from Lissotriton helveticus, assembly GCF_964261635.1. Taxonomy (NCBI): domain Eukaryota; kingdom Metazoa; phylum Chordata; class Amphibia; order Caudata; family Salamandridae; genus Lissotriton; species Lissotriton helveticus. The sequence goes on along the minus strand of NC_136069.1, from coordinate 1,240,116,765 downwards.
GCGCATTTAAGAGAAATACGAAGCAGCTGTTTAAAAGCTGCTCGTGTTTCCCTGTGCAGGGGGCAACCCGCCTGCACTTTAAAGAATTGCTGCACTCGCCTGCAAGGGGATGTCTGGGGGGTCCATAGGACCCCCATCAACCGCTCCAGTGGACTGCCATCTGGGGGCGCAGTGACAGTGCGCCACCTTTTATGTGGCACACTGTCAGTGCGCCTCATGACAGCTTCTTTGCCTCTGCGCCTGCGACTATAATATGGCGCGGGCGCAGAGGAAAAAGAATTCCCTCATTTGCATGGGGCCTCCCCCCATGCAAATGAGGGAATGCCCATTTGAGAAAGTGCTGGCGCAGTATGTGTGCCAGTGCTTTCAGTATTACAGAAAGGGCTGCACACGCATCTGAGGCCCCTTTCGAAATACCAACATATCCCAGGGGGGCGCGCAAAGCGGGAGCACATGCCTTTGCGCCCCTGGGGCACATTCTGTAATACAACCCAGGGTGTTTTAAGCCTCTAGAAACTTCTCCTACTTCAAAGTGGTCATCAGGTATTAATATTGGACCCTCAGGCCCTGCCATTCAGTACACCTCTGGTCTTGTGCAAGACTCAGAGGGATACTAAATGTTCTGCTCTGTAATAAGGACTGCTGTTCTGCTACTCTGCTGCCTAAGTGAGAAGGGCTGGACCTGTATCTTGCACCCAGGACCACCAGAGTGACTCCAAGGGCTAGTTGTCTGGCCTCCTGATCAGAGGCTCAGGGGCAGAAAAGGCTCCAACCACCTTTGAACTCAGCATCTACACGCTGCCTACTGTGAGTCCTATACTCCAAGTAGAGCTACTCCAGTCCTTGACCTTTGGAAGTGGGCCTGAAGGTGCTCTAACTGCCCAGCTGTGGTCTTGTGAGCAGAACAGCTGCAGCCTGATAAAGTCGCTTCAAACTCACATTGCAGCACTCTGCTTCTTCAGAACTGCCAGTGCGTAACACATCTTAGAAACAGGACTTCGCATCGCAAGCCCCTCGTCGACGGGATCCTCGATTACGATGCAGGACCCTGTATGGCAGCTCTGCAGCGTCTTTGGAACCACTGCTGCATGAAGCATCCTTGATGCAGCATTTTTCATCACAAGCAGTCGGTCAACAGGATCCCCCATGTCACAGGACTCCACATCGCAGACCCGCAGCTTCTCGGAACCGCTGCTGCGCGGCGTGTCTTAGACGCGGGATTTCGCAATGCTCCCCAAACCAGGATTTAAGGTCCTTTGTTCAGAGGGTCTACCTTGGTCCTTGTATCCCAGCCTGCACTCCATCCCAGTCGGCCTGAACTTGTGACTCTGTCCTGGTCCGGCATGACCAGATTACCACAGTTGTCGCTTTGTGCTTCTAGGGGCTATTTTCACTTAAATCTTTATAGTTGCATATTTAGGTACTACTGATTGGATTTTTGTTATTTTAGTCTCAAATAATTTATTTAATGTTACTCTTTTTTTTAAGTGAGTGTGGGATTTTTCTTGTGTTGTGTTTTCACTTTATTACTATTTGATCTGCATAGGTACTTTATATACTGTCTTTAAGTTAAGCCTGACTGCTTTAGTTTGTTCGTGCTTACAGTGCTTAATTTGTAAAAATAAACAGCTGTTGTGCTCATTCCAAATTAGGCAAACAGCAGCACCATGTGGTAGGCTGTCATTCGAGCCGGTGCAGATATTTAAGTGCCAGTGTCCAGCAACGGAAACCACCGGCCCAAATTAAGCACTGGTTTCACTCTAACAGAAATTGTGGTTGCTGCTTGAGCAAGGTTCCACCTCCCCCTAAACTAGTAACCCAATTTCCTACAGATACCCATTTCCTACCTGATGACACTGCTCATGTAAATCATTGTCCGTTAAAGTGACATTGGTTACAAAGTCAAAGTGGATGACATTATGTTAGAGTAGCGTGAGCAGACATCAGACTGCTTCTGTTCAAGTTCATCATCCCCTCTACTGCCCATTCATCCGTCGGCTGAGCACTGGTCTCTCTGCCTGCCAACCTCTCGTATGATCCTACCACTTTCTCTTTCCCTGTGCACTCGATCTTCCCCAGCCGTCACCCACTCGTTGTCCCTGCCCACTGTTATTTCCTTGCAGCTTCCCATAAGTTCTAACGGTATTGTGTATTTTTTTGTTGTACATCTACAGGCAGACTATATTGAAGGGTCCATTGCCTTCAATATGGTCTTCTCGATGGGTAGCAAGGGAACCTTCATTATAGTTCTTCCCTTCTATCTCTTAGAAAAGAATGACGCACTACAGTGAAGGTTCCCTTGCCATTTTACCTTAATTTGACACAGACACAAAAAAACAGGATTGTATCAAATGCAAGGCAGTCTTCAAAGTAGGCCCCTTTTCGTTTGTTTGGTTTAATGTTCTTACAAGCAAACTAAACCCGCCCTATTGACTTTGCCAAAGGTTGTTTTTACTTACTCCCCACATGACCAGATAATCCTGTAGATGCAAGTCGTTCTAACAAACAAAATCATGTTTCACATCATTAGATATGGTTTCTTTACAGGTATTTAAAAAATAATAACATCTTTAGAAAACAGAAAAATCAATTTTGACAACAATAATTTGACATTACCAGCATGATTGTACATGCCCTCAGGAGGCTTTGAGTAGACGGGATACCACGAGCCTGTGCTGAAGGAACAATCGGATAAAAGACATTCATTATAATGCAGATTACGCCTTGTTTCATTAGCGAGTGTCTCCAAACAGGCAATGAAGCGAGGAAGCAGCGTCTTTAATAATTGATTTGAATGAAATCGTATTCCAGGGCTATTCATTTCCCTACGTGGTTAAACTATGGATGCAAATACAAGCAGCCAAAAGAGCCAAGACCTCGTACTGCTTAGGAGCAGCAGATGTTATTGAATTAATGCCCGTAAGGAATATTTTTTCTTTAGGGAAATCAAAAATCACAGTGAGAAGCGGAGATCTCATTTTCGTTTGGGAATCGTGAGTGAGAGAGAGAGAGAGACACACAGACAGACAGAGAGTTTCCCGCTCCCTCTTTCTACAGAAAGCTGATCTTCTAAATCATCTGCCTTACCAGCCCTTTTCACTTTTTAGGTCTCACCTAGGCAGCGCTTGCGCTGTCTCTTCAAGACATGCTGTATTCAGGATATGTGCATAAAGCTCAGCTCACTTTCCGCCCATCTTTTTAATTGGCTCCTGTCCCTGACCTTGGTAAATGGTGGCTTTTCATTGGGCAATAGGCTTAGTAGTCCCTCCTTAATACCTGCCTTGTCTCTTCTTGTAACCACCCATGAGGACACCCCCTGCTGCATGTGTTGTTACTCCCTAGATCTTAATTACAGCCTCAAGGAACTATTTTCTTAAAAGTCTTCAGGCAGGACACACACTTGGTCCGAAGCAGGGCTGGCAGTGCTTACTTCACTCACAAGTACATCTCCCATTTATATGAGACCATCTATTAATTTCCCTTTATCAGCTCCACACAGAGTAGAACCTAATTCGAAATTAATAGAATAATTATTTTACCACATATCAAAGGTACTAATTTTATATATGAACATTGCTATTTGAATGTACTCCGTGGTACTGTCTTGCATGCAATGGATTATGGGTAGGGTGGATTTACCATATATACTGCAGGGTGCAGTACCTTATGTGGCCAAAAGAGGTCCGATGGGACCTCTTTTGGCCACATAAGGTAGTACACCCGATAACGTGTCTAGGCAAAAACATTGGCATTTAATAACTCCAACTTTGCAGGGTGCAGTACTATAAGTGGCCAAAAGCGGTCCCATTGGACCTCTTTTGGCCACATATGGTACTGCACCGTGCAACATGGCTAGATAAAGCAAGCATTTGCAGTGCAATAGGTCTCGCATTTACACGAGTTTGACATATTGTCATTGTAAATGACAGTGTCTTTTATTTAGGTTTTGGTTTTTAAAACATAAATAAAAAGAATTGTCATTTACAATGCCAATAGCTTAAACTCTTGCAAATGCAAGACCTATTGCATTCCAAATGCTTGAAGGCATTTCTGAGTTGCCCCTTCTGTCTCCCATGGCCCCTGAAGAGCTCAAGTTTGCTACGAGTTAAATAAACACGCCAGTGGTCACAACTGCGCAGGAGAGTCCTTCCTGCAGTAAGAGAAACACATTAAAGAAAATAGTGCTTAAAGACAAAAGAAGAAGTACTGTGTAACAACCTAAGTAAAAGGGCCAGACTTCATGGGAGGTTGCAAATGAGCACAAGGCGGACCTAAGGAGGGACTAATATGCCTAATAGCGAATCAGAAGCCAGCATTTATGAAGGGCAATGACATACGCCAATGACAAATATGGGCGGAGAGTGAGCGGGGCTTCAAGTACATACTACAATATAGCAAGGCTCGCAGAGCAGCGCATGTGCTGCCCAGGCTCGACCTAAAAATACAAATAAAGCTTGCAGAGGCTCATGCAGATGTCCTGGGATGTTTTCACTCCCGTTAACCCCTTAATTGCTGCCGTCGGCCAACGGTCGTCACGGCCACTACCTCCCCAGTGCTGCGTGCGACCGTTGGACGTCCATTCAGCACTAGTTCCAATGGACAGAGCAGCACTGGGGAGGGATTTACAACGCTCTTAAGGTGTTAATGGACGTCGGCAGTACAAAGCCCCAGAAAACGAGATGAAAATCCACTATTTACAGTGGTTTTCAGCTCCTTGTCCATGCCACCGTGTGATATCGGCTCCTCATCAGGAGGGAGACCGTGTGATGGGAGCCGATATCGTGCGTAACACGGTGGCACTGTGTGCGTTGGCAGGTATGGTACTTTTATATTAGAATCACCATGGCAGTGCCCACAGTTAAACTACCCATGCAATTTGGCAACTAAATCATTCAGTGTCATCTAGCAACGAAAAGCCTCGCTGCCAATCCGCTATGATAAGTTCCACACACCAATTTATGCTCTTTACCCTCCCACAAAAACTCCCTGAGCTTATCCTCTGCGGCTCACATGCAGCAAGGATGTTGTGTAAGGTGCTTCTAGGACACAGGCGGCCCATTCTGCATCGGACTATGATGCCTCAAACCTGGATGTCCTTTTAAGAGCAGCAGTCAAAGAAGGACGCATTCATTTGTATGGGTGGATGTAGGTTCTTGGAACTGCCACTCATTTTTTGGAGCGAGAAAGGAAGAAATGGGAGAAAGGAGGAGAAAGACATTACGATCAAAAGGACGTGACTTAGCAGCACAGGTTAGATGATTCCTATGGAGGCACGGCTAAGATGCATTTGCATACGATTGGTCCCTGTCGATGGTGGCACATGGAACAAAACAACAATGGACTGGAAATGTGATCTGAGAAATTACCAATGGATGAAATTTAAGTCAAACCTTCCATACACCACAGTTCCATTTGTCTCAAATAGGCAAGTGCCGAGCTTTTTGATAAAATAAAAAAGCCAGCATTTTCCAAGTAAATACTGTGTGTTGCTTTGAATACTGTATTTCAAGCTGTTAAGAATCGACCGCTTCTGTAAATGAGGGGTATGATCAATGATGTATCTGGGAGGAAGAGCACACGTTCACTATTCATCACATCACTAATCGGAACACCCTGATATGGTTTCCTTATAAAAATTCAGATGTACATTGAAATTGAAGCCTTCCTTCTCCAATAAAGCGCCGGGACACTCTTTTTGAGTAGCCGTGCGCTATATAAAAGAATAAATAACATAACATAACATAACATATACCAGAAGCACGATATGCCGCACAAGTACGTATTTGACCAAACATGTAACAGCTACGAAAACAATCAAACTGCGGTACATATTCCACGTTCACCAGATTATTAATCAAATCTGCTAGGGAAAAGAAGGAAAGAGCAAAGATACCCACATGAGTTTGGTTTATTGATCAAGAACCTTTGGAAATGAGCAAGAACATTCAAGTTAATAGCTAAGTATTGGAGTACAATGTATTTGAGCAACCCTATTTGTGTTATACAATTACAGAGATGGCAATTCTGGTCAGTGAAAAAAGCCAAGTCTTGAGTCACCCTTTCTGAAGACTACCAGATTGTGAGTTCTCCAACGGCGAGGGTGAAATCAATTATTATTATATTTTTATTGTATTTTATTGCAATTTAAGGAACACAACAAAGGAGGAAAATCAAAAGCAAATACATATCTGAAAGAAATGTAAGAACAAAAAACAAATGCAAATCACTGTAATCACAATCAAGGAAACAAATGAGTAATAACAATACAGAGGTGAAATCAATTATTAAAAATCAAAACGAGAGAGGAGGAGCCTAGCCTGCAAACATGATGGCCGCCTGAACCCTCGGCTCCGCCGCCCCGCTCGCCTTCCATCCGTACCGTTGCTTATCCTGTGATTTGTCCGGTCCCCTTGATACGGTATCGGACTCTGGAAGCGATGCTGATTCCAGCGGTGTGCTCCCCGACAGGACTGATTGAGCGTCCCTGTTTCCTTTCCGGCATTAATGGCGGCGTTCAGGTCATTGTTCTCTGATCGGGCCGCCCCGACCACCACAACAGCGGCCGCTGATGGCGGGACGGAGTCTGCCAGCGCATAGCGGCTGCCGCTTAGTGTTTCTGCGGCAGCGCGCTTTCATTTCTTTCATCTCCGCGTCTGCTTGACCTAGCAGCTTCCAGTGCAACATTTGTATCTTTGCCCCTAGCCGGCTTTGTGTGCCTCTTCTTCTCCGGGGCTGTGAAGGGTGCCATCTTGAATCGAGTGCTTGGTGACTGTACCTGGTGGCCTGGCCAACTATTGAGGAGGCTTACGACCGCCGACTTCACACCATGTCTGTGTGTAGCGTCGGTGTGCACCATGCTGCCCCCGTCCCCGTGACCTGGTCGTGCTTGTCGGGGCGCCCATGGGATGACGGACTGCGAGAAGGGGATGCCGGCGTATGGACTCGAGGACTACCCCTGGTCGTCGAGCCCTGTGTGCGAGGAGCTACATCATCCTCCTCTCCGGAAGTGCCCCTTAAGTTCGCCGAGATTCTGGGCGCCCTGGCTGCCTTACGATCTGCTTGGTATGGTCATGTCCAGGATCTGGGGGGCCGCTTAGACGCCCTTTTGACTACGCTATCCTTAACTGGCCGAGCTGGAGATCGAGTGCAGGCCGCTTCGCCACACCCTGGGCCTGATTATGGTGACACATCTATTCTGAGGTGCATGGAGACGCTGGGGGTGCGAGACCTGGATGCTGCTGCGGCTCTATCTGTTACAGCTGTGGAGGGCAGTGAGACTCCTGGACTGGCGCTGCTGCGGGGGAGTCGCCTTTGGGCGCCATGTCCTGCACCTTCTTTGAGATCTGCTGGCGATTCTTCCTATGGGATCCTGGGCGCGCTGCTCCTACTTCAACTGTTTAACTTTGGAAACCTGACATTGCGAACTGCCCTTCTTTGTACACCGATGGCCCGCACGGCTTTGTGTTGGACAGCTAATAGTGGACGGCGTCCTGTCCTGCCGTGGTTCCTGCAGCTATTTATCTTATTCTGGATGGCTGTCTTCTTGTTGCTCACCGTTGTTGCGCTGGATCGTCAGGGACAAGGTTGAAAGTGCTTTTTATTTTTGCTCACTGTCGTTTGCTTTGTTGGGACTGTGATGGGTAGATGGGGGAGCTCACTGCTGGATGTGTTTTATTTGGGGGTCGAGGGGTAGGGCGGCCAAGAATATCCTGGTGGGTTGTTATCAAGACACATAAATCTGGCCCTCCTCCGGTATTATATATATATACTTTTCCTTCCTTTCTCTTCTCTCTGTATTTCGGGTATTCTTTATTGGGCGACAGGCACGCTGTTGGGGGGGGGTAGGCCGTAGCATCTACATGTGTGCAGGGTGGGGGGTAGGGGGGGGCTTTGTTTTGTCCGTTTTAGTTCCTATGGGCCTTATTTTTCCCTTTTATTCTTAGATTCCTTTCCTTTTCTTTTTCCTTGGGTCACTGGTGTGGTTAGGGGTGGGGTGGATGGCGATCGTCGCACGGCTTACTATGTGATTCTCAATCCTTTCCAGTTATTGCTATGCCGCCATTTTGCCTTTGTTTTCATGCTCGCTGACTTTCCTGGATAGACGTCGCCCTCCTCCGTTCTGGCTGTATATTGCGAACTTTGATCCTTTCTATTGTTTATTATTTACATGTGTTTATGAACATTATAAAATTAAACCTTCATTTCTCCTGCTTCTCGGTAGAGTAAATGTTTCCGTGTAACCTAGATTGCCTGTATTTGGATTTACGTTGCTACTGAGTTGACATATTGCTTGCTACAGTGCTTCAATTGATGTCGAGGCCGGCCAGTTGGTTGTGGGCCCGTAACTGTTTATGATTATGCGCAATAAAGGTTTTAAAAAAAAATAAAATCAAAACGAAACAGTTGCCGATGCTTGATTCCAAGGCGTTCATTCATTCTGCTATCTCACATCACCTGGTACCAGATTCCTAAAGTAGCATACCAGTGCCTAAGTAGGGGTGCGGAAAAAACTTTTATTTTGTGAAGTTTGCATATTTTACACAAAACCAATGACAATTGTATAAAGGTAAGAAAGTTCTATGCAAGTTTGTTGGCTTTTGCATATAACACCGGACTTTTTGCGATACTTTTGTACACCAGTGTAATTTGATAATTTTTTCCCTCGAGAGAAGCAGGAGGAAAAGTTTTACAATATTTTCACTCCCATACAAAAAGCCAGCGCATTACCGTGACGTCACATGTTCACAGTACTCGCACGAAAAAAACAACCAGTTTCAGCTCCAGCTAAATCTGATGAGGGAATAACTATACTAAGGTACAGGCAAAGAAAAAACAGGAAACAGCTCCAATTACCTGATGGACAATAGAGCAAAACTGTGTTTAATAAAAAGCTTTTGAACCCCACTATCCCTAAATACATAATCCACCACAAACTGCACACTTCAAAGATCAACCTGTACTACTAACATTGGACAAGCAGGATCACACTCTTCTACAACATGCTGAGGGTATCACATGGTCCCTCAGTGAAATGACCAAGCCAAACAATAAATTTGAGGGAGGAATGTTCAGTACTCATTCCATGGCTTCTGTTACATCTTAACCCCTTCCATGCTCATGACGAGCTGAGCTCGTCATGAGTTGCGCCGCTCGCATGCTCATGACGAGCTAAGCTCGTCATGCAACGCGTTTTTTTAAAAACGCCGCACAGCGCGAAAAAAGCCGCCGCACGCATGCGGTTAAAAGACTAGCGAAGAAATACAGTGGCGCTGAACGAAGCATAAAATAAATCCTACTGATCACCACCAACGCTGTGGGTTGAACCAGTAAAGAACTACATAAAGACGCTGATGCACAACAAACAAACATTTTGACATGTCATGACCATTTACCTCACCTTCTTGTTGAGGAGAAACTACAACACCAGAATTGACAAGACAAATGTGTAGACTTGTTCCACACAAGATCTTCTATTTTTTAATAGAGTTTTATGATGTAAGGGAGTACCTCGCCCTGGTTCACCCCCTTGACCGTCACCTACCAAGCCGGTCATAAGACACAGTTCTCCTCGTCTCCACGCTTATTTCTCCTTCTGCCCCCTCCCTCCGACGAACTACTGTAACATTGTTCTTTTTCCTGTGTTTTACTATGCTCTTGTAACGGAAGTAATTTGTAACTTGTAACACAACGATCCTCATGTAAAGCGCTCTGATACCTCCGGGTCTAGCCAGCGCTATACAAAACTTGTCAAATAAATACCTGAAAGAGGGAACGTCAACTAGACTACCAATCAGAAAACCCTTTTCTACACGGATATCCTCTTGGCCCCAATAAATAGGATCTGTAATGTCACAAGTCTATGGTGCGGTAACTGATGTGCCAATGTGGCCATCACAGGACGAACAGGAAGTAAATATGAGGATTACCCGTCCTCCTGGCTGGAGCGCAGAAAGGACTATGAAGTGAAATCATACTAACTGGTTTATTTGCTAGTTTAACACAAATATTCTGAGTAAATATTGACCAACGTAATATCTGTTAAAGTACACGCTTTAAAAGAACTAGCACAGCTTCCCCAGGAAGTTCACGAACACCCAAAGGCTGTGCCTACTGAATGTTACAACAATGATTTGATAATGGAATGGAAATAGATTAACTACTACTTGTCCAAGAATTTCTTTAAACATGTGAAACACTGAGTCAATATGTATAGTGAAGCAGTACTTATATATTATGCGCCTAGTAAGCAGCACTTAGAATGACGTTAAGTGAGGAGGTGTAATCCAGAATTGTGATTTCGGGCCAATAGCCTGTCCACCACTCCAGTTGTGGCGGGTACATCCATATTGTCTCCTCCGAATATCACTCATATTCAGAAAACTGTAAATCTGTCTTCGAGTGTGTCAGGACTGGCCTCAGTTTTAGGAGAGGGTACCGAGCTTGTCCCTGTGACATCAAAAGGGGTGCCCTCAGGGCGCATTGATTGTGCGATACCTCAAAGCGGCGCCAGTCAGTGTGCATCTCAACAGCACACTTAGCTCTGTGTCCGCTCCTCTGATATGGCATAGGCACAAAGGCAAAATGTGCATGAAGTCACACGCCCTTTTCATTTGGGGCTACAGACGTGCAAGGCAAGCCCCTCGATTCATGAAACTTCCCTATAAGAAAGGAGCGCTCTCGCTTCCACACTTTAAGCTTTATTTCTGGGCTGCTATCACTGGCCGCTTGAGCAGTTTATTAACCTCAGATGATCCAGATCCAACATCCTTTGGCTTTCACCTAGCTTTGGGAGCAGAGGTCAGGTTTTTTTCTCTATTGGTTGGGGGAACCCCAACTATTGCAAAAGGGTATGCTTTAAACTATTAAGGGATACTATTTTCTTCCGGAAGAAGATCTGTGAAAAATAAACTGCTTTTAAAAATATGGACTTGCTAATATGAGACAATTCTGCTTTCACCCCATTTTCAGGACTCAACCTGTAGGGTCTGGTCACTCTCCGGGGTTGTAACAACGGCCAGCTGTTTGATTTAAATGGCTTTTGGTCTTTCTTGCATCTGCAAGACTCATATGAGCTCCCTTGCCTCCCTTTCTTTAAATATCTGCAAGTTAGGGACTATATCCAGATAAGCTGTGAATATACGTATGATATTGAAGGCTCAGAGCTCTCTTCATATTATTTTCAACCTGGTAGGAAACCCACAATTAGTACAACTTATCAAGGGCTTTCAGACCTCGCTGCAGAAGATACTTCACTATTAGCGGCTAAGTGGAGTAGGCTCCTCATCTGAGGTCTCGGTTGCGGAGATTCGGATGGCCTTAGAATTATTAGACCATTCTGTACACTCTGCTAATCTAAAGCTACAACAGCTGTGTACAATATGCCTTCTATACTATACCCCGGACATAATTTCTAGATGGGGAGCGACTGCTTCCACTGATAAAACTAGATGTCTCAAGTGTAATCTTGTGGCCGCGGATATTTTACATATGTTCGCACAGTCCCTGCTTAAGAATTTTTGGGGAGGGTGTGATGAAGTTTATGTCCTTAAGTATGGGGCAACCAGTCCAATAAACTATTAAAGAGAGAATGATGGGGGTCAAAATTGACCACAAGGGGGACGCTGGGAAATTTGTATTAATTACGCTGGAGTCTGACCGGCTCTGTATTGCCAGATCATGGATCTCTGTGAATCCCCCCCAAGGATACTGAATGGTGTACCCTTGTACATCAGATTTATGAATAGGAGATCGCTCTGGCCAACGTTAGGGGCCCCTTCTCACTGTTAAAGCTCGAGACGATCTGGAACAATTTCTGTTGGGATTTTACAAATGCCAATTGTGATTAATTATATATGCTACTGTACTGTTTTTGCTATTTATGCATCTTTCTAGCTTTTGATATTATTAGGTTATTCTAGGCATCTAATCGCTCCTTTAGGTTGGTCTCTTGCTGGCCTGATTTTTACTTTGTTTACGGTGACCATTTATGTCCATGAATTACTCGGACATTGAAAAATTAAAAAAATATATATTAAAAAAAAGGAACCACACGCCCATGCAAATGAGGAAACGCCCCTTCAGGATCACCCTGGCGCTAACTGTGCAGCCGTATGATCCTTATTAAAAAATAAAGCTGATCAAGCATTTACGGCCTCTTCTATAATACCAATGTGCCCCAGGGGTGCAAGAAGCAGGCACAAATTCCTTTTGCACCTCTAAGTCACATATTCTAAAATGACGCCTGCAGAGCAAAGTAAAAGGCAGAAATTTTCTTTTAGACAACTGGAGGCGTTTCAGAGCAAAGCGAGGCCTGGACCATCAGCATCCACACGGTCCTGGTACAGAATTTCACTGATCACCAAGGAAACCATGCTGCTTGCTGACCCTGTGAAATACACATCCAGGCAAGAAGGCCATCATGACATCTGCTGTCAACCAGAAAGAAGCCCTTGGCCAACTAGTCAGTATTGTGCCTACATTTGAACCTCATAACATTTTTATACTTTGACACATATATTCTTTCACTGTTTCTACCTTCATACATGTAGCTGTAGATTGGGTTTTTTTTGTAATATTTTCTAGAATTATACTTCTATTTACATTTTTGTTCTTTATTAATCACCACTGAAACGAACAGTCGAAACCTAATGCTTTGCATCTGGCATCTTACTTCCTTAGTGAAACATTTCAGAAGGAAGAGAGGTGCATGTCACTCTGTTAATTTACGTGGAATCAAAACATGTTATTGAATCTACATAAAGTAACAAATGTTTTCTTCCACTGAAGTGTCAGAAAATAGCAAGGAGGGAGAAAGAAGGTAGCTGTCAAGCAATGACTTTAAGATGTTGGAATTATAATTGAAAGTTACAATGGCAAAAGTAAAAGGAATGGGGATACGGGATTTCTTTTTTAATGCGGGCCATGCAATACTCACAAAATCATGACAGATACAAATGTCCTCTTATCTGTACAAGAGTTGGAACTATGACTTCAACAGTGCTGACCAGTACCTAATTATGTGTTATTAAAAATGTGGTTTATAGGTATCTTACTGACCACATGTGGGGTCTGGTCATCGGAGATCTAAACTGCCATGTTAGCACTTACTAGTACTCAGTTCATGGCTGTACCTTTGTTACATTATGTGGATGCATGGCAGGTTGGATCCACATAAATTAGCAAAGTAACATGCTTCTCTTCCACTTGAAATGTGTCACAAGTGTTAGCACTCGGCTGTTAATTTCAGTGGTGGCTGGTGATCTTTAAAAGTAGTGTGGGGGGTAATACTTTCCCCGTACGCATGTATTCCACGGAGTGAGAGAGTCCGACTTATTCTAGGAGGGTTTATCAGCCCTCGAAAATATACCATGAATGGCCCATGTGAAATGTTACCACCAAGGCCTTCCTTTTGTCACAGGTGCCCCCCTCGGTGAACAACCTTTACAACGCAACTTTTACCACGCAGTGCCTTTACGACGCAACTTTCACAACGCAAACCATTACAACGCATTGCGCTGGGGGGCGCTCTAGGATAGGGAATAGGTTTAATGTACTATCCAACACCTTCCCTACAATCCACGGGGACTGGAGTTGGAATAGTAAATTAAACTATTCACTATCCAGCGCCCAAAAGCACTATGCGTTGTAATGGTATGCGTTGTAAAACTTGCGATGTAAAGGTAGGCGTTGTAAATGTATGCGTTGTAACGTCATACATCCGCCCCCCTCTCTTATGCAAAGAGCTACTTCCAAAAAAGCCAGGACCAGCATGATGCCATTGGTTATCGGTAAAGCAAGATTTACCTCGAGTATCCCAGGCCCATAACAGACTTGCAGCCATAACGCAAACACACTTTGACAAGCTCACCCACTCTAACATGCTCCCACAGTCTCACGCACTGTCTCACAAAGTTCCAAAGTTTTTCACTCACTGGTACTCACTCTGACCAACTGTCTCACTCCTGTGCTCACAATCATTCATTTACTGTCTCACAATGACTCACTCTCTCACACACTGCCGCTCATTGTCTCACTCAGATGCTCACACTATATCCAGGGCTGAACTGGGAACCCAAAGTAGCGGACACATTTGTCAAGACTGGCCTCGGTGAGAGGAGGAGCTACGACAGCAAGCAAGATGGCCGCATAGTCTCCCGGCTCCGCTGACCCCCGTCTTGCGCTCCAAGATCCTGTCACTTATCCTGATTTCCTGCCCCGGATCTGTGTGTGTGACCTAATCCGCACTCCGATGGTGTGATCCCGGGGTTTTTCTGACATTGTGGAGCTGAGTAACGTCGAGGACCGATTTGTGGCCTAACCCAGTCTGGAAGCCTGGGTCTCGAGTGCTGGCTTAGCCGGGTCTGAGTTGAACAACAGCGGACTGTGAGGGCGGCAGGGTTCGGTCTCTGGAACTTTCGGAAATTTTTGGATTGCTTTGCTATCATCTGCAGCCTGGTGTTGTGTTGGAGGTGAGGAGACGAGTGACGCACGGTGCGGTGTCGCGGGGGTCCCGGACCAGGAGGCCTGGCACTTGCATCGCCGGCGCACCTTGGGTTGGAGTCTCGTCGCGTACTAATGCATACTGACGGTTGGTCCCTCACCACACAGTCCTGCTCCTGCTGATCTCACCCCGGAGAAGGCGCCTCTCCGTGGGGACCATTATGCCTGAGGAAATATGGCACCAGGCGGAGCAGGCCCAAAGGGGCCCGTCATTGCGGGAGGTGCTGGCGGCCCTAGAGGCACTTCAGGCGACTGTGGCAGCTCAGACCTGCGGCCTGTTGTCGGCGGCAGATGGACTTCAAGGACTGAGACCGGATCCTGACTCGATGCCCGAGACCCGGCAGCCAGCTTGCCTCTTGATCGACGCCCCAGTGGCGCAATTAGACCCAGTGCTGGAAGCTGTGCCTGCCCCTACAGAAGTGGATCTCCTTGAATGGGCTGTGATCGGTGACTTAACTAATTTTTTGGAATCCCCGGCTTTGCAGCTGTCGGAACATTCAACTGCTGTCCCTATCCTGGAACCTTTTAATTGGTACTGTGCACTGTTTTGGATTGTGTCGAACCCCCTCCCCAGTCGGTATATCAAGATGGCGGATGTGATAAGGCCCGGCTTCGGAGACGGGGAGGGACATCGTCGGTACCGGCTGCTTACTTTGGGATCTACTGTTCTTCTTCCATCTACTGAACTATGTTCCGACCACTTCTATGTATCTTTTGACATTTTGATGATGTGGCTTTATTCGTCTGAGGGACTCGGCGAACTCGATCGACGGGGCCAAGGCTGAGACTGTTGTTTGGGTTGTTCATTGTGGTCTTATCGGTAACGGGACTGCTTCATTAGCTTAACGGAGTCCGGGGCAGGGCTGGTGGTTCCCCCCGGGATGTTTTCTCAGTTTGGACTATTCAGATGTGACAGTTTCGGGGGGACCCCTTTGTTGGGGCGGGGGGGGAGAGACCGGGAGCACGTAGAAGATAGCCCTCCTCCATTTCCCCTCTTTGGGTGGGGTTTAATTTCTTTCTGTCTTTCTCTGGGTCTTTCTATATTTCGGGTCTCAGTTCTTGGGCGACAGGCACGCTGCTGGGGGGTAGGCCGTAGTCATCTGCAGGGGTGCAGGGTGGGGGGTTGGGGGATGGGTGTTTTGTTTTCGTTTTATTTCTATGGCCTTTTTTTTCTCTTATCTTTCTTTGCCCTTTTCTTTTCTTCCTTTCCGGGTCAGTGTAATGGGTTCAATTTTATGGCCATCTCTGCTGTTTCGTATGTGCCTCAATTCTCGCGATGTTTCAGTGCTACTGGGCGGGCACTCAGCTGGCGTGAACTGTATTTGTACGCTCGCTTACCATTAATAATATGTTTTAACGCCGCTGACTTACACGAGGATGATTTAACTGTGGACATATGCTATTTCGCCCCCCCCCCATTTTTTCGCAACTTGAGATATTGTGTGGCACCTGATCCTTCTATCTTATATTATAAAATGGAACCTTTTTATCCTGTTACCAATTTGATATGTTTACAACCAGTACGTATATTGGACGTGGCGAATCTGCTCCCCGGGATGCTGAGTCTGGGTTTTGATTGTTTTATTGTGTTGCAACTGCTTAGCGGCCGGCCCTGGGGGTTGTAGGCCCGTGTTTGTACTTGGTTGAAATGTCAAATAAAGGTTTTCCAAAAAAAAACAACAACAAAAAAGACTGGCCTCGGTGTGGAAGTGTGAAGCACTGATCAGCCCCCAGTAATACAACCGGCCCCAGCACTGCTGCTTTTGTTTCTGGGGGGTGATATTGCAGCACTGGTCCACAACCGGTCCCCAGTAGCAAAACCAGCCCCCACCATTCCAAAACTGGCCTCCATCCTTCCAGCAGCCTGGGAAAATGCCTGATGCCCGCTAACGCCAGTCCGGCCCTGCCTATCTCACTGAATCACAAAGTCTCACCCTGCCTTGCTCAAATGCTTACAGTCTCACTCTTCCACTCAAGTCACTCACTCTCCTTCCGTCCACTCACACTCACTCTCACCCCTATGCCTGAACACGCACTTAAGAGCATTGTTTACTTACCCTCTGCTCCGCGCCTGGGTCCCACATCTGCTCCTCAGTTGATAGTGCTTTATCTGGCCATCTAGGTGTTCGTGCCTCAACGACTTAGGCAGGAAGCGAAGAGCTAAAGCTTGTGCTGTGCATCAGCATAGACCCAACGTCACACAGCCCATCCAATCTGGTTGAGCCAATAATGAGTTCTTGCTATTTTTCTGAGGTCTGCCTCCCATGGGTCTTCTAGGGATGTGGTGATCAGGCGTTTCTGCAATAGTTTACTAATGGCATATGTATGTGCTTAATGGTGTGTTCATTTGAATATCTTACCTGTTTATGGATGTTGTCATTTCATGTTCTACAGCATGGAACACCAGACATAGGGAACCGCAGAAAAGTCGCTCCGGCAGATGCGGTTGACTCCCTAGCCTGGATGCTTAACTATGATCGTGGATCCTATTCCTGAAGAACAAATCCTTTATTTATCCATCCTGGACTCTGGATTCATTTACTACATTTGGCAGTGAGCTGTGGAACACCCGGAGTCCCACAGAAGGAGAGGGAGAACAGCAGAAATTCTACTATGGAGTAGTTTTCCTCTGCGCAGAGCTTCCAGAAGCTGATCATACGACATCCACTGCTCGAGTTGGAGAGACGCTTGAGAAGAGAGGTACCCTCAGCTCTCCCGACTGAGTTTTGGGATCTTCCCACCAGGGGAGAAGTGAGAGTTCGTATGCTTCCCCTGCCCACTGGGTGGCAGTGCACTAGCAACTATCACACCCACATGATCTATCAAAATACATCAAGGAAAGCTATTTGTTCTTGTTAACTCGCTTTGGCTCCACATCAAATGGAAGCTGTGACTGGTCCACCTGACGCCTGCTGTGATTGGTCACATATCACGCCGCGTTAATGCATTGAAAGCTCAAGGAACGTTCAGACAAAGGCCTGCCAGTACAGTGGTGTAGGTATTGAAAGTGACTAGCACAGACTGCACACTGCACATATTAAATATTAAATGGAATGGAAGGCAAAGAGGATCAGTGCATCATGTTTAAAAGATTACATTTTTACTAGTGGCAAGAATTCCAAACCTACATATTTATTTGAAGGAGGATAATTTTATGTGGTATTTTTAACTCTCACTAAAAGGCTACAGGGAGAAGAAATTCATATTAAGTTACCCGAGCATCCGCAGTAGACGCACGTTATGGAATATTTGTAAAGTTTTTTTTTAAACTACGTTCAAAGAAAACCTCCAATTAAATGGAATCACTAGCGTAGAATTTTCGAAAACCAATTAGTCGCTTATTCGCAATTGACATCATGAAATTTGACGCCCACAGGAAAGTTGCAATTCGTTTTATACACTTGGGTTACATGGAACAGATGTTTGACAATCTACCTGAAGCAGAAGCTCTCCATTGCCAGTTTGGCGAGTGGAATGAATATTTGGAAGCTATTGCTAAGCTTCAAATCCGGCACGCAAGGGAACCGAGCTCAAACTCGAAAGTCATAATTATTTTAACAGAAAACAATCTATGAACGAAAGTGTGGAAGACTACATTGCAGAGTTGCAAATATTTGCATCAACCAGTGACTTTGAAACTGCAAAGAAATTTACATTAGAGGCCAATTTGTGTTTAATTTTTGGTCTAAAAAAAATACAGGAGCGCTTGTTAAGCTATAGGAATCCGTCCTTTACAGGTGTCAAGGATCTAGTCAAAACATAGAGTGATCCCCCAAAGAAATAGCAATATCAGCTAAATTGCGCTTGATCCAGTTGAAGATCCTGCACAGAGTATACATCTCTGGCACCAGGCTAGTCTTGATGGGGCGCAGCGACGAAGGACTCTGTCGTAGGGGGTGTGGGGAGGTGGGAACCTTTCTGCACATAGTGTGGGAATGCCAGGAGGTACATGCCTATTGGACACGGGTGCTTAATTGTATGAGGGCAGTGTGGGGGGTGGAATTGCGACCTGAGGCGAAGAGGTGCCTCCTTAACATTTAGGAACCCTGTGACCTCCCAGCGAAAGGTAAACTGTGGGCAACATTGGGCTTGGCGATAGCAAACAGGAACATTGCGAGGATGTGGGGGGCCGCCGCACCACCAACACTCGGTGAGTGGCAGAAAGACATGGACTGGAGCATGGTTCAGGAAAAGACGGTATATGTGGATAGGGGGTGCCAGAGGAAGAGGGTAGCGGTGTGGTCCAAATGGAATGAATACAGGGGAAACATATGTGAGCCCCCATGATTACGACTGTTGACGAGCTACTTGATAGATGATCACGGTAGTATATGAAATGGACTTAGACCCATGATAGATATTGATTCGCCTGATTTTTAATTCCTGTGTATTCCTGATATGTATAATGTGTAATACTGCTCTGCCCTATGTGTGACCACACTTAATGTTGTTTTTCTTTGAAAATAAAAAGATTTACAAATCAAAAAATACAGAGTGATCAGTTCTATCTAGCAAATTAATGAGTGTTGAGCAAGGTTTAATCAATGTGAATGCTATAAACGTTAAAGCTGTTGCAAAATAATTTAATAGCATGTGCCTATTATAGGTTGGGCTCATGTCACATTTAGGTGCATTTCCAGCTCATGTAAAGAGATGCTTACAATGCAGAAAAATCAGCAACTTTCAGTTTGTTTGCAAAAGTAACAAACAAGAAGTTAAAGTGAGTTCCGTTGACGGAGTGGATGAATACACAGCAAATCTGTAAAAGGCTGTACTGATATGAGTTGAAATAGAGTTGAATGTTTCTAACTTTAAAAAAAAGCTAAAGGACCATGGTGCGAAGCGTGTGTAGGCTTAGTTAAGTTAATGATGGAAGATTCTGGATCACCTGTTACCATAATTTCCGATGTAACTTTTGACAATTTATGAAACAAGTGTGTTGATTTGAATGGAACAGGTGTGCACCTTTCTGCGTTGGGTGGACAAGACATTGAAATGTTAAGATACTTCTCTGCTTCATTATCTTGTTTAGGTAGAACTACTTTCGCTAAGATAAATGTGGCCATTAAAGACATTATAGGATGGCAATATTTGGCCAAATTAGGCTTATTGCTGAAATCAGGAGTAAATGATCCCACCATTTTGTCCGATATTTTAGTGGCTGTGGTGTATGTGTGTGGATGACAGATTGGGTGTATGAAACATGAACATCAGGCATAGGGATCCACAGGAACCCTGCTCAGGCAGTTGCGGTTGACTCCTTCGGCTCAATGCCTCACTCGTGTCGTGGGTCCTGGTTCTAGAGAATACAATCATTATTTATGCATCGTGGTATGGTGGTTCATTTGCTACAGCTAGCTCAGCCAAAGTACTGTCTGTGGATTCCCATCCTGAACAGCAGCGGGAGAGATGGCCAGGTAAAAACTCTGGCATTGAGAGTTACTCAGAGAATTGTGTCGGTGTCTAATCTCCGAAAAACAAAAAGAAGCTGTGCAAAATTCTGCGAATCTCTGCTGTCTCTTGGGCTAAACAGTCACTCAGCTCTAGTCAGTCAGTTTTAGCTTCATGGCCATGGTTTAGATCCTCCTTCGATCACCGACTATGTACCTCATCTGCAAAACACCTTCAGCTAACGACCAGAGCCAGCATTTTACTCTCTCCTTGAGACTAAAATACTCACAAAAAAGTTTCTGCCATTGTCCTCTACACATACTAAATGCCACATTCACAACACTCAACAATATGGAAGCTGCACCTTATAGGCACCATCCATCAGGTCATGGAGGCAACATCAATTCACAACCATTCGACTTTTACATATTAGCTGCAAATTAGCAAACGGCAAAAGTGGTTGCACACTACACCACGCTGCTAAGCCAACCTTATTGGGACACTGGGATGAAGGGGGGTGATTGTTGACGCGAAATCAATCCATGCCTCGCACAAAAGGCGGACCAACTGCTAGTCTTTTAAAAGGGTGCTGTTAAATGTCACAGTAGGCACTGCACTGGTCTAGTAACCGTGCATGTTGGGAGAAGGCTATCACCCATATGCCTTAAACAGCAAACCAGATATACACCTGACAACCTGACACATTCAATAATCTATTACTGGGTGTAAGAGCTCAAAGTATATAAGGATGTCAATGACCCAAACTCTGCCGATACATTATTAGCCACCCAACACTCGTTTTAAGGAAGTAATTGACAAAGAAAGGCCACAGGAGTTAGGTGAAATACAAGCCACAAGTGCAGATGGAACATTAAATTGACAGATTTCAGAAACAGCAACACCCAACCTAATTATAACCAAGCAGCATAGAACAGAAACACCAAACAAACTAGCTGCAGCTGGTGCAAGTGTAATGTACTGTACTGTGGAGGCATACCCCTCCCTTTTATCTGCAAAAGAAAGTGGTAAAATAACTTGAGAAACTGGAAAGGCTTGACATAGAAACAGTAGCAGAACCGACACCATGGGTGTTGCTGATTTCGTTTACCAACAAATCCAAAAGTCCTGATGCAATACGTAAATGTGCGGACATGAACATGCATAACAAAGCAACACAAAGGGAGTGTCATTTCTCGCCCACAATCCACAACGTAACTGCTAACCTTAATGGGGCTTTAAGCTTTTCGAAACCGAGCTTAACAACTGGATATCACCAGTTCGAATTAGGGCCTACATCAAGCCAAATTACCGACTTTCTCAATCCATGTAGGATTTGCATACGTCTGAGTTTCTGCATATTCTTCCCTGCAGAAACATTCCAGACCACCGCACAGAAAGTATTGACAAACTTCAACAGCATAGTAAATGGGGGTGATAATATACAATTGTAAGCAGAAAGCACACAGAACCACAAACAATGCTTATGAACTGTGTTTGAGAGATTACAAGAAGCGATCTTAACACTGAACAAGAAAAAAATTCAGTTGTACATAATGGCAATAGATTCTTTGAATAAGCCTTCTCTGCAGAAAGAAAATCTCCAAATTAACGTAAGGCAGAAGACATT
Source organism: Lissotriton helveticus (assembly GCF_964261635.1). NCBI lineage: Eukaryota > Metazoa > Chordata > Amphibia > Caudata > Salamandridae > Lissotriton > Lissotriton helveticus. Next base: position 1,240,095,248 of record NC_136069.1, on the reverse strand, counting down.
CAAGAATTCAAGGTATACAAGACTGTAAAAGAAATTATGTTTGCTGCAGTCACAATCCGACCACTTACACAGCAGACAAAAGAAAGAACAAGCTGGCATCCGACAGAAGACACAGATTCAATGTAATGTTTTTAACAAAGCACTCCTTTTATTCGAGTTCAACAACTTTTATTAGAACACTGGAATGTTGAGAGCTCCATTGAAGACAATAGAGGAGCAGCGGCCTATCTAAACTGATAGAGGCCCGCTGCTCTGAACATTTCTATGTTCCAATACACAGCCTTTGCCTTGCTCTTTCTCTGCCTCTCCCAAATACGTAGAGTGGGCAGGGGAAAGCGAAAGGCAGAGGCTGTACTGCAGGTCACACCTGAGCCTTCGCCCTCCCTCTTCCCGTAGCTCACGGAATCACTTGAACCTCGGAAGAAGTGAGGGGGAATGGTGCTCAGCTCGGGGATCTCCCTGGCCTGGCTGAACAAGAAAAAGCAGTTTAGCCAAGACCAAGAATAATTAGCACATTCTGCCCATAGACTTATATACCGGCCATTAAAGGCACGCTCCCTTGTTAAAGGCCCAAACCGCAACGCTGAAGCGAGCCATTAAAAGGCCAGTATAGATCGCTTTGCGGGCTGTAAGACTATATTAGAAAATTGGAATGTTGAGAGCTACAATGAAGACAATGCGGTGGCTCCGTGCTTGCAATGGCTGGTATAAGGCTTCTGCTACAACATTCCAGTGTTTGTCTTTCTGTTTCTCCCTTTTTAATTTAGAACATTCGACCCCTAGTGGGTGGAATGTTCTAATAGCGTTATAGCCCTTCTGCTTCGGGCTACACTTGTTGTCAAAAGGTCCTCACCATCGTTATTTAACAACCGGTATAGCCCTCGGCAGCAGGTATAAGGCTGTATTGTGGTGCTAATGCAGTGTATGCAGCTCAATTTACACACCTAGCAAAAACTTGAAACTGGGTGCTTCTAATGCGGAGAGTAGTCCAGTGTTGTTACTGAATATCCCATATATATATATATATATATATATATATATATATATATATATATATATATGGGCCTAATGAACAGTCACAAATGAAATTCAAAAAATGTTCAGTGAAAGCAAATACATACTCATAAGTTTATTACGATGTTGTTGTGGTAATTGAATTAATAAAGCCAATGCACATGAAAATCAACATTTCCTTTTTACATCTAAGATTTAACAATTGAATAATATAGCCCGCTGCCGTGGGCTATACCGGGAAAAACTCAGTACACCAATACCATTATTTGAAAACATCTGAACACTGTATCACTACCGTCTGGGTGGATGTTACTTGGTTATAAGGGCCATGAGGTCTGAATCTGAAATGCATTGTGGTTGAAGAATAATTGTTCAGTTGGATGAAACGCACAGATGGGACTCAATGTGAATTTTGTAGTCGTTCAAGCATAAATCGAAAAATTAAGTGTTGATTTTCATCCGCATTGGATTTATGAATTAAACACAACATAGAAATAAACATTACAATGAGTATGATTTTGCTTTCACTGAACATTTTTTTACTGTCATTTGTGATTGTTCATTAAGCCCACATATATATATAAATTGGGCATTCAGTAAACAGTTGCAACATGGACTGCTCCCAGAATTAGCAGCAGCCAGTTTCAAATCTGAAGGAAGACCTCAAGAAATCACACTAGCATAGTTAGTGCCACATAAGAGTTGCCCGTTGATGCATGCCCTGTAGTGTTAAGGCCAATTCTCAAACACAGATATTTGGAGAATTGAGACATTTTAAACTCATCTCACAGGGGCAAAACAATTGACAGTAATGACATACCACAAACCTCTAAAAAATTATAGACCACACCAGTAGAATTCTCACAGAAACCATCAGAGAATAGCTCAAACAAAAGCTCTGGTGAGAAACAATAGGGTTCCCAAGAATGAGTAACTTCATGGAACAGACAGAGGGCACTTGTAGGTTGCGTCAAGCCACAGCATCAGCCTCTTCGCAAGCACCGAACATCAAAGCAATAGGTGGGAAAACATTAAGGGCCTGATTATGATGGCGGTGAACCCACCACCAGCAGCAGAAGGCCCTTTTCCGGCCACCATATCATTATGGCGGGCGGTACCATGGCAGTCGAAAACTCCGACCGCCACACATCTGACGGTCACCTCGAGCCCGCTGGTGTAGCGGAGGACCTCCCTATCCCTTAAATGGCAGCGGTACCTACCAGGCACCGCCGTAGGGATTACGATGGTCCATCCCCGCCAGCCTTTCCATAGCGGTTCTCCCTCCATGGAAAGGCTGGCGGGATGGACTTTAGGGGCCCGTAGCAGGCCCCCCTTTCCCCGGGGCACTTTGTTTTTGTATTTGGGGGGCACTTATGGTGCCCCCCTACATTTCTCTGCACCATGTGGCAGGCGCCGTATGGTGCCTGCCACGTAGTGCAGGGAAATGTCATACCTGCCGTTTTAACATTGGGGCGGGTGCTGCTGCCGGCAGCACCAAGCGCAATGTAAAATATGGGGAGTGCGATCGCCGTGGTGGCGGTCACATTGTAATTCCCCATGTGGAGCCGCTGCCTTGTAGGAGGGCGGTCCCACTTCCCGATACATTGGCGGACGGACTGAAGTCCGTCCACTATCGTAATCAGCCCCAGTGCAGACTGTTGTGGTGTGCCAGAGGTACAGCACTTAATGGTAATGATAGAAAAATTACTCAACATATCCATTTGCAGGCTTCTTGAAAACAATAGCTGCAGAATCAGTGGCACTGTCAATGGATTTGATATTCTCACAGAAGAATGAACCACCTTTTAACAGCCACACATTTGCAGAGTTTTGCATAAAGAATGGCATTTCAAAATTGCTAAATAATTTGATAATGACCATAGGACAACGGAGATATTGAAAGATTCATGAGAACTCTGAAGACACTCAGAATATCATCATCATCAAAAACTTTTATTCGATTGGCATTTGGCAAATCATAAAAAGTACATCATAAAATTTCAGTATATAATTAAAACACAGTATTATAATACAGGTAAAAACTGAGTGATATTTAAAAACATTTGCTAAAACCAGTTTAACAAAATAATACAAATAAGATTGGAATCATGAAGGCAATAGCTCAACTTCACTGCGGATTTTCAAACATGATTTTAAGAAGCGAGCTACACATTTAGCAACGTGTTGTGAGTCTAGTAGCTGTAGGGCCAGATAGGCTGGCCGACAGGTTCTCAACCCCATTTCTCGAAGAAGTGGAATAATCCAGCGCTTATGGGGAAGCTCAGAATATCAAATGTTACACAACAGTCTCAACAGGAAGCAGTCATCATATTGATGCGTGCCTATTGGGCAACACCACATCAAACAACAGGGTACGATTAGAAGTCCTAATGTTTGGGAAAGCGACAAAGGTGAAGGTACCACCTATACAGACCTAACCAAAATATTTAATCAAAGAAGCATTAAGAATAAAGGACAGAGAAATGATGCAGCATCCAAGAAAAGACACAGAGCTGAAACCAATCTACAACCATGGGGCAACATACTATGTATAATCATGGAACTCCAAAGAAGTTAAATTTACTCCAATAAACTGAACTGCCGCAAGAAAGGAAAGGAGCAAAATGAGATGAAGAAGAGAACATCAAGAAGTACATCTGAGGACACTGCAGGAAACTGTACAATACCAGAGAGATCATTGCACAACATCAAGAAGGACACATGCCTATTCAAGACCATGCCCTAGAATAGCAATGTTAAACCACAGTTGTATACCATAAGAGCAAAGTTGTGCCTGCTACATTTCGAAGAGTTTAGAGCTCAAACTGAACTTCTGAATGATAGTTTAGTAGTTCAGGTTAGAAAGAGAAGTATGTTACGCATTGAACATCATAATATATGCATGTTTCAACAAAGGAGTAGTGCCGACTGTTTTAGCATACTAGTGTAGTGGCCATTACTCAGTATGGTTGTGAAGCATTTTCCGAGGCTTTAGGGCCCAGTGGGGCCCGCTCACACTTCTAGGGAACTCTCGCTCTATAAGCAAAGGAGCCAAACCCAGATTAACAACTTAAAATCGCCTCATCGCTGAAATTATTGATATTCCCAACGAACAGAGAACAAAGAAAACTAACGTAAAAGGAAGTGATGAAAAACACAAAACAAATAAAAAAGCATCCTGTAAAAGAACTAAATGATCTCAAACAGAGAAAAAAACAGGGAAGGCAAGTCAGAAAGTGCCACGAGTGATATAAGGTGGGAAAGAATTGCCTCCATTTTCCAATCTTTCCTTCCACACAGACTGAATGGCACCGTGTTCAGCAAAAATGGACTCCGAGAAAAATAAACACATTATTGGTCGAATTTAGTATTCTGTAACGCGTAGATAGAGAAGCTAGGGTGTCACAGGCCTTAATATATATGTGAGAAAAACAAGGACCCCCTGGGTACCGATAAAGATTCCTAGGGCAGGGTAAATACCTATGTGTGTACAAAACCTAGGACATCTGCATATTATAGACGACCAAATTCGTTTAAAATAGCAAGTGTGAAAAGTAAACAGAGACTCAAAATATATATAATATATAAATTTAATATGTATTAATTAAAAATCATATAGACAGGCAAACTATATGATAAGGCTAAACAAATCAATTCATAAAAACCAAAACACATATATCATATTTCACTATAAATTCTCAAAATCATACATATAGTGACAAAAGCAATACATTCATAAATATAAATGACAATAAAAACATATAATCATCAAGTAACTCGACGCGCGTTTCGGCAGAAAACCGCCTTCTTCAGGAGTGTCTGGTGGTAATCTTATATTCTAACAAATAGTGTCCTATTTTCCTTTCGATGTTTGATTCTTGGACTACTGATGGGTAGTTCCGGAATATAGATGATGATCAGTGGGTCATTTTATATGGTCTTATGGCTCTTCAAAAATTTAGACTGTGAGCTTCATATTTTGATCCAGTTATTGTTGTTGTCAAGTAGGACACTTTATTCTAAATGGCTCTCGTTATTATAAGGATGTTCTCAAAAAAGGGGGTTCTGAAATAGAGGTTTTTTTTAAAAATGTTCTTGACGGAGTTTGTTATTTTCATAAATCGTGGAATTCCGAAGCCTTGAGTCAGGTAAGTCAGGTCCTTCAGCCCGGCTGAAGGACCTGACTTATCGATCCACGTCCTTCTGGAGCAGCACCATCTTGCTGTCCGTCTATTCTATCGCCTTATTGAGAAAACCGATTTCGCCGCTTCAATCAAGAATCCCAGTCATCAAATGGTGTATAAATACTCAAGGCTTCGGAATTCCACGATTTATGAAAATAACAAACTCCGTCAAGAACATTTTTAAAAAAAACCTCTATTTCAGAACCCCCTTTTTTGAGAACATCCTTATAATAACGAGAGCCATTTAGAATAAAGTGTCCTACTTGACAACAACAATAACTGGATCAAAATATGAAGCTCACAGTCTAAATTTTTGAAGAGCCATAAGACCATATAAAATGACCCACTGATCATCATCTATATTCCGGAACTACCCATCAGTAGTCCAAGAATCAAACATCGAAAGGAAAATAGGACACTATTTGTTAGAATATAAGATTACCACCAGACACTCCTGAAGAAGGCGGTTTTCTGCCGAAACGCGCGTCGAGTTACTTGATGATTATATGTTTTTATTGTCATTTATATTTATGAATGTATTGCTTTTGTCACTATATGTATGATTTTGAGAATTTATAGTGAAATATGATATATGTGTTTTGGTTTTTATGAATTGATTTTTTTAGCCTTATCATATAGTTTGCCTGTCTATATGATTTTTAATTAATACATATTAAATTTATATATTATATATATTTTGAGTCTCTGTTTACTTTTCACACTTGCTATTTTAAACGAATTTGGTCGTCTATAATATGCAGATGTCCTAGGTTTTGTACACACATAGGTCACAGGCCTTAATGCCAGCCATAAAAATATATCTTTTGATGCTTTTAAGTAAATTCATAGCTAGAAAAATGGAAGCTTCTGCAACAGATTTAGTTATAAATTGACGAAATCATAACTGTGACAGCAATAATGGTGGTAGAATAACTAGAAAAAAAGGATTTCCCTCAGAGAGCATTAGAAGGTACTCTTCACCTAAACAAATCACATCACACCCTCCATATATTTTTAGAAGTCAGATCAGGTCTGTGTGCAGAAGTAAGATGTTATATTGCCAAACCCGACTTATCTGCTATTAGCATACGGAGGCCAAACATACTGGAACCTTACATCACAAATTGTCCATGTGGCATACCCCATGGGTAGCCTGCAATCTGGTACTGCAGCAGAATGCAGAGTTCAAGTCTGTAAGTACGCAGCTAGATGGAGCCTTTGAAATCAGCTAGGGCTACCAAGCTCTATATTCAGACAGAATGAACTACACCTAGATCGTTCAACCAGTGGCATATTGTTTGTTAGATGCAAAACAGCGAGGAGCCTGTCTCAGTCATAAACATCACAGACTAGTCTGCACATATGAAATGAAATGAATGAAAACTTATATAGCGCAGCTTAGCCCGGAGACATCAAGTCGCCTATCAATAAAGAATCATAAAGGCAGATCCCAAAACTAGGGGTAGGCTTTGGCAAAGAGCCATGTCTTCAAAGCCCTTCTAAAGGCTTGCATTGATGGCAGGGACTTGATTTCACAGGGCAAAGAGTTCCACCATTTCGGCGCAAGGCTGGAAAAAGCCCTGCCTCCCCACTTAGCTCTTCGAACGCGGGGGACTGATAACAGAAGCTTCTTGGAGGAACGAAGGTTTATGAAGGGAACATACGGAACCAGCAGGTCTTTTATTTCTCGCCTCCCCTTCCTGGTCAAAGCCCCATAAATCAAACAAAAAACCTTAAAGGAGATCCTGGCTTCAATCGGAAGCCAATGCAGGGATTTCCTAGCGGCAGTGGCTGACGAGCGCCTGGGCACGTCCAGCACAAACTTAGCGGCAGCGTTCTGCACAATTTGTAGTCGCTGTAACAGGCCCTTGTTTATTCCTGCATATAAGGCATTACAGTAATCGAGCCGGGAAGCTATTAATGCGACCACAATTTGCTTGCTGGCTTGCAAGGACAGATAGTGTCTGATCTTCCGCAGGATCTTGATAATACCCCAACAAGTGGAGATTGTCCTATTCACTTGTTGACCCATCGCAAGGGCCGGATCAATCATGACTCCCAGGTTTCGAGCCAGGACCGTGGGTACAGGGCAAGTTCCCAGGGATGAGGGCCACCATTCCGCGGACCAGATGTCCTCCTTCCCACCGAACACTAGGATCTCTGTCTTCTCGCCATTCAGCCTCAATGAATTGTCAATCATCCATTGGGCAACTGCCTCCATACAGTGTCTAAAATTGGAGGCAGAGGAGCTGAAAGACTGGGCGAGAGACACCAAGATCTGAGTGTCATCAGCGTAGGAGACTACCTCCATCCCAAACGATCTAATGAGCCTGGCAAGTGGGGTCACATAGATGTTGAAGAGGGTCGGACTTAATGCCGACCCCTGAGGGACCACACACTGCACAGGATAGGATGGAGATAGGAACTCCCCCAACTTGACTCTCTGTTCCCTCTGGTCAAGGAAGGAGGCCAGCAGACTGAGTGCTGGCCCCTCCACCCCTATCTCCCTCAGCCGAGATATTAATACAGAGGGAGACAGGGTATCAAACGCAGCCGTAAGATCTAACAGGATGAGGAGGGTGGTCTGGCCCTTGTCAACTCTGGTGCGGATGTTATCAAGCACTATGGTAAGGGTCGACTCAATCCGTGCTGCGAGTGATCCAGACGACCAGAGGTTTCCAGAAAAGTTGCAAGATGCTGGTTAAGATGAATTTCCAGCATCTTTGCAGTGGCTGGGAGCAGCGAAATGGGGCGAAACTTTTTAAGAACCTCCGGGTCTAGGGTAGGCTTTTTCAAAAGGGGCTTAACCACCGCCCTCTTCCACTCAGAGGGAAAAATGACATCCCGCATTGCCCTGTTCATAATGTCCAGTAATGGGGGCAAGATAATTTCCTTACACTGTTTAAGAAGTTTAAGTGGGCAGGGGTCAAGGGGAGACCCAGACCTGGTCTTACTCAAGAGGACATCCAGTTCCTGAAGGGAAAGAGGGGGAAAACTAGACAAACACACCAGGGTAGAAACCCCGGCAGATGCTGAGGGGGGGATGGATTGACACTGATGAGACACTGGTGGTGTCACTCTTCCATATGAGATGCCTTGAGGGTTGATAGAGCCTATGTGACCCCTTTTAAGTCTCTAAATGGTCTTATTGCAAGTACCCTCTATAATTCTGTGGTAACGGCTGTTATGTCTATCATAGGTTTCAGTTTCCCGGCCCAAGACTGAGAGTTTTTTTTAAAGTGGTACAGGAATAAAAATTGGATCTACTGGAGGAGGACACAAATGAGTCATCCTGTTGTTCATACCTGCTGCTAAGCAAACACTCCTGAGCAAGTGAGCAGTGTAGGTCCACCGGTGGGGTTGGATCGATTCCATAGGCTACGGCAGACACTGGGGATGAAGAAAGTCAATCATCCTATTACAGAAAGACAGCGAGATATCGTGAAATGGTTGTCTGCGCTGCTGGGCCTTCTCGTAAAGAATTCAGATCAATCTCATGTCCAGTTATTCTCTGGCTTTGCAAAATCTCTCTCAGAAACAAATTCAGGGAAAAGACAAAAACTAAAGTCATCAATGTGCCAGGTTGTCAAATTTAATAGAGTTATTCACCGTTCACTGCAGTTCTCGCATGTGTTCACCAACATTACAGTGTATAGCGGATCTATCTAAAGGTGGGAGAGGCTGGGCAAGTTCTCATGTGACAAAACATTCTTTTGGAGTCTGTTGTTACTTTGAAAATGGAAAAGCAAATGCACGGTTATTGAATTGTACAACTTATGTGCTAAGCCTACTCTGTTCCTTCTCCCTACCTCTTTCTTGTTCCACTCACTCTCTTGACGCTGCTATCTTTCCTACTCCCTAGCAGCAGTCGAAAGATTTTCGTCCAGCAGTCCCTAATGTCCGGTCTAAAGTTTGTGGGTCTCACCAAGTTTCTACAGCATGCTTCTGCATTCATCACAGGGAAGGGGAGAAATTGGCCTACTAGATCCGCAACCAGCTCCAGCTAGCTTCTGAGAACATTGGGTCGATTCTACAAGTTTCCCGGTGTTACAGCTAAGGGCAGTACCCAGAGAAGGGGGAAGCTACCAACAATGTACCGTAGTCATTTCCTTGGAAAGAAAGAGCTTGATGGAAATTGGAAGTCCCTGGGAATGATTTTTCGCCAATCGTAGGACACGGAGTCAAATGGGCTAAGGCAAGGAAAGAGGAGGAGTTGCCTTGCTATATGAAAGCTCTTTCTAGACCGGAGTCCCAAAGGTATTTGCACATCTTATTTCAACTTATGTGAGCAAGTATACATTGTATGGATTGTTTAAAATACAAACTAAACATAATTCAAATAATATATCAGTTACAAACAGGAAATGGGAAGCATCTCTCATCTGTTCCTCTTAATGTGATTCAAAAAGAATAATGTTCTGTATTCAGTTCTAGTTAGTTACACAAATTAAGATTTCCAATGATCATATACAATTTCTTTTAAGTTCTATTTATTGCATATATGCGACAATAATAATCCAAATGATCACACAAATGACAGATGTCCAAGTGCTACGTTCAAGTTCCATAAGAAAGTTTACGCCAGAACACACAGGCCATACACTTTCAGTTTGACTGACAAGTTCTATTATTCATTTCAAACCATCAGCTAAGGTTCATAAATCAATAGTCTTCAGACTCTGAAAGCCATTATTCTTCTGAAGCGTTACATATTTAAACTCTCACGTCTCATCAAATATCAGCCAATACGTGTTTCGCAACTAGCTCCCTTACTACACAGTTCATCACTTGAAATATAGTTTAAGGGTTTTTCAGAAGCACTTTACAATTTCATACCGCTTATGGATATATTTACCTATTGTATACGCTAAAAGTACTTATTTCGGATTTGCAAGTGCCATCATACAAAACCAAGTAATATAACAAATTGATTTAAACATACTGTTAGGATACTCTTGCTATTGTGCTTTATCGAGTGTGGACATTGTGACCGGGTATTCCCAGTTCACCTCTGAACCAGGAAACTTTGTACATTTTCTCCTTGGGAGGACTAAGGTGAGGGCAATGGGAGAGGAGATAATGGCCCAAGTACTCATGGGTATTCTTTAGTAGTCAAAATCCGGGCCTTCTACATCAGAGTCATCTGCCCCCTCTCTCTACCGCTCACTTCGCGGGTCATTCACCTGGTATTTAAGTTCGATACAGAAAGAAAAGTAGGACGGAGGGAGGAGATTCCTTTTTATGGAAGTAGAGAGGGTAGAATATGGAGAAAGAATCCTCCCAGCAAGAGACTCAAAGAGGAAGGGACTCAGTAAGGGTTCCTTGTAGAGTAAGAAGTGTGAAGAGGAGACTAATTAAGATTACCGGTAAGTAACCTGGTCATTCTTAACTAATGTCAAACACACTCTCAGTCAGACAAAGAGAAATACAGAGCTGACAAAAAACTTGAAAGAGTCCAGACTTGGCCATTGGGTTGAAAACATAGTGTGCATACATTCCCTTTCACTAGTCTGGATTTGGCCTAACTGGAAAATGCATGAAAGCATCAGGGACAGACTGGATAACCAAGGATAGCCCTGGTAAAAAAAAGCTTAAATCAGCCCCACTCCTATCGTCTCCTTGCACACTCTCTCTCTTTCCAGTCAATCTCTCTCTCTCTTTAGTGCTGGAATAGGAAAGAATTTACTCTTTGGGAATCCATAAATTGGAGGTCAAAGTGTGGCAGAGAAAAGGGTACAGAGTCATGGTTGTCAGAGCTTGAAAAGCAGAGTCTGACAGTCAACTTATACATTTACATAAAAACATCTGCTGCAAAGAAGTTGACAAAGACAAATGTAACGGCAAACCGGTTCTAATCTGTGGCTGAAAAGACCTTTGTGTCCCAAGCAATTTTGAGGGAATTATACCAGCGGCAAGATAACTCTTGTGGTTAATAAAGTTCTGAGAGAATTCTTTGTTTTGTCCAATCAGAGTTTTGGCGTATTAAGTAGCATAGAGGGTTAATGTGCCTGCTGCAAAGCACACTGTGTAACAAAAAGATCAGATTTTTATTTTTATGTTGATAGGTAAGTGGGCTACTGCTTTTGAAACGGAGATCATTGTGTTACTTCCAATTCATAAGGTACAATCCTTTTAATATACCACAGTGATCTATTTACGGTCATCAAGGAGCTACATGCAAACTGTAGGTCATTGGTTTAGCTGCTTATTGTTTTTTTCTCAATCTGTTATTATTCTAAGATTGTAAAGAAGGGTTCCTCTTGGAATTAATCAAGTCTTAATAAAGTCGTGTTAGTACAGACAAGCCCAAGCACTATGTTACGTTTTATATCAGACTTTGAGTTTCTCCCGACTGTTCACTCTTAACATATAGGGCTGTATTACAATAAGGGTCCCGGGGGCGCAGCAGGCGTTTTCACCCGTTTTGCGCGCCCCCGGGACACTTTGGTATTATAGAAGGGGGCACGGACACTTGTGCGTCCCCTTCTATAATACCGATAGCGCTGGCGCACTGACCGTGCCAACCTTACCTTCAGAGGGTGTTCCCTCATTTGCATAGGGGCGTGCTAGTGTGAACTGATTTACCAGCGACCATTTGCTGACTGTCAATAACTCGGAGGACTTATTATTTGCCGCTTCCCCGTTCTGTATTTATAGAAATAACAATGGTTTTGGGTGGCCTCAACAGGTCCTAATGAAAATGGAGTATAACTTTAGTTATGAAATCAATCCTGGGAGAAAGTTTTGGTAAGGTACCATACACATAGAGTACTTTATTAATGTTTTTACAATTAAGTATTTCAGGTGCTCACACATGTGACAAAGTGCTTATAGTGACTGAGTGAGAAATTATTAAAACAACTATATACAAGGTGTCACAAACAAGGGTAATCCCCACAAAAAAATATATACAATGGGGTAGGGGAGTTTCCTTGAAAGGGTCGACGGCGTTTCGATCTAAACAATTCTAGATCATCATCAGGACGTGAGCTTTCCTGAAACATTAATGGAATAAAATAAAATAAATTTAGTCCTATGGACTTACACAAATTTTTTTGGACAAAGTGATATGGTGCTCCCAGTGTCATAATTCATGCACATTTCTATAATATTATTAGAAACAGGCAACCGTGAATTACCGCGCATGCCTAGCAGGGAAGCGTATTAATAGCACGATTTACGAGCCATTTGGATGGGAATTAAGCGTCTGCTACTTTTACTTGCCAGCGTACATCGCTTTCTGAGTGTCCGTGTTCCACATAGTGTTCCACTAGGGGTGCGGTTAACACCTTGCAGCGTATTCTGCTCCTATGTTGTGAGATCCTGGTCTTGATCTGTTGCGTACCGAGGTACAACTTCAACCCGGGGGAGCGCCAAACCAGGAATCGTTTTTACCAGTGGGGCAACCAATACTAAATACTGAGATACCCACTCAATCCAATATGGAAACTATACCCATATTCAACCTCTCGAGCCACCAATTAAACTCTACAGACATCTCCCTCTTGAGTGGAGGACTATCCTTTGTCCCCTCAGAAAAACCCAATTGGTTTAACATTCAGTCAGAGATTTTTCTCTTCTTTAGAAAAATAAGGCTACAAGCCTTCTTTAAAGATAAAGAAGCCGCCCAAAAACACGACACTACAGGACTACGCTCTAGCTCCTCTTTCCACCCAGCAAGTGGCATTATGCCACCTGAGGTGATGACTTTTGAACACCTAATCCTTCGAGAATTGGAAAACATGAAAAAGGATTATAGGTTTACACCATATAATATCAGCAAAGAGGAAAGAAACAGCCTCATTGAACTCAGACAGAATGATAAAATCGTGATAAAACCATGCGATAAGGGGGGAGGGATTGCTATTCAGGACCGCTCCTCGTATGAAGCGGAAATTCACCGTCAAATAAACAATACAACACATTACGAGAAACTAAGACATAACCCTACAAAAGATATTAGTGAAAAGATCCAGCTGGTCAGTAAAGATGCCTTAGAGGAAGGTTACATTAGCAAAAATTAATATCTGTTCCTTAACAATAAGGAACCCCGGATCCCAGTATTATATACACTCCCTAAATTACACAAAAACCTGGAAACCCCACCAGGGAGACCTATCCTTTCAGGATGTGGCTCAATTGTGGAACCGCTAGGGAAGTACATTGACTTTTTTATAAAAGATTTGGTAAAAGACACAGCTACTTATATCAAGGATACTACACATTTAATAAACCTTATTGAATCACATCCTTACCACCCTGACTCAGAACTATTGGTCACCTTAGACATAGAGTCATTGTACACAAATATACCTCAACAGAAGGGGATGGATGTAATCCATAAACACCACAATAACCGACCTGCTCCCCACCAAGTCCCAACAGACTTTATAATGAATTTACTTGAGATCGCCCTCACTAGAAATTACTTCATCTTCAAGGATACTTATTATAGACAATGTAAAGGGACCTCTATGGGAGCCATTTTTGCCCCAAATTTTGCCATACTTTTTGTAGACGATCTAGAATCTACCATCATTCTGAACTCTGACAACCCGTATCGTGATAACATCCTTAGTTGGCGTAGATATATAGACGACGTGCTTATGATCTGGAAAGGGGATGAAGGCACACTAAAAGAGTATTGTGAGTGGCTTAACAACAGTCAGACAGATTTGAAATTCACTTACAATTTTGATAGACATCAGATTGATTACCTAGATGTCACAATCAAATGTCATGAACAACAATTGTACACAACTCTCTTCAGAAAGCCTACAGAGCGCAACACGTTCTTACAATATCAGAGTGCACATCCAAGGGCACTTAGGGATGGCCTTCCCTACGGCCAGTTCCTTCGAATTAGGCGCAACTGTAAGTTTAAGCAGGATTTCTTTCTGGAGGCTGAAACTTTATGTTCAAAACTAATGAGTAGAGGCTACCCCAGAAAGCTTGTAAGAAGAGCCATGAAACGGGCTTGGTATACCCATAGAGAACATCTTTTACAACCAAAAAAGAAAGAACCCCTAAAGAGAATAACTTGTGTGACAACGTTCAGCACAGTTAGTAACAAACTTTGTAAAGTAATCAAAAAACATTGGCCTGTTCTAGCCCCTTTGGAACTTGATACAGGGACTCCCCTATTTTCCTTCAAAAGGGGTAGTAATCTGAAAGATCATTTAGTGCGAGCTGCCACTATTACCAACAAAAATACCACCATAGAGGCATGTCTGAACATTCCACCTATTGTAGGACACTACAAATGCAATAACTGCACTGCATGTGATTTTACGACTAACACTAAAATGTTTGAATATGAAAATTGCAAACACAAGTTAAAATCTTTTACTAACTGTAATTCGAAAAACATCATATATTGTATCCAATGCCCATGCCAAAAACTGTACATCGGCCAAACCACGCAACAGATCAAGACCAGGATCTCACAACATAGGAGCAGAATACGCTGCAAGGTGTTAACCGCACCCCTAGTGGAACACTATGTGGAACACGGACACTCAGAAAGCGATGTACGCTGGCAAGTAATTGAACAGTTTTTGCCCAATGCAAGAGGGGGCAATCACCAGACAATTTTGAATCGCCTTGAGTGCAAATGGATTTTTTTGTTTAAAAGTATTGAGAAAGGACTCAACACTCTGGATGAGTGGAATAGCTGTGGTTAACCCATAACCATAACCTCAAGGGCTACTGTTACCAATGACTTTAATACTGTATAATGCTTGTAAATGTTTTTTGGTAGTTCGAAGATAAAATGTGATGCTTATTAATACTGTTTATATCATCTAAAGTGTTAATATGACATGTATTCTAATAGGAGTAGCAGACGCTTAATTCCCATCCAAATGGCTCGTAAATCGTGCTATTAATACGCTTCCCTGCTAGGCATGCGCGGTGTAACATTCTCAGGCACATGCACGTAATAAAAAAGGCGCACACACATAACCAGGAAGCAAACAGTAGTGCTCGACTGAACGCCGAAGCAGCGAGGCACAGATAGCGGTGCCGCGTACCGCGGTGATTAAGTGAGTACACTCGTCGGTTTTAAGTATGTCCCTACCCGAAGCACAAGTTTACATGATGTGCGGAAGCACTTAACGCTACTTTTAATTCTTTGTCCCCATTCCCGTCAGGACTCTGTACAGCCACTAAATTTCGGGTATGTGATTCACCGGCTGGACTTTTGAATTATTGTATTTGTGATTCTTTAAATTTCTAAGCGTGCCCCACAGTCTACCACTGTTTAAAATTACCATCATTTCTGCTATTTCAGATCAGAATTCGCATGATCTTGCTCTTCACCAATTATATTCTGAATAGAATATCCAAAACATCGGTAAATACCCGTACTCCTGTTTTTTCACAATTAGAATATTCTTGGCTAATGTCTAATTGCGTTTTTCCTTGCTCACAGACATTGTTGGAAACGCCATAAAGTAAAGTAAACCATGGGGAGGAGCCTAGCTCGCGGCCGTAATGGTCGCCCTTTAGCTCGGCTCCCGCAGCCCTCCATCCTGATTGCTTGTCCGGTCTTTTACCCGGTCCCGGGACGGCACATTTTTGGGGAATTGGCAACATAACGGCTTGTTTGTACTTACCATCTGACCCCGGGGTCTCGGCGTGCAGTGGCTCCGGAGTTCTGTCCTCCGAAGGATCGGGGCCTCCGCGAGACTTGGACCGGGACCTGGCTGGTGGGATCCGACGGCTCTCGGCCCCAGCCGAGAGCGAGAACCAGTGTTGGGAGCCGATGTGCGAAGATCCCGGCGATCCTGACCCGGGCCTGCCCTGGTGGCCGCGCGGCCGAAGTGGGTGAGAAGCCCCGGGACCTGATTCTGAGAAGGGGTCTCCCCCCGCCGCTGCTTTGTCCGGCGGCCCTGGTCCTCGGGGCCCGGACTCCGCTTGTTTGGGGCACCGGTGCTGGTGCTGGCGGAGACCCGTTTTGGGCGGACATCCTTTTGGCATCTAGGCCGCCCTTGCTGGGACCCCCGGCGCTTGTAAAGTCCTACATTTGAGAACTGTTATTTCCGGGGGTCCTCGTGGGCGGCGATTGGGCTGATTCACGAAATGGCGGCCGGCCCTCCGGAACGAGAGTCGCCCTGTGGCGGCGGGCCCGAGGTGCCTAATTGTGAGGGGATCGGATCTGGTGGGCGTGAGCCGACAGTCAGTGATATGCTGGAAGCCCTGAGATCCCTGCACGCTTCCCTGGCCCTGGGCGTCTCGATGGGTCCGCCACGATCTGCCGCCATTTTGGGCGGCCATTTCTTCTTGTCGCCCTCTTGTTTCGATGACTTCATTGCCTCACCCCCCTCGATTGACCTGAGTGTCTCTACCACTGATCGAGGATCGTGTAGTGTGCTGGTGACTTTGGAGCGCCCTGCTTTTCAAGGATCGGGCCCCGGGGACTTGGATGCTGTACTGCGACCCTGTTCGACACTGTTGCCTGAAACTATGGGTGGACTTCCTCCTGTGCCTGCTTCGATGACTTTGCCTATGTCTATAATTGGGACCACCTCGCCCGCTCCAGTGGCGCAACTGAACTCCTGTTTTTCATGGCTTGTGCTTCGATTGTTGATGCATCGATACTTTCAGTTTGGACTACTGCTCACTTGTGGATCTGTCTACCCCCCACGTAGCTATGCTAGTCACCATTCCACTCGATTATATACTGATTTCGTATCTAGCATGTGGTTATACATTGCCATGTGGTGGGTGGGGTTTGTCGCTCGAAAGGGTTGGGGGTGAAATGTGCGACTTTTGCTTGATTTCCGGTATATGATTGCGTTGCACAATTGTTTCTGATTGTGGGAAGGTGGGAGGTCCCCTTCTCCTAATATTTTGTGGCGCGTGATGGGGTATCGTCCTGGTCTGTTTTTGATTGTGCTTGTCGGGTTGGGCGGGGGGCTGCGGCCGACCTTTTGGATTATAGTTATTCTGCTCCTCCCTCTTGTCTTCTTTTCTCCGCTTTTGTTGCCTTTTTGTCTTGTTTTTTCTTTCTTTCTTCTCGCTATATTTCGGGTTCTGGTTTAGGGCGACAGGCACGCTGTTTGAAGGGTAGGCCATAGCCTTCTACAGGGGTGCAGGGGGGGACGGGTGGGTTGGGTTCTATTTTTTGTTTGTCTTCTGGTTCTATGGCCCTTTTGTATCTCTTTTTCGTGAGGCCGCGTCTGTCCCGACCTCCTATGGTGTGTTTCGGGTGGGGGTATGGCGTCGTTACCCATCCTGCTATATTTCGGCTGTCTTTCTTCCCGATCGCCATGCCCCCACTTGGGCCGCTAATCCTTTTGTCTCCTGTCTTCCCGTCATAGGGGGCCTGTGTCGGCGTGTCTTCTGTCTTTCTTTTTCATATTTCCTTATTCCCCTTTTTATTGTTTTGTTTTTCTTCCCTCCATTTTCCTTTCCTTTCCGCTCCTCCCTCCCTGCTTAGTCCCCCCCCCCTTTTTTTCCTTTCTGTGTCCCAGAAGGGTACTATGACGGGCGGGGTTTGCTGCATTGTCTTTCCGATCCCTCTGTTCTGGCTTGGTAGTGTCTCGGGTGGCGGGCGTGTTACGAGGATAATGCTCAGGGGCTGACTGTGTCTCACATATCCTGATTTCTTGACTGCATTGTGTTGTCCCCCTGATATTTTGCCCCATGCCCCCTTCTTAATGTTGAGGTTGGTTACGGGATGTCGGATGCCTCCGTATTGCAAGTGAGCCTGTCATACGTCCTCTCCCCATATTATAAAATTAAGCCTTATTTACTCCTGTGTTTTAGCCCTTTAGTTTCTGTATCTCTTCTCCCCTATTGCGATTGTACGGCCTCTGCTTGTACTGATTGATTATGTAATTTTTGCCTGTTGACTCCTGATTGTTTTGTACACTGCGGCCGGCCGGCTTGGTTGTGGGCCTCGACCTGTCTTCTTTTGATGTCAATAAAGGTTTTCAAAAAAAAAAAAAAAAGTAAAGTAAACCAAAGCATACCAAGAATTAATTTCTCGAGCTCTGCTAAACATACGCCGTGTAAGTCTCCTACTCGACTGTGATCTGACCTAACTTTTGCGGTGATTCCTACATGTTTAATTTCTCCCTCACTATTATTTTTAGGCAGTTGGATTTAGTCACAACAGCCTCAGAACCCTGTACTCCAAATATCTGATGAAAATACTTCTGCCAATATATTTTTGAAGTAAGCATGTATTCACGCCTGAGTAAAAAAGTGCGTAAATAAATCCTATTATACAAAGAACCATACCCTCCTCAAAATAGCGCGCTTAATTCACGGTTGCCTGTTTCTAATAATATTATAGAAATGTGCATGAATTATATGACACTGGGAGCACCATATCACTTTGTCCCAAACATTTTGTGTAAGGCCATAGGACTAAATTTATTTTATTTCATTAATGTTTCAGGAAAGCTCACGTCCTGATGATGATCTAGAATTGTTTAGATCGAAACGCCGTTGACCCATTCAAGGAAACTCCCCTACCCCATTGTATATATTTTTTTGTGGGGATTACCCTTGTTTGTGACACCTTGTATATAGTTGTTTTAATAATTTCTCACTCAGTCACTATAAGCACTTTGTCACATGTGTGAGCACCTGAAATACTTAATTGTAAAAACATTAATAAAGTACTCTATGTGTATGGTACCTTACCAAAACTTTCTCCCAGGATTGATTTCATAACTAAAGTTATACTCCATTTTCATTAGGACCTTTTGAGGCCACCCAAAACCATTGTTATTTCTATAAATACTTCAACCCCAGGTTTTACTAATAGGGTACCCTTGTTCTTTTTAACTGCTTCCCCGTTCTGGACTTGGCCATGGGCAATACGATTCTAATTGGTTAAAAGACATAATACAAGTCAGGGTAAAGGAAGAATATCACCAGGTGTGAAACACGAGAATAAAAAACTAAAATTCTGGGATGACTATTTCGCTCCCAGATGTACATAATAATGCACTACTATTGTTAACTCTGGAAAAAACACCCATATCCATTATTCTTGAAGGACGGACTAGGGTTGATGCAATCTTCACATCTGGCATGCACCTCCCCAGAGAAAGAGGAAGGAAGCACAGGGCACCAGGGAATCTGCACTAAAACGGTGTCTCTACAGGAAAGAAGAAAGGAAGGCTTGGTAAAAGCAGGTTTATTTACTTTTGCAGTTGTATGTAGCGCGAACATGACCCGAAGGTATTACAATTAGAACGCTTTACATTATATAACGGCAATTTATTTTCTTTTTTGGCACATGGAGATTAAGGCCAGATTTTCAAAGGGACGAATCATAAAGGTACGAATGAGGAGTCTCGCATTTGTGGCGGAATCTCTGCCCTGCAGTGCTCAGTGCAGAGATTCCGCGCCACGTGTGGAGACTCCGCACTCGTATCTTTATGGGTCATAAGTCCCTTTGTGAATCGGGCTTAGAGTGGTTTGCCTAAATTCACAGGATGTTGAGCCGAAGCCGAGACTCAAAATTGGTTCCCCAGTTCCAAAGTCAACAGCTCTGGCCATAATGCCACATCATCATCATTATCAGGAGCTATAGTCAAAGGAGACAGGGCCAGGGTCGAGAGGAGGTAGGAGGCAGCCGATAATTAGAGGGGCAGGGGTCTCTACAAGGAGCATTGTCTAAGAATCATCACTAGCAGTCTTTTACAAGCGAGGTTACCTATGTAAATAAGGGAATAGCCTAAAACATATAAACTAATATCCTGTCCAACCAGTATTTGGGTGCCTCTCTGTGAGCAGCTTTCTGTTATTGCATCCAGAAAATTACAATAACATACATGCACCTTAAACAAACCACCCTATTGGTTTGTCAATACTATTAGCAGAATCAAATTGATGAATGAGAACAATAATTTTGTTGTGCATAATTGGAATTGAAAAGGTTTCAATTCTGAAAATATGAGACTGAATTTAACATTACTAAGGTCTGTGGAAGGGACAGTGTCCCCATTACTCATGTTCTTCCCTTCACACCACTTTCTCTGCAGTCCCCTACTGCGTTGAACACTTACGCCCTTTATCTACATATCTCACACCTCATCTCTTTCCTCTTCAGCACCCTCGTCACTCTTCTGCTTGTACTTCTTTGCATCTAAATAACTACACTTTCCCTCACTTACAACACAAGCACTCACCTGTAAGCACTGCATTGGCATTTACTTTCGCCCTGTCAACATTTCAACAGCTGTGTACCGCCTTCACACACTTTTCACACAGAATCACATATACAATTGGCACGCATTACATTGTTCGGTGCAGAGAGGGCACGGATTGGATGAGCATGTGTTCTGTACTCCTTTATGTCCCATTGACAGGCTAAGTGAGAAATGTGTGCTGCCTTCAGCCTCAATTCCATTGGTCTCAATTGTGGCCGAATATAAACTTTCACCCACAACCTGAACTTAACAATGCTCCTAAAGGCGACTCAGTTCACAGTACCCACTATACAAGAGAAATATGCTGCATGAAAAAATAAAAATGACAGATATACAACATTCTGGAAAGAGCAAACACACTTAGTTAAAGCAAGATTAAGTAAAACATGTGAAATGAACCAGGGAACTACATCAATGACGTGTATTAGCTTAAAGGTTTTTTGGCAATTATTGTTCCGAAATCAATCAGTGTTTTTTCCTTTAAAGGTGGGGACATGAACACAGGGGACCCGTTTCAAGATCATGTTTTAATTACTGGTGGGTCTTGGACATGCCTCACTTAAAACCCCGACCTTAAAGATCCTGCAAGACTGATTTAACAGATTAAAAGTTACCGAAAATGCAAGATCCCTGGAATTTTTACAATTGAATTGAACGCCTGCGAAGGTGGGCAAGTCACCAGTCATCAAGAGAGCCAACCCATAACAGAGGTATGGGTCTGGCTTGGCTCTAAGAGCCAAAGCACGAGCCAAAGCACAAGCCAAACCTTTGAAAGACACAATGTATTTTCACTTTGTTGGACTGCATTTAATTGCAACTGCAAGCTCTGTGTAAGTAACAAAAAACATACACATTTCCTATTTTACACACCTCATACTGAGTTACAACAGCTCACTCATTATGGAGGACTGTTTCTTTCTTTATATTCTACTAAGCTGCCTAATTGAGAGGGAGCAAGGGCAGTGGACTGGCTCCTCAGCGGCTTGTCAACTCAATCAATCAATCAGGGTTTTGAGGCCCTAACTCACCAATTAGGGTCTCAAGGCGCTGAGCGGTGGGTGTGGGCAGCTACGATGGGGTCATTCAAAGAGCCAGGTTTTGAGGTCTTTCCTGAAATGGTGCAGTGTCGGGCTTCACCGGAGCTGAATGGGGAGATCATTCCAGTTCTTGGCCGTGATAAGGACCTTCCACTCGCTCTGGCCCTGTAGAAACATGGGACCGTGGCTAGGGAGAGGTCGGCTGAGTGGAAGTTTCTCTTGGGGGCATGGAAGGAGAGGCGGGCGCTGAGGTATTGAGGTCTGATGTTGTGGAGGACCTTGTAGGTGTGCATGAGCAGCTTGAAAGTTATTCTTCTTTCGACGGGGAGCCAGTGGAGGTCACAGAGGTGTTGGATGGTGTGGTTGTGCCGTGGAATGTCGAGGATTAGTCTGGTTGCTGTGGTCTGGAGTATGTGAACAGGTTTTTTGTTTATCCCGGCGTAGAGGGTATTGCCATAGTCCAACTGGGGCTTAGAGTCTAACCAGGGCCACACTGCTGTCCTAGAGTGGAGCCAGGGCCACACTCTGTCCACACCCAAGCATGAGCCTTACATGGCTCGTCCACGTACGATATACCATAGAAATATGCACTGACCACATAACATCTGCTCAGAACCTGCTCATCGGAGTAACAAAGACAGTTCGATCTCAAATGGATTAAAGATAATAAAATGTTTAATTAAATATTGTATATCCTACTATTATTACAAAATAATATTATAATAAAAACGCAACAGTGCTTGGGAACACTGGTTAGCTCTCACATGAAATGTGAAAATGTGATAATTAGCACACTACGAGTAGCTTGTTCTGCCCAGGTATTTTATTTGAATTGTGGTACATGTATTCCTGAATCTATAATGTAAGAATCACGATTAAAAGTGGCAGAAGTGAAAGAAAAAATATGAGCTGAAATGGGCATTTACAAATTAGGTCAGGAAACTTGAGATGGCTGTTCCTAAAATGGTGGAAAATATTTTTTAAATGTTTTTTAAAAAAGGTAGTGAAAGTTGAATGTCACTTGGACCTATTCTAGAAATATACAAGTTATAAGCATCTAAATTAGCAGGACACAATAGCACATACCAAATGCTCCCTATGGATAGCAGGAAAAAGTATTTGCAAAGCAAAGCCAATATGTCTAGCCTTCAATGTGCTAACACATGGACAAACAATTGTCTTTGCCAATGATAGTAAACCAATAATTAGGTAGTGATAAAGTATTAAAAAAGGTTGTACAACAGAACAGCGCAAGGAGATACATTGCATGCCTTAAATGCATTTTTCACCGCGCATTTGTGCTTGATTCTTATTCTGAAGAAAATTACATATTTATATGTATTTGTGCCCCACGCGCTACCCTCTCATCATCTGCCATGTTGAATAAAAACCCCTGCATTAATTCACATTCAGAGGCCTTATTTCTCTGTCACCAGGACCCTCCATGCCAGACCCTGAAAAAGGCACATGTTACATTTCTCTGCAGCACATTAGATATTTTGCTGAGCAGTCATGGAGAAGAGGCCCAGCCCGGGGTGTCTTAACAGTGTCAAACAAGGGTCGACCTGATAAAGCTGCATTCCGGCCCTGAGCAGGAGGCGAGCAGAAGCCCCTCTGCAGAGATAAGGCCCAGTTTTGCTGTTGGCTCTCAGAGATAAGTGGGGCCCATGTCAAGGGAAACCTCCAAGACAGTTACACAAGGGGTGGACAGGAAGGGCCAAACCAACTTGCTAGTATGAAGCAGCAACACTTCTACAGATGAGAGCAATCTGCATGCTGCCCCGAGCTAGAGATAAGACCAGACATGCTAGTCACTCTGACACCGAGGGCCCTCCCTGACCAACAGAAAGGAAACAGCCCTCGTGTGAAAGTCTGATAAAGTTACGCAAACAGGCAGTGCGAGTTTTTGCTGACCTTGCTGCCCCCTCTATGCACCCACCCACCTATGACTCATTACAGTGAACGCCTACATGCTCATATCTTTTTCTTTCCTTCTGCTTGGAGGGCTCCTTCCTATGTATGCAAAGAATGTATAAATATTGTACTCTGTGAATAAAGCTCAGAACTCTCCTGAACCTGCTTGGTGAAAGGAGCTCTCCCTTAACTCGAGTTAATGCAATAAAGCCCATTGACTAACACCACGGACTCTGCTCCTCATTTATATTTGATCCTTTTTGCATCTATAGAAATTATGATAGTGTAAATAATTTATTTACCACATTTTCTGGCGCCCGATTAGGGACGCATCCCCTTCCCCACGCGCCGGCTATGTAGGTCCGGCCCCTGCCCCCTTCTACAGCCTAGACGGACTTCAAGTGTACACGCCAGCGGGACTTCCCGCCAACTCCCTCAGGCCCACGGAGGAGGCGGACTGCGACCAGACATCCACACGAGGCGGTGAGGAAGATTGCGGAGCGTCCTGACCCAGAGCCCAACCCGTGAGAGAGCCGAGTCCGAGGTCTTCAGAGGTCCGCCATTCCTGCGCAAGCGTCAAGCGTCCGATGACCAGGTCTTCAAGTTCTGCTTCCCGGTGAGTACCACTGAGAACGCATAAAGACGGGTTCATTTAATGAACACGGTAAAGACGTGTCTCCTTCACGAGACCGGTATGGTTGTACTGTATTTCAGTACATAAGTATATGTTGTATATGTTTTGAGTTTGAAATTGTTTTAGTTAGGTTCCAGCATGCCATTGTTTTCAAAATTGCGTAAAATAGGCACTAAAAAGGGAATATTAGAAGAGGCAGTTAATGTCCCGCCAAGAGATACCCCCGGCCATTTTATGTATAACAAACATGGCATAGGCGCCGTTTTATACCTTGATCTCTGGGTAGATTATACAAAGGATTTAGAGGCAATGTATAGATGGCCTGTTACGGGAACATGGGATGCAGAATGTATCATGAGAGTAGTAGAGGAACTATGGAAAAGGAAATCAAGGCCTTCTCAAAAAGAAGCCATTGACTTATGGCGCAAAGAAGCGAATAGGAGAGCCCAGAAAGAACTCAACAAAGCTGAGAAAGGTAGACAGATGTCAGAACAGGCTAAAGAAAAGAAGTTACAAGATGAGGGTGAACAGGTCAGATCAGAACAGATGGATTGATTGATTGATTGTGGGTTTCTAAAGCGCTGGAATCGACTCCCGAAGGAGTATCTCTGCGCTGTAGACTGCTGGGGAACCCGTCCTGGCTTTCCCTGTGAGATGGTCCCTACTGGGTATCTCCAAGGTGAAACCAGGCATCCCCGGCGTATGTGGGGGGCCGTTGTGGAGATGAGGCAAGCTAATGCCCAGAGTTGCCGAGTGTGATCCCTAGTTAGAGTAGGCACCGAGGCGAGAATTATCGAGTCCGTTGACCCTGGTCCAAGACCTTGCCGCGTCGGGGATTGAACCCTAGTCCCGGGCCGTCCTCTGCTCCCGGGTCTGCCGCCTCTAACCAGTGAGCCACACCACTCCACTGGATAGGGAGAGAAACGCTCTTGTTACTGGTATCTACCCTGTACTCTCAGAGGAGATCAAGGAGGAAGTTCCCCAAGATGTACCCCTTAAAATTAACCCAACAGCACCAGAGGCGTTCCTTTCCGCCTACCTAGCAGAGCCACCCCCAGCCTACATAGACGCACCATTTCCCCCGCTCCCACCAGAGGCCGTGCCCCAGCCAGTCCAGAACCAACAACAGGCTTCCGGGGGTGCGGAAGGGGGGGGGGGGGGGGGGGAGGATGAGGAAATAAAGGATGACGTCGAACTCCCTAGATGTATATATGATTTACAGCCAGGTATTACTGGTCCAATGCGCGCCATATCAATACGAGTAAGGCAAGCCATCGCAGAGCTAGATGGACTGCCTGATATGAATACACATTTAAATGCCTTGTATGAGTTCATCAGAACAGGACGGAACCATGAATGCGTAGCTCAAGCTATGGAAAATAGAAAAGTAAAAGCTAAGAACAACATCCTCCGTTTTATTATCAACTGTCTGATCAGGGAACTTGATGGGGTGATGGGGACGTGGAGGCTAGTTTAATAGAGTGGAGCGACAACATCAATGACGGTAAACATGATAAGGCAGCGCAGACAGAAGCAATGACGAACAAGATTAAAAAGAAAATACTAGCAGTACGCAACGTCGAGAAGGAAGGCAGGGATAGTGTGTCAGAGGAAGGGGATAACAACGAGCCGGCAGACAAAATGAATTTTCTGGGCATAGCACGGCACTGTAATGGCGCCAAACACCATCGACCTCAGAAAACAAGGGTTAACCAGGAAACACACATCTCTCCTGAGGATTTGTTTCAAATAACTGAAAAGGCCCTAGACCATTGGATGGACGACGAGCCACCCCTCACGCCACATGAGAGGGAGTTGGCTCAGTCGGCCACCCAGTGGGTGTCCCAACATCATGTATATAATCCCGACATAGTGGCCCAGATGTTCCTGAGCCTCCCACCACTCGAACAACGCCTGGCCAGCATCTATATGGTCCAACACTTGATCACGTTGTATGAGAGCCAATATCACCACCCTGGCAAATTATATAAAATACTGGAAAAGGTAATACTAGATAGATGGATGAAACAGGGCCCAGAACTGATTAACACCATTCTAGACTTGCGTCTCCAATATGAACAATTCCTGTCCGCCTCAATGACACCCAATCCTCGCCCCAGAGGACAGTACCCTCTGCGAGAGGTCCACCCCATAACAAAACAAGATGGCTCTGTCCAGCGGGTATATGTCTATACCCCTCTCACCAAGCTAGAAATACTGGAAATAAAGAGGTTGTTACCTTCCCATGATAAAGACCCGGGGGGGGTTTCACAGAGAAATAAAAGATATACTCCGTATAGGAGACTATACTTACCCTGATATCCTAAGGTTACTTAAGGTCTTGTTACCAGCAGGCATTTAGGAGAAACTTAAAGAGAAAGACTGGGATGTGGGAGATAAAACTTTGAAATGGGCAGAGTTGCAAGCTGAAGATGCAGGTAGGGCCCCGGGGGATGGCCTTGGTGAAAACATTAAGGAGCTCCCCGAACTCCTTATACAAATTTTACCAAGACTATTGACGACCAAAAAGGAAGACTGGGATGCAATTTCAGCATGTAAACAGAAACCAGAGGAAGACACAAGCGATTACAACACTAGGTTGGAGAAATGTTTCGCTGTCAACAGTGGTTTAAAACACAGTAGTGAGGCCTATCTCCACCTTTTTGTGACCAAACTGGTAGATAACGCCCTTCCTCAGATTAGGAATAGGGTGCTGAAGGTTGAGAGTACTTGGCAAGCAAATAGCCCCTCACAAATGTTACAGATGTTGCAATACCACCAAAATAGAATAAGGGAAGAACAAGAACAAGAAAAGAAGCGCATGAAGGATACAAAAATGAAGGTGCTAGTTGCCCAAACAGTACCTGCAAACACGAACAAGAATGGTACCGCACCCACTAAAGGGACCTGCAATTATTGTAAACAACAGGCTCACTTTGTAAGGGTATGCCCCGTCCTAAAGCACAATATAGCCACAGGTAAAACAAAGGAACGGCCCTATACACCTAGACAGTACAACACTCAGCAGACACAAGCCCCCACCCCGCAGCAGGTCCAGACGCCCGCTGCCGCTGCACCTCAAATGTATCAGTATACGCAGTCAGACTACCCAGAATACCAATCTTTTTCATGAAACAGCCTCGAGAGGGAAGATTGCTTGCCCCTTATCCCAGTTCCTGTGGACCAAGAGGGTCCTTATGTACATGCTCGTTTGCTGGGCCAAGATAGAAAGTTTCTGATTGACACAGGGGCAAGCAGGACTACCATCAGCCATGACGAGGTCCCAGGGGCACCTCTCTCGGGCTCACAGAATATATGCCTGGGATTTTCTGGAAAGCCAATTGTCAACAAAGTATCAGAACCAGTCTCTTTAGGCGTGGGTCCACTGACACGCACCACAGACCTACTACTCACTAAAACATGTCCAGAAAATTTACTAGGTATAAAGACCCTAAAAGAACTGGGAGCAGTTATCTGTTGCTCACCAGAAGGAGTAAGACTGTTTTTGCGTGATTTCAAAGGGCATTTCACGGTTAGAGATTTTGATCCCAGACTTCAGGATGTCCCACAGTATCTATGGGCACAAGGTTCGACTGACGTAGGTTACATGGATATAACACCACACGAGGTCACTCTTAAGGAAGGAGTAGTCCTACCCCGAATACGACAGTACAGGATTCCACCTGAGGCTGAAACAGCCTTATTAAAAATAATTCAAGAACTCATTGAACAGGGGGTGGTGGTGGAGACAGACTCGAATGTGTGTAACTCCCCCATCCTCCCTGTTCTTAAACGCACAGACCCTCAAGCACCCCCAGTTTACAGACTAGTAGTTGACCTTCGAGAACTGAACAAATGTGTGGTCCCACAATACCCAGTGGTCCCAGACATTTCCTCTTTATTTACTGCCATTGATTCTGAGGCAACATTTTTCACGGTCATTGACCTGAAGAATGCATTCTTCAGCATTCCAATACATCCTGACAGTCAATATCTTTTCGGATTCAGTTTAAAAGGACGCAGCTTCAAATTTACAAGAGCTCCCCAAGGTTTTACAGAAAGCCCCAGTGTTTACAGTCAGGCATTAAAGAGACAACTTGACAGTATAAGTATGCCTACCAACACAGCATTAATACAGTACGTGGATGACATTCTCATCACAGCAAGATCAGAACCTGACTGTGAAAAGGCTTCCCTCACGGTCCTTCACTTTCTGGCGGACAAGGGGCACAAGGTGTCCCCTTCGAAGTTACAGTTCTGTGAACAGCAAGTGGCTTACTTAGGGCACTTGCTGTCCAAGGAGGGTAGGCAGCTGACACAAGAACGAATTAAATAGATTTTCAACATTTCACAACCCAAAACACAGAAAGAAGTACGTGCATTCATTGGCCTTACTTCCTATTGCAGACAATGGATTCCCCAGTATGCCCACATAGTCAAGCCACTCATACAATTGACTACATTGGAGGCGGCCACCTCTAACATCCTCCCTTGGACATCAGAGCACACCCTAGCATTTGAGGAACTAAAACGGGCGTTATGTCAAGCGCCAGTTTTAGCCACTCCTAATTACAAGAAACACTTCACCCTGTTCGTGACAGAGCGGGATGGAACAGCACTATCTGTTCTCACACAAGACCAAGCAGGGAAACACAAGCCATGTGCTTATTTTTCTAGTACACTGGACCCTGTAGCACAGGCTCTGCCAGCATGCTTGAAATCTGTTGCGGCCACAGCTTTGGCCATAAGACAAAGTGACTCGATAGTGCTGGGACACTCCCTGACAGTACAAGTACCACACGCAGTGGAAGTTCTCCTGAATAGGACACAGACACAACACCTGACTGTAGCAAGATTGGCAGGATACGAGCTGACACTATTTCAACCCCACATAGAGATTAAAAGATGTAACATACTCAACCCTGCCACTCTTTAACCCTCAAGCACAGATGACACCACACCCCATGACTGTGTGGAAGTAATAAATGTAGTGACGAAGCCAAGACAAGACTTGACAGATGTTGCACTCCCAGACCCTGACATAACGTTTTATGTAGATGGATCATGCATGAGAACAGGGGCAGGAGAATTAGTGGCAGCATACGCCGTAACTACTGACCATGAGATCATAGAGACACAAAGAATAGATATCCTGTCAGCACAAGCAGCAGAGCTCATTGCTTTAACGCAAGCCTGTAAACGAGCAAAACAGTTAAGGGTTAACATCTACACTGATTCACAATATGCGTTTGGGGTAGTTCATGACTTTGGGGTACTATGGAGGGAGAGAGGTTTTCTGACCTCACACGGGGACAAGATACAGCATGGCCCTCTCATACAGGCCTTGTTAGTAGCAATACACCTACCTACAGCCATAGCGATCCTGAAATGCAAAGCACACACCAAGGCCACAGATGTCATTTCCCAAGGTAATGACCTGGCAGACCGAACTGCTAAACAGACAGCTCAGACTCCAATTGACATAACAAACTCACAGGTATTACCACTGACAAGGACTATGACAGTCAGGGATCCCTCCAAAGATGTACAGGATATACAGACCCATGCCACTCCAGATGAAATAAAGAAATGGACTGAACAAGGAGGGGTCCAGACTGACCAGGGTTGGATGACTAAAAACAAAAAGACATGGTTCCTCCCAGATTCTATGGTACAGGTGATAATAGAGACAGCACATAGCCCGGCACACTTGGGAGAGAATGGAATGTTGGATGGCCTGCAGAATATCTGGTTTAACAAACACTTGCGAGCGGCAGCAAAACAGAAAGTGAAGACTTGCATGATTTGTTGCCAATTCAACCCTGGAAAAGGCATCTCAGTGGAACAGGGTGGATTTCATCCCCCTGATCACCCTTTTGAGGTTCTCCAAATGGATTATATCCAAATGGACAGATGTAGAGGTTACCAGTATGTCCTGGTAATAGTGTGTGCCCTAACCAGATGGACAGAAGCTTACCCCGTCCCAGATTATACTGCAGTTACAACAGCCAAACAGTTAGTGAGGGAGTTCTTCCCGAGATACGGGTTGCCACGTGTCATTTACTCAGACAATGGCCAGCCCTTCTCCTCTGAGCTCATGAAACAGGTGTCCCTTCTGTTGGGATATACCTGGAAGTTCCATTGTGTAAGGCATCCCCAATCAGCAGTTTTAGTAGAGAGACATAACCAGACCCTCAAAACAAAATTAGCTAAAATCTGTGCAGAAAAGGGCGTGGATTGGATGGTAGCCTTACCGGTTGCCCTCTTTTACATGCGCATGGTAGCTCATTCTAGAACCGACCTATCCCCATATGAGGTGGTCTTTGGAAGACCGCCGAATATGTGGGGTACACCAATGCCTAAAAGAATAACTGATGTTGACAGTACTATGCTCACAGATTACCTGGCTTCCTTGATGTCTGCACTACTCTCTTGCCGTTCGCAGGTTGCCGCTGCCTTCCCTGACAACACCCAGGTCGAGGACCATGCCATAGCCCCAGGGGACTGGGTGCTAGTGAGGAACTTCGACCGGACGAGCCCTCTGGACCCCAGGTGGAAGGCACCAAAATTAGTCCTGCTGACGACGAGGACGGCCATCAAAGTCGAGGGAAGAAAGGGGTGGCTGCATGCCAGTCACTGTAAAAAATGCTTTGGGACTACCGGAACATTTTCTAAAAACAAAGACAGTACAGACTTTAAGCCCCCCTTTTTGGAAAAGACTCCCCAGCAAGAGTACACTTCCAAACTGAGATCTAGAAGGTCAGTCGACGTTTGATTGTCTAAGTCCACTCGGTGGTGAAGCGGTTGAACATGATGTCGGACTTGAATAAACTAGTGAACAGTAAAGAACAAAGGACTAATATGAGAGATAAATACTGCAAGCTATTACACAGCAGATGTATAGTGTCTCTGATTATTGTAATTTTTATGAGCATTGTGGTAATAAGTATTGGCTGGTTCTTACATGTTCTCTATCCACCTGCTGTCTCACAGAACGCCACCACAGTACACTCACATGTTGAGCTCCCAGTACACTTAGAGAACAGAAGAAATGAATTTAAGAACAATACTTTCATCACCCTTTTACAACAACATCAACTGGCCATAAACACATCCAACTTCTGGGTGTGCGGTCAGTTGCCAAAGGCATGCCTTTCATCACTCTCCCTTTTTCTTATGAAGGCTCTTGTACTGGTTGGTGGGAAACAAACAAAGCTTCCTATATGGCCAACACGGACACAAAAGAGCAGTCTCAGCTCCGATATCACCTATACATTTTATGTTGGCGAGGTGAAAAGAACAGGGCATGTGGTACCCCACTAGAGCAGGAAGCCTATGCTGACCACGGTAACAGATCTAATAAGTTATATTATCAGTATATGGACAGGAGAAAAAGATCAGTTTCACCTGTTTTTGTGGCATCAACGAAAGCCCCTTTTTGTGTCCAAAGTAAAGGAAAGATACGTATGGGTGATAGCATCTGCAATCACACCGTAAATTTGAATGGAACAAACAATACACGGCTTATAGCCGCACAGGGCACCTACTTCATATGTGGGGATAAAGGTTATACATGGCTCCCACAGGGCTGGTCTGGCACTTGTTACATTGCTTTTCTCCTTCCCCCCACCTACACTGCCCCTGCGGACTATCATGAAATTGAGCCTCTGACTGTCTATAACAGACGGCGAAGGGGGGTCATAGATACAGAAGATACAGCAGGGCAGGAGGCGGGAGACTTCTTTGCCGGAGTCATTCCATTTTGGGGTCCAATGGTAAACAGCAGGAACATCCGCCACCTCACACGAGTGGTGCAAAACACGATAGATGCAACGGCAGGTGCCCTCTCTAATCTCACAGCCGAGGTGGTCGCTGATAGACTCATGACCCTACAAAATCGCATTGTTTTAGACATCATTCTGGCTGACCGTGGTGGTTTATGCAGATTGATCTCCACGAGTTGTTGTGTGTTTATTCCAAATAACGCACCTACGGTATACCAGGCCATTGCCAAGCTACACAAGATGTCAAGTCAGCTAGACATGGATAAAGGAGAATGGTCCTTAAGCAGCTGGTTGTGGGGATTAGTATCAACATGGGGATGGAAAGTGTTGACTGTAGTAGGATCAATACTGTTTATCATCTTCAGTTGTTGCCTCTGCATCCAATGCGACCCGGCCAACTGCGGTCTGTGCCCCACTGCCTGCATTCCCCGTCCACATGTGCAGAGCAGAAAAAATAAAAAGATCATGTTGCAAGAACACATTAACGGCCTGATGAAAATAGAGGTGTATTAGAGGGGTGCTCTTGGGGACAAGGAGGGAATGAAGAAAATTACATATTTATATGCATTTGTGCCCCACGCGCTACCCTCTCATCATCTGCCATGTTGAATAAAAACCCCTGCATTACTTCACATTCAGAGGCCTTATTTCTCTGTCACCAGGCCCCTCCATGCCAGACCCTGAAAAAGCCAAATGTTACATTTCTCTGCAGCACATTAGATATTTTGCTGAGCAGTCACGGAGAAGAGGCCCAGCCCGGGGTGTCTTAACAGTGTCAAACAAGGGTCGATCTGATAAAGCTGCATTCCGGCCCTGAGCAGGAGGCGAGCAGAAGCCCCTCTGCAGAGATAAGGCCCAGTTTTGCTGTCGGCTCTCAGAGATAAGTGGGGCCCATGTCAAGGGAAACCTCCAAGACAGTTACACAAGGGGTGGACAGGAAGGGCCAAACCAACTTGCTAGTATGAAGCAGCAACACTTCTACAGATGAGAGCAATCTGCATGCTGCCCCGAGCTAGAGATAAGACCAGACATGCTAGTCACTCTGACACCCAGGGCCCTCCCTGACCAACAGAAAGGAAACAGCCCTCGTGTAAAAGTCTGATAAAGTTACGCAAACAGGCAGTGCGAGTTTTTGCTGACCTTGCTGCCCCCTCTATGCACCCACCCACCTATGACTCATTACAGTGAACGCCTACATGCTCATATCTTTTTCTTTCCTTCTGCTTGGAGGGCTCCTCCCTATGTATGCAAAGAATGTATAAATATTGTACTCTGTGAATAAAGCTCAGAACTCTCCTGAACCTGCTTGGTGAAAGGAGCTCTCCCTTAACTCGAGTTAATGCAATAAAGCCCATTGACTCTAACACCACGGACTCTGCTCCTCATTTATATTTGATCCTTTTTGCATCTATAGAAATTATGATAGTGTAAATAATTTATTTACCACAATTCAATGGCTTTTCTTGTGTTTGCCCCTCCTCTGGAGCACAGCTTCTTTACAATGCTTTTAATTGGGAGACTTGTATCCTCCCACAGCTCCATATCGGAGAACTACTTTTTCTTTTAGTACTCCATGGGAGTGCAAGTCTTATTGCCCACTCTCCTGTGTGCTGCTTCTGCTTCACATCCCCCTGCCCTCAATAATTCCACTTTTTGGAGGGCCCATCAGTTACGATTTGCTAACAGGCTACTATTTTTGGAATAACATATATACATCGTCTTGGATTATTTAATTTACAGCTGCAAGATGGGCACTCACCATCATGGATTGGTAAAATTGAAAAAACTATGGAAGCCGCAGAATCCACTTACATGCATGTGTGGTAGTAAAAGATACATGCACATACACCATCATGCTGGGGCCACTGTTTGGTCTTTTTTTTTTCTTTTCTTTCTTTTTACTTTTGCCAATGCTGAACTGCATCGGCAATAAAGCATTTTTTTTCCTGTTTGCCAATGCTGTTCAGAATTGTCAAAAAGCCAACTAATGCCTTTCATTGACGAGAACTATAGGCTGTGCCAGTGCTTATTTTGTATGCCAGTATGCATTTATGTATTATGAAACATTCAGGCATTTACCTGTTCCAAGAAGGGGTCGCTTAGCTAGATAGTCATATTTATTTTTGAGATTTGTAAAGCGCATAAATACCAGGGGTGTCTCGGCGCTACGGACGGCAAGCAAGGAACCCTGATGGAAAGTTATTGATTGAATAGTCAAGTTATTATAAGCTTTCTGAACGTTAGCAAAGACTGACAGGATCTGATCTCCAACGGGAGAGTGTTCCAGAGTTTTGCCGTGGTGACCACAAATCGTCTGTCGCCCCAGGAAGCTGTTTTAGTACGTGGCACCTTTAGCTCAGATGCATTGGATGAGCGAAGTGCCCTGTTAGGAATGTGAGTCGTTAAGTGATTTATTAAAAATTGGGGTCTGATTTTATGAGAAGCCTTAAAGGCAATACAAAGTGTCTTGAACTTTATACGATTCTTCACCGACAGCCAATGATAGTTCTTCACAACATGGGAAATAGGTTTTTTAGGCGTTCCTGATAACATTCTAGCTGCTGCATTCTGAACTGTTTGTAGCTTTTTAATGACCTTCTTTTGAGCATTCGCAAAAAGCCCATTGCAATAATCTATGGAAGACATGCCCAAAGTACTAACTAGAGTTTTTCCTGCGTTCAGCGTGAGAAATGGCAGAATATTTTTGATCATGCGTAATTAATGGAAAGAGGCAGAGGCTACCGAGTTAGCATGAGAGACAAAAGTCAATTTATCATCAAATGTAACGCCCAAATTCCTGACCTTAGTTACTGGAATTGGTGGGGGGCCCGAGGAGGAGGACCAACAGATTTGCGACCAGGAGGGGAGTAGCTTACCAAAGGGCATGACCTCTGTTTTATCAGAGTTTAATTTAAGGCAATTGCTGGCCATCCAACTACTGATGGCGAGCATGCCCTTTTGAAAGTTAGCTGCAACCCTTTCTCCGTTGTTATTTATAGCAAGCACCAGTTGAGTATCATCGGCATAAGATGTAAGGCCCATCCCATGTGCCTTGATGACTTTGGCTAAGTCCGACACATAGATATTAAAAAGAGTCGGACTTCAGGATGGGCCTTGTGGGACCCCACATGGCAGGGCCAGTTGGGCAGAGTGGAAGGTGCCTAGATTTACCGACTGAGTGCGATTGGTGAGCAAGGATAGCAGGAATTCTCTGGCCTTATGTTGAATACCCATTCTGGTGACACGATCGATCAATATAGTGTGATCGACCGTGTCAAAGGCCGCTGAGAGGTCCAATAAAATAAGGATTGCTGTTCCTCCATTGCATTCCTACAGGAAACACAGCTATGTCCCAGTAAACCAATAGCTTTTACTAGTAAATGGGGCTAGGGTCGGTATTTTGCTTCCAACATCCCATATGCAAGGGGACTGCAACACTAATCCATAGGATTGTGAACCTTAAGTCACAGCACGTACACACAGACACCAGTAATAACTAGTCAGGGCCTCAGTTTATAACAACACATTCACCGTTAATATGTACACGCCCAAGCCAGTTTCTTTGATTCTATATTACCTTCAATCAGACTGCATGATATTACCAATGTGTTATGGACAGGGGATTTTAATTTGATGCGGATTAGCGCCTTCCACAGATAAGGCACATGTTCGAACTCCATGTTCAGAGCTGCACGCACTCTAATGAAGATTATGGAGATGCCCAACTTCGTGGGTATCTGGAGAGTTCTCAAAGATACGCAAAAAAGATGTACTCCTTGTATTCAACAGTTCGTGACACATACTCCTGTATAGATTTCTGACTGCTGGCCAGACCAATCTCCCACTGGTGTTCCTTCAAACAGCGCTACCACAAACCAGTATGATCACTCCCCAGTAGTGTTCACATTGTCAATCCCTGTCCCACATTTCAGAAACTATCGTGCAAATGGAAGAGCTTTGAAGCCTTATCATGGTTAAGAGGCGCTACATAAATGATACAATATGATACATCTAGCAGAGGAGCGGGCACACTAGTTTCAGAGGACTGCAGTTCAGAAGACCACTAATTATATCTGAATCCATGCTAAGGATTCAGACATACATTCACCTTAGGTTGAGAGGGTCAGGTGGACCCCCATTGCCTACTTACGAAGCAACTAAATGAGGTCAACTTCGGAGGTTAAATTACCAATGCCGCCTCTCCTTTTTAGGGATGTAAACGGGGTGGTCACTAGACCATACCATTTTTAGGGCTCGGACTCCTCCCCACTGTAAGTGGGGGAGGAGTTTCGAGATCCTAATGTTAATGAAGAAAAAAAAGAAGTATCTCCTAGGGCCTTGGTGAGAGGAATTCCACACATTCCTTAGGGTTTTCTGTCATCTGGCCAGTGATTCGTCTTCCTTGTGTTTTCGTTTTAATAGGCTTGAAGTGATAGGGTAAATGTAGTTTTGTTCCGCCATTTTGGGCATATTTCGTTCGTGCTCGCGCAAAGAAGTACATAAATTATAATTAGGAGCTGTCAGGGTGCCTCCGTTAGTGAATCCAGATGGCCGGCGCGTTCACAATTCTGCAGCGCTCAGCGCGCAGCTTCCTTGTTCTTGTTTTTTTTACAATTGGATCGCTTTCGCGATCTGTGGTCCGGCGTTGTGAAGCTTGTTTGTTCGGGGATTCTACGCGCGTTCAGTTTTTCATCGGAGGTACATGCCGAGTTGTTATGAAGTACATGGGAGCAGTTTAACAGGATGTGAGCACTCGGATAACTCTATTGTGCGGACCAGGCATGTGAGTGAGCACGAGCTTATTGCCAGCGCGCCGGAGATGCACCTTAACCCTGCGTGTAAAGAAGCGTCGCTGTGTCAGGTACCGAGAACTCCGACTGCTCTTCCGTGGGCTTCTATCCTGACCCCCTGCATCCTTATCATTGTACAGGGGCGCCATAGCTCAGGCATTGGGCCTCAATTCTGATTCCAGGGAAGCCACTCCCTCTGCTCTTTCATTACTAGGCGCGCACACCACAGCTGTCGGTGCACCTCAATCCCGACCTGCCACATCGTCTGCTATTTCAGTTCCGGAGCGAGCTTAGCTCCGGCAGTGTACCTCAATCCCGACCTGCCGCATCCTCTGCTATTTCAGTACCAGGCGTGCACAGCTCTGTCAGTGCACCTCAATCCCGACCTGCCGCATCCTCTGCTATTTCAGTACCAGGCGTGCACAGCTCTGTCAGTGCACCTCAATCCCGACCTGCCGCATCCTCTGCTATTTCAGTTGCGGAGCGAGCATAGCTCCGGCAGTGTACCTCAATTCTCACATGCCATGCACACTGCTCTTTCAGTACAGGGGTGCACAGCGCCATTTTCTCCTGTTTTTAGGTCCGGGGCGCACACAACTCGGTCAGTGTACCTCAGTCCTGAACTGTTGACCCTCTGCTATTTTTGTACTGAGGCGCATCCTACCCACCTCAATCCAGACCGACCGCACCCTGGGCTCCAGCAGTCCCGGAACGCCGCAGCTCTGCCAATGTGTCTTAATGCAGAGCTGCCGCCCCCCCTGCTGTGCAATACAGGGCGCACTCACTTCAGCCAACGTATCTCAGTCGGGACTAGCACAGCATCTGTTACAGCACCACCACACTGTGCCAAAGTACCTCGACCCAGACCTTGGCAGCCTCTGCTGTTACACGACTGACGCACACTCTGCTCTTCCGATGCACACCAATCCTGACCCGCCGCAGCGTCAGGTATTACAGTACTGGGACATACTTAGTTCTGGCAGTGCCCTCTGTACAGACCCGTCGGACCCTCGGCTCTCACAAGCACACACTATCTCTTCCCTGTGGCTCCCCATCTTTTTCAGGGAGACACCCACACACTGCAGAGTGTGAGTGCAGAGTGTGAGTGCAGAGTGTGAGTGCAGAGTGTGAGTGCAGAGTGAGAGTGCCGACTGAGTGTGAGTGCAGAGTGAGTGTGAGTGCAGTGTGAGTGCAGTGTGAGTGCAGAGTGAGTGCAGTGTGAGTGCAGAGTGAGTGTGAGTGCAGAGTGAGTGTGAGTGCAGAGTGAGTGTAGAGTGCAGAGTGAGTGCAGAGTGCAGAGTGAGTGCAGAGTGCAGAGTGCAGAGTGAGTGCAGAGTGCAGAGTGAGTGCAGAGTGCAGAGTGAGTGCAGAGTGCAGAGTGCAGAGTGAGTGCAGAGTGAGTGCAGAGTGAGTGCAGAGTGAGTGCAGAGTGAGTGCAGGGGCAGAGTGAGTGCAGAGTGAGTGCAGGGGCAGAGTGAGTGCAGAGTGAGTGCAGGGGCAGAGTGAGTGCAGAGTGAGTGTAGAGTGCAGAGTGAGTGCAGAGTGAGTGCAGAGTGAGTGTAGAGTGAGTGTAGAGTGAGTGCAGAGTGAGTGCAGAGTGAGTGCAGAGTGAGTGCGAGTGTAGAGTGAGTGCAGAGTGTAGAGTGAGTGCAGGTGCAGAGTGAGTGCAGAGTGAGTGCAGGTGCAGAGTGAGTGCAGAGTGAGTGCAGGTGCAGAGTGAGTGCAGAGTGAGTGCAACTGCAGAGTGAGTGCAGTGAGTGCAGAGTGAGTGCGACTGCAGAGTGACTGCAGAGTGAGTGTGACTGCAGAGTGATTGCAGAGTGAGTGTGACTGCAGAGTGACTGCAGAGTGACTGCAGAGTGACCGTGACTGCAGAGTGACTGCAGGTTGACTGCAGAGTGACCGTGACTGCAGAGTGACTGCAGGGTGACTTCAGAGTGACAGTGACTGCAGAGTGACTGCAGAGTGACAGTGACTGCAGAGTGACTGCAGAGTGACAGTGACTGCAGAGTGACTGCAGAGTGACAGTGACCGCAGTGTGTGTGTGCAGGGTGAACAGTGTGTGAGAGTGCAGGGTGAACAGTGTGCAGAGTGAGTGTGAGTGCAGAGTGAGAGTGAGTGTGAGTGCAGAGTGCAGAGTGAGTGAGTGCAGAGTGCAGAGTGAGTGCAGAGTGCAGAGTGAGTGCAGAGTGCAGAGTGAGTGCAGAGTGAGTGCAGGTGCAGAGTGAGTGCTGGTGCAGAGTGAGTGCAGGTGCAGAGTAAGTGCAGAGTGAGTGCGAGTGCAGAGTGAGTGCAGAGTGAGTGTAGAGTGAGTGCAGAGTGAGTGCGACTGCAGAGTGACTGCAGAGTGAGTGTGACTGCAGAGTGACTGCAGAGTGAGTGTGACTGCAGAGTGAGTGTGACTGCAGAGTGACTGCGGAGTGACTGCAGAGTGAGTGTGACTGCAGAGTGACTGACTGCAGAGTGAGTGTGACTGCAGAGTGACTGACTGCAGAGTGACTGCAGAGTGACTGCAGAGTGACAGTGACTGCAGAGTGACAGTGACTGCAGTGTGTGAGTGTGCAGGGTGAACAGTGTGTGAGTGTGCAGGGTGAACAGTGTGTGAGTGTGCAGGGTGAGCAGTGTGTGAGTGTGTAGGGGCAGTGTGTGAGTGTGCAGGGTACGAACACTTGAACTAAGTCCACCACACACACATACATAAGACCACACACACACATCACACACACACACCACATACACACACACACACCACACACACACACCACATACACACCACATACACACACACCACACACACACACCACACACACCACACACACACACACCACTCTCTCACCACCACACACTCACCACCACACACTCACCACCACACACGCAACCACACACACACACCACCAGCCGTCAGTGCACGCTTTCACCAGGCACAAACACCACCAGCCATCAGTGCACGCTTTCACCGGGCACAAACACCACCAGCCGTCAGTGCTTGCTTTCACCAGGCGCACTCACCACCAGCCGTCAGTGCACGCTTTCCCCAGGCACACACACCACCAGCCGTCTGTGCACGCTTTTACCAGGCACACACACCAACAGCCGTCAGTGCACGCTTCCACCAGGCACACACACCTCCAGCCGGCAGTGCACGCTTCCACCAAGCACACACACCACCAGCCATCAGTGAACAATTTCTACAGGCACACACACCACCAGCCATCAGTGCACACATCAATTGTTAACGCATCCACAATAAACTATTGTAGCAATCGCAGTATGGTGCACTTTACTTTTAAACATATTCATCTAAAGCGCAGCATGTCACCATTGCTACAATTCCAATCCAACCCACATAATTCCACTACACACCACATGCATACACTCCATAACACATGGCTAAAAGACATTGCCATTGACAATGCCATTAGCTCTAACTCAAATAAATCCGAGCCCGATTGCATTTCTAATGCTTGTTTTTACTGGTATTAGAGCATATGCCTTCAAACTGTAGGTGCAGTCCCCTCTGTGGGAGAGATGGGGCTTGTGTGATCCCTGGGCGAGGCACCTGGCGCTGGCCAAGAGAAGCATCATGCTAAGTTTTGAAGTGATAAAAAAGTGAGCAGCAGTAAGCCACTTTGTAATGGGCCACCACTAACATATTTTGTCATTTATATCCTGACTGGGAATGTGTGTAAAAGGGATAACAGAGTTTAACTGCAATGTTTAAATATGTTTAGACATATTTAAACATTGCCAATTTAACAGAATAGTTGGGAAAAATCGAATGGTGACGTGTGATTTTCTTTTTTGTTTGTTTTTAACACTGGGGCGTGGCATTAAGAAGTTTGAAGACCACTGGATTAAAGGCACAAGTGCCAGCATGTAAGATGCGGGGCAGGAAGGTGTCTGGGCCTTGTATAAATTGGGCTAGCATTTCACCATCATAGAACGGAAGTATTGGCTTTCCTATAAAACTCATCAAGCGGAAGCAGACTGCCTAATATTTGCAGGCAGTCAGCACCAGCACTCATTTTTAGGGACCAAAACTTAATTCATCATCAGTCTCTGACCCGATGCAAGAAAGAGAAAGGTAAACAAGCATTGGCATAGCCAATAGGTCTCGCAGTTGTTAGAGTTTGAGCCATTGGCATTGTAAATGGCACTGCCTTTTATTTGTGTTGGTTTTTAAAACGTAAATAAAAGGCATTGTCAATTACAATACCAATAGGTTTAACTCTCGCAAATGCAAGACCTATTGCATTAGTAAGTTGTTGGATGCAAAGTTACCAGACAGAAACCGCCACAACATTTCCAACAAATAATGCACTGCTAACCATGCCTCAGAAACAATCCTGCAAACCTACATTCAGAACATGCGCCGTTGTATGCATAATAACGTAAGAAGGAAAAGTGGCCGGTGGATATTGGGAGTGCATTCTCTGCTTTGGGGGTAGTTGGGTTTGGCGTCTGCATGCGGTCAGGTCGGGGTGTGCTCATGCTCGAGGGCTGCCTTCCAGTGGTGCGCATTGAAATGCAGTGCGTGCATCTGCCATCGACCGGGTGGCCCTGGGAATGAAGTCATCGCTGAGTGCAATGGGTGCACGCCCCGGGATTATTAATGGCCTCCACTCACACTGCAGGCAGGCGAGCTGGGTGCATCCGTGCAGTCCGTGCATGCCACCGAGTGGGGAGAAACATGCAGGCTCCCGACAGAGAACACTTGGGACACAGGGGTGCCACCCTAGCCCCCCCAGCACTGATAGGGGAAACATACCATGTTGTAAACATGAGGAGAGGAGAAAAGAAATGCGACACGGCGGGCAGGGGAGGGGGCTGGAGGGGGAGGTGTGCTGGGAGAGAGAGTGGGGAGGGGGCGGGTACAGGGGGCGGAGCAGGGAGAGCGGCAAAGAGGAGAAAAGAAATGCGACACGGCGGGCAGGGGAGGGGGCTTGAGGGGGGGGGGTGCTGGGAGAGAGAGTGGGGAGGGGGCAGCAAGCTGAGATGCGGAAAGACGTGATAAAAAAAAAACAAGAGAAAAGCAAACTTGATTTGAGGCACTTCATCAGCAATTACTGTTCAAAACAAATTGCGACGAGAGGAAGGCAAACACTGAAGTCGTGCAAATGTTTAAAATAAACAAGACGGAGGTAAGGAAGAGAAGGGGAGGGGGGAGGAGAAATGCGACACGACGGGCAGAGGAGGGGGCCGAGTTAGAGAGGCCTGAGGCAGAGCGCACCATATGGAGAGGGAGGGGGGTGGCAGTGGGATGGTGATTGATGGGTGGGGCAGTGCTGGGGAAGCCTTTGATGTGGCCTGGCGGCCGTGGAGAAAGTGCCCACACGGCAGACAGGGGAGGGGGCGGAGCGGGGGTGTGGGAGGAGTGCGGCTGAGGGAAAAGACATCCAGGCGGCTGGGGGCATGTGCACGCGCTTTTAAGCTCAATGCACATGCGCATTGAGCTTAAAAGTCACGGGCACTGCAAGGAATCGCCACGATTCCTTGCTTCTTAGTTAAAGCTTGTTTAAGCCGCAATAGGCTCGCAAGCTCGATGCGCATGCGCATCGACAGGCGAGACCTAAAAATGAAGAGAAAGAGAAATATAGGAAAGCAGCGACAAAGTGAGAAAACGAGAATGAAAAAGAACCTGTTAAATTGAGATAACACAAAGTGTTAAGCGTAGGGAGACTTAAGAAAAATGTATTGGGGTGGAATGAAAACCAACCAGCATTGAAATTCGGCAACATCAGCATTCAGCTCTAGCTTCAAAGAGAAACTTTAGGCCTCTGCTATTATTAAAATATTTGCTTATTTTTCAGTTTAGGTGGTAGGGAAATCTACAGCCATGCACTTAACGGTAAGCTCAATTAACGATAATTTATTGACGAAAGTGCAGAGTTCTCAAGGAAGCTGTGTTTACACAAGCGACACTATGACCCAAATCTTCGATCAGGTAAGACAGGTATAGAGCTGCATTCGGTGGCGCCCGCGCTCTGGGCGCACGGCGACCTGGGGCGAGTCCATAAATAGCATTGGCCTCTGTAGACAGAAACAAATGTTTAAAGTGAAAGCTCTGACGTTGTAAATACATTGTGAAAAGGTGAGTAAAATGCCGAATCAGCGGAAGCGTAATAAAGGAAGGGACTGCGGTAGGTAAAGAAGCGGTTCCACCCGGGCCGACCGAAAGGGATGCGGGGTAGCCGACAGTCTGAAAAAGGTTGTCAAATACTTTAACAGTTTAATATGGAGCTAATGCTAAAATATGAAGTGATTATTCTGAGACGAAACTTCTCCTTGAGCTGGCTTCTTGGACGGTCGATGGGGTCCCGGGAGGGCGAGGGAGATTGAAAATAATTATCCAGTCCAATAATGGCGTCCTCCTTACAGAATGGACATTGTAGGCATCATGACAGCACAGCAGGGCACAGAAAATGAAGGGTATCGAGGCCAGCATATTCTGAATCCAGACTGTGTAACATTCGGTAAGCATTTCCTTAAATGCTCTGAGTATTAATAATGTCACTCCGAAATATTGTGTGGGGATAAAAATCTTTTAGGAATACTTTATTACAAGAACAAATCTTGGCAGAAATAGCACACTCTTGATTATGGCAGAATTATGTTCTTCAAGTACCGTACTTACATACGTATGTAAGGTACCATGAGAATATTCTGATGTATATATTAGAATATATATAATGCACAAGAAAAATTATGCCATAGAGTATTGGACCACGGGTATAATGACCCCAAAACAAAGCATAGAGAATATCAACAGAATACAGTGATGTAGAAATATTGCGCAATGACCCACATGCTCTCACAACAGTATGCGGAGAATAATGCCATCAGAATACCGTGCCTAATAATACAGGGCCTCAAGAACAGCGTCCCCAGAAGAACACGCTGAGAACAACGCCACCAGAATACTATACACTAAGAATTGTGTGCCTGGAGGATGATGCCCCCAAAATAATGAAAACAATAATTCCAGAATAATATAATGAGAATAATGGTCATCAGAATACTGTCCTATAATTATAAAGGGCACGAGAACAATGTCCCCAGAATAGCACAGTGAGAATAAGGTCATCGGAATACTACACAGTAATAAGTCTGTGCCCAGAGAATAATGCCCCCAAAATGGTACAGGGAGAAAGCCATCACAGTATTGTACCATAAGAATATTGTGCCACGACAACACTTCTTCCAGAAAAGCACGGTGAGAATTAGTGCCATTAGGTTCCTGTGTAGTAGTAATACTGCGCCATGAGAACAATGCTCCTTGGATAGCACAGCTAGAAATAAAGGCATCAGACAAATGTGCCCCCAGAATAGTGCCATGAGACTAATGCCACTAGGATACTGTCTCCGAAGGATATTGGGCCTCAAGCATCCAGCGACTCCCAGAATAATCCAATCACATCACTTTGCAAATAAGGAGGAGCTTCGCGGACATCCAAGATGGTCGCGTGAGCACAGAGCTCCCCGGACCCGCGCTGCCCTTTACGGATATCCTGAATACATCCTGATTTCGACGACGGGCCTTTGATCGTACATCCTTGCTGATAGACGGGCCTTTGATCGTACATCCTTGCTGATCTAAATGCTCTTTGAAAATTCGAATTTGGACGCTGGGGTCCGCTTTTGCATCGTCTTTGCTTCTTGCGGCCTACCCAGAGGCG
Organism: Lissotriton helveticus; assembly: GCF_964261635.1. Lineage (NCBI taxonomy): Eukaryota > Metazoa > Chordata > Amphibia > Caudata > Salamandridae > Lissotriton > Lissotriton helveticus. The sequence goes on along the minus strand of NC_136069.1, from coordinate 1,240,051,042 downwards.
AACCGGGGGCTCGGTTGCTTGGCAGGCCGTGGAGTAGTTGATCAACAGCGGCAGTAGGGGTCCACCCTGGTCGACCCCTCCTGACTTTCGGTTTCGTTTTCTGCTCCCGGCTCTTGTTGGCGGAGGCTTAGCCTTGATCCACCTTCGGCTGGTTGTCTCCCTTCTGTTTGGAACTGGCCTGACGGATCACCCGAGGCCTGGCACTTTTTGTGCCTACAATCGGCTGCTTTGCTCCTGTTGTCTGCTGGCCATTTCACGACCGGCCATTTTCACCAGGTCGAGGGGACCCCTTCGGGGTCCCTTTTCCAATATGGCCACCGGACCGCCGCTTGAGAAGCGTAAGACCAAGACACCTCTCCGTGGCGGCCAGACCCAGACTAACATTATGGATCACTATTCGCAGGCCAAGGGGTGGCAGAAACCGGTCCCCGGAAGCTTGCTTCCTTCCCAGTACAAGAATTGGCTTGGTAGTTTGGTTTGCCCTGTTCCCATCATGCACTGGGACAGGAACAGACTAATTTGCATATAGCCAAGTTCTGAGCTGGGATGGTGCAGTGAGCTAAAAAACGGTGATGGATCAAGCCCTGATCTTTGGACTGGGTAAGAGTGGTCTGCTTAATTCAGGCACTCTGTTCATCACCACCCCCTTTTCTGAATCATTTTGTCCACCATAAGCGTGGAAGGGTATACTCAGATGTGAGTCCCTTGCTCATTGCACCATCAGGATTCAAGCAAGCCGGGCCGACGACGCCTGAAATGGCAGAAACCGGTCCCCGGAAGCTTGTTTCCTTCCCAGTACAAGAATTGGCTTGGTAGTTTGGTTTGCCCTGTTCCCATCATGCACTGGGACAGGAACAGACTAATTTGCATATAGCCAAGTTCTGAGCTGGGATGGTGCAGTGAGCTAAAAAACGGTGATGGATCAAGCCCTGATCTTTGGACTGGGTAAGAGTGGTCTGCTTAATTCAGGCACTCTGTTCATCACCACCCCCTTTTCTGAATCATTTTGTCCACCATAAGCGTGGAAGGGTATACTCAGATGTGAGTCCCTTGCTCATTGCACCATCAGGATTCAAGCAAGCCGGGCCGAAGACGGCTGAAATGGCAGAAACCGGTCCCCGGAAGCTTGTTTCCTTCCCAGTACAAGAATTGGCTTGGTAGTTTGGTTTGCCCTGTTCCCATCATGCACTGGGACAGGAACAGACTAATTTGCATATAGCCAAGTTCTGAGCTGGGATGGTGCAGTGAGCTAAAAAACGGTGATGGATCAAGCCCTGTTCTTTGGACTGGGTAAGAGTGGTCTGCTTAATTCAGGCACTCTGTTCATCACCACCCTCTTTTCTGAATCAAGGGGTCGCCTGGCGCTGCTGGCCGCGCTGCGTATCCTCCTAAGACTGTCTCCTCCGCGTCTCCGGAACCATCTTTGCAAGACGTTATGATTGCCATTGCCAACATGCAGGCCTCCATGGGACAGCAGTACGATGCCCTGGTCTCTAAGATCGACACGGTGGCCGTTGACATCACGCTGATTAGAGCGGACCTAGCGAAGACCAATGAGAGAGTCGAGTCCTTGGGCTTGAAGACTTCTAGTCTCACCACAGATGTTGCAGAGGCCCAGACTGAAATCGGCAATCTGCGTTCTTCCCATGACCTGATGGCTCGTCGTCTCGAGGACTACGAAAACAGGGCCCGCCGCAACAACGTGCGCCTTATTGGTGTCCCGGAGAACCCCGAGATCCTGGGGGTCGACCTCTTGGTGGAGGACTTGATTACCAACTACCTTTCTCCCACTGGACTCAGCAAGTTCTTTGCTGTTGAGCACGCCCATCGTGTCCCTGGTGGGAAGGCTAAGCCGGGTGCCCCTCCACGGCCCATCATTGCCAGGTTGTTCCATTTCCGAGACCGGGATGCGGTTCTTCAGGCCTCACGGGATAAGGGCCCAGTGAACTTTGAAAATGCTTCCGTTTCTTTCTACCCTGACTTTTCACAGCTTGTCCAAAAACAAAGACTTGGATTTCAGGGAGTGAAGAAGCGTCTGCGGGACCTGGGTCTCAAATACGCCTTGTTATTCCCTACTAGGCTCCGGATTGAGTATCGTGACCGTGCTTTCTTTTTTGATCGACCTGAAAGTGTCAGTGACTGGCTTGATTCCCTACCTCGAAGAGATGAGCGTGCTGGGCACTCCGGGGGCGCCGACAGAGGCCTTGCGGAGTGAGGACTGTACCGGTGGACCCTGGCGTCTGAACTTATTTGTTTCCTGTTTCAGCTGAGTCTGGACTTGGGTCTTTGTTAGGCCTATATTAGCCTGGGGGTGGCGGGGGGCGAACGGGGACTCTTCCTCCTCCTGGGTTCTTTTCGTAGCTTGGTTTAGAAATGGGGCGACAGGCACACTGCAAGTTGGGGTGGCTTATTAGTCGTACGCAGGGGTGCAGGGTGGGGGGTGCAACATGTTCGATTTGGGGGGGTGGTGGGGGTGTGTGTGTGTTTCTTTGTTTACCCGCGAGGCACCGTATTGTTTGCTCTGTTTGCACTGGTCGTGGGGGTCTGTGTGGGTCCTGCTCCGTCTGCTTTTCGGGGATGGGGGGTGGCGAGTTGAGACTGTTATCCTGGAATGTCAATGGGTTAGGGGACAGAATTAAGCGAAGTATTGTTTTGCGATTCCTTAGGCGTCATTCTCCCGATATTGTGCTTCTGCAGGAGACGCATTTAATAGGCAATGCATGTCAGGCTATGAACAGGCGTGGTTATCGACTGGTGGCACACGCTGGGTTTTCTTCTGGGTCCAGGGGGGCTGAGATTCTCATTCAGTCCTCTCTCCCTTTTGCAATTGACGAGGTGAAACTCGATGACAGGGGGCGCTATGCGGTGCTCACTGGTAGGTGGGAGGGTAGGACGCTATCCATACTATCTGTTTATGTCCCCCCGGGTTTGCAAGCTTTAACCTTCGCAGACCTCTGCAGTGTCCTGTTGGACCTTCCCGAAGGCCTCCGGATGTTGGGTGGGGATCTGAATTCAGTTGTTTCTGGCGCATCTGATAGTCATCCTCCTAGAGATCTACCCAGGGCACAAATGTGGTTGAGTGACTTGCTGGAGACCTTTGGACTAGTGGATGCCCGGAGACTGCTGCACCCTACTCAGTTGCAGTATACCTTCCATTCTGGGGCACATGGCAGTCTTTCTAGATTGGACTATTTCTTAATGCCAGCGGTTCAATCCTCTTCTATCAGAGAAATCCGTCATCTCCCGAGGGGTATTTCTGATCACTCCCCACTGTGGCTCCGGTATGAGGTCCGGGAGGGCGATGAGGGACGAGTTGCTCCCATCAATCCATGGCACTTTCGCAACCCCAAGACCCGCTCGGAACTTTTGAAAGCTGTTGAGCATTATTTTGATGAAAATGTGGGGTCTGTTTCTTCTGCTGTTTCGCTATGGGAAGCATTTAAAACTGTCATTCGTGGTCAGTCCCTATCCTTGATTGCTGCTGCTAAGAAGGCTGCACATGTGGAGGTAGTTCGATTGGAATCTGAGATAGCTGCTCTGGAGGATGATCTCCAGTTGGGCATCTCTGGTGAGAAGTTGCACTCCCTTGCTCTGAAACAAGCTGACTACAAGGCTCTGGTGACTGACGCTGCGAAAGTGATGTATAGGGAGCAGCAGGGACGACTGTATGATGTGGGTGACAAAGCTGGTAAATTGCTTGCGTGGTTGGACAAGAAGGAGAGAGTCAATCGTGTGGTCCCTGTGATCGAACGGCCTGAGGGTGAGTGTGTCACAGATCCAACCGGGATCGTTCAGTGCTTTGCGGACCACTTCGAGATGGTGTACACCTCTGTTTGTGCCAGGGATGAGGAGGACTCTCGACTGTTGTTGCGCAATATTGCTTTGCCCCGTCTTCCTGACGTGGACAGAGATCTCATGGATGCTCCGCTCACAGTGGATGAAGTTGCGGTGGCTATTCGTTCCCTACGTTCAGGTAAGGCGATGGGCCCTAATGGTTTGCCCATTGAACTGTACAAGCTGCGACCCGACAAAATGGCGCCCTATCTCAGGGACATGTTTCTTGAGGCTTTGGAGTCTGGCTCCCTCCCTTTGGATCAACGACTAGCTACTATTGTTGTCATTCCCAAAGAGGGTAAGCCACGGGATCGTTGCACTTCTTACAGACCGATTTCTTTACTTAACGCCGAACCCAAAATTTTGGCCAAGTTACTGGCTAACCGCTTGGTGACTGTGATCGGGGACTTGATCCATCCGGATCAATCTGGTTTTATCCCGCACCGCAACACTGCTTTGAATCTGCGTAGACTCCACGGCATTCTCGCGAGAGCTGAGACACTTACTGACCCCGCCATTTTGGCCTCTCTTGACGCTACCATGGCCTTCGACACTATCGAATGGCCCTACCTCTGGGCGGCCCTCTCGAAGTTCGGGTTTGGGCCGGGCTTCATAGCCTGGGTGAAACTCCTTTATGAGACTCCCCTGGCCCAGGTAGTCGTTAATCGCAGAGTGTCTTGCGTTTTTACGCTCGGACAGGGTACCCGGCAGGGCTGTCCGCTGTCTCCTTTGCCGTTTGCTCTCGCTCTGGAACCCTTGGCGGAGTGGCTCCGTTGGGAGCCTTCTATGCGGGGCATCCGGTGGTCTCCTGGTTTCGAGGATCATGTTTCGCTATACGCGGACGATATCCTCCTCTATCTAACTTCCCCTAAAAAGTCCCTTAACGTTCTTTTTGATGTTCTGACCTCCTTTGGGAAGAATTCCGGTCTTGTCATTAATTGGGCTAAATCCTGCGTCTACGTTTTGGCTGGAGAGCTTCCTCCGTTGCCGCGTAGATTTCCGATTCATGTGGCTGAGACCGGTTTCAAGTACTTGGGGGTTTATGTTTCCCTTGACCCCTCTAGGCGCTACGAGCTTAACTTATTACCCCCCCCCCTTCAGCGGCTCACGCTCGATGTAGCTCGCTGGCGTAGGTTGCCTCTGTCGCCCCTCGGTAGAGCGGCACTTTTCAAAATGATGTCTCTACCCCTTTTTTGTACGCTCTTCAGAACTCCTTTAACCCGATCGCCTCGGGCTATTTTCATGCAGTTGAGAGCCTACAGAGACAACTGGTCTGGGATGGGCGTGCCCGTATTGCTCTTTCTAAACTCACGCTTCCGTGGTATGATGGCGGTATAGCCCTCCCGGACATCAGGCGTTATTACTGGGCGTCCCAGTTGAGTGCTATTAATCATGCGACCTACGCACCAGGCCCTGCCCCGGCGTTCTCTATGGATAAATGTATTCTGCCAGGAGGGACCTTCAACAGGGCATTGTACTCTGGGAGACTCCCTGAAGCGCTGACCGGTCCCACTAAGATCGCAGTGAAAGTGTGGCGTGATGCGAATGCGGCACTGGGTTGGTGTGGACGGTTCACTCGAGCCACCCCCTGTATGATTCGAACTGTTTGGGCTGCCTGTGGAAATCGAAAGGATTTGATAAATGGGATATGATTGGTATGAGCAGAGTGGGCGATCTTTGGTCGAAGGATAATGTCAAGCCCTTTGCCGCGTTGAGAGTGGAGTATGAGCTTGGTGACAATGAATTCTTCCGGTACGCCCAGGTCCGTCATGCTCTGTTGTCTGTATTTACTGCGGGTGATGATATTCCTGAGTCTTCCCCTCTGGAGGACCGTATCTTAGATGGCCACGTGCCCGACAGCACTATTTCATTGATCTACAAAAAACTCATCAACAACAGAGCTGACTTGTTGGTTCGCCTCAGGGCCTTGTGGTGTGCTGACGGCCTGGAATTGGATGACGAGGACTGGCAGGCTGCTCTGTCCTCGCCTAAGGAAGTCGCCATTCCTGCTCGTTTGCGGTTCGTTCAGCTTAAAATACTCCACCGAGTGTATGTCACCGGGCCTTGTCTGGTTCGAATGGGGTTTTCATTGGATGGGCTATGTAAGCGTGGCTGTGGTATGTCTGGTACCTTTCTCCACATTCTGTGGGAATGCCCGGAGATGGTTGCGTTCTGGTCCCGAGTGCATGCTGTTATGGAAGGTGTCACGGGTGTGTCCCTGCTGCCCGAGGCCAGGCGCTGTCTGTTGAATGTGTGGGAGCCGAATGACTACAGCTCAGCTCAGATTGTAGGGGCGACCCTTGGGAATATGGTCACGAAACGAGACATTGCCCAGCTCTGGGGTTCACATAGGTCGCCCACCTTATCCAAGTGGAAAGAAAACATGGACTGGTGCATGTTCCGGGAGAAGACGGTCTACCTTTCCCGGGTACCGCCCAAGAAGTGGGGCAAAATCTGGTCCCAATGGAATGCCTATCGTGGCAATATATGTACCCCTCCACATGATGTCACCGTTGATACATCTTCGTCCCCCTAATTGACATTCACTTTTCACTTATTGCTGTTGATTCTGTTGGTTTCCTTGTCCGCCCCATCCCCGTTTTCATTGATAACTATGTATTTCTGTACTTTTGGAGCTCTGCTCGCACGACCTCATGGTAATGTTCCGCTGTGCCTTTGCCTCGTGAAGTTTTGTTTGGTTTTTTGTATGTCTGTTTAATTTCAATAAAAAATTAAAAAAAAAATAAAAAACACTTGCAAATAAGAAATATATGCCTTGAAAATAATTTCCCCAAAACGTTAAATTGAGAATATCTTCAGAGTACAGTGATTTAAGAATATTTGGGCCATGACAGCAATACTCCGAAGATAGGACAATGAGAATAAGGCAATCAGAAAACTCTGGGGTTATAATACTGGGATATGAGAACAATACCCCCAAAACACATTCAGAATTCCAGAGTACAGAATCATAAGAATACTGTGCCATTAGAACAAGGCTCCCAGAGCAGAACCGCAAGAATAGCGGCATCCGTCCACTGGGCTATATGAAGGTTGGGACATGAAAATGATGCCTCGAGAATAATGCAGTGACAAGAATGCCATCATATACTGCTGCATTAGGTACTATTGTATTAAAATAATATGTACACATTTACTGCTTCATGAAAACGATGCACCATATTAAAGAGCCAGAAAATGCATGCGAGGCGACTCCACTATGCCAGGGTAATAATGACATTGAATACTGCTCAAGAGCCATGGGCCAATCAGTGGAAAAGCTTAAAGCAGGGGTCTACAACCATTCTGTGACAACAGCTACTTAAGTTCAATGGAAATCATTCAGAGCCATTAATATTACTAGTTTTGTAATACTCAAAGTGTAGAACGGTAGTCGTGGTTTACATTTGCACCTCTTCATAAAAGTATATGTGGATATAATATTATTATTACAAAACATTTCAAATCATTTTGGGTTGTCGCTCTTTCGATACTCAACACTCTACTACCTGGGGTGCTACCACACACTAGACCACAAGATCCACAGTGTATATTGAATCATAGAAGCTATTTCAGGGCTCAGATGGCAGTCCAAGAAATATAGTCAGCCCATAAAGTAAGTATTCACGTAGATTATTCAATTGTGTGGTTTACTGCAGGGAGAAACACGGTTCTGTAATCTTCTGTACATTCGTTACTAGATAACAGCCGACACGAGTTTCATCACAAAGTGACTTCAAGACTCATTCAAACATTATTATTACCTCTTTCCTGTTGTTTAGGTCCTGTTGTCAATTGATGTATTCATAAAAGTTTAGAATACTACATCAGTTGAAGTAACTTTTTGACATATGCAGAAACCAGTTTATTTTGTAATGCACTTAAAATGAACCCTTTATAAAGACTGTGCATGGGTTTCCAGAAGGTGATGTCATGAATAATGAAATAAAAGTTGACTAAACAGTGTAGAAATGTCAGAAGGGTTGCAGATGACATGCATAAAAAGCACTGACCAATTGTTTGGCTTCTGTATAGTGTACAAAATTACTGTGTCAGCAATGAGTAGTTCTATAAGTGGTCTGACAATCAGATGTACAATAGGTAAATAGGTCAGCTTGTAATCAGTTCATAGTGCAAAATATCCATGCTTTTGTCTCACTATGTTTGTTTAAATAGGTTTTATTTCTCTAGCACAAAAAGTGGTGGATTTTAAACTCGTATTTCATAGCATGAGATCATACTCATGAATTATTTTCCTGAATTAGCAGAACATATCAGTAATGGGAGTTGTGGATTTCCCCCACTAATTAGTCTCTACATATGATAATGCATTTAGATTAGAAAGCAGAAAACACCCTCCTAAGCATTAACACTGTCCTAGATTTAATCAGCATACTCTGTTAAAGGTAAACACGTCCAGAACATCCTGATTGGAATCAGGACCCATTGTTAGCTAAACCTTGCAAGCAGGCGCTTCAAAACCATCTCACTACACCAGACAGAATGTGCTCTTTAATGCAGCAAAATGTGTCTTTACTAAAACCCCATCTTTTAAACATCAGTTAAACAATGTTTTCATGCTCTACCAAAATAAACATGTAATATAAATAATGCATGACTTGTAACACATCCCAAGGGCCAGCAAATCTACTGTGGTTTATTAAATGTAAAATATAAACAAGGTGAGAGCAATCACGGGACAGGATACTAACCATAATTTTAGAGCAAGGAAAGTAATTCCATGAAAGCATCAGGAGGGGATACTTAAGGAATAAACGAAACCAGGAAGGCCTTTGTCTGTCTTCAGTATTATTTATCGGTCCTTCTCGAGAAATAATGTAATAATAGTGTGATAAAGAATGACGTAAACACTAAATAGACTTAATGACGTTGCGGAAGGAATGGTAATTAGCAGAGAAAGTGGCTCGGTGTCCTCATCTGCCTTGAATGCTCATTCATAATTGATTCCAAGGGGCCTAGCCACAAAGCCAGTTTAGACTATGTAAAGTAGGACGCAAGCAGTAATCTTTTATGTACTTTTGCATGACTTTGCGAATTGGCCTCAATCTACTATGGAAATAAAATATGTATATTCAGGGAATAGTCATATACAATTAGTACAAATACAAGCATTGGCATTGCCAACAGGTCTCACCTTTGGGACCTTATAGGTGTTTAGCCACACAACAGTTGATGTTGTTGCACCATGGATATAGTGCTGGATAACTAAGTACTTATAAGGTCGTTTTGTTTCGTTTTAGAAAACTTTATTTCGATTCGTAAAAACAGAATCATAAAAGTATAATATAGCATATTACACAGTTTAAAAGGATCATGCAATTATATTTATATCCCTAAACATTATTATATTGCCATTACTTGATTTACGAATCAATTTAAAAGAAATCACATATATTAAAAGAAGGAAAATTTTGACAATACAAATACAATTGATATTAGTACCAAACTCTACACTGTTCACATAGATAGGAAACAACAATCCATGACAATAATCAAGATCGGTTTCTGAGACTGAGTGCTACTCTAATAAAACTAAGCACAGCATTACATATTGCTGGGGTTGATAGTGAGAGTAAATGTTCATATCCCTCTTTATAATAGCGAGATCCAAAAGTTAACAGAATCGGTCTAATAAATCTACTTCTTGGATCTTTGTACAAGGAAGAAAAAAGTACAAGATGAAGAGTGTTTTGAGAGACTTTGTTGTTACAAGCACACAAGGGTAAGCTCTCACACCAGCCCACTTGCTTTGGAAAAGCAAATAAAAAATGCAGTGTGTTAAGACGGAACCTGGTCAGATAAAAGCGCCATTGAGTCTGCCCTATATATGAAAGGTAAGGTTGGTGCTGCAACCTTCCCCTGTGGTAGACCGCGCTCTCACTATTTCTCAACACACCTAGGTTGGTGCGATAAGCCTCTTTAATTAATGGCTTTGTCTCAGTACCAATGGTCTCAACATTCGCGAAAATATAACCCAAACCTATCTTGGAGAGGGTTTCCCTGACATATAATAGCCATGGGATCTTCTCGAAATGCTCAAGCTTGAGGCAGTCTTCCTTAGTGAGTTTCAAATCATCACAACTCCAAACCTTGCTCCAAAGCAGCAAGGGGAAGACATGGATGGTGTCAGTCACAAATTCAAGACCCGCCTCAGTATGGCAAAAGATGTTAGAAGTACCTGTTGGGACACATAAAAGGCGTTTTATGAACTTATTTTCCATAATTTGGATATTGTTACAGGATTGCTTACCCCACACTCCCGCACCGTATGTTGCAACTGGGATACATTTAGCTTTGTATAGAGATTTTAATTCTGCAACCGGCTTCTGACCCAATTTGCTAGAAAAACGGAAGATGGCCTCAACAGTTTGGGTAGCCTTTTGCACACGGGCTGATACTAGAGGATCCCAACTCAAGGTTGTTTTAAATAAATTGCCCAGATAATTGAAACTATCAACTTTCACAATGATTGAGTCCTTCACCATAAGCCTGCGAGATTTTACCCCTTTCGGGCCGCAGACCATAGTGAAGGACTTTGTGAAATTGACCCTTAGGTCTAACCCCTGCATAAAGGTTTCGAAAGCATTAAAGGAAGTTTGCATGCTATTGGCAGTTAGGGTCATTAAAACCGTGTCATCTGCATAAGATAACATCGGTATACGTTTACCATTTACCTGGGGAAAATCAGCACAGCTTTCCAACAGAAAGGCTTCCAAACCATTGGTGTACACCAGAAACAAAAAAGGGGCCAGTATACACCCCTGACGAACCCCCTCAGTCGATGTTATGGACTTTGTCTTCTCACCGGCAGGGCCAAATCTAATCCTTACTGTTGTGGCAGCGTGAAGTCTACGAAGTAGTGTGACCAGCGGCTCCTCAAACCCCATAACCTCCATCATTTGCCAGAGTTTATTTCTACATACAGTGTCTTATAAGGTCCCAAAAGCGTGACCTATTGCCTATGCCAATGCTTGTCCTTTGATGCATGTGGGACTTGATTTCTTCGACGGCACACACAAAGGCGCAGCGTTTTGTCACTCGTTTAACCCCTTCCATGCTCATGACGAGCTCAGCTCGTCATGCAGTACAGTGCTCCTGTGCTCATGACGAGCTCAGCTCGTCATGACCAAACCCGTTTTTATTGCTGTCCAGCACAGCAGGGGAATCGCTCTAGCAGCGATGCGGTTAACATGTTTTATTATGACTAGGATTGACTTTTATTTGCACCTGGCTTGGAATGAGCTTTAAGGATTTTTAGAATTGTATTTCCATACCTACTGCTGAACACCCTGAGCACCTTTAAGAGAATACATTCGGTAAATTTTTATAGCTTGTGCTCCTTTGCCCTTCGCTGAAATGCTGACACACCACAGATCACAAAGCATTATAAACCACCAAACCAAAGGGTGCTTTATTAGCTTTGACACACACCGAACACGAGAGAAAGTGTTTTCTGCAGGCAGCAGTGAAACAAAAAACAGTATCGTCAAAAAGTCTCAGTCGAATGTGTGATCTCATACATTTCCTTAAGGTTTATAATTATTGGTCGTCACTGGGAATTGGGAGAGGGGTGTTACAAAGCAGCAAGAGACCTGGACCCCCATCTCCCATGACTTGCATCCCTTTTTTCCGTATGACTTGTTTTCCTTCATCGCCCTGCCCAAGTGTTACATTGAAATTCTGAACAGACGTACAGCTACCGAGGCAGCATTGGAATCACAGAATGGTCTCTAAAGAAAAGCACTTATGGTGCGTAAGATAAAGAGAGGAAACATGAAAAATATAGAGACGAACAAAGGAAACGGAACAGGAAGAAAAATCCTAAAAGCTTGCAAATTTTTGTCAAAGAAGCCGAATTCTCCAAACGTTGTTAGAAGTTAGAAAAGCATTGAAATTCTGAAGCAATCTCAGCACAAAAGCAAGTGAAGGCGATGCGTTACTAAAGAGAAAACAGGCAGTGGAACACAAACGCGGCCCAGTGGCCGCGAAAGTTAATTGTGAGAGAGAAGGGGAGCAGGAGGTGAGCCCGCGAGTGGTGCTGCGAAGAGCAGCCTGTTCTTTTTGGAAGCACATACTCATGCTTGTGGCGCACAGCTGCGCGCTCCTGCAAGGTGGATGCCGCCACAAGCACGAATATGTGCTTCCAAACAGACCAGAGCTACGGCTAAAGGTCTCCTATGCAGCGGATGCGTGATGCGTAGGCAAGACCTAAAAAAGAACTATGCCCACTTTGAACTTTTACTCAAACAGAATGGATGTTTCGGAGACAATTATATGTGGGTATTGAGATGTAAATACATGGTGCTTTAATTTCTCCATGCCACAACTGCCCCACTCCAGCAGGACTCCTCCGCCAGGACACTGCAAGCACAAATGGAACATCTAAATCGGCTTGGCACAATCCCGCCTGCCTGACAAAGTACTGCTAGCCAGCAGAGAAGACCACCGCAGCTGCAGTCTTCTGTACCTAGCACAACATTTAAATATGGCAGGCGGACCGCCATCAGCTTGATGAAGTACTTGAGACCGCCGCATGACAGCAGTAAGAACACCAAGATCTAAATCAGCCCTGTTGTCTACTGTTTTTTAGCAGACACTGGAATAGACAGCCTCAGAGGGGCAAAAAGTCCTTATTTACCTTCAATTACTATTTATTTGTGTCTCTATGGTATTTAAAATATTATCACTGTGAGAAAGCAAAGAGATCTAAGGACAAAGCAGAGTAGGTGGAGCAGGAAGTGTTTAAATATTTTAACTGAGCCTGAAGTATATATTTGCCTGCAATATCTATTCTTTTTAGTGTGTTCATATTGTACTTATAGTTTGCGTAACAATGTGAGAGGATAGACAAACCTGGAAAATTAGCAGAGGCTATGATGCTGTAATAAGTAGGGAAATGAGAAGGTTAGATGGCTACACAAAATCTTATAATAGCCCAAGGACGACAGTCACTCACAGAAATGAGTGAAGAGGCCATCAGTATTTCAGTGCTATCAGAAGGCAATGAGGCATGGCTTGCAACCTTCAGAGTGGCAACACAAGCCCAAATAAACTGCATATGTGTTGGAGCAAGTAGAAATATTCTCCCAGAAGTCAGTTAGATTGTGAAATTCTGGGAGGATGAACAAGGTGGTACACACTGAACTTTAGGGTCTCAATTGAAAAAGAACGGTGTATGAGTCGGTGTTACTCATGCATTTCAAAAGTAAACCGGAACTAAGCTTGGTTTATTCCTGATAATTAAAGAGTATTATGAGAGTGGCTGTGTGGAGAACCACACGAGGGAGAGAGCAACATTTGGCACTTGAGGTTTGACAGGGGAAAAACAAAGGAGAGAGCGCGACCAGCGCATGATAAAGAAAGTAACACGGATCGCAGACGTCAGACATTTCGTGGGGGTAGAGAGAAGCATATGAGGCAGAGAGCTGGAAATTGGTGAGCTTAAGCCCACTGTAAATTTCTGGTAAGTCCACAGAGGGTCTTTCTCAACCAGACAGCTTGCTCTGTCTGGTAGGCAAGACATAACATATTCTGAACAGACAAGCAATAGCAAAGACTTGGCACATAGAAAACTGAGGACCATGTAGGTCCTGTGTGTGAAGAGTAAGTAGTGAAACTGGAGACCTGACTTCAAGGTTTTCTATCATCTATCGTTTTGTATACTTGTTAGTTGTTCTTCTGATCCTAAAGTGGCATAATGGAGGAACAATATCAACTTCACAAACCACTATGCACAGGCGTGTGCAAAGTTGTCATTGGTTTTCTTTTATATTTATATAAAAGGTAAACACATGCTTCAAACTAATTAAATGTGTTTTATTGTGGGAATGGTGGTTCTCCTCAGACTGCGGAGGGATTAAGTAGAATCACAGGCATTATTGATTAGATGTTTTTGTGCATGATAAATCGGCCAGTACGAAGAGATTATCTACATAAATAATTACCCTGTATAGCAAGTGTTAGAAATGGGATCTCTGGTTGGCTAAGGCTTACGCCAAAGCCAGGCAGACACCACCACTCTAGTCAGGGCAAGGGAGTTACACGCCAAAGATAACCCCTGCTCACCCCCTTGGTAGCTTGGCACGAGCAGTCAGGCTTATCCCGGAGGCCATGTGTAAAGCATCTGCGCACGCACACAGCAACAACATCCCAGGCACACTAAAAAAGGAACTCCACACAAGGTTATATCAAAAATAGCCTTTGTTAGAATAGTAAACACATAATATACATGGTGCCACCTGGCACTGGGTCACATCTACAAGGGATTATTTACACCTGTCAGGGCCCACTGGACCACTGTCAGAACCATCACAAAGTAAACTTAGTAAAAGTAAAACATGTCATAAACGTACAACCAGTAACCACTACTAATCACTGTACCTAGCATCAGCCTGTAACCTAGACTACATTATGCACAGTATCACATTAGGCGCGAATTACATTCTGCGCCAACCTCACCAGCATAGCCACATTATGCAATCCTCTCACAAGTCTAAACACATTAGACCCTAACCTCCTAAGCATAACTCACATTACGGGCATAAATCACACAGTGAAACATAATCTCACTAGAATAAACCATAATATGCAAAACAACCTCATAATCATAAAAACACATTTAGAGGTATTGAACCGGTGCATAAAACATAGTAAATGCATTACATTTCCTAACACCACATAATCACATTAGGGCCTGGCGCCCTACAATCCTACAGTCCCCCTGGCCAACTGGCCATCTCAAAAGGGCTCAAATGCCCTGTGTCCAGAATGTCAAGGCGCGCTGCCAATGCCGCGGAAGTCAAGGATGCGCACTCTGCACAGGCCTAATCGTTGCAGCTGGCACCAAGTGCTGCGCAGCTGTGAAGGGATGGGGCAAAGGAGTGCATCTCACTCCTAACTCAACAACATGCCCCAAAGAATTGCGGCCTAAACGTAGCAGCTGGCCACTACTTGTTGGGCAGCTGTGAAGAATTGTGAAGGCCTGGCACCTCTGTGCCTCCTCTGTCCCCCTCAGGAACGTCCAAATCCGTTATGCTAAACGATGCAGCTGTCCGGGCTGGTGCGGCGCAGCTGGGATCAGACAAATAAGCCCAGGCACAACTGTGCCTCTTCGGGGCCTCACTGGGGCTCTCTTAAATTATATTGCCCCCATAGCGTTGCAGCTGCCCTCTGCGAGTGGGGCAGCGGAAATGGCAAGGCGAAGGGGGGCCCTGGCACATCTGTGAGCCACACACAGGCTCTTAAAATAAACATGCCTCAAAAGTGTTGGAGCGGCCCGCTATGGCGGGTCCGCTCAGGAAATGATGCAGACACTCACTGTGCCCCCAAAGAACAAATGCCACCCACGGTGGAGCGGACGGTCCTCTGGCAGGTCCGCTCATCGCATACAGACACGGTGCCTTCACTGGCACCACTGTGCCTCCTGGCACCCTCCTGGGACTCTTCAATGTGACCTGGCTTAAACATAGCAGCTGCCCACTAATTGCTGGGCAGCTGGGATCACCAAAAGGCACCACTGTGCCCTCCTGTCCCATTCAGGGACTCTCATCGTCAATTGTGACCAAATGGGCACAGGGCCCCCGGGACGCCCCACTGGGCCCTAAAATGACTTGGAGCCAGGCGGGCTCTGAAATTAGAACATGCCCAACGTTGCAGCTGCCCATTGTCCGGCAGGGCAGCTGTGACCAACTGACACACTGGCACCCCTGGGCCCCCACGGGGGCCCTTGAAAACAAATGGGGCCAGGTTGGAGCGGCCCTCTAGCAGGCAGGGCCGCTAAGGAGACCAAAGTACGGGCACAGGGGGCAGGCATCGACAATATGCCCGACACCACCCCACCAACCACCGTAGGACTCAGCCCTCACTCACCGTGCTGCTCTCCTGGGCGGAACTCCCGTCTCCTCCTCTGCTGCAGCAACACGCGGGACCGGCACTCGCACTCCTCTGGTCGTCAGCACGACGCGGGGCTCTCTCCTCATGCATGGGAGCCCCGCTTGGATGAATACCGGCTCTTGGATTCCTCTTCACCCGGTCCCACTACTGGGACCAGGACTTCCGCATGGAGCTCCCGAGGCTCCCAACATCCAAGGCAGCACAGGGGGCTTCTCCCATCAACACGGGAGCCCCGCCCGGCCCAGCCGCATCCATGCAGGCGGAGTGGGCTCCCGCCTGCCTACTGCTTCTCACTCCATCACCAGGGCTCCCCACAGCTCACGGGAGCCCCGCTCCGACCCACAACCCGGGCACCTCTTCCGGCTTCCGGCTGTTGGTTCTGCCCCAAGCCAGGCAGACGTGCCTGACTTCCTGGTCGCGCTGCCGCGGCCGGGAGCAGACTTCTTCGGCGGCAACACGGGTTGGGCTCCCATTATCGAACCAAATAAATACTAAGCGGCCATGTGGGGTGGGCACCCACTATGGAATAGTGGCCTAAGCGGGGTGGGCACCCTCCGCAGTACAACCACACGGGGTGGGGACCCGCTGTAATTACACCGCCAAAGTGCGGGGTGAGCACCCGCCGTTTAGTATATTCAGAGAGCGGGGTAGGCTCCTGCTTCTCAGGGACACAATTGCGGGGTGGGCACCCGCCAGACTTGACCACAAAACGCGGGGTAGGCTCCCGCTCGAGCGCAAATACGCGGGGTGGGCACCCGCTCCCGTCTCACAGGGGAATCCCTACGCCGGGGATTCCCGCTCTGTCTCCTCGGGCAGCTCTGTGCTGCCAAGTCCACACGCTCCTCCCCTGGAGAAAATATAGCACTCCCCAGGCTCTAGGCGCAACCAAAAGAAAGTCTTTAGGATTCAGGAGGCAATGCTGGGCCCAGAGAGGCAGCCCTCCTGGCAGGTCCTCCTGGGCCCCAGCAGCAACATGCCCCCTCATCGTCAGGAACAGCACCCAGGACTGAACAACCTTATGGGGTCACAGCCCCTACTTTTATACATCATTTCCCTTTGTGTCACAGCACAGGGTTTAGGGATACCAGTTAGAACTGGTATAGGGGAACTTTGGAGCACTTTGTTTTGCTCAGCTCCTCTCTCTTTTGTCAGGTGGGGGCTCAGTGATCAGACACACCACAGGGGGCGGAGCCAGCATTGTACTAGGGAAATACCATGCTATTCAGAGTCAGGGGATCTCTCCTCCCACCACTCTCAGCTCAGGTGTCCCATTCAGCCTAGCACTGACTCATCCCGCCCCTCCTGGAGCCACCCACACCTCTTCAGCCCCTGTCAATCACAAGCCAGACATGCAATTCACATCAGGCAGGCTTACACATAGCACACAGAAATGCCAACTTCTAAAAGTGGCGTTTCTCCACCAGCCACCATAAATCTGCGCACACACCATCTTGCGGCATTTATTGTCACGAGTTCATTCATACTAAACTCACCCCTGCACTCCTCTCATACCAGGAATTACCATGGACACACATATCCCCCATGCATTCCTATGGGAGCGCAGGCCCATCTCACCACAGATACACAGAGAGCGCAGACACTTTACACCGGACCACAGTGCTAAAGTGCTCAGAGGCCTAAAATCACCAACACCAGGTTACAGAAAAAGGCTAGGAGAACGCAAAAAGTTTTGGGGTGAACCTACCAAAAGGGCCAAGTCCAACAGCAAGGATGCATTCCTCTGGTACAAGTGAGCTTCTGAGGTGTTACTTGAGCTTTACAGCAGGTGAATAAAAGGTAGCCTGGCCATTTGGGGAAATTAGAAGAAGATTACTGGACGCTTGTGTGACTGCAATCCCAGAGACAAAAAATCCATCAGGTGAATAAATGTGTATTTGTCAACATAAAATATCATTTATTTTAACACTTTGTAGTAAATGTACTACTTTCAACTATTCATCGTTTACTAGTGTAGAATTACTACTAAGTTTAGACTTACATGCAGTGCCAGACTGGCTACCAGGCATTTTGGTGGGTTGGCAGGGTGGGGGCTCAGTTTCACTGTTGTGAGGGCAAGCTTTGTTTCTTGGAACCTCCCACCACATTCCTACTTGGAGCACTTCTAAAGGAACAATGCAAAATAAATTATTTCGAAGATGCTTAAGGTGTACTTTAAAACTATTTGTTTTTGCATTGTTTATTTAGGAGCGCTACAAGAAGGAACGTGGCTGGCAGGTCTCGAGCACTAAAACTTCCTGCCGACAGAAATGCCAAACAGCCAGTCCGGCCCTACTTACATGTCTCCTCCCCCATCATGGCGGAGATCTGCCTATGGGAAAGTATTAAGAAATTTTAAAAAATGTTTTTAAACTTTTTTACGGAAAATATTTGTTTAATGAAATATATATTTTAAACGAAGACCAAAATAAAAAGATACACAACTTTTAATTCAATTTTGAATATTAAATTAGTTTAAATATCTTAAATAAAAATTCTTTTTTAGATTACAAAAATTCTCACCTAATATAAAGGGGCCGATTCCGATTCGGTAAACTAATCCGTACGACCGAATCGAATCCGTAACCCTTTCCGTACGACTCGTCCAATTACCGTCCGAATCCCGCAGTACGATTTGTAGGAAAAATATACAACCAAATTGTTGCGAACCGTACGAATAGCAAGGGAAAATCAGTACGACACGGACCCTCAAAGTGAACCGTACGAGTCGTAAACATGCTGTACGACCAGACAAGTACGATCCAGACCGGGGAATCGGAATGCGATTCGTAAAGAAAAAGTCGCGTATGAGCGAGCCACACAATCAAATACGAGACAAACCCACACTAATGGAGCCATACGCGAGCGAGTGTAACGCACCGTACCCCGGTATTCATGGTGTGTGTGTACGCACCGTACCCTGGCGTGTGTACGCACCGTACCCCGGTATTCATGGCGTGTGCACGTACCGTACCCCGGTATTCATGGCGTGTGTACGCACCGTACCCCGGCATTCGTGGCGTGTGTACGCACCGTACCCTGGCGTGTGTACGAACTGTACCCCGGTATTCATGGCGTGTGTAAGCACCGTACCCCGGTATTCATGACGTGTGTACGCACCATACCCCGGCATTCATGGCGTGTGTACGCACCGTACCCTGGCGTGTGTACGCACCGTACCCCGGTATTCATGGCGTGTGTACGCACCGTACCCCGGCATTCATGGCGTGTGTACGCACCTTACCCCGGCATTCATGGCATGTACATCGCGTACCGGGGATGCGGTTCGGGTCGGACTCTGCTTTTCCAGACGTTTTGAGCTCCCATAGAAAAAGAGTCGTACGGAGTGTCGCAGAGACGAATCGTACTTGCGGGCCGGAAACTGCTGCTTAATTACGTATAGACGTCGCGTACTGCGTGTTCTGGATACAAATCGCATGTATTTTTTAGTCGTACGGTTTCCGTACGATTCGTACAGAGATCTGCTTTGGATCCGAATCGTACTTCATCATACGTACGGGGACGTTTACGGGTACGATTCGAACGGGAAATATTCTCCGTACGGCTATTTGGAAAGGGATTTTACCGAATCGGACCTAAAAAGTTTATAATAATTTATGTATTAAAAATGACTAAATGTTATGTATAGAATTAGTGTAAGTAAATGTAATTATTTCTAAAAAAAACATTTATTTTCAAATTACAAAAATAAGAATATTTTATAGTAGCTATATAAATGTTTATCATTTAATAAAATGTATATACTTTTTTAAAAAGTCAAAAGAAAATATTTTATTTTAAAAATGTTTCCTACAGGATGTAACGAAGTCCCTGCATCCTTTATTAGGTCTCGCCTAGCATTACAGCACACATGCGCTGCACGCGCTGCAAGGCATATTGTAGTAGGGTAGAATTTAGAAAGGGAGTGGAAGCCCCGCCCCTTGTTTACATTGGCTTGCGTCATCGTCCATGTTAAACGCTGGGTTTTGATTGAAAATTAGGCTTATTAGTCCCTCCTTGTTACCGCCCTGTCTCCTTTTGGGATGGCCCATCAGGACTGGATCTTTCACTTGCGGCATTACACTGTCTTCTTTATTAGTAGGTAAGCACTCTTTTGTGTGCATTCTGCTTTTGCAAGGGCGCTCGCGCTTCACGGGCAGCCATGTATCGCGCTATAGCACAGCGCTTTTTTTTTAATTGTCTAATGCTTTTATTATTGATTTGTTTCCTTTTTTTCACTTTGGCGGCACACACGCTTTACCTTCAGCAATGGTAAGCTAAAGCGCGGGTGCCGCGATTGTTGAAAAAGTAAAGAAATCGGGTTTTTTTTCTATTTGTTTACTTTTGTTACAATCGCGGCACCCGCGTTTCATTTTAACATGGTATAAGGTGAAGCGCGGCTGTTGCGATTGCTGAAAAAGTAAAGAAATAGAAAAAAAATCTATTTCTTTACTTTTTCAACAATCGCAGCACCCGCACTCCTCTGCTGCTTCTTGCGCTCGTGAGCTATTAAGCACCTCGCTTGAGCCAGCAGAGCCTGCCACGTACCTCTTTTTTCCGTGCATCTCATTTACCAGCCAGTGTAGACGCGGTGCTGCCGCCATGGCGAAAACATTAGGTGTGCTGAATCAAATGGTCTGAGAGTGATCTGAAGCCACAAAAACACATACGTCGCAGGAAGTGCTTTGCGCTGCCTAGTGGCAAGCTGGGTCCATGTATTTGGTTTACACATGAATGTAAGTAAACTGCTCATTACGTTGTTTCAGTGTTATGTGCTGCAATAACCAGGGGCACTAGAATTATGCACACGGAAAGTAAGTTTGGAGCACTATTTACCAAATTAATATAGACAGGACTCACGCAATGGTGGCACTTCTATGTATTAGCAGCGCACCATGCGTGCTTAAACTGTGGCTACTTGCGGGTCACCAGCAATGGCAGCCACTTCTATGTATTTCTCTATGCCAGGGTGTATACCCCTTCCTCCACCTCAGCAGTCGCGGGACGCCGGCAATGGCGGCTGGTTCTATGTATTACCAGTGCATGCTTTAACTGAGGTTGCCTCCCCACCCCCCTCAGCACTCACGGAACGAGTGGAGTAAACGACATCTGCAGACGCTGGACACCAGGACAGCATTTTACAGATGGTTACTTTAGTTTATCAGACTATGGCGTTCATAAATCCTTGACGCTTGAACTACAACTCCAAAAATCCATTAGGGAAAAGAACAAAATTGGCATGCAACGAGGAACTCGTAAAACGTTTACCACATAAGCAAATTAACGTTGGGTGTGAAATTACATTTACATTAAAAATAACATGGACACAGAGTTTCACAGAATTCCTCTCACTGGGGAGGCAGCTGTTTTTAGGGATACCGAAGAATTCCCACCATGCATGCTATAGCTGCATGAGTTATGCACTCGCTGGTGATATTTGTGCGATCTTCAGGTCACAATTTTAAATCCAGTTTGGAGCATCACAGCCTTTTATCCTTTTGGGGTCGAAAACCTACTGTTAAATTAGGCAATAGCAAAGCCAGTTATTTACAGCACTTAGGAACAGTAAAATGTGCAACTGAATAATGCATAAAGAACCAATGATTCTGTCACTTTAGAGTGACTTCTGCTGTGGTCATTTCTCATTTGAATGGCCTCATAGCACTGTATTAGTAGTATTCTCCCTCTCTCCCACGTTGGCCTATTGAGTCAGGGTACACTAATGCCCCATGGCGCCAGTGTGGGCTATCGAAGAGCGGCAGATCTGTGTGCACACAACCACATAGACGAGCCTTGTGATACTGTGACGCCCTCGCATTCATTCAACCACATTTGCACCCACTCTATTCTTCACAGACTAGAATTGGTTCTACTCTGCTTGTTGGCAGGACGTCTTGTGTGCAGCTCAAAGCAGGCGGTGAATGTGCTCTTTTACCAGCCTCATTGTATAGCGAGTAAGTGTAGGGCATCGCAGTGCAAGCCTGGCCCTACATCGGGGGAGGAGGATGGATTGGGAACTTAGTCCATCCATAGAATATTTCTTTTAATGGAGCACTATTTTTCAAGTCTTTTGACTGTCAATCAATGGGCTTTACAGGCAGTTCTGCAAATAAACTCTTTGAACATGGAGCATTATTTATCCACGGCAGCGAGTCATGTGCGCGTCTATGTGAAGATTGTTTTATGCCCTCACATCCCTCACATGTTTCTGCTAAGGGCCCCTGAGCACATCTCACATGTGGTAGATCACTAGTGTGAAGCTCAACAGAGGGCCAGCCCAGCGCTACTTAGAGAAGGTTTAGACTCTGTACAGGGAGGCCCATGGCCTGCAGTACTTTCTGCTCCAAATTAGCACGAGGAGTCACAAGCAGACTGTTCCTACTGGGAGGTAAGAAAGGGAGTAGCTTAAGGGCACAGTTTAAGCTTGACAGGTCGCACTTGCGTATAAAAGATTTCTAGCTGGAGGAGTTACGCCTCTAGCAAATGACTTGTGTGGAGCTAATATGAAATTTATGGAGTCACCAAGGGTAATCCACATACGAGTCCAAGTTGGGAGAGTTTGAATGTTTGCTCTCTTAAGAAAGCGCCTAGAAGTTCTTGCACTGCTGGCAAAAAAGGGGTTTTGCGCTTTCACAGTTGCAAAGCAATGGGCCTCGCATTTGCGAGAGTTTGAGCTATGGGCATTGTAAATGACAATGTCTTTTATATAAGTGTTAGTTTTTAAAACATAAATAAAAGGCATTGTCATTACAATGCCAAAAGCTTCAACTCTTGAAAATGCGAAACCTATTCCATTGCAATTGCTTGTTTTCTATAGGACGGTGTTGCAATACCAGTGGTTCACCATGTGTAATCCCGGACTCACTGCAGCTCTTAGCTGGAGTAGATTTATGACTGTTTTGGGTCCTTTCTGACTGTAGTAACTTTAGAAATGTAGTTTGTGGACAGAAATAGGCTTATTGTTTTTAGTATGGATGCAAGTCAGTTCCTAAATCCTTCCTTACACCTCCCTAAACCACTCCTTACTCTTCGTTAACGGCTATATCTACAAAGCATTTTTGCGGTCGAAAACAGTCCGATCAGCAGTTTCCAACCGCAAAACTGTTTTAACATATGTTTAAGGCACAAATTGCAATTCAGTAACATGTTACTGAATTGCTTTGTGTTTGCAATTCTGAATTTGGAAGGGGCGTGTTTTGGGCATCCCTTCCAAATGCCTAATCTGTTCTGCAACCGAATTGCGGTCTCAAAACATTAATACTTTACCGACTCCTTGAAGGAGATTGTACCCATTTGCAAATGGGAAGAGGTCCCTGGGGGGCCCCTTCCCCTTTGAGAAAGAAAAAAAAAGAAAATAAGAGCAGGCAGTGGTCCCATGGAACACTGCCTACTGTTGATCAACGAAACTTCAAAAGGTCATTTTTTTTTCTAAAAGCATCCCGTTTTCCTATAAGGAAAAAAAAACGGGCTGCATTTAAAAAAAAAGTTGCTTTATTAAAAGCCTATTTTCTATTGGTCTGCCGTTGGCAGCGCACAGCCTGCGGCTTCTGATCCAGTGA
The DNA here is from genome assembly GCF_964261635.1 of Lissotriton helveticus. Classification (NCBI taxonomy): domain Eukaryota; kingdom Metazoa; phylum Chordata; class Amphibia; order Caudata; family Salamandridae; genus Lissotriton; species Lissotriton helveticus. Next base: position 1,240,027,739 of record NC_136069.1, on the reverse strand, counting down.
AGAGAAGAGGTTGGTCGGTGCTGAGTCAAGGGTATTACCCAGCACGTGCTCCTCCACCCTCACCCCCTCCACCGTCTCTGGGCTCATTGTTCTAGCAGGCAGAAACCTAACTCCGTCACCCACCCACGCAGAAGCTGCACGTTTCTCGGAGGAGGTCAGAGAAATGCCACAGACAAAGGCTGTCAGAGACCTATGTTTGCAGTTACCACTTCCCGTTCAGCCAATGAAGATACCCCTCATCTCCACACACCCTCAGAAGAGGTCAGTGACCCCTGCCCACAGAGATGTCATCAAGTCTGACCGCCACAAAAGAGGATGTCACAGGCATGTTAAACACTTCCACAAATACACAAAGGCAGTCAGAGGCATACCACTGACAAAGGATGTCACACTTCCTGTCCACCTACAGGATGTCGCAGATGTCTCATACCCAAAGAGACTGTCACAGATCTATGTCCAGAGAGGCTGTCACAGACCTCTACCACGGTCATGCACACCCACGGGGCCTGTCACGCACTTACAATCCATCCGCAACGCTGTCCCAGATCTCCACATACCCAAAGACAATATCAGAACGTCTGCTCCAAACGGCTGTCTGTCAAAATGCCAGAATGCCAAGAACAGAGGAAGTTACTGCCACTTTAACACTAGTTCATCAAGGCAGTCACCGACCCCCGTCACCACCATCCACAAAGGACAGAAGACGCACACGCCTCAATGACCCTTGCCCACGGAGACACTCACGTGTCTGACTGCAACCTCCGGAGGATGTCTCATGCACATCTGCCCACCAATGATGTCAAAGATCGCAACCCAAACGCTGTTGCGTCACAAATAGATGTCACAGACATGAAAAACTTCCACCACCAAGCAAAAACGGTTATATGCTTTCCACCCCCTTTCTCAACAGAGGGTGTCATAAAATGACCGCCCAGCCCGAGGATGTCGCATTTGCCCGCATAAACCAACAGAGGCTGTCAGACATCCCTGCCCACGGAGGCTGACGCATGTCAGGACACTACCCTCAGAGGATGTCACAGACATGTCTAAAACTACCACACATCTTCTATGTGCACGCTGTCCTGTGGGACTCATTCAACATGTGTGACACACTTTAACAAGTTTTGAGGAGTCCACCAATCAACGACGTGTCATATTAACCCAGTAACAACGTGTTAATATAAATTTGAAGAAAACACAGGGCTGATAGAGGTTACTGTCACTAGTATATATTCACAGATCATATGCAGTGGTCAGTGAACAAAAGTGCAGACGACGCAGTGCTCAAATATGTTTACAAACATCGAGTGACAGTAACCTCTTAATTCTAGGTTTCTTCAAATTTTAAGTAATGTTTTTACCGGGTTAATATGGCATGACATTGAATGGTGGACTCTTCAAAACTTGTTAAAGGGTGTCTCACATGTTGAATGAGTCACACAGACAGCCACAGAGGCGGTCACATGTCTATATTAAGCACATACAAAGTATGTCACGGACCCACACTTAGAGGCTGTCGCACTTCCATGTCCACGGAGGCTGTCAAATAAATCTACTTAATCTATGATAAATGACCACGTCACCAGACCCTATCGAATGTCTGTCAAAGACCCCTGTATATGACATCTGTCAGACTTCCTGTCCAGAGGAGCGGTCACACACCTTGGATCCAAACAAAGGCATCGACCCAACTCATGAGGACAATCACATTTCACACCACCCCCATCCTCGGAAAGAAACGCGTTCACGGATGCTGGCTTTAAGGCTGCCAAAGGTGTCTATATAGGGAGGCTGTCTAAGACCGCTTCATATTCTGAGGTCGTCACAGACCTCTCCAGCTCCCACAGACGCAGTCACAGAGCATCACCTCCACATATACTGATACAAGATGCGACGAATCTGGTCAAGTTTGAGCCGAATTTGCTCTGAGTGCAGAAACTTTCACGGATACAAGGTACAATGTCATGCCTGCCTCCTAGAATGTACGCTATACCGTGTCACTATCTGCGCATCCTTGTAAAGACGTCTGTGAGAGAGAAGTACACCCTCCTCACAGCCCTGCTGGCAGTGTTGACTGAGACCTCTTTATCAGTGGTGTGGATTTAATTTGTTTGATTGTACCACCCCCGGGCACAGAGAGGTGCAGCGTGCGTATGTGCAAATCACCGCCGCATAATAGCGTGAATATACCACCCCCCTCCTCAACCCGGCAGGGAAGTAAGTGTAGATGCTGGCTTCACAGGTGCATTGTGTGAAATCCATTTAGTAATGATGACTCAGTGCCCCCACGCCGAGTCTGTGGATGTTCCCTCAGTAGTGCAACGCTACCCCACCTCTGACACTGCTGCGGGCCGACACCCACTTCCCCCAGTGGTGCAGTACAACAGAATCCTCAAACCGGGTCTGTGAATGACCTAGTATAACGCCCCGCCACCCGGACTGTCCTCTGAGCCCACTTCCCCTTCACCTGCAGCCCCTTAGCGCCCTCACACTGGGTCTGCGGAGGCCCCTGCCGTGCTGCACTGCACGGACACCAGACAACGGAGCCTGCAGGGTGTGAAGGCGGAGGGACGCCCCCGCCCGGCCGGCCGGCAGCCCCCGCCCCCTTACCGTAGATCATGGCCAGGCCGGTCTCGTGCAGGAAGCGCGCGCGGCGGTGCTTGAAGAGCCAGATGGTGAGGATGGTGAGGGTGAGCAGCAGGGTGAAGGTCAGCAGGCTGACGCTGTCCTGCCGGTGGCTCTCCTCCGCCTCCTTCTCCGTGGCGATCTCCTCCATGGCGCTGCTGCTTTCCTCCTGCCCGAGCAGCCCGGGCACTCCCAGGGCCAGGGCGAGCAGAAGCCGCCGCGGGGCCGCCATGGACGCGTGAGGGAACAGGGTCAACGCCGCCGAACCAGCCGCCGATAATAACCGCCGCGTCCGAGTCCCCTATCATGGGAGCCTACCAGGGACAGCGCCAGCACGGCCAGCCCCCTCTCCCTCCCGGCCTCTCACAACACCCGAGCCTGGGGCTTCCTCCGCCTCACTGGGCCGCCCCTTCGCGGCGCTTGGTGCCGCCCCCTGCTCGCAGCCCGCCCCTCGCAGGGCTCTCTTAAATCTCACACTAAAGACATCCCGAGCCGCAAACGCAGCAGCCATTCCAGAGGGACACCCCAGCCAAATAAACACGTAAAAAATGATGCTTTCTAATAAGTCTCCTCAGAGACTCGGTTCGTTGAGAGCAATGTAATAGTCAATATTTATAAAGCCTAAATGAGCTGTCTCTAGGCTCTTAGATAAAATGTGCGATTACTCAGCTTAATGGTGCTCACTTTATTGGCATAAATATATGAACCATGCTGGAGTTCAGATCTGTCATTTACACGCACTTTCAGCGAGCCTTGTTATTTAGGCTTTGTTGAGGTGTTTGACTCGATTCTATCAATAATGTTTATAGTAGGGGTGGACGAGCACCTGGAAGCTCGAGCCTGATGGCTGGATCTGGCTCAGCGCTAGGTCCAGTTGTAACCTCAAGGCTCAAGCGCATAACAAGACGAGCATTCAGGTGGCTTCTGTGATGTCTGCTTTTGTTCCCTTACCCTGCATCCCTATAAACAATGAATGGTGTCAGCGCTATATAAAACAGCCAAAATGTGCACAAAGGTAAAAACAAAGTTGACATAAGGAATGTTACTCTATAATAATCTGGGCCAAGTAGGGAGTCTACATACATGACAATTGTCTTTCCTCTTAGTTCACTAATAGGCCATGTTTAGAAAATATTACTTTTAATAAAGTGCAATGCTATAATGAAACGTATTAATGTCAAAGTTTTCACATGCTAAGTAAATAAACTTTTTGAATTTCGAAGAAACATTTCCAGGGCTTGGCTCATACACAGAGTGAGTAAGTAAATCTTTATTATATGATTACCTAAAATCATTTACAAAAGGAAATGTAAATTGGGACTTAAAAATAGGAATCAAATATAAAACTAGGTAATTAAGACCTATTAAAAAAATCATTTAAGGGAGGAGGAGCTTCGCGCGCAACCAAGATGGCCGCGTGAGCTTAGGGCTCCCGAAACCCTCGTAACCTCCCGCATCTATCCTATCGTTTATCCTGTTCTTCATTGATGTTTTCGTGAAGGCGAACCACGCGTGAGGCGAAAACTGCATTCAGACTTTGAATCGGACCCCGGGAACCGGTGTTACGGTGCTTAGAAGATTGCGGCCTACATCTATGTGATGCCCGGCGGTGGAGTTGGCATGGTGCCCGAGCTGTAGTTGAACAACATCGGCCTGAGGGGAGTGGGACGACCGGTCCGGTTGCTTTCACTTTCGGTTTTGCTTCCAGAGAAGACCTGTGACTGGGAACGAGCCCACCCCCGTGCCTGAGGACTGCTGCCTAGTATCACCCGCGAGTGAGATTTTCATTGTCTTGCTGGTTCTGGAGGACATTTGGCCTGTGCCCTCTGGCTAGGGCTGCCTCCGCCCGAAGGGGCCAAGGGCCGCCATCTTCCTGCCTCATCTCATCGAGCCAAGTCGATCTATATCCCGCAATGGCGGGGAAACCGGAGGGTGACAAGCAGAAACTCAAGACCACTCGGCGGGGTGGCTATACCCAGACTAACATCATGGATCGATATGCCCAAGCTAAGGGATCTCCCGGTGGATCGGGTAGGTCGCAGGAGGATGTGAAAGATCCATCGACTTCGGCGACTGAGCTGACCTTGCAAGATGTCATGGCTGCAATTGATGGGATTAAATCCTCATTAGGTCAACAAATTGAGGCTCTCGCCCATAAGCTTGATACTGTGGCGATGGATGTCAACCTGATCCGTGCGGACCTGGCGAAAACTAATGAGAAAGTCAAGTCTTTGGACATTAAGACTTCCAGCCTGACGGGTGATGTCGCTGACCTGCAGACGGAGGTCCGTCACTTGAAGACTAACAGTGATCTCATTGCACGTCGTCTGGAGGATTATGAAGGAAGGGCTAGGTGGAACAATGTTCGTATCATAGGGGTCCCGGAGAAAGCGGAAGATCCAGCAGCTGACCTCTTTGTCGAGAATCTTATTGTTCGCTACCTTGCACCTAAGGGACTGAGTACGTTTTTTACGGTCGAACGGGCTCACAGAGTTCCGGGCAGTAAACCGAAGTTGGGTGCCCCACCGCGGCCTATAATTGCGAGAATTTTCAATTTTCGTGATAGAGACGCTATCCTGCAGGCCTCACGGATGGGTGGACCTACAAAGTTTGAGAACACTACTATCAGCTTCTACCCGGACTTCACCCAATCGGTCCAGAGGCAAAGACTTGGCTCCCTGGGGGTGAAGAGACGATTGCGTGACATGGGCCTTAAATACGCCATGCTTTTTCCGGCCAAGTTGAGGATCGAACATGCGGAGCGGACTTATTTTTTCGATCGACCGGAGGTGGTGGCCAACTGGCTGGACACTCTGCCGAACCAGCATCCATCGGAGGAGCAGTCTGGCAGGGCGGAAGGCGGACCGACAGAACAGGAATAGGCGCTGGTTGATTGGTATTCTGGGGTCTCTTGAAGGCCTTGAACTGTGGTTCGATAATCCTGACAAGCGATTTGATGTACATTTGGGGGGTTGCGGGGCTAGTGGTGGGTCTTTTTCCTCCTCTGAGTTTCTTTTAGTAGCTTAGTTGGATGTTGGGGCGACAGGCACACTGCAAGTTTGGGTGATTTTTTTGTCTTACGCAGGGGTGCAGGGTGGGGGGTTTTGTAACGGGATGTCGGTGGGGGGGTTGGGGGGTTTTGTTGGGGTGTGTGTGTGTTTCTTTGCAAGGCAATAAGTCCATATCTTGTCTCATCGAAGTGCTGAGTTCTTCCCGGGGCTGGATCCTTTTTCTTTTTCGGGATGGGGGGTAGAGTGCTGAAACTAATGAGTTGGAATGTGAATGGGCTGGGGATGGGATAAAACGTGGGGCGGTATTGCTATTGTTGAAGCTTCTCTCCCCTGATGTGGTCCTTCTTCAGGAGACGCACTTGATTGGCAATACCTGTCGTACTATTAATAGGAAGGGGTATCGATTGGTTGCACATGCTGGGTTTTTCTCTGGCTCTAGAGGGGTTGGTATCCTGATTAAGAATTCTCTCCCACTGGAGATTGACTCCACGGTCCTCGATGATAGAGGGCGCTATGTCGCTCTCACAGGTAGGTGGGAGGGTCGAACCCTTTCCCTGGTTTCTGTATGTGTCCCCCCTGGCCTACAGTTGACTACTTTCGCGGACTTGGGGCGGGTTATCCTCGCTCTCCCCGAGGGCTCATTGCTTTTAGGTGGTGATTTTAACGCAGTGGTTTCCGGTATGGTTGATCGGCACCCACCCAGGGATCTCAGAGGCGCACAGAACTGGCTTCATGATTTCCTCGACACTTTGGGTCTGGTGGATTGCTGGAGATTGTTACACCCTGCTCAGCGGCAGTATACGCTCCATTCGGGCGCTCACGGTAGCCTTTCTAGGATTGATTATGTTTTGGTACCGGCTGCACAGGCTCTTTCTATCACTGAGGTTAAGCATTTGGCTCGGGGAATTTCGGATCACTCTCCTTTATGGTTTCGGATGGAGTTGGATTCCGAGACCGAGGGAGGGGTAGCCCCGATTAACCCATGGTATCTCCGAAACCCTAAAACCTGTGCTGCCCTGGTAAAATCTTTTGACCTATATTTTTGGGAAAACGAGGGTTCTGTTTCGTCAGCGGTATCGCTTTGGGAGGCTTTTAAGACCGTCCTCAGGGGTCAGGCCCTGTCGTTAATAGCGGGTGTTAAGAAGCGGAGGGATGAGGAGGTGGTTAAGATCGCGACAGAGATAGCGGACTTGGAGCTTGACTTGGAGCGGGGGGTCACTCGTGCCACGACACATGTACTACGACTAAAAAAACTTGAGTACAGGGCATTGGTTACTGACGCGGCTAAGGCCATGAGTAGGGAACAGCAGGGACGTCTGTGTGATGTGGGGGATAAGGCTGGTAAATTGATTGCGTGGTTGGATAAGAAGGATAGAGCTAGTCGGGTGGTGCCTTTGATCGAGACAGCTAGTGGTGCTCGGATCTCGGACCCTAAAGAGATCGTTCAGTGTTTTGCAGATCACTTCCAAGCAGTGTACTCCTCTGTGTCGGACAGGCCGGAGGAGGACTCACATCTATTGTTGCGTGATATTGCTTTGCCGCGTCTCTCTGATGTCGATAGGGAACAAATGGACGCTGCAATAACAGCTGACGAGGTGGCTCTTGCGATTCGTTCCCTGCGTTCGGGGAAAGCAATGGGTCCCAGTGGCCTGCCTATTGAACTTTACAAGTTGAGGCCTGACAAGATGGCTCCCTATCTACGGGATATGTTTTTGGAGTCTCGGGAGTGTGGCTCTCTCCCCCGTGATCAGCGTTTAGCGACCATTGTGGTGATTCACAAGGAGGGGAAGCCGAGAGATAGGTGTGTGTCGTACCAACCCATATCTCTTTTAAATGCCGAACCTAAGATTCTCGCTAAGGTACTGGCTAACCGATTGATCACTGTTATTAGCGAGTTGATACATCCGGATCAATCCGGTTTTATCCCGCATAGAAACACCGCCCTGAATCTTAGGCGTCTACATGGTGTCCTCGCGAGAGCTTCGACTTTGCGTGAGCCGGCCATCTTGGCGTCGTTGGATGCCACAATGGCTTTTGATACCGTGGGATGGCCATATTTATGGGTCGCGTTGGCTAAGTTTGGGTTTGGACCCGGTTTTATTGGCTGGGTGAGGCTACTCTATGAGGACCCCCTCGCGCAAATTGTTGTGAATGGCCGAGTCTCCGCTCTGTTTGGTCTTGGGAGGGGAACTCGTCAGGGTTGCCCTTTGTCGCCGCTCCTGTTCGCCCTAGCCCTCGAGCCCCTCGCCGCGTGGATCCGGTGGGAGCCCTCGATGAAGGGTATTCGGTGGTCCTCTGAGTTTGAAGATCGCATCTCGCTTTATGCAGATGATATTTTACTGTATTTGACTTCGCCACGGAAGTCGTTGATAGTATTGTGTGATGTCTTGAACTCATTTGGTAGGAACTCAGGCGTCATCATTAACTGGACAAAATCCTATTTATATGTTCTTTCAGGTGACGTCCCTCTTCTTCCAAATAATTGTCCCATCCAGATTGCACAAACGGGGTTTAAATACCTCGGTATCTATATTTCATTGGACCCCGCAATTCGGTATGACCGGAATCTCCTCCCACCCTTGTCCAGATTGAAACAAGATGTCGCGGGTTGGCGTAAGCTTCCGCTTTCGCCGCTTGGTCGTGCGGCCCTCTTTAAAATGATGTCGCTACCTCGTTTTCTCTGCTCTATGCTCTCCAAAACATTCTTGATATAGTTCCGGCTAGCTATTTTCGTGCAGTTGAGGGTCTTCAAAGGAAATTGATATGGGACGGTAGACCTTGTATTGCGCTCGCTAAACTGACGCTCCCGTGGTACGACGGGGGTATCGCTTTCCCTGATATCAAACGTTACTATTGGGCGTCTCAATTGGGAGCCATTAATTATAGTATGTATGGTCCCGAATTGAACCCCGCCTTTGCCATGGATAGATAGTTGTTACCTGGGGGCAACTACTATAGGGTGCTGTACTCTAAATCGGTGGTTAAGGCTTTGTCGGGACCTACCAAGACGGCAGTACGTCTGTGGCAGGACGCAACTAGTTCGATGGGATGGAAAGACCGCTTGACTCGAGCGACCCCGCTTTTCAGTTCTGATAAAATCGGCAAACTATGGAAGACCAAGGGGTTCGATAAATGGGACCTCATTGGAATTAGTAAGGTGGGAGACCTCTGGGTTAAGGGTCAGGTAAAATCGTTTGAGTTGTTACAGAAGGAGTTTGAATTAGGTGATTCAGAGTACTTCCGTTATGTCCATGTTCGCCATGCTTTGAGGTCGGTTTTCCCAGTGGGGGAGGTAATTCCGGAGTCGTCCCCGCTCAAAGATAGATTGTTGGATGGCTATCTGCCTGATAGTACTATCTCCCTAGTCTACAAAAAATTAATAAATGATAGGTCGGCCCTCCTATTGCATCTTCGAGACTTGTGGACCCGTGACGGCCTTGAGCTAGATGACGAGGACTGGCAATCTGCGATCTCCTCTCCCAAGGAGGTCGCAATCCCAGCTCGACTCCGGCTGGTTCAACTTAAGATTCTTCATAGGATACACGTCACGGGCCCCCGTTTGGTTCGCATGGGATTTTCTGAGGAGGGTCTGTGTAAGCGAGGATGTGGGCAGATAGGGACATTTCTCCATATTATTTGGGAATGTCGTGAGGTTGCTGCCTTCTGGAGCGGGGTACATGATATAATGAAGGAAGTGACGGGGTTGCCCTCTTGCCGGAAGCTAGACGATGTTTGCTGAATGTTTGGGAACCTACGGATTATAATGTAGCTCAGACACAGTGGGCGACCCTGGGGGCCATGATTGCCAAGCAAGACATTGCTCAATTGTGGGGATCCCAAAGGCCACCTACAGGTGAAGTATGGAAGGAAAACATGGATTGGTGTATGTTCAGGGAAAAAACAGTGTACTTGGCCCGGGGCCGACCCCGGAAGTGGTGTAGAGTGTGGGGACCTTGGAATGGCTACAGTGGAGATATATGTACACCGCCTATAGTAGACAACTTTGATGTCCCGCTTTCCCCCTGACCCCGCATTCTGACGATTTTGTTGTACGTGCATTGATTTTGCCCCTGTCCTCCCCCTCCCCCTCCCATACATTGACTGCTGATTTCGTTGTATTGTCTTTTCCTCCCCCGTTTGGACTTGGTACTATTTGTAATGTATCTCTTTGCCTTGCTGTTGCTATATTTTTCAATAAAAAGAAATATTTAAAAAAATCATTTAATTATAATCTTATTAAGATCATAATAAAACCTCATCAATGTTGTAGTTTTATTAATTTAAGGCCCATGCAATGCTGGCATGTTCGTGCACGTGCTCTTAGATCCGAGCCAGAACTTGGTTCAGCTTTCCCCTTTAAGTTGTTTACTCACCCTTCTCTACTTGATAGTCTCCCTACATATAAAAAAAATTCTATACTTGTAACAAGAACTATTAATGCTGTTGTTTTGGAGTTTGTCTAGAGAAAAGGTGTGGTAAGCTTCCCTGAAGCACAAAATAGGTACACTATGGGCATCAGCGGTGTAAGCTACCCTAACACAAAGAACACGTATAAGACAAATAGCAGTAGTGTGGTGGTAACCACTGTGGGCACCCAGGGGGCTACTAGGCTTCAGTCAAGGTTCATGAGTCAGCAGAAGTTATTCCACAATTGAATTATATATGTGTATTAGCATAGAGCTATTGGAATTGAAACAAAATCGTTATGATGAGTCAATGTGTTTTTCTGCCTAAGACTAAACTAACCCCTTTCATTCAGCCTTCCTTCCCTCCACAAGTAGCACCGATGATGGGTTGGGGTAATCCCTACAACCAGATGGTACCACAGAGGTTCCCTCAGAATTACTGCCTGCCTTTTTTAGGGAGCAGCCAGGGTTCCAGGAAAAAAAAAAAGAAACTCTTGTGTAATGGGAAACAGAGAAACAGACAGACCCAGGGTGCACACATGGAGCATGACCAACGCACTCACAGGAACCAGCACAAGTATGACTTAGTGACTAATCTGACTGACAACATGTTGACGGACACACAGCTCAAGGAACGTAATAAATTATTAGGTTTTGTCCCTACCCCAACCTTTGACGAATTTCTCTTACTTCACAAACCTTTAGCTTTCTTCAGAAAACTTCAATTGAAAGCATATTTCACTACCCAAGAGCAGACAGAAGAACGGATCAACAGTGGTCTCTGTAAAAAATATACCTTCAACCCTCCCAGACACACAACCCCAGTAAAACTCCTGGCCTTTGAACAAGCAGTGTTCAAGGAGACAGAAGTGAAAGATCCCGGCAACATCAACATTTTTTTACAACATGAGTGGGGCAGAGAAAAAATCACTAGATGAACCAAAAAAGGATATTAACATCATCATGAAACCAGCTAACAAAGGTGGGGGTATTGTTATCCAGACCATAACGTCCTACAGAAATTAGTGTAAGAAGTTACTAGAAGACCAACATAATCCTATACCAACACTCATGAGGGAAATTAGTACCGTGATGGAAGAGCCCTAACGTGAGGGATGGATTAACAAATAAAAAGGAGATTTCCTCCGAAATGTCAACCCTGTGACCCCATATTTTTATATCCTCCCAAAGATTCACAGGAATAAAGACCCTCCATTTGGTCGACCCATCGTGTCCGGTATAGACTCGTTGTTTGAACCTCTGTCCCAGTTTTGTGACTATTTCTTGAAACCCCTGGTACAGAGGACAGATCCCTACATAAAAAATGCCAAAGATCTCCTCACCCACATTAAAGACATGACGTTTGACCAAAAAAGCAAGCTCCTAATAGGACTATACACAGAGTCTTTACACCAGCCTACTCCAGGGAGACGCTTTGAATATAATCCAAGAAAGACCGGAAAGCTAAGAAAGGACATACACTACCCCACAGGAGTTCATTTTATAATGTACGAGATTATCCCTTACCAAAAAGTTTTTTTAATTTGAGGTGACATTATTTCTGCAAATACTTGGTACATCTATGGGAAGCACTTTCACTCCCAGTGTAGCAGGTTTGTATGTGTACAACTTTGAGAAGAAACGTGTTCTTAACAACAACAACCCATAGAGGCAAGACATAAAGACATGGAAGTACTACATAGATGACATACTTGTGATTTGGTATGGGGACGCAGAAAAATCCATACAGTTCACAACCTGGCTTAATAGACGGGACAATAACCTGGGGTTCATGCACACAGAATGTAAGGAATCCTTGATAGTCCTAGACGTGAGAATGTTCCTAGAGCAGGGTATATTGCAGACGGATATATTCCACAAGCCAACTGACTGAAATTTGATAGTTCCCATCCTCGTCCCTTGAGCGAAAATCTACTGTATGAACAATTCCTGCATATTCAGAGCAATTTAACAGACTGTCGGATTTAAAAAAAACAGATAGAATCTTTGACTGAGATGTTAAGAGCCTGGGATTACCCGGAATGGGTAATACAAACTACCAAGAAAAGGGCTAGAAATAAAAACAGAGAGGCCCTTTTAGAGAGTTCTAACAGATTGAGCCAAGAACCTAATTTGGTGTACATTACAATGTATAACATGGAGGTATGGCGGAACCCTGCATGCATTTACCACGCATGCCTTTACAACGCAGTCTCTACCCCGACTGTTTCATTACTACATGTTCCTTTACCACGCTTGTTATTCCAACAAGTTGACTTACGGGGGTGCTGGACTTTGGAATAGTATAACTTATTAATCCAACTCCAGTCTACGCAACAGTAGAGGATATGTTGGACTTAAAACACAACACCAGTTCCAACAACGTGCCCCCTAAAGCAAGTCACTGTGACAACTTGCATGGTAAAAGAACGCGTGGGAATGTCGCAGTCGGGGTAGTGACTGTGTTGTAAGAAAAGGCCGAAAAGTGGTATGCTGTCTAGGTGTACTGGCGCCACTCAGGAGAAAAACACAAAAATTATCTCAAAGTTCCTTATTTAGGTGACAGTGCTGCAAGGTGAGGAGAAGCACCAACCTCCCCAAAATCTAGGGCCTGAGCCTACTGAATGCAATAACACTCCCCAGCACACCTCGATGAGGTGTGAAAATGGTTCAAAAGTGCACAATATCAGCACAATTATTACAAAAGAATTTGGATTTTCTCTCGACAACATACGGATGGCGGCGTCCAGAGGATAGAAGCACAGATTAACGCTTGCAATATCTGAATATATCAGGATTCCTGGATACTAAGGAACTGTGTTTTAAGGACGCCGCAAGATACAGACCCCCCTTTGTGGATTGGAATTATCACCACAGAAATAAGGTTCCTAACAGAGAAGACTTAGCCTTCAAAAAGTTGCAGAACTAATTCCCATGTATGCGGCGAAACACGTATCGGCTGTTTTGCTGTTTAAAGATCTACAAAATAAAAGGAGAAAGGAAGAAAGAGAAATTCTTTTGTATAATTTGTGCAGATATTATGCACTTTTGAACCATTTTCACACATCGTCGATGTGTGCTGGGGAGTGTTATTGCACTGTGTTGTAAAGGCAGATCATGGTAATGATTGCATGTTAAAGGATGTTTCCCATGTAACTTAGCATCAGACAAGGTATAGAGGATTATCAGAAAGAACTTGTGCATTCTCAACACAGGGACAAGAGATTGAGACTATCCCCTATCATTCCAAAAAAGGGCAAGGAGTCTTTGAGATACCTTGGTATACGTTGCACCTAGAAAACTAAACAAAACGGAATCCACTATACATAGAAATGTGGGTATTCCTGCAGTGGTGGGACAGTACCCTTGTGCACAATGCAGTGTATCTCACTTCCCCCATGAAGACAATTGACATAGGCCTACCAACCCTTTGGCAATGTAGAAAACACACTAACTAGTTCACAACAAGTGATATATGTGATCACATGTCCATGTGGGGACAGATATATAGGAGTAACTACCCGGAAAGTGAAAACGAGGATTTGCAAACACAGAAGTAGTATACGCTGAAAGCAGACCACCACAAAAATGGCAGAACATTACATTTATAAGGGGCACACAGTGACAGACCTCAGATGGGTAGGTCCTGAACAGGTGGACGGGGACAGTAGACATATAGAGAGGATACTTTTTGGAATGGAGCAGCACTGAATATAAGACTGTCTACACATAAACGGGGTCTCAATGATGACATCCCATGGTTGAATATATTGTAGAATTTCTGGAATGAAGACAAGCTGACTATTAACAATAACACCATTATGTGTTGATCCCAATACCAGTAATGTATATCCACCTATTGCCAATTTGGCACATAAGTTTGTAAATCTGGAGAGTATGATGTTCTATATACCATAAAACCAGGTCTGGCGACACAACACCAAGCGACATGGGGTACAACTTATTCAGATCTCCCGAAACCACAATCATTACCTTTAAATACATGGTCTAGGACAGTCTCCCTATGGAGGATATCATATTAGAATGTACCGCACTAAGGGGTTTATTTGCAAGCCCCTTGTGCCGCCTGTGCGTCACTTTTTATGATGCTCCGGCGGCGCCGAGGGCAGACACATATCTACGAGGCCATGGAAAGCCACTTTGCGTGGTTTTTCATTGCCGCGTAGATATGATGTAAGGCAACACAGTGCAAGTTGCTGAATTGCGTTGCAATGGGTCGGGGGCCATTCCATGGGTGTTACGGTGGGTTTTCCCATGTAACACCTATGGGTTTTGACACATTCCCAGATGTACAAGATCTGTAAACCTGGGAAGGTGTCAAAACTGTACGCCATCCAAGAGGAGGCATAACAAAGGAAAATATGTTTATTTTTTCTCTTTTTTCCTTTTTCTGTGTGTACTGCATTCTGCAGCACACATAGAAAGGAGAAAAAGCCTCCATGGACTGTTTTTGTGCAGAAAAGTGTCCCTTCCTGCACAAAAATAATCCTGCCAACAACACAGACACTCTTGCACAATTGTGCAAGGGTGCCTGCGTTGGCGCTAAGCACTAAATTGTGCACCGGTGCAGGCAGAAATGACAGGAATGCACTATATCTTAAAAATACGGTGCATGCCTGACCTTTCAAATACGGTACAAAAGGGCATTGGGCAGCGCAGCAAAAAGACTTGTGGTGCTGTCCTACGCCAATTCATTGTAAATGAGGCCTTAAATAACTAAAAACTGAGTCAGGGACAGCCCATTTTAAGAATGACCATGATATTAGCCAGTCAGATGGGCTAGATGTGCTAGGAATTCACCATAGGAAGTGAGGTAGTCACTAACTAGTGCGGGAGCCGTGACTTCATTTCCCAACCTTCCTCTGTGCTCCATTGCAAAATTGCAAACGTGCAATGGGACCCAGTCGCACTTGACGGAGCAGGGTGAGCGTCATTGGGCTGCGTACCTCTTGACGGTCGCTTGCAGTTTTCATTATTTTCCATGGTGAAATTTGCTATATAAACCCTCGAATTTGAGGATGACACACAGAGATTTTTGGGCTTCTACTAGAGAAGCTGCCCGGTTTTCTACTGAATTGCTGCACACTTGAGACATAGGGCTTCATTGCGATGTGGTTCAGACTGCAATCGACTGTTATCAGTTGCAGTCCGAACCACATCTACTGCTGCGGTCCACCCGACGCATTGCGATGCGTGCGGTCGGAGGGACCGATCGATGCCTTCTGACGGGCTCATGAAGCCTGTTGGTCGGTCAGAAACCCTTAATGACGGCATCAGGATTATGATGTCGGTTTCCGACAGCCATTCCATGTCGGCTTTTCCAACATGGAAAGGCTGTTGGAAAGCGACATTGGAGGCCCCTAACAGGTCCCCCTCCCTCTCTGGCCCTCCGCATCTGGGCCTGGGGAACATACCTGCACCTTGTGATGGTGCCTGCCACACGGTACAGGGATGTTCACAAGCTCCCATTCCTCAATGGCAGCCTGTGCTGCGTGCAGTTTCTGCACAAGCTCCCATTGAGAAATTGGAGTTTGCAGTCGTATCGTAATTCGGTTTACGGAACCGCCGACCTATGGTCAAGCGGTTCTTCCACTGAAGCGGTGTCAGCGGTGCCAACTCGTAATAAAGGCCACAGTCCTTTTTTCTGATTTTCTTTATTATAGCATTATTCTTATAACTGTTGACCTCCATGGCAATTGATTTCTATGTACTGTAACTTTTTATTTATTTAGAGTTTTATAGAGCGCAAACCAGACCTGTGAGGGTATCAGAGTGCTTTACAGGGTAGATAGGAGGTAAACAAAGGACTTGGGGGGGAGGATAAAAACATGGACCATGACCATGTTCACTTATGCGGATGATTCGCAAATCATCTTTTCTCTTTCAAAC
Source organism: Lissotriton helveticus (assembly GCF_964261635.1). NCBI lineage: Eukaryota > Metazoa > Chordata > Amphibia > Caudata > Salamandridae > Lissotriton > Lissotriton helveticus. Next base: position 1,240,011,787 of record NC_136069.1, on the reverse strand, counting down.
GTAGATCAGAATTCTCCATCTCCTCTGCAGGCAGGGCTCAGCAAAATTGCAACATGGATGAAGGAAAACCTGTTGAAGCTCAACGGAGGTTTTAATCCTGTGCCCAAATCCGGACTTGTGGAGTATTGGGCACTGGCCTCCTGAAATGGGTTCTCGTCCCACGCCATCTGACCCAGTGCGAAACTTGGGCATCATCATTGACAAAAGCCTTACCATGCAGCCTCAGGTTAGTAAGCTTACAGCCACGTGCTTCACCATCTTGAGATGGCTAAAAAAAATCATATGGATGTTGCCCGAAGATACGTAAAAGTCTGTAGTCAATGCCCTCATTACTTCACGGCTTGACTACGGAAACGTCCTTTACTTAGGGTCCTCACTAGCTGTTATGAGACGTCTCCAGCTAGTGCAAAACGCAGCACCTAGACTGCTGTGCAAGTGTCACAGGAGAGATCGAATGTCAGGGCGTCTCAGGGCTCTGCACTGGCTCAGAGTCCAAAATAGAGTTAAGTTCAAGACCCTGAGTTTCATGCACAAAATTAAATTCGGCTCTGCCCCGAAATATCTAAAGTCCCTGGTGCATGCATACCTCCCTGCACGCTGTTTGAGATCCTCATCGCAGGGCCTTTTCAGCGTGCCTAAAGTTCGTCTATCTAAGATGGGTGGTAGGTCTTTTAACCTCTTAGGTCCAAAGTTGTGGAATTCCCTTCCCCTCAACTTGCGCACAGAAACAAACTATGTCCAGTTTCGTAAAGCCATAAAGACCTGGCTGTTCAATCAGTAATCTGTACCTGCCTACCCTCTGAACATTATATCTGTTCAACAGCTATCTATTTTTCAGCGCCGGGAAACCCTTTTTGGGTAGCTGTCACGCTTTAAAAGCTCAACAAATAAATAAATGGAGATACATTGTACAAAGAGGCATGCAGTTCTAATCCCAAGATACCTGTGGGGGACAAAACAAAAAAAATAGGAGAAAACACTTAAAACAACAGTCTCAGTGTGGGTGAGCGTCATCCAGGAAGACCATGGATAATGCTGGGATAGTGGGTGGAACAGGGAGACTGAGGTGCATGTAATGCCAGCGTTAGGGGAGGTATTTGCCCATTAGGAAAGTGTTGGCCTCTTTTTTGAAGCGAGCCAGAAAGGGGAGTCTTCTGATGGCGGGCGGGAGCGATTTAAAGATTCGTTTTTTTTCTCCACAAGAGTGCAGAAGGTCTCTGGCAGATCGGGAATTTCTGGCTCCTCAGATATTACAAGTTTCTGGGCCAGATATGCCGGGGAATTGGAGTATAGAGCCTTGTGGGTGATGCAAGCCAGCTTAAGTTGGATCCTGGTCTCAAGAGGAAGCCGTTTTAGAGCTTTCAAGTGGGGAGAGATGTAGTTGAATTTCCTTGAACCAGTTAGGAGTCTGGTGGCGGCGTTGAGGCAAGCTTTCAGTGGGGCCAACAAGCTCTTGGGTAGACCTGTGAGGGTGGAGCATCCATATTCTAGTCTGGGGATGACTAACGCCTGGATTGCCATTTTTAGGTCGGGAGTGTCGAGGAAGGGTTTCAAGTTTCTTAGGTAGTTCAGGTGAAATCTGGTGGTGTTGGCCATCAAATTGATATGGCCACGCATATTCAAGCTGCCTTCAAGGGTTATTCCAAGGGATTTGGCAGAGTCTACAATGATAGGGGTGCAGTTTAACACTGTGATAGCCTTAAACCATTCTTGAATATCGGGGTTGTTTTTGTTTGGTGAGATGAGGAGAAATTCTGGGTTTTTTGCGTTAAATTTGAGTTAGTTAGAAGTGAGCCAGCGCACAGTCAGCTTCACGGCCTCATTCAGGGAGAAAATGTCCTCAGGAGAAGAGATGTTCATGTAGATCTGTTTGTCGTTGGCATACATTTGGTAGGCGATATTGGCAGTATGAAGCACCTCTGTGAGCGGTTCACGGTAAAGGTTGAAGAGGGTGGGGGACAGGGTTGATCCTTGGGGAACTCCAACTGTGATCAGAGTGGGAGCAAATAAGGTGCTGTTGATTAGGATTCTCTGTGAACGATTCTGGAGGAAGGACCTGAACCATTCTAGAACGGTGCCAACCAGTCCCATCCTGAGTTTGAGGCGTTTGAGGAGTGTTTTGTGGTTAACCGTATCAAAATCCGAGGATAGGTCAAGGAGGATTATGAGACATGTTTTGCCTTGGTCAAGGGCTTGTAAGGCATCATCCACGATGTGTAGGATGGTGGCTTCAGTGCTGTGACCAGGTCTGAAACCGGATTGGAAGTCATCTAGTAGGTGGAAGTTGGTGGTGTGTTGGCTCAGCTGCTGCTGTACGCATTTCTCAAGAACTTTTGCTAAGAGTGGGATGTTGGTTAAGGGTCTATAGTTGTCAGGGGAAGTATGATCCAGCATAGGTTTTTTAAAGATAGGAACAACTTGGCCTGCTTTAAGAGAGTCAGGTATCGTTCCCTGTAGGAGGGAAGCGTTGATTATTGCAGTCCAAGAGGGATGATAGCTTGAGAGGCGGTGGTTAGGCAGTTAGAGGGGAGAGGATCATTGTAGTGATTGTTCGGGTTTAAGGAAGACAACATTTTTGAGACAGAATGTTCCTCGTAGACTTTGAAATTTAACCAGTGGACTAGGTTTTTGGGTGAAGTCTGGGAAGACAGTTCGGAGAGAAGATGTGGAGCCAGTGAGGTTTGGGAGAGCATTGCCGATTTAAGATCATTTCCTAGGGCAAATATTTTGTCACAAAAGAAGGAGGAACATTCTTTGCATGTTATTGGAACTTTAGGGGTTTCTTTGGAGGTTTTAGCCAGTTTGTTAGATTGGTGTTTGACCAGTTCGAATAGTTTGCACGGTCTATTCTTGGCGTTCTCTAGTTCTGTTCTAAAGAATTCTTTTTTTGAGTTGCGGACTTTCCTATTGTATGTGTTTCTGGACTGGCGGAGAAGATGTAGATGGGCTGCTGATGGGGGCTGTTTCCAGTTGCGTTTGGCCTGCCAGAGGGATCTCCTCTCATTGTTGAGGGATCCATTGAACCAGGGTTTCCTGTCTTTGATCCGGGTGCTTTTTACTTTTAACAGAGCAAGGTCATCGATAACGTTGGATATGGTTGTGGAATAATGGTCATTGAGGTTTTTGACCGTGGAGATATGGGGTGAGGGGTGGGTCAGCCTCACAGCGGGAAGCCAGTTTCCTGTGATCCAGGTTCTTGGTGTCTCTAACCCAGCGTTTGGGAATCACGGGATGAGGTAACCATGTCTTGTGGGTGCCAGGCAGTAGGAATGTGATAGCGTGGTGGTCAGACCAGTCACATGGGGCTATAGAGATAAGCTTGACCGCTGATTCTGTGGAGATTATCCAGTCAAGGGTGGTGCCTTTTGAGTGGGTTGGGAGTGAGCAGGCTTGGGTGAGGGCTTAGTCGGTCAGGAAGTCTCTGACAGCGTTGACCTGCGGGTCCTTGGTGTCGTTCCAATGTAAGTTGAAATCGCCAAGGAAAATGTTATTGGAGTTAGGCGAGACCTTGGCTGTGAGAATTTCCATAAGGTAGTCAGTGAAGGTGTCTTTCATGCCTGGGGGTGGTAGAAGATGTGCATTCTGCACAGTTGGGTGGTATTGTTGCATATAGACAGTGCAAGGTATTCACAGGAGTCTGTAAGATCGGCCGGAAGCTCGGTAACAAGGACGTTAGAGTGGTAGATGCAGGCAATGCCTTCCCCTTTTTTATTGGATTGTCTGTCCAGCCTTACAATGTTGTAATTGGGCGGGACTAAGAGGTCAAGGCAGGGCGATGAGGAATCATTGAGCCAGGATTCAGTCAGGATCGCCAAGTCCAATTTTTGGCTCAGTATGAGATCAGCAATATCCGAGGCATGCTTTACTGCTAAGCAGCAGTTAATTCGGAGGCTGGATAGTGGGGGGTCGGCGTGTGAGTCGGGACTAGGGGCGGAGATAGGTACAAGCGTTAGGTTGCTATTAATCACTTCTCTGTCGCGGGGTAGTTGATCTGTTGGGGTTGGATGTAACTGTGCGAAAAGGGAGTTTGACATTCAGATCTGCGTGGCAGGAGCTAATGAGGAGGTCTGCAACTTCTTCCTCCGTAAGGTCTAGAAGGCTAGGCATTACAGGGGCAGGTTTGTAAGTAAGGAGGAGGGCCAGCGTTTCCTCCTCAGAGAGGTGGCAAGGCTGCTTGCGGGGACGCAGGTGTCTCATGGATAGTGGTAAAGAGTGAAGATGGGCATGGAGGAAGGGGCGGGAATAGAGTACTGCGAGAGCTTGAGATTCGCAAAGGAAAGTTCAGTGAGGTGCTGGAGGTTCTTTAGAGCCAGAATGGTGTATTGGATGCTCAGGGTTAGTTCAGCAGCTCTGCGGTGGCGAGTGTCAATATCAGTATAAGTAGGGAGTTCATGCGTGGACGGAAGAGGGGCGTGCATATGATTCTTGAGGAGGGTGAAGAGGTCCGCAAATTTAATGAGGTCATTGGGTGGAGCTTGGATCAGGATGATGCTGTTTTTGTATAAAGTAATGGTGAGGTCGGCTCGCAGGTTAGTGCACGGTGCGATTGTGAGTTTATTGCCGTAAGGGATGTTCCTGGCTTTTTGCACATTAAGGAGGTTCGAGATGGCTTTGCGCCATAGGGAGGTTTTCCTGGAGTAGAAGATGAGGTAGTTGATGACTGTGCCCTTATCTGTGCTAAATCGCAGGTCCGAGATCAGGGTATCAGGATGGCTTTTCAGGATGGAAAGTTTGAAGGATTTAGTGGCGGAATTGAAAAGATTAGTAGGATAGACCACCGTGTAGGAGTTGTCCCACGTAGCGTTAGGCAGGGCCCTGCCATGCTGGAGAGAAGTGTGGGAGAACTAGGGTTGGGGAGCTGCGAGAATGGTAAGTCCAGGGCAGACCACATAGGGACACTAGATTGATCAGAGCTGCGGGCGACACAGAGGCGAGATGAGAGTAATTGAGTGGAGGTTGTCTCAGAGGCGGTGGAGCACGCAGAGTCAGCCTTGTGTGTAAAACCTGGCATAACTGATGTGGCCAGGCGAGTTGAGCAAAAATCAGTATAGATTTTTAACTCTGAGGAGACATGCCTTGTAGGTATTGGTCATCTAGAGTCGGCCAGGGTAAGGTAGAAAGGAGTTCGGACAGTCCTCTAGCTACGTGGTGACAGCCCTGTATGTGGTAGCCAGGTGTCACTGTTTCTGAAGGATTTGTGGCCAGGCGAGTTGAGCAAATTTAAATTAGGCTACTTTTTTATGAGTGGAGCCTGGAAGGTGGCGGGCATCTTGGGGACAGGCAGGGTGAGTGGTATTTAGTAAGGTGCGGTCCTCAGGATTCAGCGGTGTCGGCCTTGTTTGAGACGACCAGGCTTAACTACTACAATAAACGTGCAGTCAGGTGAGCTGAGCAATATTCATTTAGGTTTCTTGTGAAGTCGAGTTAAGCCTCGTAAATAGCGGCCATGTTAAGATCAGGCAGAGTGAGGTTTGAATGGAGCCAGGATAGTCCTCAGGCTATGCCGAGAGGGACTTGGTGTGAAGTCGGATATCAGGGAGGCTATCTGTTGGCGAGTGAGGGACTGAAGCTTGGAGGTCTTGCTTACCTCTTGCTTAAATGCGAGGTTGTCTGAAAAGCGCTACGTCATCCGCCATTTTGAGGGTCCAGGCAAAGTGTTCACCACTGGTCTTAGTGGCCACCTGAGGCTCAGGGCACAAAGAGACAGCGAGCGGTCGGATCGGGCCAGCTTAACTGATTTAATGGGACAGCTGCTACATTTATATTTGTAACTGTAGTTGCACTTACCCACTGGGTAGTGTCGCTCAATGTTCACTTGAGGGACACTACCCAGTGGGGAACTGCAACTACAGTTGATTTCATACGCCCAGGTTTAGGGGACGATACCTCAGTGCGCACCCTTGAACTTGATTAACAATCAAATCATACCCGTGTAATTTGAATACCACGGAGTGCGTGATTCAATACCTTTTGATATTTATGTTTTTCACATTTTCTGTTAGCACTTACATTTCAATGAACTTCATGTTTTTCTAATTCATGATCTCAAACTCCCCTTTAAGTCAGCCCTTTCTTACTGACTGTATTTTGAAATGCTGTTTTGAATCATGTCTCCTGGGACACATTACGGCATAGTTCCTGAGGTCAGCAATGCCCCGGACCCTGCAATTTGGGCCCCAACATTCTGCATTTATCTAAGAGATAGAGTGCCCACAGGTTTGATGTCAGAAGGGGTATAAGTGGAAGAAAGATGAGAAATATCTTTTAACTTTCTTGAGATAATTCTGTCCCTGGTTTGGATTTTGCCTATACTCCCCAAAATTCCATAATATGGATTACTTGTGGTGTTACAGTCCTGTTCCTGAGCAAAGATTTGTGAGCATAAGTAGGGTGAATGAATTCAGAGTGATTGAGAGTGATTTTGACATATTGCTGATGCATTTGGGATATGTAGTTTGAGAGTGTGGATTTGTGTTGAATCATTAATTACACAATCTAGAAAAACTCCCTTGTGACCTATATTTCTTTCAACAATCTGAAGTTAAATTCAGCATGGGCTAACCAACTATATCATGACAACAACAACATTCAAAAGAGTAGCTTTTAAATTTAAACATTATTTATGTAGCTTCTTTGTTGTGTGTCAAAATCGTTTTACATACTTTTCTTTTTTTAATGCAAAAGCATTATTATTAACATGTATATACAGATGGGCGAAGTTATTACATAAAATGTAAATACAAAACATTATTGGATTAGTGTGCCCTGAATGAAAAACCAAAATCAAAAAGTCATGCATGCTAAATCACCAACATTCGACTTCATACACACCACACTCATGCAACATCCACAAATACATATACCTTACTTGATGTCGTCATTGCTTTTATGTACTTCCTTCCATCATATTTGTAAAGCGCTCTGATAACCTTCGGGATCTCGTTCGCGCTATATAAAACTTGATAAATAAATAATTGGAAGTGGGAGACAAAAGATTGCACAATCTCCAGGACCAATTAGAGTGACTGCGTGTAGCAGGATCTGAACAGCATTGGTTGACGCACGTTTAGTTGGTATAAAGAATGGTGCCACTGATGCAGCGAGATTACCAGCTTGGGTTACACTAAAAACACCATACTCATTTGGCCCATTAAACATTCATACATAAGCTGGCGATCACCGCTGGCGATCAGAACCTATTTTTAGATTATGATAAAACTATCTTTATGCCATGTCTTACCAAACCTTAATCACTTTGGTTTCCAATTTCCTCCGGTCAATAGATCAGGTTGTTAGCATAATAGGTAGAAATGACATTTACCTTTATTTCTTTGAATGACCACAGACTCGAGAGAGAGTTTTAAAACCTTTATCTATGCAATAATTTGTGAGTCAAATACCAATACATGTCAAACACCAAATTTTAAAGAGAAATATTCAAAGTAATTCGTAAAGACTTAGTAAAATCTCATGACGTTGGTACCTGGGAAGGGTGGAAAAGGGAAAGGGTACAAGGACATATCACACAGATTTATATTTATCTAGAATGGTGTGAGGACCAACCCCTGGCCAAGGAGCTGGAAAAAGGACTCCCAAGTAGTCAGGAGCCAACAGATCAGGACAGGTTCAGGACAGGACAGGTGACCTCTTGTAAGTGCAACACCAGCGTTTCACCCCTCTCTGGTGCTACTCTCCTTGAATCTTGCCCCTTCTGGATGGACAGATTCTTCACCTTCAGCAGTCTCTCCGACTCTTCTCTCTCTCCGTCTCTCCTTTCTCGATTCTTCTGTCAAAGTGCTCAAGCAGCGTCTCTGACCTCCGTGGCATCTGCCGTCTTCTGCTGCAGTGATGGGTCGGTGACAGGTCAGTGACAAGTCTGACAAGCTAACTGACTGAGCCTCCCTTAGTATGCTATTCTCAGTGTATGTACCACCCCCAAAGTTTCAATATACGTGAATCCCGTACTTCTGATTGGACAATGGGGAGAGGTCATCACACCATACTAATGTAGTGTTATTTTCTTAGGCTTATTGTTCTATGTTCTGTCCCCTTAATTTCACTTTCCCATGCTTTTTTCACCCAGTCACATTTCATATTAATTCATTTGCATTGTATACACATTTTTCTCCTTCCCCTCTGTGGGTCAAGAGGTGGTGTTCCCAGGCGCGTCTTCTGGTTAAACTGCACTTGGTAGAGTTTCAATGTCACAGTTCGAAGTTTGACAGTGTCCAACGTGCTTGCACACAACCAGGAAAGATGGAGTATTCAGTCACCCTCCAGGCCCAAATACAAACTAATAACAAAGTCAAAGAAAAACATATTAGAATACGAAAATAAATGAATGCACTGTATACCACTTATTCCTACTCTAATCCCCTTTATTTATATTAACTATTGCATTAGCAGTTTAGTTAGACATGCAAGGTTTAGTTTAAGCATAGCCATGTGCATTAACTTGTGAAGTTCAAGCGTTCATTTTAGATACTACTGCACAGCTGCAAAGATTTCCCACCAAAGCAAAAGACGTCATAGTACGTAGATGCAGTAGACGCATGCGCAAAAGATTCCCGTGTTTTTGGAAGCCAAATTAGACACTCAAGTTACTTGTTAGTAAAGCACATTCAAAAGCTTCCCCTAGATAAAGTAAATATTGTGTGGTGCAATTATTAGTATCCACGAAACATGTTGGTTACATTATTACATATTATTCGAGAGGATTGAATACGAGCAAGTTTCTTTACGTACGAAACCTTGCTCCATCAGCACCACCTTCCTCAGGACCTGAGCCAAATGTCAGAACAACACAAAAACACCCAGGGGATACTAGTACTGTCGGTACCAGAGTCTGACAGTAGAAAAAGCCACTGACAATCTCTGTCTTGAGTGGCTAAATTCTTTTTTGGTACAACACGTTCTAAAAAACCTCGCGTGTAATATGCACAGGATAGAATATGCATATATAGTACGTATCAGCAGGGATGAGTCTCCTAATAGTGCGAGGGGCCAAGAACTATTCGAATTAGTAGATCTCATTTAATCGTAATGTGCCAGGCAGCTTCGCAAGTGTCCCATTATATATTCAAAACTCATCAAAGTCAGTGCCAAATTGCGCTTACACTCTGTAGCAGCAGCACCTCTTCTCTTGTAAAATTCCCAAGAGAAAGCGAATCATGAATTACACCATATGTGAGATTTTTGGTTATGCAATGTAAATTTGTGGTTCATTAGGTAGTCTGATTACTGTGAGTTTGATGTTTTTGTCATTATCTGTGAGTTGAAGAATTGGTATTTGTCTTGAGGTTTCAGAGGGGTTGAATTGTATATGCATCGAAGATGCTATTGTCAAAGTCAAAAACAGCTTTATTCGATTCTGATAAAAAGCAATCATAAAAGCACAGTACATTTATAAAAATACATTAAAAGACATCATAAAAGGGTGAGTCTAAGTAATAATGACGTTATATACAGTTAATTCATAGTTTTCCTGTATTTGATAACAGATTTAAAAAATGATGAATAATTAATTCATCTTCTTGCATTTGTACTTTCATCAAAGCAGTCCTACAGTGCCTTAATCCCCAGTATTTTAAGAGTGGAATCAAGAATCTCTTTCTTGGCAAAGTAAAAAATTTACAAAAAAGTGTACAGTGTAAAGTGGACTGTTTTGACACATTGTCACACGGGCATAAATCCATATCTCTAGACCAGCAGTTTTGCACCGGGAATGTTATCAGTCTAAAGAAAGTGCCCCCCCTGAATCTAGTCAATAACATGCGCGCATAACAGCTTTGGACCTTAATCAGGTATTGCTGTAGTCCCTGCCCTTGGTGGATCAAATAATGATCTATCACTGTATTTTGCTTTTCTCGGCTAACCAGCGCTTACACTCAAGAAACTGCAGGCATATATGCTTTAGTTTCTTTCTGGGGACTGAGACTAGGCACTCCGGGGTGTCAAAAAATTCTGGGTGCCTGATATCAGTCAGGAATCCCTTCACATATCTAAGCCAGGGAATCCTATTGACCCCCTCTAGGTCTAAGCAATCTAGTATCACGTTCCTGTTGAGACCTGTCTCCTCTGTTGACCACACTTTGTGCCACAACAAAATGGGGTCAACTTTACATAATCTATGCCAAGTTCCTGGTGGCAAACAAGTGTTGAGGTGTTACGAGGAACAGCTAGCAGGTACCGAAGAAATTTATTTTCTCCAAGCTGGATTAATTTAGGATCGATTATACCCCAAAGACCTGCGCCATAGGTCGCAGTGCACACGCATTTTGCTCTGAAAATGTCCAGGAGTACTGGAATTGGGCGTCCACCTAGTTTATTGGCAAAAGATTGCACTGCCCCGACTGATCTGGTGAATATCATGTTCCTGGTCTCTAATGCCGAGGTCCACGTCCCCTTTTTGTCAAAGTTAATTCCCAAATATGAGAACGTGTCTGCCATGGCTATTTTCGAACCTGAGAGGAAAATCTTGCATTTTGGGGGCTTCCTGGTAGCGCAGGACATTGTGAAGGTTTTGCTCATATTTATTTTAAGGCCTCTCTCACATATGTACATAGAAAATTTGTTCACTGCTCTTTGTAAGCCCATTTGGGTTCTGGCCATGATGACTGCATCGTCTGCATATAGGAGTATTGGTACTGGGGACTTCTTGATCCTAGGATAATCAAACTGGTCTTCCGTGAGGTGGGATGCTACGCTGTTTATATAAAGATTGAAAAGGAAGGGTGCTAAGATGCATCCCTGCCTAACGCCCTTTTGAATGTCAAATTTGGCGGTACATTCCCCCTTTATTCCGTACCTCACTCTAGCTAGAGCTCCCCTATATAGTTCTTTTATGAAGGCTAGCAGATCTGGTTCTACACCCAATTGCGCTAATGTGGACCATCATTTTTCGTGGTTCAGACAATCGAAGGCCGAACTTAGATCCACAAAACATAAAAACAGGTTTTCCTTTTTGGCCATGGTGTACTTGGAGACAATTAATGCTAGATTCAGGCCTTGTTCTGTGGTACCAAGTCCAGCCCTAAACCCATATTGAAATTGTGAGAGAGCACCTTGATTTTCCACCCATGTCTGCAGTCTGTTAAGTATGGCTCTCCCCGCGGCCTTCATTAGTGAATGCAACAAAGATATAGGTCTGTAACATTTTGGATCACTGCGGTCGCCTTTTTTAAAAATTGGAATAACAATGGCCTCTTGCCATGTAATAAAAAACCCATTCTTGTTGGAGCTGTTTAGAGCATTTGTTAAGAGTGGGGCCCACAGTTCTAAGTTCGATTTATATACATCTATTGGAACCCCATCAGGTTTCCCAGCGGCACTATTAATAATTGCCTGTTGTACCTCTGCTAGAGAGAATTTCACATTTAGTGGAAAAGTTTTTTGTGCCTTATCCTGGGCCCCAAGTATCTCCTCACTACTCTCAATCTCGTTTGAGGTATCTTTCTTGTACAGCTCAGTGAAATGTGTTACCCATGTATTCTCTGTAATAGCTACTTCTACAGTGTTTGATGCTTTATCTGTGAAGAACGGTGCGTTCACGGCCTTCCAAAATCCTGTATTATCTTTTGTGAGGCTGGCTTTATGTAACGCCTGCCAAGCTTCTTCGTTCAACTCTCGCTTGCGATTTTTTACTGCCTGATAATAGGCTGTTCTAGCAGATCTTATAGCTAATTGATTACGTGGATTTTTTTTTTTAAGATGACATTAGATGCGCGTGCGATTTACTGCACTCGCTATTAAACCATCTTTTTTCCACGCTTTTATCCGAGCTTTGTGGCCTTCTAAGGAGATTTTGAAAAAGGCCTCGCATAATTGGGGGTCTTCCTTGTCCTCAGAGAGACAAGTCTCAAACTCACTGTGCATGTTGTTAATAAGGCTTGCGGAAAAGGCTACTGGTTCTATTTGGTTCCATTTCAGGGAATAGCTGTTTTTCTTTGCCAAATTCAGTTTATAGCTATACAGGTTTTCGATCAAGGTATTTGATTTACCCCCAGCCTCTACAAGAAGTAAGGATAAAGAACATGGATGATGGTCACTCACGGCTACCTCACTTAAGCTATAATTAAGAATACGGCCAGAGTGCCGCTTGGAGATAAGGGCATAATCTATAATGGTTTGGCAACCCCTCCCAATGAAAGTTGGCTTAAAAGGGACTGGTATGGGGCACAGTTCATTTATGAACCCCAAATCTAGTTCAGAAATTAAATTGTTAAAATAGTTACCCAAAATAGTATGGGGAAAGTGTGCGCTGCCATCCTCTCTCTCAGGACCCAGGCTGCAGATGTTTAGGTGGCTATGTGGACATAAGGGGGAATTAAAATCTCCAACCAGTATGACACATATGTCACCTGTCTGATCTGCTTCGATAGTGCTGGTAAGGATTTGGGATAGGTTCTCTAGAATCCTTGAAATATCTTGCTTGGAGATGTTGTTGTAGAAGTTTACCAGGACAATTGTTTGCTTGTTGCCATCTGTCAATAACAATATTTGAAAATATTCTGATGTTGGTTCAAAGTTTACGGTAAAGCCGTCCAGGAGGTTTGATATATAGACGCACCAACCCCCCTTGTTTCTTCCCCTTTTCGTGTGGATTGCTGGTGTGTGAAATGTGCGAAAACCGTTTATATGAATTGGGGCCAATGCCCAGGTTTCCTGCAAACATATAATAGAGTGTTTTGGGAGAAGGTTTGTACAGTCCATGTTATCAATCTTACCCGATAGCCCCGCTATATTCCATGACATGAGGCCGAAGCTCTTTGTCGTTTCTACGTTTATGTCTGATGGTCTTACTATACTCCGCGTAGTGGTGTCAACAAGGGTTCCTTCCTTTCCTATATCAGCTGTCATTGGATCTATGAGTGACATTTCATGACCATCTCTAGTACTAATCGTCTGGATTCTGTTGTCAGTGAGATGACCCATAGGGGTCTTATCATTAGTCTCTATGCCTGTTATACCTAACTTATTGGGGATAACGGCAGTTCTGGGCAGTCAATCCACCATTTTGAGTGTGCTAAATCTATTACTGACTGGGAAGCCCATGACCTGGGCTTGGTCTTCAGAAATTTCTTCGTTTGAGCGATATCTAATTCCTTGGTTCCCCGCCCAATAGTTACCATGAGCGTTAAAGTTTGGGGCGCCTATAGCTCGGCTATAAAAAAAAGTTAGATCATGTGTCTGGATCCTGGTGTCTGGCACATGGTGCCACTCGTCGCATATATATCAAGGGGCATGCCTATCTCCAAAATTTATGATAATGCAGTCCCCCGGGATGTTTTTCCTGCTACACCCCACCCAGTTTACCCTCCGCACAAACAGGATCTTGCTTCTGTTGTATGACGGTAAGGGCCTATTGTTATTGAGCCAGTGTATTGTCTTGTTTTTTAGCTCAATGTAGGACTCTGTATTACCCCGCCCCAGTTCCGGGACTCCAGTCAAAACAACAACGTAAGGCTTGGATTCTGGGGGCAGATCTATAATGGGTAGTGGACAGTGTTCTACGTTGGCTGTGCTAATACGAGTTCCCTGCTTAAATGTGGCTTTAGAAATACCCCCACCCGTTATATTCTTTTGGTTTCTTATCACAGGTGTGTTTTCAACAGTCAATGTACTTTGGGCAGATTCCATCCTTGGTTGAGATGAGTTTGCTGTCAGGACACAGTATGGAGGGTTGGTTGTTGTTGAATTAGGCTTTGTTTTTCCTGAGTCTTTAGGAGCCACAGAGCTGTCCTTTGCCACTGGTTGACTTATTGGAATGTTTTTTTTAATTAATTCCAAGTTGCGTAACGACATCTGCTCAAGTTTTTTTAAGCGCTCCTCCATATGCTTCAGTCTATCATTAATTGGTCTTATAGACAGTGTCAAGATCTCGATCAATTTTACCCAGAAACTATCCTCAAGGGACGCAAGAGAACACACTGTTGTAGTTGCTGGATTTAAGACAGGTCCAGCTAAATGTATTTCGACAGTAGGTTTAATGAGTGATGTAGGCTCAGTACCATCCGCTGGTAAATTTTTATTTTGTCTACCCTTTTTTGTTGTCCCTGACTTCTTCTGCTTTGGTATTGCTCCAAGTCTTGTGTTCTCAGGGATGGTCAGACCTCCTTTTTCAGCTAGTAATTGTGCTCTGGTGGACACTCCTTCGGGGAGGATAATAACAGAACTTTGGGGATTTGATGTTTGAATGCTTGTGACTACATTGGTAGTAATACAAGTCAGATCGTCCGCTATATCACTAATCAGGTTCATTGCAACAGAATCTTTAGTTGTATTTATAGCTACATGTCTATCAGGACTACGTAATGAGGCAATTTTTCCCAGTGAGGACCGTTTGTTAAATAGAGGGTCTGTTGATAGCCGGCGTTCGGTGAGCTCGATTTCGCGGGCCAGCACTGTTACAGCTCTAGTGAAGAAATTACCTAGTGGTCCGGACACAGTGCCTCCATGTGCATTTGACCTTATGGAATGTTCAGCCATGATGTTAGATAAATATACCCTGAATATGAAGTACCAATATGTGATGATAACATATAGACTCACTTCGTTTCTTGCTCTGCCCAGATGTTAGCGGGGTGGCCCAGTCCACCCTCTTGGGCCTCGAACGGGTTCAAATGGGCCCGCCCTTGGCCCGGGCTTTGTCCGGCGCAGCCCGCGCGCGATCCCGCGACGCGGGGGCTGTCGTTGGTTTAATGCGCCTCTGGGCGCGGAAGTGGAGGCAGCGGCTTCCGCCACAAAGCAAGGCAGGCTGGGAGATGTAGTGTCCCTCCTCTCGGTGGCCACTGGTTCACAGCCTGCGGCGGTGGGAAGGAGACTGAGTGATGCCTCGTTGACCAGCTGCACAGGAAATTTACAAGTAAGTGTCCCCCAAAGGCTCAAGAGGTGTAGACAGCGCCTGCTCCACCGGGGCTGTCGTTGGTTTAAGGCGCCTCCGGGCGCGGAAGTGGAGGTAGCGGCTTCCGCCGCAAAGCAAGGCAGGCTGGGAGATGTAGTCTCCCTCCTCTCGGCGGCCGCTGGTTCACAGGCTGCGGCGGCGGGAGGGAGACCGAGTGATGCCTCGTTGACCGGTTGCACAGGAAATTTACAGGTAAGTGTCCCCCAAATGCTCAAGAGGTGTAGACAGCGCCCGCTCCACCGGGGCTGTCGTTGGTTTAAGGCGCCTCCGGGCACGGAAGTGGAGGTAGCGGCTTCCGCCGCAAAGCATGGCAGGCTGGGAGATGTAGTCTCCCTCCTCTCGGCGGCCGCTGGTTCACAGGCTGCGGCGGCGGGAGGGAGACCGAGTGATGCCTCGTTGACCGGCTGCACTGGAAATTTACAAGTAAGTGTCCCCCAAATGCTCAAGAGGTGTAGTCAGTATTTTCTATGGTAATTGTTAAGGTAATCAGACTAGTCTTAATCTAAGATCTCAATATATATTGTTTTTTTTTTGTAAAACATTTTTATTATTTTGCAGTAATCAATCAATCAATCAATCAAAGCATTTACATAGCGCACTACTCACCCGGGGGGTCTCAAGGCGCTAGGGGGGGGGTCCGCTACTGCTCGAACAGCCAGGTCTTGAGCTGCTTCCTGAAGGCGAGGTGGTCCTGGGTCAGGCGGAGGTGGGTCGGGAGGGAGTTCCAGGTCTTGGCGGCGAGGTAGGAGAAGGACCTTCCCCCTGTGGTGGCTCTTCGGATGCGGGGGACGGTGGCGAGGGCGTGGCCGGTCGATCGAAGCTGGCGTTTGGGAGCGTAGAAGTTGAGGCGGTTGTTGAGGTATCCTGGGCCTTCGTTGTGTAGGGCTTTGTGTGCGTGGGTGAGGAGGCGGAAGGTGATTCTCTTGTTGACCGGGAGCCAGTGCAGGTCCTTCAGGTGTCTGGAGATGTGGTTGCGACGGGGGATGTCCAGGATGAGTCGGGCTGAGGCGTTCTGGATCCGCTGGAGTCTCTTCTGGAGTTTGGCGGTGGTTCCGGCGTAGAGGGCGTTGCCGTAGTCCAGACGGCTGGTGACGAGGGCCTGGGTGACCGTCTTCCTTGTCTCGGTGGGGATCCACCGGAAGATCTTACGTAGCATACGCAGGATGTTGAAGCACGACGAGGAGACGGCGTTGACTTGTCCGGTCATGGAGAGGGAGGAGTCCAGGATGAAGCCCAGGTTTCGTGCGTGGTCTGTTGGTTTGGGTGCGTTGCCTAGGGCGGAGGGCCACCAGGAGTCGTCCCAGGCGGAGGGTGAAGATCCCAGGATGAGGACTTCTGTCTTGTCCGAGTTCAGTTTCAGGCGGCTGTTCTTCATCCATTCGGCTACCTCTTTCATCCCTTCGTGAAGGTTGGCTCTGGCGGTGGCGGGGTCGTTGGTGAGGGAGAGGATCAGCTGGGTGTCATCGGCGTAGGAGATGATGTTGAGGTTGTGCTGGCGTGCGATGGCTGCGAGGGGGCTCATGTAGACGTTGAAGAGGGTTGGGCTGAGTGAGGAGCCTTGAGGGACGCCGCAGATGACTTCGGTGGCTTCTGATCTGAACGGGGGGAGGGGGACTCTCTGTGTCCTTCCAGCGAAGAAGGAGATGATCCACTCCAGTGCCTTCTCCTGGATTCCGACGTTGCTGAGGCGCTGCACTAGGGTGCGGTGGCAGACAGTGTCGAAGGCCGCGGAGAGGTCCAGGAGGATGAGGGCCGCTGTTTCTCCGTTGTCGAGCAGGGCTCGGATGTCATCGGTCACTGCGATCAGGGCGGTCTCGGTGCTGTGGTTGGCCCGGAAGCCAGACTACGAGGAGTCGAGGGATCCGTTCGTCTCGAGGAAGGTGGCCAGCTGCTTGTTGACGGTCTTCTCGATGACTTTTGCTGGAAACGGGAGCAGCGAGATGGGGCGGTAATTCTTGAGGTCGGTGGGGTCGGCTG
Source organism: Lissotriton helveticus (assembly GCF_964261635.1). Taxonomy (NCBI): domain Eukaryota; kingdom Metazoa; phylum Chordata; class Amphibia; order Caudata; family Salamandridae; genus Lissotriton; species Lissotriton helveticus. The sequence goes on along the minus strand of NC_136069.1, from coordinate 1,239,994,908 downwards.
ATGGCTTCTTTAGTAGAGCGCTGAGTTCGGCGTGCTTCCAGCTCTCCGGGAAGGTGGCGGTGTCGAAGGAGGTGTTGATGATGTCCCGCAGGTGGGGTGCGATGATAGCGTCGGCCTTGTTGAAGACGTGGTGAGGGCAGGGGTCGGTCGGAGATCCGGAGTGGATGGAGTTCATCGTGCGGACGATCTCTTCGGTGCTGATCGGGGTCCAGGCGTGGAGGGTGGTGGTGGGGGGCGGTGGTTCGATCGTGGCGTGCGTCGGTTGAGTGCAGAAGCTGTTGTGTATGTCCGCGATCTTGTTGTGGAAGTAGGAGGCGAGGGAGTTGCAGAGGTCTTGCGAAGGGGTGATGTCGTTGTTTCCGGCGTTGGGGTTGGAGAGCTCTTTAACGATGTTGAAGAGCTCCTTGCTATTGTGTGCGTTGTTGTCCAGTCGTTCCTTGAATGCGGTTTTCTTGGTGGCGTGGATCAGTTGGTGGTGTTTTCGGGTGGCGAGCTTGAGGGCAGTCATGTTGTCCGGTGTTGGGTCTCTGCGCCAGGTTTTCTCGAGTGCTCTGCAGTTCTTCTTGGAGCTCTTCAGTTCGTCGTTAAACCATGGGGCTTTCTTGCTGCCGGGTCTGTTCGGCGGGGTCTTCAGAGGGGCGAGGTCATCTGCGCAGTCGCTGATCCATTTCATTTCATGAGGTTGGTGGCCGCTTGGCTGGGGTTCGTTGTGCTGGTGGGAGGGTTCTTGCTCAGGGAAGTAGCGAGCTGGTCGGCAGTGATCTTGTTCCAGCTTCTGCGTGCAGCCTGTTGCTGGTGGTGGTGGATCGTGGTCCTTCTGAATCTGAAGTGGACGCAGCTGTGGTCCGTCCAGTGGAGTCCGGTGGCATGGCTGAAGGCGATGTCCTTGCTGGATGAGAAGACCGGGTCGAGTGTGTGTCCGGCGTAGTGGGTGGGGGTGGTCACCAGTTGCTTGAGTCCGAGGTTGGCGAGGTTGTCCAGCAGGGTGGTGGTGTTGCGGTCGTTGTTGTTCTCCAGGTGGAAGTTGAGGTCCCCGAGGAGGATGTAGTCAGCGGAGGAGAGGGCGTGCAGGCTGACGAAGTCGGCGATGTCCTCGCTGAATTGTGTGCGTGGTCCCGGGGGTCTGTAGATGAGGGTGCCTCTGAGGGTGGTCTTGGGGTCGGTGTGGATCTGGAAGTGCAGGTGCTCGGCGGGTGTGAGGGTGTCGTCGGTGTTGGTCGTGATGCGGATGGTGTTCCTGTGGATGATGGCGATGCCTCCTCCAGTCTGGTTGATGCGGTCCCTCCGGATGATCTTGTAGCCGTCTGGGATGGCGATGGCGATGTCGGGCGCTGAGGAGGCGTTCATCCAGGTTTCCGTGAGGAAAGCGACGTCTGGGGCTGTGGTGTCGAGCAGGTTCCAGAGCTCGACGGCGTGTCTGTGGACGGAGCGGGTGTTGAGCAGGATGCACTTGAGGTGGTTGCTGCAGGAGTTCGGCTTGGACGGTGCTGGTGTGGTGTAGGTCCGAGTGCAGGTGAACTTGCAGGAGTGGCAGCTGAAGGGTCCGTGGGTGCATCTAGGGGTGGCTCGGTAGCAGCCTGGGATTCTACCGGCATTGAGTGCGTTGAGTTCGGTGGCGTCGTAGGTCCGTCGGGTCGCCTTCAGTAAAGAAACACACATAACAGGCATGTCATTGTCAAGCAATATCCCCGCGCCCCCCACCTCTTCTCCCCTCCACATCCCGCAAGGCATCGCACTCCAGTGTCATAGTTCAAACGCTTAGCCATAGCTGTCCCCCAGGTCTCCTGAACACAAACTCCCGACATCAAACCCCATTCCCCTGTGTGGCAAGTAGAAGTGTACCTAATCCATACCCCTTCTCCATTCCCCTATCTGAGGCAGATCCGGTGCCCCCCATTTCCTAGCTATGTCCCGTTTGGCTACTACCAGGGCTAAGACTAGGAATATCAACAACGGACGGGCTAAGTCCACGTCATTGGTCATTCCCAAGAGGATAAGCTTCGGGTCCAGCCGAAGATCTATCTCCAATACCGCACTCAATTCAGCAATGACCTTACCCCAATAAGTCTGAACGTGTGGTCATGACCAGATTATATGTAAGAAACCTCCACTGTCATGTCCGCAGCGCAATTAGCAAGGGTCTGATACTCTTCCCATTTTATGTAGCCGCACTCTATCGAAGTATGCCCTATGTAAGATCTTGAACTGTATTAGACGGAGACGTGACTTAATTGCCACCTCCCTGGGGTGCATCAGTACCACCCCCAGTCCACGTCATCCATCTCCCCTAGCTCTTGTTCCCACGTGGCCCGAAGGCCTTCCAGTCTGTTCGGCCTGTTATTCATAATAGTTTTATAGGTCAGGGACACTGCCTTTTCAGGCATCCTTTCTTGTAGCAGGCGGCCCTCCAGTGGAGCGTATTCGGGAAGTGCCTCTTGTAACGCCCCTTCTGCTCGCCATGCGTGTCTTAATTGCATGTACTTAAAGAACTGGGAGCGGGGGAGCCCAAATTCTGTCTGTAGCAAGGGAAATTGCTTTAGGGACCCTCTGCTGACTACATCCCCTAGGGTAGATATACCTAAGTTATCCCATCCCTGAAATCCCTTCAGCTTGCCGAGTTCCTTCAGCCAGGAGCAATCCCAGATTGGCGTCTGCTTCGTAGGTCTATGGACCCACCCAATGGCTCTCGTCGCCCTTGCCCATGCCCCCAGGGTGATTTTAGTAGCCGGTAGCAGTCTGGCCTGTCCCTTCCCCCCATATAAGTAGTGTAAACAAGTATGTGTGCCCATAGTGTACCTTTCCAGTGCATAGGTGGGGTGTGAGGCAGGTGCGTGTATCCACTCATTGATGGGGGCCAGATGTTCCACCCAGTAATAGGCTTCTAGGTCCGGGAGTGAAATCCCCCCATCATATTGGTGTCTCTGCAGGGTTGCCAGCGCCACCCTAGGGTGCTTTCCCAACCATAGGTAGGACCTCAGCTCCGCGTGAATATCTCGAAAAACCTTAGGTTGTACCGGGAAGTATTCATTTTGGAAGGCATACAAAAATCTTGGGAGCGAGATCATTTTAAACATCGCTGCCCAGCCGAGAATCATCAGTGGAAGCGATTGCCACCTGCTGGCGTCAGTTTTAAAATTGCAGACAACGCGGTTGATATTGCGTTAGTATGATACGTCCCCTTTCGTCGTTATAAATACCCCTAAGTACATAAAACCCTCTCCAGTTGTCTGTAATCTCTCCGGCAACCGGGGCCATTCGTCCTGACCTCGAGGGTCATAGAGCGTCGACTTGTGCCAATTGATCTGGTACCCAGACTTGGCGCCGTATCGGTCTAGCTCAGTGAACAGGGCCGGTATTGTGGTTTCTGGTTGTGTGACGTAGAGCAGAACATCATCTGCGTAGAGGGATAATTTCTCCTCCTGCTTCCCTGCCTGTCGTACCCGAAATCCCGTACTCCCCGTAGTCTGCCGAACCGCGCAGGCCATCACCTCAATGGATAGGGCAAACAGGAGGGGGGACAGGGGGCATCCCTGTCGGGTGCCCCGTTGTATAGGAAAAGACCGCGACATTGCTCCGTTCACCCTGACTCTGGCACTAGGGTTAGTATAAAGTAAACTAATCTTACGTCTGTACTTGGGTTCAAACCCCATGTGCTCCAGCACTCCCTCCACGAAGGGCCAGTGTACAGCATCAAAAGCCTTTTCAGCGTCTAGGGACAGGAACCTATGTGGCTCTGTCCTGCCGGCCACCTCTCGCAGCCAATTATGCGTCCTCCTCAGATTATACCTAGTTGCCCTCTCCGGGATGAACCCCGTTTGGTCCATGTGAATCAATTGCGGTATGACCCGCCGCAGGCGGAGAGCCAGAACCGTGGCAAAGAGCTTTGCCTCAACATTTAGAAGGGAAATGGGATGGTAGGACGAACAGTCCTCAGCTGGCTTCCCCGGTTTGTAGATCGGGACAATAGTGGCCTGTCTGAGGTCCAGAGGGAACTGTCCCTCCTCCTCGGCGTCCCGGAAGAGGCCCAGCAGGTGACGAGTCAGAATATCCGCTATCTTTTTAAAGAATTCCTCTGGGTACCCGTTGGGGCCCGGAGCTTTCCCCGCATGGAGTCTGGTCAGTGCCACCCTAACCTCCTCCTCAGTGATGTCAGCCTCTAGGTCCGTTCGGTCAGCCTCCTCGAGTTTCGGAAGGGCAATAGTTGCCATATATTGCATCGCATCTTCTTTGGACCCTAAATCACGGGCTCCGTAAAAGGTTTCATAGCAGTCGGCGAATGCTTCGGCTATCTTGTCATCCGTACAGGCCCAGACATCAGGTTCAACCCTCACTTTGTCCACCCATCTCTCATCCCTTTCTTTCCTACTGAGCCACGCCAAAAGCTTACCAGATTTATCCCCTATATCGTATATGCGGTGCAGAGTAGCCAATGCCTGCGTCTTGGCCTCTCCCGTGTCTAGTTGCCTATATTGGGCTTGCTTATCAGCGAGGCGTCGAAGCTTCCCTGAGTCTTTGGTAAGCAAGTGTTCCTGCTCCAATGTCAGTATCTGAGCCTCCAAAGCTAGAATCTCCGTTTGGCTTTTTTTCCTGGCTTCCGCCAGTCTGCAGTGCGCCCTATCCCGGAGCACCACTTTGAGCTCTTCCCAGAGAACCACTTTAGAGTTCACCGAGTCTATGTTGTCCGCCAGATACACCCTCACATCGGCATGCAGGCCCTTCAGGATGTCCGGGTCCTGTAGGTCCCAGGCTGACAGTCTAAGCACTCTGGGTCCTTTCCTCCTCCTCTCGCCTATCGCTAGCAACAGTGGTGAATGGTCAGACACTCCCCGGGCACAATACTCCGCCGAATCTGATGCCTGTAATGTCTGCCGTGCTATGAAAATAGAATCCAGGCGAGAGTATACTTTGTGAGCTCCGGAGAAAAAAGAGAAAGCCCTGGCAGCCGGGGGAAGCCAACGCCACACATCCAAGAGGCCGAGAGCAGTCATAGATTTGGCTAGTGGGGTCATGGTCTGGGGTCTGTCCCGATCGCCCGTTCTATCAACCGTAGGGTCCATCACATCGTTAAAATCTCCCCCAAGAATTTGTATTATATCTGACGTGTTAAGGACAATGTTTATTTTAAAAATCAAGAAACAAGACCAGGCAAATGACACAGATGAGGATAACATTCTAAATGACCTGCTAGATTTGAGACTTCCTCCTCATACAAATGGTGCACAGACACAGAGGCTGATATGGAATGCAAGGTGTTGGAGTGCAAAAGAGTGGCATAGTGCAGCACAAGTACAAAGCAGGGGTAGTGGATTTGAGAATAATTCAGTGGTTAATGCAAATGTCAATTCACTCAAAAAGAGTGCTGCTTGTTGTCATTTTTGTGGGAAAATTGGACATTGGAATTGTGAGTCAAGACAGAACCCAAGTCAAATTCAAAATTAGTTTGTTCTCCAGATACAGCAAAATGCAAATCAGTTACAGACCCTGTTTGCCTTCCTAGCCCAACAGAATCCTTAGCAAAATGTACAGAATCAAGCGCAATTCCATAACAATATGCCTGTAGCTCCAGTGTTGCAGCAAATCATGAAAAATACAATGCCATACAACCCAGGGTTTCAACAGAATCTATTCATTCTGAGCAATGATTTTCCACACTTTTCACCAAATGTGACAAATTTGCAATTAGGGTGTTTGAGGGGAAGGAGGATTACCTGGTTGTTGCAGTTCTAGAGGTAGGCCAGAGTGGCCTATATAGCCCATACATAGATGGGGAGATGACTGGCCACCCCATATAATTTTTTGTTGATTCTGGTGCCTAGTGATTTTGAGAGGTACACAACTTTGGAGAATTATGATCACATAGGAACTTCATGACAAGCTCTGGTACTCCAATTCATAATGGAACATAATATTCTAAATCTGTAGAAGCCATATAACCTAGAAAGATATTGTTTGTAAAGTGCATTGCTCATAAATCCGGTGATGCTATGGTCACCATGGGCAATCACTATGCCAACACGATTTCAAAATACTGTGCTTTGGTAACTGTAACTATCAAGTCAAATGAGCAAAAACAAGAAATGAAAATTTATGATGTAGATAATATGAGTTTTTTTGTGTGGAATCCAATACAGGCAACCTTATGTGAGCTCAAAGAGCTGCAAGGGGAGGTACCAGAGGATGAAAAGAAAAGGTGGGAACAGCTGGTTGTAAGAGGGATTACACTGGTTTTAAGGTAAATCCAGATCATCAACATGTTCTTCCAGATTCAACGCTGTGGGGCATGGACTTTTAACTTCATGGGCCGACATATGTAGGACGAATGCAAAAAGAACAATTGATGGACAGAATGCAGAACAATGTCATACATTCACCGCAGTACGGAGATCTGGGCCTAAATCCATCGTTTTATTTGCCCACCATGCCTTTCCAGTTTGAACCCAGCCATGTGCAAATCAGTCTTGACCCTGTGACTCTTGGGAACAGTTCAGCCCTGAACTGCCAGGCCAGGTCCTCCCTGGACTGGAAAAAAGCATCCTATGTCCGGTTTCAGGGTTTAACCCCTCATCAGCCAGGATAGCTTGACTCCAGTGGCATGGAGAGCACAGGACCCATGTCTGGGCATACCCCCGCCCCACTCGGGGTGACAAATGCAAAAAAAGAACAATTGATGGACAAAATGCAGAACAATGTCATACGTACACCCCTGTACAGAGATCTGGGCCTGAATCCATTGATTTTTTGCTTGGCAGTTCGGTCTGGACTGTTCCCATGAGGCACAGGGTCAAGAATGATTTGCATATTGCTTGGTCCAAACTGGGGTGGTGTAGTGGGCAAAAGAACGATGGATTTAGCCCAGATCTCTTGACTGGGAGAGAATGTTTGAATCATTCAGCATTCCGTCCATCATTTGTTGCAGTTACACTTTTCGCCCTAAGTGGGATGGGTATGCCCAGACTTGGGTCCCTTGCTCACTGTGCCACTGGATTCATGCTAGCCTGGCTGATGAAGGGTGGCATACCCTGAAACCGGTCCCAGGATGCTTGTTTCCAGTCCAGGGAGGACCTGGCTTGGTAGTTCGGTCTGGACTGTTCCCATGAGGCACAGGTCAAGACTGATTTGCATATAGCCGAGTCCAAACTGGAGTGGCATAGTGGGCAAAAGAACGATGGATTTAACCCAGATCTCTTGACTGGGGGACAATGTTTGAATGATTCAGCATTCCGTCCATCATTTGTTGCAGTTACATATGTAGGACGAGGCAGAATGGTCAGGATTTGAAAGAAATATTGGCATAATTCAAAATTCAGAGGCGTAGCAGACGATTTATGTCAAAGATGCATTACATTTCAGAGAATGTCATGCATTACATGCATGACATATCAGGGAATTATTCAACTAACTAACGCGTACACTGGTTACTATGATTCACATAGACAAATATAAAGGACCATTCACTAGACTTCAAACAGACTTCATAGAAATGCCTGTGATTAACAGGGTCACATTTGTTCTTGTGACAGTCTGCTTATTTTCTAAATAAGTGGAAGCCTATTCAACCAGGAGAAGTGACAGTATAAATGTAGCCAAACTCTTGCTAAGCGAATTAATACCACAATTTGGAATGCCCACTTTGATTGAAATAGATCGAAACTCACTTTAAAAATGAGATCCTAAAACTATTATGTTCAGCTTTACAAATTGCGCAAACAAAAGTTCCACTGCAGTTACAGACCAGAAGTATCAGGTGTAGTTGAAAGGTGAACGACATCATTAAGTCCAAGGTTGCAAAGATGTATTCTTCAACAGCCTTAAAATGTCCAGATGATCTTTCTCTTGTTCTAATGAGCATTAAATGTACTCCCAACAAAAAGACTGGGCTTTTTCTCCTCATGAAATCTTCATACTCTGGTCTATGTGGATCTTGTGTGTTCCTTCAGCAGCTCTTCTATCAATAAGTGATGAAATTATATTGGATTAATGTAATATTCTGGCTGGTGTGCTGACTGAAATCCATCTCTCATCAGGTGATTATGGCAACACAATCAACAAAGGAAGTCAGTGTCATACACTGCAATCAGGAGACTGGGTACTAATAAAGAAACATGCCCGCAAGAATTGCTTAGAACCACAGTAGAAGGGGTCTTATCAAGTTACACTTGTGACTAACTGTCAGATGGCAGGGTCCGAACACATAGGGTAAGAAGATGATCCCTAGCACCCCCAAGGACACAGAACACTGAAACTGGTGTTCTATATTTGCAGACCTCCACTGGAAGACAGGCAGAAGGAAGGATGGACATCCTGATGACAATTCCGGAATACGGAAACCCCTGGGGAGAAGGCTAGGAAAGAAACATGGACGAGCCCTTTAAGCCATGTGGACCTGAGGTTCACATGAATGAAACCTGGCCCTACTTGACATGCTGACGTTATCGCAATCCAGAAAAGAGGAAGAGGAGAACGCAAGACAAAAAGACAGCGAGAGGACACCAAAGCAAGAGGAGAACTCTATTCCACATCGGCAACCTGGGGCCCCGGACGAGCACATTCTACAAGAGGAAGGCGGGATACAGCCCAGAGACAACCAATCAAGCATACTATGCTGCCACGTTCTTGGAGGAACATGGCTAGCACAGATTCATGCTTGTTGGAAAGGAAGGAGAGAGGTAGTTAAAAACAAAAACACTGCACTTAAAACTCTGGAGGGCTTGCCTGTGTAGGTTACGAGGACTCACTATACGCCCATAAGGTATTGTATAATTTATTTCCCCTTTTTTGGAAGTTCCCATTATTTAAGCCTCACAATACAGTCGCTCAAAACCTAGTGCTGCTAACTAACGGGGTGGGGCGGCGAAGAGACACTAGAGGACAACAAAGTATCTGGTGGTGGATTGTTGGGTGTCCTTTTCCTCACGACCCTCTCCTATAAGTGACCATAATTGAACCATAGAGCTTGGCACTTCCCCTTAGCATTTCTTCTTTGTACGAGGGCATTCTGTGGCGGTGGTCTCATTCTTCCAAACCTGGAAAGAAGAAGATGTCAAAATTTAATTTCTTTGAATTGAATGCCATGAATAAATAAATTATGAGAGGAAATACTCCGGTCTCAAGCTTATTATATCTTTCTAATCTTTACAGTGACACTGCTGTGAAGTGTGTTGGAATCCCACAATGGATCTATGCAGCTCGCACAAAGAAAGTGAAGAGTGCAAATGAAGAGGTGGTGACAACCACCGATTCACAGTGTCAAGCTTGAGTTTGTTGTGTGGATTCAGAGGGGGAGACGGAGAAGAACATCCTTGTGAAGTCAGGAGCGTAGCTTGGTCAGTAAGATTTTGGGGTGTGAGCTTCAAATTTCCCAACAACCACTCATTAAAATACATAATGCGTGGAGCAAAACAGGAGGGGAGCTTTAAGGAGCAGTAGGAAGGGACAGGAATGCAGATTGTAAGGGGTACTTATAACTCAATATTTTGTAAACTAAAAATGTTCTAGGACCTTTTAAACAGACACAAGAGTGTGTGTGTGAGTGTTTTGTCTGCATGTGTATGTTAAAATCCCCAGTGAAATCCAATAAACATCTCACAATACCTGACTTAAAGCACCGGGTCCCTACTAATATGTTATAGGCATGAAAGATGGGGGGTTACTTAGATGTGGTAGGAAATGGCGCCAAAATAGTGTGCGTATCTTATATCATATACAAAGTGAGGCAGTGCAGTAGGTGAGGGAGAACCCATAAGCCCTCCTAGAGATAGACCAAAGGTCAACCAAATATTTGCAGCAAGCCCGTGCACACGTTACAAAATTCCAATACTTCTTTCCAAATAGTGTATAGTTGTCTGTAGAAACCAAGAAAACATATATCAATTAAATAACATCAGAAGAGAGTGGTCGTGATTATAATTTCTTCTTTAATCTTGAACTGTTGCCCAGCCAATGAGTGATTCGTCTGGGGAAGTGTCCCACGACTTCTTCAGGGCTTCTGGCAAACTTGCTAGACTGAATATCTATCTCTCCGCCGGTTGTACTTCTGTCTCGGCTGGTGAAGCGTAAGTAGATCCTTCTGATCTATAGTCCTGGCGACAGACGTCAATTGAAAAGAATAACCGCAGCTTCAAATGGATCAGTAGGTCCTGACTGACTGGTTAATATTCTTTAATGTAAAGTTCCATCCATACATACACAAAGCTCCAGATACCGAGTATTGATATAGCAGTTTCTGTTGTACAAGGTGAAGAAGTATCTAGGCCAGGCCTGCCCTTCTGTGTGTCACTGATTATTGTTTTATAAAGACCAATGACAGCCAGGTGCAGATAACTCACACTTCATTGTGTCCATGAGGTGGGTGCTCCTGCTTGAAGACATCCCTGGTGCTACCAGATGTGAGAAGCATCACTTTACACAAAGGCTGTGTCTAGATAGCAGCCTTATATGAATATTTGAAAACAGAATCAATCCAAACTAGTTTTGAAGTGTAAATCAGTAGATCCACATCCCTTATATGGAAAATGTGTATAAATGTGGGATCCAAAAAACCCACAGTGTTTCATCATCATCGTCAAATAAACTTTATTCGATTCATTGAAACATAAAAGTAAGCATCGTACATAAAACATCTTTAAAATTTTCCAATACAACATTTGCGGTGGATAAATATTTAGATTTCACTATTTAAAATTTAAAACATGATCTTAAGCTTTCAGTGTATTCTATCACTATCCGAAAATAACTGCACAGATTTAAACCCTTCAATCGCATTACCCAGATATCCTAACACAGTTCATAACGTTTCCTAATTGATAATGCAGTTCTGATATAATTGAGCACAGCACTACAGATGGCGACCGAGGATAATAAATAATTAAAACTCTCTTGACACATTTTCTTCAAAATTGGCCTAATAAAACGGGCCTTTATATCCTTATATATTGTGCAAACGAGCATAAAGTGCATTGCGCTTTGTTGGGCTAAATTATTACATGGACAGGGAGTCAGTCTCTCACACCAGCTCACTGGGTTAGGAAAGGCCAGAAAAAAGTGCACTGTGCAGAAATGAAACCTAGTCAGAAGGAAGTGTGATTGTGTCTGGGTGCTAAAAGATAGATAAAATTCCTGGCCTCTTGGCTGCCTATAAACTAAAAGCTCATCAACTGAGTCAAGCATTCCTAATTCTTTGTAATAAACATTTTTTATGATTGGTTTCATATTAGCTGGTATGCTTTTGGGATTGTCATAATAATTTCCCAGACCAATCTTATTGAATGCATTTTTAACATAACGGAGCCAAGGAATGGACAATACATTTTCCAGGATCATACAGTCATTAATGATCTCTCTAGTAAATGGCAATTCCTCTGAAGACCACACTTTCCCCCATAAAATTAATGGGGCGATTTTAATTCGGTCTTCAACATAATCCACTTCCAGTTCGGAGTGACAGAATTTCGTAGGAAAACTAATAGGGACCATCAATAACTTTAAAAAAATTTGTTTTCCAGAATTTGTATCTGGCTACATTTTTTATAGCCCCATACTCCTGCCCCATAAGTTGTGACTGACCGGAATTTTGATTTACACAAGGTAAGCATTTCCGCGACCGGCTTAAGACCCAACTTGCATGCAAAGCGGAACAGGCCCTTTATGATTCTACTAGTATGTTGGTCCCTCACTGTGATCAGATGATCCCAATTCAGTTTATTGTTGAAGACATTCCACAGATATGTGAAGTTAGGTACTTTGTCTACAATATTTTCCTTTACCACAAATTTCTTCGTTTTGGGCCACACACCATGATAAAAGACTAACTAAAATTTACTTTAAGATCCAGTGCCATCATAAAGTCAGTAAAAGCCATTAAAACTTTTTGTAGGCTATTAGCAGTTACATTCATCAGTACTGTATCATCCGCATATGACAAAAGGGCAACCCGCTTTCCTCCAATCTTCGGATAGTCCAACGGCTGATCCAATAAAAATTTCTCCACCCCATTTGCATATAAAAGAAATAACAAAGGGGGCCAATATGCCTCCCTGTGACACCCTCTTTAGACGCAATAGCGTATAGAGACAGAGGTTGTTGAGTGCAATCTACGCAACAAAGTAATGAGTGCTTCCTCAAAGCCCATTCTTTCCATTAATGTCCACAACTTCCCTCTATTGACTGTGTCGATGGCACTAGATAAGTCCATGAAGGCCAGGTGGATTGACCCACCCTTGGCCTTCATGTGCTTACCCATAACTAGGGACAGGTTGAGACATTGTTCATTCGTTCCCATTCCCTTCTGGAAACCATATTGTGATTGAGATATAAGACCAGAGTCATTAGTCCAGGTTTCCAGACGGGCAAGAATTACCCTTCCCAGCACTTTACATGTTGCATCAATTAGGGAAATGGGCCTATAGCATACAGGATCATTCCTGTTGCCTTTCTTATATATCGGCACCGCCACAGTCTCTTTCCACGTAGCAGTGATACAACCCACTACTATTGCTTTAAAAACATTTGCCAAAAATGGAGCCCATAGCTGGAGATTGCCCTTAAACATGTCTAGGGGTACCCCATCTGGCCCTGGGGCTTTTGAAGAGATGCCCTTTATCAGCGCCTCTTCAACCTTGCTGGCAGAAATAGATAACCTCAATTGGGTCGCAGTTTCCAAGTTAATAATTGTGTGATCTTTTTGATCTTGCAAGGATACGCCGTTTGGGTTTTCGAAAAATGGTCTACCCAGGATTCCCCTTTTATAGTTGATTCCATATTTCTAACAGCGTCTGTAAAAAACGGATGGTTTATGACTTCCCAGAAGCCCCTGGAATCCTTGAGAGCGCTAGTTCTCTCCAAGTTTTCACAGGAAAGTCTTCTAAATTCATCCTTCCTAAGCCCAATTACTTGTTTATAAAGTTGTCTTGTCGAACTTATTAAGGCATTATCACGGGGGACCATATGCAAGGCTTTTTTAAGGTCTTTTTGGGCCCTAGAACACTCTGCATTAAACCATCTAATTTCCTGAGGGCGTTGTTCTTCTTCACTACCTTGGTCAAGTTATTGGCGACCTCTTTACAAAAGTCTTCAAAACTCTGTATGACCACCTCCGAAGTAAAAGCCTCAGATAAACATGTCAAAACCTTTCCAGTATTAGCTCTGACAATACTCTCTTCAAATTTTGTGGCATCTATTTTAGACCATTTTATTTTCACCCCCTTACTAGGATTATAATTCGTAGGATATTCATCTCCTTTACCCTTTGCTGCCATTATTTGCAGACTAGTGCTCAGAGGATTATGATCACTAGTAGGGTTAGGTTCTACCAAAAAGCTTTCCACCAAATGTGAACATTTACATGATATCAGCATGAAATCTATAGTGTTAGTCCTGCCCCCACCCATAAATGTTGGATACTAGGTAGGAGGGGTGCAAACCAGAGTATCAAAAAAGCATAGGTCATTGACTATAACTATATCATTTAATGCTTCGCCCTGCGGGGTGTGTTTAAAATGAGCAAAAGGTTGGTTTTCAATATCTAACATCCCACACGCCGCATGCTTACCATAATGGTATACGGTACAATTAAAATCTCCTGTCCATATTATGCATACAGGGAAATGAACACCTGCAGCCTTATTAATCTCCTCTTTAAGGGTGTTAATGATCCCATCCTCATTTTGATCAAAGATATTATAATACCAGTTAATCAAAAATAGTGGGACTTCAATTAAATTAGAGATCAAGATAATCTGGTACCAGGGCGAGTCCACGATATTCTCTATCTTTACTGAGCCATATTTTACAGAGATCATGGTCACTAAACCTCCCTTTGCCCTCCCTGCAAGTGACAGAGTTGCATCTAATGTAAATGAACAAAAACCGTCAATAACCACTTCCTCTCTGCACCATGTTTCCTGGAGGCAAATTATATCAAACGTCTTAATATATAGATTCCAAGCCTCATCAGAGAGTCGAGTTCTAATACCCGCAATGTTCCAGGAGACCATTCTCAATGCGTGGACATATTGTTGGTCAATGGCCACCTTATCTCCCCTACCTTCAGCAATAGGTTGTTCTGCATGCTCAGTACTTATAATACCGTTAACCCCTTCCTCGCATTCTGTGTCCAGATGTAAAGAATAATTTGGACTATTAACTAAACCAGATAGAGGACAAGGGGGCTCAGTACTTTTTAATGAACCAGGGCCTATATTAGATTAATTGTTTAGGAAATCGGTATTCCTTCTGTCTCTCGTTTTAACTTCCAGTCTGTCTATGTCTCCGAGGCCACTTAATGCCTCGTAACGCTTTGGATGGTACCAAGGAGGGTACAAAATATGCTGGGGTTCTTGTCTTTGTCGTTCCCTTTCTACATCAAACCACAGGGGCCTAATTGGCTGATAGAAGAAACCCAGCGGAAGAATAGAAACCCCCCTTGAGCTTACAGACCAGGTTTTAGACCTTTCTAGAATTGCCTTAACTAAGCCTGGTGATCTAAAAGTTAGAACAATACAGTCCCCTGGGAGATTCTTGGTGGATTTCCCAACTCACCGAATCTGTCGTGCCATTTTAAAGTCTGTGAACAGCGGATCGCCGGTCGTAGTCTTGGTGTTTAGAAAGTGAAGTGATTTGTACATCAAGGAGGACCAGTGTTCGGATTCGCTAGGCAGCAGTTGCTAAAATTATCATAGAGGGGGTTGCTGCAGGAGGTAAATAGAGAATTGGGTGACCGTCCCCTGGGGTCCTATGCTCCACAGTGTTTCATTTCAAAGTTCTTCATGACCAAGAAGGGATGCTCCACAGAGTACTCAAATAACTGCTGTGTAACAAGGGTTGGTTTTTGCCTGACAATCAGTCAGAAGGAGTGAGTAGACATCACCTAAATTCTGCATTTTCTGCTGGAAAAGCTGAGAGTCTACTTGTGTTTAGAATACTGATTGTAGAAGACTGATTGCTTGCTGAGAGAGGGAAGGAGTGTGTCTGGCCATGCAGGAGGAGAGAGTGCCAAGGATGAAAAGACCAGCATGTTCTTGGTGCGTGGAGCAACCATAAAAGCAGACGTATCACAGAGAAAAGCCAGTAGCGACCCATTTCCTGAGTGGGCAGGTGCCCTGGTCCCTTTACAAGGTTTCTACCTGAGAACTGCTTCAAATGATGCACCAGATTCAGTGTGGTTGTTGGCCACTGCGAGATGTCAACTAGTGCTGCCCCCATTAACTACAGAAAATCAAGAAGGCACTTCGACGTTGTGCACCCAAACAGCCTGTGATTGTAACTGCAAAAACAAGTGACTGGGTTGCACGTTAAGCCCCACTGGGGTAATAGTGATATTCTACACCTGTGGCTAATCCATGCCTTTGCCATTCAATATTTGGGACTGTAATTCCTATGGTTACCAAAGTGGGGAGAGGATATTGGAGTGCGATGGTTTAGCGCCTTCTGTAGAAAGCAATCAGGTATACAACCCTGTATTAGCTTATCAAAATAGAAATTGTGCAATGTTTAGTTCTGTTGCATTATGAAAGTATGTGCTTATGCTAAAAGACAATCACTGGACTGGCCATTAATATATTGTCTTTTGATTGACTGCTGAGTTCTGACCTCCTGCTCCCAACTACCTCCCTGAGAAGCCTGTGCCTGTTTGCCTCGTTGCCCCAATAGTCAAGTTCAGAAAGGGATGTACTTGACCTAATTTGAAGAACCGTAGTAGGATGGACCTCAGAACACCAGTGACAAACAACCTCAACTACCACAGTTGGGGCCCAGTAGATTCTATCTGTTCTGATGCCCCCTGAATGTGGTCTGAAGGCACCCTATTCTACTGCCTTTGGTGGTCGCCCCCAGATTTGCAGGCATAAGTCCTTACGCTGGCACAGTCCTCAATGGGACCATTTACCTCACAATGATGTACAGAGGAGAGGTCATGGATCAGGTAAACAAATGCAGATCCACAAACAGCAGTCACTGGCCCAAACAAAACCCCAGGCCCAAACAAGAGAGGATCCATTCAGATATCGGCTGAGTAAGCAGGTGTTCCACCAACCAATGGATCAGGAGTTCACTCTGGGATATATATGACCCCTGAAGCCAGCGCTCTCAGGATCCCTGGCTACAATGGTGAATGGAGGCAAAGGTCACACTAGCATAGTCTGCAGTGCCGCACACAGTTCTTTCAGCCACTGAAAAATATGCTGGCTGTTATAGTAGTCCATCAAGCTCTTCCGAGACCAGTTAGTTAGAGGAGGGTACAGGCCTCACAGAACTCCTTACTTGGCTAATGAATAGTGTCCATTTAATCAGGCATTGCCACCAAACTCTCCCAGGCCAGAGAGGAGAAGTTGTTCTAATCTCAAGGCCCAGATAAGGGCAACCAGAACAAGCAGTTCACAGGCTAGGGTTATAGGGGCTAACCACTGATCCTTGCAGTGCAATTCTTCCCCTGGTAATTTGCAATGCATTAGTTGTCTCTACTTTTGTGAGCGGTAAAGGCAACTGCTGTAGCAACGACTGGATTTTGCTCTGGGCAGACTCCTCTTGCAAGTACACCTCCAGCACCCTTTTTTCAGTAGAAAGGTAGGCTCTTCAACCAAGGCAGATCCTCAGTACCTCCAGCAGAAAGTTACAGACTTCTCAGGTGGTGTCCCTTCACCCAGCCGGGCAGCTAGCATTCAACAACACCAGCTCTGGATCTCAGATGATTCTCCAACACCCGACTTGGTGTCGCTCACACTAGTCAGTGAAAGGTACAGGAACAATGACTTGGGGTTTCAGTCACCTTTTTATATCAAGGCGGTTCTACCACTTTACGTATCCATCTGCAGATAGGTCAACCACCAGCTTTGTCTTCAAGTGATATCAGGAATGAGGGATTGAGTTAGGAATCTCTTACTGATTGAGAGCCAAACACCGGCATAAAAGGGAGGGAAGCCTTCACACCTTACACTTATCAGCCTTTTGGGAGCAGCAATTCCGGGGGAACAAACAGGGAGATGAAGGTCAAAGACTGTGGGCCTGATATCGGCATAAAAGCACAGTTGGAATTTTTCGCACCCAATAGAAATAGACACTCCAAGGTTCAGAATTTATCAGGTGCAAGTAAATGCAGTTTTTTGTGGAATTACATGTGATTTTGATGCTACCCACACCAAAATCTGTATGTCTGGGTAAATACCACACTTTTTCCCCTGTTAAATTACAGCAGGTTTGACATGCTGAAATTTAGCAGAGGATACAAACTTTATCACGCCTGGCGATTATGATCACTGTGCAAAAAGTTGTTTGTGCAGGATTTGCAGTTTTACATGCAAGCTGTACTCAGGCTCTACTTCTTAAGAGACCTCTGTTTCCTATCTTTAAATATCATATATCAACTTGATGGGGGTAACACCTGAGGGGATCAAAAGAGAAGGACCTATCAGAAGACTATCCCTGGAATTCTACAGAGAACACTCTCTACAATCATCGCACACCCCCTAGTCTGGGGGTGGTCTGAAGCTTCAGGAATGTCAGCAATAAACATCGTTAGCCTGGTAATCTACCTGCAACCTCTATTTTGTACACCTTCTTTACAGTGGAGATCCAAAGTGGATTCCACTGTCTTACTGTTTTTTTAAAACTTGTTTTTACTTCGGGATATATAAAGCAGCAACATACAGTCTGATCACATCCAAGAAGCGCATTATGCACAGCGGATAACAAATCGAGTTGCAGTTCATGGGGTAAGCACCCACCTTGGAGTTACAATCAGGAACGATCCGAAGTGCGTATCCCATATAACATCATAGAATGCAGCTGAAGATGCTAGAAGCGCTGCATAACCCCATTAAGATAAACATTAAATAAAACATAACTGTTAATACCTTAGCAGCAATTGACAGAGCAAAGCGTCACATACATCCCCAAGTAACAACGGCCGTCCCTCTGGATGGACCCATAGTACACTTGGTAACAGGTTGACGAGGCCTTGCCCCATGGTGCCTCTCCATATGTGTGGCCAGCCGGTGACCTAGATTTATAGAGGTTATCACCACTACCAACAAGTTTCCATGATGACCCTTGCATCACCACTTAGGTCAATCAAGCGAACGCACATCCCAAACCTATCCATTAGTGCTAGCTGGTAGCATCTGATAGTCAGGTTGTCCATAGTTCCCAGTCTGAGAGAGTGCATCCACATCCCCACCCATCTTACCGGCTGTCTGCAGTTTCTCCAGCAATATCCCCCATATCTCTAGGTCTCGGTCAACACTCTCGTCCATGCAAACCAGACATAAATGTCGCTACTCTGCTATGCCCCATTCACGCACATCCGCTCTCCATTTAGACAGCCTGGGGGGTACAGGGTGCTTCAATAGATTGCGATGCAGCGTTTAGCCAAAACCAATCCCAATATCGTGAATTTATATTGCATTGTGGCCCCAGATTTGGGGACCGGTAGAACCCAGAGGAGACAATGCTTGATTGTTGCCTCGATCTGAAGTCCCGCGGCCTCCCGGAGTGTCGCCAATACCCCCGACCAATAGATTCGGAGCCAAGTACAGTCCCATGTCATGTGGGTAATTGTCTCTGGTTGGACACCCCAGTGGGGACACCCAGGCGAATGCGCCGTACTAAACCGTGCCAATCTGTAGAGGGTCAGGTACGTACGGTGCAGGTAGTGGAATTGTATAAGCTTGAAGCGAGCACTGCTGGCCACCTCTTGAACCTGTGCAAATGCTCGCTTCCATTCCCCCTCAGTATGAGGCACCGGTAGGTCTGCTGACTACCTATCCTGGACCCAGGAAACATCGACAGAACGGTTGGCTTTCAGCGGCCCAGATAGGCGAGAGATCAGTCCCCTAAAGGAGCCTGGGTCAAGGATCACCGGCTAGGTGTGAGACTCTGTAGGTTCCTCGGGGAAGGAGGTCCAAAGTTCACAGGCAGTGCGTGAAAGTTTTGCATATTGCAAAAAATGTCTCTCTGGGATTTGGAAGTATTTCCTAGTGTTGGCAATAGAGAGAAAGGTCCGGTTGAGGTATAGGTCAACTGCCGTGAAACAGCCCCCATTGAACCACCCTGCGGGTCCATCACGGACTGAATATGGCGAAAGCTATGTAGCCACTGCAATGGTTGTGGCAGTGCATATGGCGCCTTTCGCAGCACCAGGGCAACGGCGCGCTGCCAAGCCCATGCGACCTGGAGAACCACAAATGGATAATCCAGGGGAGCACGTTTCCCATCATGAGACATCTCGGTAGACTAGTCCCCAGTCTGCCAAGAGGTACTTTTCTGAATTTGGGCCTTCCGCACACCATTGTGCAGCATATTGTAGGAGAGCACACTGTCTTACTGCTATCTATGAAGCACACATATTCCAGGCTCATCCTACTTCACACATATATTACATAGATGCGCCTAACCATAAGCACCAAATGTATCAAAGTCCTGGATTGCAAAAGACTGGACAAACCATTCTAACAGGCAATGCCAGTAGGCCACCCACCCCAAGCATGGAACAGGTAAAAGGGCCTGACTTGCCACTTTATATCAACACACTGCCACCACTGTCCATCTAGGGCAATCCGTTTGAGCCGACAGTAGCCACTCAATATGAGGGGCATGCATGGTGTGTCACTCTTGACACCACTGCCTCACCATAGGTCTCAATGTGCAGCTCAGTGGTCCTCAAATTGTACACATGATTTTGATGTCCTTTGATGCCAAATAAAAAGAGGGTAAAAATACCAGAAATGTAATTCATGAGCCATTTAGGGCAGGATGCATGTGTTAAAAGTTGTGCAGCCATTCCAACAGCGTACTTCCTCACAGACGCAGGACAGGTAAACATGAGCAGTCATGGAAGACTATTGTTCCAAGAGTGCCTGGGCAGAACAAAAACGGGTGCCCCAGCAAACTGGAGCACTGCCCCTCCCAACCTCCGTCCCTCTAAAAACCATTTCCTTGCTTTTGGTAAATAACAAGCATTTACAAAGACGCCCTGATGGGGTGAGATGAACTGATGGGGTGAGATGAAGATGTGTTCTATATCAAGTTTGCAAGGTTGTTATCTGAAGAAGGAATGTTTCCTTGCTAGTAGTCTCAGTTGCAAGGCAGGGTGCATAATAGAATAATGTCTTAACTCCATTTTATCCTTTTGAGCAAGAATAGAGAACTCTCCTTCTCTAACCTGGTGACCAAAGCCTGGAACAAACTTCCCCTGCACCTTAGGACCGCCCCAACGCTCCAGCAATTCAGGAAAGGACTCAAGACCTGTCTGTTCGAATGAACAAACTCACCACGTAGCAGCTAGCATCCACAACGCCAGGACGATTTCTAATTCAGCAAGGCTGCCATACTTTGAATGAGATGGAGCTTTGACTTCTCTGGTTTGCAGCTGAACCGGATAGCAGCAAACCTTCCCAGCAGGGTTGCTGTCATAGTAATGAGCACTTGCCAGCAGGGCTGCTACACGTTGAATCAAACAGAAATAGCACTTCTCAGCAGAGCATTTAGTTGTTTAATAGGTTAGTAGTTGCCCTTCTTAGCATTGCAGTAATATTTTAATTTCAACAGTGTGGGTGCTATATTAGCAGCACTATTGTGATTTAAGGGGGACTTAAGAACATTTCTCAGCATGGCTGCTAGGTATTTAATGGGATAGAATTAGCACTTTGCAACAGCTGGATTATTTGATGTCTTTCCTGCAGCCTTCTCATGTTTAATCAGACAGTTTTGGAACGTCTAATGTTATGTTATGTTGATTTGTATAGTGCACCAATCGTCTAAGAGGGTATCCTGGCACTTGAGCAGGTGTGTAGATGTGAGGTCCCCAAGGTGCATATACAAAGAGCCAGGACTTCCGCTTCTTGTGGAACTGAAGAAGTGAGGTGGAAGCTCTGATGTGTTCCATGTCTTGGGTGCCATATAGGAGAATGAGCGTAGTTTCTGTTCTTTTTGTGGGACATTGCCAATTTACAGAAACAATGCTACGGAGGTCAACGGAATCAGGCTGACAACAGAATGTCAAGGAAGGCGACGGGCGAATAAATAGAAAAGTTTATATTATAAAGTAAGTCCACAATTAATTAAATGTAAACTGTAGTTTATTATAGTACAAAGAACGAACCCTCTGCTAGGTGGTGCCTGGGATCATTCAGCGAAGGCTGTCAAGATTCTACAGCAGCCTTCACTTCAACATTCTAGGATGAGACCAAAAGGGCAGAGAGGAAGGGGGGGGGGAAACAAGGGACATTCCATTGTGGGTTACAACACCTCTTCCTTCCCAAAAGAAGAGTGAAAAGTAATAAAGAGAAAGCTAGAACCAATGAAGGTTTTGAAAAACACTTCCATGACAGGACTGCAATAATATGTGAGAAAAAGATTGTCAAAATGATTCTATTTGATACTCCCTATGCCACCCGGGAGTTTGGCGTATCCTGGAACCTCTTCTCAAAGGGGACCCCTCTTCTTGACCCTCCTGAGACTGCTCACTGCTGCCCTCTCTTGTATCTGCTCGCCTGTCATCTGTGACTCTAGTGTTGCCAGTAGCCACCCTATCCATGCTCCACATCTTCCCATCTTTCAAGGTGACTACATTTCTCCCCACTTCTCTGAACCCTCCTGGGGCATAGAATTTGTCTCCTTTTCTTCCTAGGCCTACTGGCTTCCTTATGTAAACCATCTGGCCCGGTTTCAAGATCCTCTCTTTGGTACCCCACTTCTTGTCATACCACGTTTTGTATCTCTCTTGAAGTGTCTCTACCTTCCTTTTAAACTCCACCCTATTGATCGTTACAGACTCTTTTGGACACAACCAATTGGGAGACACCTTTGAGCCCGCCTTCCTTCCTCTTAACAGCTCAAAAGGTGAGTAACCTGTGCTAAGACAAGGTGTCGTATGATACGACCATAACATGTCTCTGATGGCTTGTTCCACCCTTTTCCCTCATCTCACAGCCACTTGTATGCATTCCTTCAACATTCTGTTTGCCTTTTCCACCTTGCCATTAGCCTTGGGACAGTAGAGTGGAGTGCGTATATGACTCACAGCCATGTCTTTCAGAAATTCCCTCATTTCCTCCGATACCAATTGTACACCATTGTCTGTCACTATTGTAGAGGGAATGCCTTCTTTTGAGAAAATGTCACTAAGGAACTCTATGATAGTTTTAGTGTTGATATTATTTACAAATTTGCAGGAGATCCAGTTTGAATAATAATCTACCATCACTAGCAGATACCAATCTAGCAAGCCCTTGACCTGTATGGGTCCTGTAATATCGAATCCTACCTTGTCCCAAGGTGCCTCTGGGATCTGTACAGGACTTAGTGGAGCCTTCCTTATCGTTCTAGTCTTGTCACTCAGACCACATGCATAACAATCTTTCATCCTCTCTTCCATCAACTGATCCATTTTCGGGAACCAATACTCCAACCTCAATCTAGCCTTGCAGAGACTTCTTCCCAGATGTCCCTCGTGTGTGAGATCAATAATTCTACTTTGTAAACCTTCAGGAGGAACAATTCTCCCTGCCTTGTACAGATTATCCCCCACTATAGATAGGTCATCTCTGACATTTCAAAATGGTTGTAAGTCACTGGACAGTTCTTTACATTTGTCAGGCCACCCCTCAATAACATATTTTTTTACATTTTTGATTACATTATCATTTTTCAAATTCTCACTCCAAAGTTCCTTATTGACCGCTGGTAATCTTATTTCCAAAACTTTTTCAACATTCTTGTTCTCCTCTGGATACTCTTGGACAGGAGCCCTCGACAAGAAATCTGCAACTTTATTCTGTTGTCCTGGAACGTGCACCATTTTGAAGTTGAACCCTTGAAGTCCAATAGACCACCTTGCAATCCTGGGTGTCATGTTTTCAACCTCCTTTATGCTGAACATCGACAAAAGAGGTTTATGATCCGTGTGAATTTCAAAAGGTAGTCCCCACACATAAAATTTGAAGTGTTTTACTGCCCAGAACACTGCCAGAGCCTCTTTTTCCACCGTTGAATAATTCAGTTCAGCACCTGTGAAAGTTCTTGATGCAAACGCCACTATATTGATCTTGGACCCCTGCCTTTGTGCAAGAGTTGCCCCGATGCCTTTTGCACTGGCATCTGTTGTTATTACCGTGTCTTTCTCCACATTGAACTTTCCAATAAATGGCGCTGAAATAATGGAATCTTTAATCCTTTCTAGAGCCTTCGCTTGGTTTTCTCCCCATGTAAATTCCACATTTTTCTTTATTAGATCTCTAAGTGGTTGAGAAATCATAGCAAAGTCTTTTATATACTTTGACATATATTCTGCCAGTCCAAGGAATGCCAGAATTTCTTCTTTGTTTGTTGGAACTGGAGCTCTCTTTACTGCTTCTACTAAGTCTATTTTGGGTTTTATCCCATCCTCTGAAATTGTATGACCAAGATAGTCAACTGAAGACACACCCAATTTGCATTTACTTTTTTTCGTTGTGAACCCTCCATTCCTTAGCTCCTTTAGAACATTGCATGCATTGAGATTGTGTTCTCTTTCTTCTGAGCCATATATCAGTATATCGTCCTGAAAGCATAATGTTTTTTTGGCAATCCTTTAATACATGCTGCATTGCCCTTTGGAACGCCGAAGTTGCCGAAGCCAGCCCAAACGGCATCCTCAAAAACGTAAAGTTTCCAAATGGGGTGGTGAAAGCTGTGAGGGGTTGAGATTCCGGATGCAACTTGATTTGATAATAAGCTGAGGATAGATCCAGGACACTGAAGAATCTGGCTCCCTCAATGGTGCTCAACATTTCATTTATCCTCGGCAGGGGATGTCTGTCTACCTGAATGTTGGCATTGAGTGATCTCAAATCCACACACAGTCTTATGCTCCTCCCACCATCCTTAGTCGTGATGACAATGGGCGCCAACCATGCAGAGCTTTCTATTTCTTGGATTACACCTTGACTCTTCAATTTTTCAATTTCCAATCTTAGGGGTTCTCTCATCATTAAAGGGACAGAGCGAGTTTTGTGAACTACAGGTACTGCCCCCTCTTTAAGTACTATTTTATGCAAATAATTTTTTAGTAAGCCAAGATTGTCATTAAACACTTCTGGGAATTCGTTTATAAGCTAGTACCAATTACTGGTGGTTCAATCAACAAAACTTGTTCACGGTTGTTAGGATCTAAAGTGATACCTAATTCCTTCTGGTGTTTCCACCCTAGTAAACTAGAACCCTGCTCTGTTATGTATACTTTTCCCACCGTTTGTCTATTTTTAAAAGAAATCCTCATTCTTGTCATGCCCACTAACGGTATAGGTCCTTTATTATAGCCTGCTGGAATAATGTCAGCTTTTTCCATTTCTAAATCACCCATGGGAAACTTTTCATCATAAACCTCCTTGTCTATTAGCGTGAACGGTGAACATGAATCTGCATACATTTTTTTTTTTTAAATATGTTTTATTGATCATTCAACGTACAGTTACATCACTGTGAGCACATTTCAATGAGGAAGCATAAATCAGGCTAGCATGCGTATGACATATGAAAACAATAACAGCAGTTATCATTCCGGTTATTACAATCGCCACATAACTGGGCCGTTGGCATCAGTGGGAAAACCGGCAATGTAACCAGATAACATTCCCTCGTTACACCTCATTGCATGTAGCGTCATCTATCCCACTAGAGTACCCAGTACATCATGTCGTCCAGGGTGCGCCCTCGGTGCGTTGCCCTCTATGCTGCCCACCACTCCATACTGTGTGTCACGGTGTGATGTTTCCCAGATAAGGGACCTCTCCGGGCGGATAGGCCGCTTAGCTCGGTATGGTGATGCTGTTGTCTGTGAGCGCTTTATGGCCACTGTCGTATGTCAGCGGGTTAATGTGGTGTGGGCTGCCGTATGATATGTGCCCGTGAATGTGTCCAGTAATCACAATAGTACAGCGCTGTTAACTGGGGGGCAACAGTCTGTGAAACCAACCTCCCAACAGAGGGAGGAAGTAAAAGAAATATCGGGGAGGGGGCGAACATTAACTCAAAGGAAAGGGGGTGCTGCATTACGGCTCCGATGAATCTGCATACATGACAACTTTCTGACCATCTAAACTAACTTCACATGTTGGGTACTGTGTAACTTCCTCAGACTCCGACTCCTTAATTTGAAAAATAAAACTTTTAGATTCTTCCTTTTCCCCTTCTGGATTTGCTACCCAATGCACTTTTGGACCCAAGACATTGCATACTTTTGAGAAATGCCCCCTCCTATTACACTTTCTGCACATCATGTTCCTGGCCGGGCATTTCCAATTATTTGCTAAGTGGTTACCACTCCCACATTTAAAGCATTGAAAGCTCAAATTTTTCTTCTTAGTTTCCTCTTTGTTCTTTAAGCCCACTTTGCAAACAGCTTCATCTCTACTAGTCACTTTAGACTCACTCTTATCCTTGGATATTTCTGAAATTCTCATTTCTCTCATATACATCGCTGTGTGTTCTAACCCTTTCGCAATGCTAATTGCTTCTTCCAAATCAGGATTCCTAGTAAGTAGCTCCTCTTGCACCTTCTGGTCATTGGTACATCTGACTAACTGGTCCCTTATCAATGAATCCGTCAACGCCCCAAATTCGCAAGTGGCTGACATTTCTCTTAGTACCGCAATATATGATGACACCTTTTCATCTTTCTTTTGAACCCTTTTGTAAAATTTATGTCTTTCTAGAACCACGTTTACCTTAATTCTGAAATGTGCTTCAAGCTTCCTTAAAGTGTACTCATACATGTCTCCCCCACTTTCTTCCTCAGAAGGTTCATCCTCAACTAACCTTCCTGTGATGTCCTCCTAGACTTTTCTACCCTGGATTCCTAAATTGTGCAACAATATGTGCTGTTTCCTTACGTTTGAGAAATTCCCTCCTCCTATTGCAATCAGATATGATTTAAATATCCCTTCCCACCTTCTCCATGGTATGTCTGGCTCCCCTAGCTCGTTTAAAAAAGGGGGTGGTTGGTTCATGCCTGCCCCTGCCATGTCAGGTACTGTGTAATGAAAGGTTAGAGAAGGAAAATTATGCCCTAAATCTAGCTGTAATACAATGTAAATCTTTACACTTTACAATCTACCCCAACTAATGTATGTTGAGTTTCACCACCAGAAGCTTTCCCTGAAACAACTCCCTTAAAGTCCTGAAAAAACTTTATGCAATGGTAAATGATGAATACTTTACAGATACAAATCCTAATGTAAACTTTTAACTTTTAGAAATAGTGCATTCTGACAATAGAAATACTCCTTAGCTAGAATTGGACTAGCTTCCAGTCCTGTTTCTGTGTCTGTTCCCACAAGTCTCCTTCCTGACACACTGGAATGATTGTGGGCGGGAACTTCCTGTGTGAGAGACTCGACAGGGCAGAATTCTCCACAGCTACCCTTTTCTCCTCACACAGATTTGCTTTGTGCTACAACTCGCTTCAAACCGTGTTAACACTTCATAGTAAACTGGCACAAGAACTCCCGTGGTCTCCACACGTTGTTTCCTCTTTCTTTTCCTTTAGAGACCGGCTTGCAGTTTCAAGAATGAACTCGAGCTGCCGCTGGTTGCACACAGCTCCAGGAAATCGCCGGAGGCGCCTCAGAGACCACCACAGCAGAATGCCTCAACTCACGCGCCGCTCCTCTTCCAATTCCTTACAAGTTCAGGCCACCTCCTTGCGAGCGGAGATAAGGGAAACTGCCGCTCAAAGCACCGAGCACGACACAGTGGAGCCCTTCACCTCAACGCTGCCGACTCAGCAGAGCCCTTCGCCTCACACGCTGCCACGATGCCTTGCAAACTCCACCGCTGTCCCTCACATCTTAATTACTTGTCCGTCTATAGCTGCCGGATTATAGAAGCTTTTCCTCCACCTCACAGCCTCACGGCACACTTCCGAAATTTATGGCAGATCGGTGAACTTCACCCCGCAATGCCCCATGCAGTAACGGGTAGACGCCTAAACATCACCGATGGAGTTCTCAGGACAGTCCACTCTACGCTATGACAGCGTCTTAAAACAGCTTTGGTCCTGTGCCTCACCTTGAATGAGCACGAAAATGACCCTCCTCAGCCTCAGGCCACCAACTAGCCGAACAGTCCACAGGGGAGGATGCGTCGCTGTCCCTGCCACAGCATCCCGTCCTCGTCGCCAAATATATTATAAAGTAAGTCCACAATTAATTAAATGTAAACTGTAGTTTATTATAGTACAAAGAACGCACCCTCTGCTAGGTGGTGCCTGGGATCATTCAGTGAAGGCTGTCAACATTCTACAGCAGCCTTCACTTCAACATTCTAGGACGAGACCAAAAGGGCAGAGAGGAAGGGGGGGGGGGAAACAAGGGACATTCCATTGTGGGTTACAACAGTTTACTTTATACACAGTCTGGATACGTGGATATTTGAAAATGGAGAACTGAGAGAGAAGGGTGCATTTTTTGGACTATTGGAAAGGAAGACGAACGAAAATAGGCAGAATATTGGAAGGTCATCGGATACGGAAACACTTGGGAACTGATCAAAGTTGAGTGCAGGAGATTTGATAAAACTCACATGACAAGACTACATACTGGATACAGAGATTTTCTGATACTTAATGAGGATTGATTAGGATAACGTAAAGAGCATCAGAGTATATCTCGTGATCAGGCATTACTGCAGATTTTGGGTCGCCTTCTAAAACTCCGTGAATAAGAGAAGGAATATTGAGTTATCAGGCAACACATTGTGGGGAAATATAACCTTGAAAGCCCTGAGGACGTCCCATCAAGGGACGAAATGCGTCGGCTGTCGAAATTGTATTGTGAACCATGAAAAACTTTCTATAAGAATAAAAGAAATCAATGAAAAACTAAGAAGACGTCTCTACGGAGAAGAATTATTGTGAATTTTGTGTCATATATTCTTTTACGTATGCATGATTAGTACGCTCCTTCCTAGTTTGAAATTTTAATTAAGTGGGGTATACTAAACCTCCAAAATGAAATTATAATAATGTCCCATAACACAAAACTAATACAAAAAATATAAAATGATTATCACACTAAAGGTATAGGATAACAATATTCAATGTCCACATAATGACAAGATGAACAAACAACACATGACATACAAAACTCGTGCTAGACATAAAACATGGAATATACACAAGTTAAAACAGGAATAGTGGCTTGATTCATCATTTTAAACTTAATCACAAAATGTTTACCAATTTAGTGGCTTAAATATTATTTCTCAATAATCATAATAATTATTTTAATACATTGTTAGTGTGCTAATCATTTAAAAAAAAATTGTATTAGTTCTGTGTTATGAGACATTGTTATATTTTCATTTGGGAGATTTCCTATACCTTTCAATATAAATAAAGTATGTGTATTTCTTCACATGTTCTTTTGACCTATATCTTGATATTGTAACCATGTTTTCGTATTGGTTGCCAAGGGGTTAATTCTTTGCATTGTTGTATGTACCACGTACGTTACAGATTATCGGTTTGTGGTGATTGTTTACGTTGCTTGTCATGACGGGGAGGGGTTTAAAACGGTGCCTCTAACATGTCAAGCACAAGCACTCTGGTTGTTATCTGCTGCCACTCGGTTGGGCTTGTTTTAGCTAAACTTCGTTATTCTTTTATTGTTGAAGCGAATGGTTAGTCCAATCCATTTAAAACTGCGATGGGTGCACATCAGATTTATGGTTACATTCTCGTTGTATATGATGTCTATAAAGTTAGGGTCCAGGAGGGAACAGGGTCGCTTTTTAGGTTTTGCCTGGCCATGCGCTTTGCGCATGCGCCAAAAAACCTCTTGAGTTGTGTGTGTGGGTCGGGATACGCCCCCTCCTCCGATTGGCTAGCTCCATAAATGGAGGCTAGCCATTGGGAAAGGGCTCCGTCCGTCAATCTCGGACCAGATTCGGGGGCGTTCCCGAGATTCTTTGGCTTTTGCCGACGTCACGCGACGTCAGCCAAAAGCCGGGAACGCCCCCGAATCTGGTCCGGCATTGCCGGCACCTGCCTCTGCCTTCCTGCTCGGGACATTGCACAAAAGTCGCTCGATAGCCCCTCCCTCCCGCTCCGTGGCAGCCCGTCTCCCTCCCTCTCCTCAGGCCGGCCAGCCGAAGGAAGCAGCCGTCCGCCTCCAGCCAGGGCCGCGCTGGGATTGGCCCAGCCGGCCGAGCCTCCACCACGTCATCGGGAGGAGGAGTGGAGAGCAGGAAGCAAGAGATCTGCCGGAAGATGTCCAGGTGAGTGCTTTGTTTTTTAGTTTGTTGCTTTGTCCGTGTGTGTGTGTCTGTTCCCGCCCCTCACCCTCCCGCTGTCAGTGTGTGGCCGTTCCCGACCCCCCTCCCGCTCTTCGTGCCTTTCCGCCCCCCCCCTCCTCCGTTTACCTCGTGTGTGGCCGTTCCCGACCCCCCTCCCGCTCTTCGTGCCTTTCCGCCCCCCCCCTCCTCCGTTTACCTCGTGTGTGGCCGTTCCCGACCCCCCTCCCGCTCTTCGTGCCTTTCCTCACTAACCTTTCTCTTGTACCCGCTCGGTGCACTCTTGTGAGGACCCCTCACAACACCGATTCTGCCGAGACCGGCCCTAATCATGCGATCTGCCGTCTGAAACCAGCTCTCCCTCACTAACCTTTCTCTTGTACCCGCTCGGTGCACTCTTGTGAGGACCCCTCACAACACCGATTCTGCCGAGACCGGCCCTAATCATGCGATCTGCCTCCTCCCGCCAATCACACTTCAGATGCCAACCCCATCTCAGCCCTACCCAGAGATCCCTCGAGACAACACCCTGCACGGGACCTTCGCCCACCTAACCCTCAACTTCTCCCTCCACCAGTTCTGCCACCTTCTCTCCCACTGTGCCCCTCCCTGCCCGCCGAAGGTTCATGGTGGTCGCCGAAGCATCGCGGAACATGCAGGAAGTCGAGTGCGCTCCTCTTTAACAAGAAAGTTGTGAAGCCCGAAGCGTTCCTGTGGGGTGTATTCCGAATCGACGGGGTTCAAGATGCCGCCGCCGCCGCCTCCTCTCTTCCCGATGGGGGCGTTCTCACCCGACCGGTGCCTAAAGGGGGAGATGTCACGGCTGCTCTCTAGAGGACGCCCCACGCCATCAGCTGACCTCTGCATGGATGTACATTGACCCGAGAAGAGGGCGCCGAGGATGACCTAGTCTCCTGTGGGTGCACGGTGTAGCCTGTCGGAAGACTTTATGCCCACCCTGCAGCATGGCACCTGTTCTGGGGCACCCGACAGTGCCCGAGCCCGAAGAGGGCACATGGTAATCATGCCAAAGCATGTGTTCAACCGAGGAAAGGCAGAGCAAGCGTGGGCAAAGGTCAAAACTGACAGATTTCTCAACGTGGACATGTGATTTACAGGTGATACAGAAGCCACAACACTCATTTACAACCATACACAGAGTGCCTCATGCCACCTCACCCCCTCTGTGCCAGCCTGTCTCCGAAGACACCCCCTGCTTGTTAATGAATGGGGCCGTGTGTTTTACAGGTGGCACTGAAGCCAAGCCCCCCACACGCACACGGCCACATAAACAACCCTCTGCTTGAAGGGCTGTCTGTCTGTGCCAGCCTCTCGCAGGACGGCTGCTCGTGAAAATGTCTCACTATGTTGCTAAACGTGTCCCTGCGATCTGAACACACATGGAAGCGTGCACTCCTGCCTGCATGTGTGTCTTCTCGGGTCAATGACCCTGCGATTCAAACGCACTTGGTGAAATTTAATTATAGCATCCCATGTGCGCTTACAGGCATTTGCATGAAAAATCCCTCGGTATGAATAAATACAAGCTAGGAAAAGGACCGTGCATTGACTTTCACCCGCCTTTGTCCCATTTCAATTTACAAATGTGGGAGAAACTTCATTGTTTGAAGGGTGCTGAGAAAGGAACGACGTAATTTACATTGCAAATGTAAATGACACCCATAGCGGATTCCGAAACCCTGTGCGACCTGTGATGACCGTGACGATGACACCGACGGTCAGGTAAGCTGATTGCATGGAGTACGGGAGGTGGTTGTGTGCACTAGTTTGTAGGTAGCAACTTATTATTCCCCTTTGAATAGACGCGTAAGAAGGAGCTTAAGCGTCAAGAGATTGAGAATAATATTAGACCAAGAGTCCACTGTCCCAAGAACGCATTATTGCCCCAATCTGAGTTTAGATGAAGAGCGATTTTTCATTTGTAATAGCACACGTGCAGTTACAGGCCAGTATGGGAATGTTTTTAACGTTTATACAGAGCAGGATGTTGCTGGAAGCAATACACGTCCAGATAGAAATCGGGACGTACTTAATAGAGAATTAATAGTTATAAAGATCGATGACTCATCAAAATAAAGAGCTTATAGTAAATTGGGTCATTTGGTACCAAGACCAGTTACTACTTAACCCAGAGTGCATTATACCATGCATAAATGCACACAAATCAAAAATTAAAGAGACATAGTGTAAAATTCTGTTGTAAATAATGTGCTCAGGTATGTGTGTATTTGGTAAATTGTTATAATAAGCTAGAAGACATTAGGAGAGGCAGGGCTTCAAAAAACATGATGTGTTGCTCTGCTTTTTAGGTTTTGACTGTTCTGTTTAAGGAAAGCAAAACAAGTGATGGGTCGACTTCATGAAATAATGTCAGCCACCAGTAATCGTGTGCCCCTGTTGCCTGCGTGTGCCTCCGTGTGCCCCTGTTGCCTGCTTGTACCTCCGTGTGCCCCTGTTGCCTGCTTGTGCCTCCGTGTGCCCCTGTTGCCTGCTTGTGCCTCCGTGTGCCCCTGTTGCCTGCTTGTGCCTCCGTGTGCCCCTGTTGCCTGCTTGTGCCTCCGTTTTCGTGCCCCTGTTGCCTGCTTGTGCCTCCGTGTGCCCCTGTTGCCTGCTTGTGCCTCCGTGTGCCCCTGTTGTCTGCTTGTGCCTCTGTGTGCCCCTGTTGCCTGCTTGTGCATGGAGTACGGGAGGTGGTTGTGTGCACTAGTTTGTAGGTAGCAACTTATTATTCCCCTTTGAATAGACGCGTAAGAAGGAGCTTAAGCGTCAAGAGATTGAGAATGATATTAGACCAAGAGTCCACTGTCCCAAGAACGCATTATTGCCCCAATCTGAGTTTAGATGAAGAGCGATTTTTCATTTGTAATAGCACACGTGCAGTTACAGACCAGTATGGCAATGTTTTTAACGTTTATACAGAGCAGGATGTTGCTGGAAGCAATACACGTCCAGATAGAAATCGGGACGTACTTAATAGAGAATTAATAGTTATCAAGATCGATGACTCATCAAAATAAAGAGCTTATAGTAAATTGGGTCATTTGGTACCAAGACCAGTTACTACTTAACCCAGAGTGCATTATACCATACATAAATGCTCACAAATCAAAAATTAAAGAGACATAGTGTAAAAGTCTGTTGTAAATAATGTGCTCAGGTATGTGTGTATTTGGTAAATTGTTATAATAAGCTAGAAGACATTAGGAGAGGCAGGGCTTCAAAAAACATGATGTGTTGCTCTGCTTTTTAGGTTTTGACTGTTCTGTTTAGGGAAAGCAAAACAAGTGATGGGTCGACTTCATGAAATAATGTCAGCCACCAGTAATCGTGTGCCCCTGTTGCCTGCGTGTGCCTCCGTGTGCCCCTGTTGCCTGCTTGTACCTCCGTGTGCCCCTGTTGCCTGCTTGTGCCTCCGTGTGCCCCTGTTGCCTGCTTGTGCCTCTGTGTGCCCCTGTTGCCTGCTTGTGCCTCTGTGTGCCCCTGTTGCCTGCTTGTGCCTCCGTGTGCCCCTGTTGCCTGCTTGTGCCTCCGTGTGCCCCTGTTGCCTGCTTGTGCCTCCGTTTTCGTGCCCCTGTTGCCTGCTTGTGCCTCCGTTTTCGTGCCCCTGTTGCGTGCTTGTGCCTCTGTGTTGCCCTGTTGCCTGCTTGTGCCTCTGTGTGCCCCTGTTGCCTGCTTGTGCCTCCGTGTGCCCCTGTTGCCGGCTTGTACCTCCGTGTGCCCCTGTTGCCTGCTTGTGCCTCCGTGTGCCCCTGTTGCCTGCTTGTGCCTCTGTGTGCCCCTGTTGCCTGCTTGTGCCTCTGTGTGCCCCTGTTGCCTGCTTGTGCCTATGTGTGCCCCTGTTGCCTGCTTGTGCCTCCGTGTGCCCCTGTTGCCTGCTTGTGCCTCCGTTTTCGTGCCCCTGTTGCCTGCTTGTGCCTCCGTGTGCCCCTGTTGCCTGCTTGTGCCTCCGTGTGCCCCTGTTGCCTGCTTGTGCCTCCGTGTGCCCCGTTGCCTGCTTGTGCCTCCGTGTGCCCCTGTTGCCTGCTTGTGCCTCTGTGTGCCCCTGTTGCCTGCTTGTGCCTCTGTGTGCCCCTGTTGCCTGCTTGTGCCTCTGTGTGCCCCTGTTGCCTGCTTGTGCCTCTGTGTGCCCCTGTTGCCTGCTTGTGCCTCTGTGTGCCCCTGTTGCCTGCTTGTGCCTCTGTGTGCCCCTGTTGCCTGCTTGTGCCTCCGTTTTCGTGCCCCTGTTGCCTGCTTGTGCCTCCGTGTGCCCCTGTTGCCTGCTTGTGCCTCCGTGTGCCCCTGTTGCCTGCTTGTGCCTCCGTGTGCCCCGTTGCCTGCTTGTGCCTCCGTGTGCCCCCGTTGCCTGCTTGTGCCTCCGTGTGCCCCTGTTGCCTGCTTGTGCCTCCGTGTGCCCCTGTTGCCTGCTTGTGCCTCTGTGTGCCCCTGTTGCCTGCTTGTGCCTCTGTGTGCCCCTGTTGCCTGCTTGTGCCTCCGTGTGCCCCTGTTGCCTGCTTGTGCCTCCGTGTGCCCCTGTTGCCTGCTTGTGCCTCCGTTTTCGTGCCCCTGTTGCCTGCTTGTGCCTCCGTTTTCGTGCCCCTGTTGCGTGCTTGTGCCTCTGTGTTGCCCTGTTGCCTGCTTGTGCCTCTGTGTGCCCCTGTTGCCTGCTTGTGCCTCCGTGTGCCCCTGTTGCTGGCTTGTACCTCCGTGTGCCCCTGTTGCCTGCTTGTGCCTCCGTGTGCCCCTGTTGCCTGCTTGTGCCTCTGTGTGCCCCTGTTGCCTGCTTGTGCCTCTGTGTGCCCCTGTTGCCTGCTTGTGCCTATGTGTGCCCCTGTTGCCTGCTTGTGCCTCCGTGTGCCCCTGTTGCCTGCTTGTGCCTCCGTTTTCGTGCCCCTGTTGCCTGCTTGTGCCTCCGTGTGCCCCTGTTGCCTGCTTGTGCCTCCGTGTGCCCCTGTTGCCTGCTTGTGCCTCTATGTGCCCCTGTTGCCTGCTTGTGCCTCTGTGTGCCCCTGTTGCCTGCTTGTGCCTCCGTTTTCGTGCCCCTGTTGCCTGCTTGTGCCTCCGTGTGCCCCTGTTGCCTGCTTGTGCCTCCGTGTGCCCCTGTTGCCTGCTTGTGCCTCCGTGTGCCCCGTTGCCTGCTTGTGCCTCCGTGTGCCCCCGTTGCCTGCTTGTGCCTCCGTGTGCCCCTGTTGCCTGCTTGTGCCGCCGTGTGCCCCTGTTGCCTGCTTGTGCCTCCGTGTGCCCCTGTTGCCTGCTTGTGCTGTGTGGGTGTGTGTGGAGGGCTCTGTGCAGCGCCTTGAGACCCTACGGGTGAGTAGTGCGCTCTACAAATGTCATGATTGATTGATTGATTGTGTGGCTGTGTGTGTGGGAAGCTTTGTGTGGCTGTGTGTGTAGG
Source organism: Lissotriton helveticus (assembly GCF_964261635.1). Lineage (NCBI taxonomy): Eukaryota > Metazoa > Chordata > Amphibia > Caudata > Salamandridae > Lissotriton > Lissotriton helveticus. The sequence goes on along the minus strand of NC_136069.1, from coordinate 1,239,960,257 downwards.
AAGCTTTGTGTGGCTGTGTGTGGGGGGGCTTTGTGTGGCTGTGTGTGTGGGGGCTCTGTGTGGCTGTGTGTGTGGGGGGCTCTGTGTGTGTGTGGGGGGGGGCTCTGTGTGTGTGTGTCATTTGCGAGAGATAAAGCTAGTGGCATTGTAAATGACAATGCCATTTATTTATGTTAAAAAAACATAAATAAAAATAATGTCGAGAGCAATGCCAATAGCTCTAACTTTAACAAAGGCAAAACCATTCTATGTGGGGTGATGACCCGCCTCTGTCTATCATTGGCTAGCTCCATAAATGGAGGCTAGCCATTGGGAGACAGAGGCTGTCAATCGCGCTTTCTCACGAAAACGCGATTCGGGGGCGTTTCTGGTGCTTTTTTTAAGCCCCGCCCCTTTGTCCCGGGCCGCGCTGCGATTGGCTGCCGGCCCGGGACACCCCCGTGACGTCATCCCCGGGCCGCGCTGTGATTGGCTGCCGGCCCGGGACACCCCCCTGACGTCATTCCCGGGCCGCGCTGTAATTGGCTGCCGGCCCGGGTCCTGACTTGTTTTATTTTAGGAAGAGAGGAAGTAGTGCACGGAGAATCAGAAAAAAAGATGTCATTCATCACACTGGAAATTCGTAGTTTTATTTTTGTTTGTGCCCAGGTTTACAATGCCTACTTGGAAACGATACATCTCTGGATGTTTCCACAAAATACCAGAATTCTTTGGTACATCGCAGTAGAAGCTGCTGTTCTCGCTTCATGAAGGGCCTACAAGATTGTGTGGACACTTGCTGTTTCACTTTCCATTTATCTGCGGCGACTTGCGGTCCATTCTTTATCAATTCTTAATTTTTTTCCCTCTCATGCTCCTTCGCCCTGTTTGCTCGGCCCTCCGTTGCCGTGCCTCTCCATTGCTTTCCGTCCCTGGCCTGTTTATTCGCACCTCTCACAAGCCTCCTGCACAGCGGCGAACATGTCGCTGTGATTTAAAGTCCCAACCAACGCCGTTCGCCTCGAGTATCATTCCCTCCATCAGAGGCTCTGACTGATTTCCACAAGGCCTCGCGCGACAATATCTACAAACGCGGGCCTTGTTGCAAAGACGTCGCCTCGCGCTGTGTGAACAGAGCCACCTTCAAGTGTGTGCATTATGTGAGAGCCTAGTGGCTTGCTGGAGACACGCAGCAGTTAAACGCGCACGGGGCTCGGGTGTCGAGTTTTTTGGAGCTCATTGAAGTATCGAGCAAGAACAGAAACTAGCCTGCGTTTCCCCGGTCTCGCCTTTCGCAGGCGTAGAGATGCCCTCCCGGAATCTGCTAAATAATTGCAGCTGGCCCTCAGAGTGTCTCGTGGCGTCTTCTCTCGCGGCCCTGCGCACGTGCTCTTGCTGATTCAGACCGAGGCCGTAAGTGATATTATTACCTGCGCCGGCGGTCGAATGTCTGGCCAGCCGGCCTTTCCCGGCGCCTCAATAAATAATGCTGCAAGTTTACTTTTCAGGTCAGAAGGGGCATGATCAATAACGAGGCATGTACATTGTGTATGGTGTCAAGCGTGATGCAATGTATTCTGCAAAACTGCTACTGCTACTTATTTACCTTGACCACTGGCGTTTTCTTTTCTTTGAGTTTACAGTAAGGGGTTCTTTTTAATGTGTAACAGTCTCGCTGGGGTACAGGAAGTATGGAAGAAAAGGCCCGTCAATGTCAAATGTTTTCTAATATTTAACAAACTGCTAAGGCTTGCAAAATGAATTTTACAAATATTTCGAAGTATATCAGCAGTAAGTAAAGTTCAAATGAAGCTCGTTTTTGTGTGATTCCGAACTGTGATTGTTACAAAGATTTTAATGGGTTAAAAAAAAAGACACTTTTTCATATGTGATGCACAAATGATAAATATGCGCCGAAAATCGATTTCCACGTTTTAGCCTTTATGCGCCACTCAGGGTTAGCAGTAAAGCTACTTGACTGAGGCAATTTAGTGTCCATTTGTGCTCTGTGTAAAAGGCAGCACCCTTGCACACAATGCTTTAGTCATACACTTTGCACAATGGGCTCCCGACCCGCCCACCATTCACCTGTCCAATAGGTGTGGTATGTGCAACCCACATAACTTTACTGACGTATCATTGATGGCAGCACACCAACTCTGAAAATAGTTGCAATGCCACTAAAAGATGCTGTCAATGCCTTTAAAATCACATTGGTTTATTATTCATAGAAGAGTCAGTTTGCCATATTTCACCTATAAGACTGATTGTAAGTAAATGACAGCAGTTATAGAGCACAGAGGTTCATATTACCGGTATCTTGGCCCTATAGTGTCTTGCCCTATCCCTCTCCCACTATATAGTCTTGAAACTAGAGCCGTAAGCTGGTTCTTGGAGGTCTAAAGCTAATTTCTGGGAAAGAGCCAAGTTTTTAGTTTTTTCTCTAAAACTATTCAGATTTCCATTAGCCCAGATGGACGCTGGGATCGTATTCCACAACTGGGCAGCCTTGATATGGAAGGTCCTTTCATCCGCCCTGTCTTTCCTATATTTTTATACAGAGACCCAATTGGTCGTTACTGACTGTAGGCCTGTTCCTCTGTGGCCTATAGTAACTGAATTTCCTTTGCAGCAGCGCTGGGCCAGTTCCCTTTAGTGCCATATAGACTATGCACATTGATTTGAAGATAATCCTCTCTTTCACTGGTAGCCAATATAGCTCTCTCAGTGTCGCTGTGGAGGAGTCATATCTCGATTTATTCACAGCAAATTTGCTTCAATTGTCTGGACCATATACGGTCTCATGATCAACTACTCTGGGGCTCCCAGGAGAAGGGCATTAGTTTAAGTCTGCTCAGAACTGTGCCCAGAATTGTGCCTTGCATTACTAATCTCGCTGGTGGCTGAGTTAGCATAGACACTATTTTCCTCAGGTTCCTTAGAATGCCAAAGCCTGCAGCTGCTGTTTTATTAACATGGGCCTCCAGTGATAGTTTCTCATCCACATATACCCCAATATTGCGCACACCTTGTGATGTCTCCAGGTTCCTTGTGTTGGACCAAGGCCAGAAGTTAGCGGGAATGAACAGGGATGTTTATAAGGGGAACAGCATAAACATTCTGTCTTCATTGAATTTTAAACAGTTATTTTTAAGCCATCTAGCCACTTCATGTAGAAAAGAGTGGAGTACTGCTACGGAGTTATGGCTATTCTTGTCAAGGTACAGAATTAGCTGCGTGTCATCAGCATAATTCACGAAGGAAATCCCATAAAATCTGATCAGAGTCAGTAAGATGCATAGATATATATTAAAAATAATAGGGCTCTAGGCAGAGCACTGAGGTACTTCCTGTTTTTTTAAAACTCTAAACGAAAAGGGGGGAGTGAGATTGTCGGATATCTCTCCAATATGTGAGACTCAATCCAGTTCAAAATGGTTCCTTCCACTCCTGTCTCTAAGTCTGTGTAACAATACAAATGTTGTCCTTTACAATGCCAATAGCTCTAACTTTTGCAAAGGCGAAACCGTTGCATTGTAAATGCTTGTTACACTTTAGTATGCACTACACACTTTACCATCGACTATGCATCCTGCAGAACGATAGATATGTGGCCACGCTCTAAGGGCCAGATGTAGGAAGGCAAATACCGGTCGGTAACGGCCGATTTCGGCCGTTACCGACCGGTATTTGGAGTTTGGGATGTAGGGGCATGTTAAAATACAGATTTGGTAATTTTACCGAATCGGTAAAATACCTATTCGGTAAAATTACCGAAATTATATTTTGACATGTAGGTAGCACTGTATCCAGTGCTACTAGGGTTTAAGAATTCGTTATTTACCACCAACTAGAAGTTGCTGGTAAATAATGAAAACGCTTTAAAAAGCATTTTTTTTGCTTTTTAAACAGTGCCTTGTTGCAAGGGCATGTATGTCTGCAACATGTGCACCCATGCACAATTGAGGGGTGCAACAAGGTGTCAAAGTGACACCCTGCCACCCTTGAATGTTTCCCCCAATTACCGAATCGGTATTTACCAATTCGGTAATTGCCATTGGTTCCTATGGGCCTCAAGGCCCATAGGAATCAATGGCAATTACCGAATCGGTAAATACCGATTCGGTAATTACCGAAACTTACCGATTCGGTAATGTATTAGGTAAAATTACCTACATCCCAATTGCCAGTTCTTAAATACCGAATCGGTATGATTCGGTATTTAAGAATCGGTAATCAGGGATTACCTACATTGGGCCCTTGGAATTCTAATTTCCACTACTACTATTGGGGTCTTTCTAATCTTCCCTGCTCCTATGGGAAGCTCCCCCAGAGGAACCCCTTACTATACATGTGCACTTTATAACATAAATGGACATGCTCTAGAGTCTCTAAGGATTGCTGATATTACATGGGGGAGGTAGGGGGGAGGCCCCAGAAAAGATTTCTTTAGGTTCAAGCTTAGTGTTTTTTATTTTTACTTTTAATTTTGCACCTTGTATCATGTTTCATACTCCTGACTGAATGGTTATGTTAAATGGCTTGATGTATGCTCTTCCTTTTATGTTTATGGTTTTTATTAACTAATAAACTAAATTGGGGACACGAGACGACTGACCGAGGGCTGCCCTTCTTCTCCTCTCCTGAGGAGTTGCCGCTGACCTCACGCCACCTCTTGCCGCACCCGCTTTGCAGGTGCCGCTTCGCGTGTCAGCGAGGGGCTACTCGGCCATTGGGAGCAACGAGGAGGAGTGCCTGGGAGGCGGAGCTAGCGCCTGGGACAACATCGACCAGGAGCCCCTGCGCAGTGCCGGTAATTGCCGCCGTGCCCCCTGGACACCACGCCCCCGGCCCGTCCAGGTGAAAAGGTGGAGTCTCATGCTAAGCAGGTGGGACACCAAACAGAGCGTTACCTGCAGTTCCTGTGCTCGAGACGACTGACCGAGGGCTGCCCTTCTTCTCCTCTCCTGAGGAGTTGCCGCTGACCTCACGCCACCTCTTGCCGCACCAGCTTCGCGGGTGCCGCTTCGCGTGTCAGCGAGGGGCTACTCGGCCATTGGGAGCAACGAGGAGGAGTGCCTGGGAGGCGGAGCTAATTTACAACAAGGGGTGGTGAGGGACAGAGTCTCTGAATTAAGCAGAATACTCTCACCCAGTTCAAAGATCAGGGCTAGATCCAACACCGTTTTTTAGCTCATTGCACCATACCAGTTTCAGAACCTGGCTGTATGCAAATTAGTCTGTTCCTGTCCCAGTGCATGATGGGAACAGGGCAAACCAAACTACAAAAGCCAATTCTTACACTGGGAAGGAAACAAGCTTCCGGGGACCGGTTTCTGGCATTACAGCCGTCTTCGGCCCGGCTTGCTTGAATCCTGATGGTGCAATGAGCAAGGGACTCATGTCTGAGTATACCCTTCCACGCTTAGGGTGGACAAAATAATTTACAACAAGGGGTGGTGAGGGACAGAGTCTCTGAATTAAGCAGAATACTCTCACCCAGTCCAAAGATCAGGGCTAGATCCAACACCGTTTTTTAGCTCATTGCACCATCCCAGTTTCAGAACCTGGCTGTATGCAAATTAGTCTGTTCCTGTCCCAGTGCATGATGGGAACAGGGCAAACCAAACTACAAAAGCCAATTCTTACACTGGGAAGGAAACAAGCTTCCGGGGACCGGTTTCTGGCATTACAGCCGTCTTCGGCCCGGCTTGCTTGAATCCTGATGGTGCAATGAGCAAGGGACTCATGTCTGAGTATACCCTTCCACGCTTAGGGTGGACAAAATAATTTACAACAAGGGGTGGTGAGGGACAGAGTCTCTGAATTAAGCAGAATACTCTCACCCAGTCCAAAGATCAGGGCTAGATCCAACACCGTTTTTTAGCTCATTGCACCATCCCAGTTTCAGAACCTGGCTGCATGCAAATTAGTCTGTTCCTGTCCCAGTGCATGATGGGAACAGGGCAAACCAAACTACAAAAGCCAATTCTTACACTGGGAAGGAAACAAGCTTCCGGGGACCGGTTTCTGGCATTACAGCCGTCTTCGGCCCGGCTTGCTTGAATCCTGATGGTGCAATGAGCAAGGGACTCATGTCTGAGTATACCCTTCCACGCTTAGGGTGGACAAAATAATTTACAACAAGGGGTGGTGAGGGACAGAGTCTCTGAATTAAGCAGAATACTCTCACCCAGTCCAAAGATCAGGGCTAGATCCAACACCGTTTTTTAGCTCATTGCACCATCCCAGTTTCAGAACCTGGCTGTATGCAAATTAGTCTGTTCCTGTCCCAGTGCATGATGGGAACAGGGCAAACCAAACTACAAAAGCCAATTCTTACACTGGGAAGGAAACAAGCTTCCGGGGACCGGTTTCTGGCATTACAGCCGTCTTCGGCCCGGCTTGCTTGAATCCTGATGGTGCAATGAGCAAGGGACTCCTGTCTGAGTATACCCTTCCACGCTTAGGGTGGACAAAATAATTTACAACAAGGGGTGGTGAGGGACAGAGTCTCTGAATTAAGCAGAATACTCTCACCCAGTCCAAAGATCAGGGCTAGATCCAACACCGTTTTTTAGCTCATTGCACCATCCCAGTTTCAGAACCTGGCTGTATGCAAATTAGTCTGTTCCTGTCCCAGTGCATGATGGGAACAGGGCAAACCAAACTACAAAAGCCAATTCTTACACTGGGAAGGAAACAAGCTTCCGGGGACCGGTTTCTGGCATTACAGCCGTCTTCGGCCCGGCTTGCTTGAATCCTGATGGTGCAATGAGCAAGGGACTCATGTCTGAGTATACCCTTCCACGCTTAGGGTGGACAAAATAATTTACAACAAGGGGTGGTGAGGGACAGAGTCTCTGAATTAAGCAGAATACTCTCACCCAGTCCAAAGATCAGGGCTAGATCCAACACCGTTTTTTAGCTCATTGCACCATCCCAGTTTCAGAACCTGGCTGTATGCAAATTAGTCTGTTCCTGTCCCAGTGCATGATTGGAACAGGGCAAACCAAACTACAAAAGCCAATTCTTACACTGGGAAGGAAACAAGCTTCCGGGGACTGGTTTCTGGCATTACAGCTGTCTTCGGCCCGGCTTGCTTGAATCCTGATGGTGCAATGAGCAAGGGACTCATGTCTGAGTATACCCTTCCACGCTTAGGGTGGACAAAATAATTTACAACAAGGGGTGGTGAGGGACAGAGTCTCTGAATTAAGCAGAATACTCTCACCCAGTCCAAAGATCAGGGCTAGATCCAACACCGTTTTTTAGCTCATTGCACCATCCCAGTTTCAGAACCTGGCTGTATGCAAATTAGTCTGTTCCTGTCCCAGTGCATGATGGGAACAGGGCAAACCAAACTACAAAAGCCAATTCTTACACTGGGAAGGAAACAAGCTTCCGGGGACCGGTTTCTGGCATTACAGCCGTCTTCGGCCCGGCTTGCTTGAATCCTGATGGTGCAATGAGCAAGGGACTCATGTCTGAGTATACCCTTCCACGCTTAGGGTGGACAAAATAATTTACAACAAGGGGTGGTGAGGGACAGAGTCTCTGAATTAAGCAGAATACTCTCACCCAGTCCAAAGATCAGGGCTAGATCCAACACCGTTTTTTAGCTCATTGCACCATCCCAGTTTCAGAACCTGGCTGTATGCAAATTAGTCTGTTCTTGTCCCAGTGCATGATGGGAACAGGGCAAACCAAACTACAAAAGCCAATTCTTACACTGGGAAGGAAACAAGCTTCCGGGGACCGGTTTCTGGCATTACAGCCGTCTTCGGCCCGGCTTGCTTGAATCCTGATGGTGCAATGAGCAAGGGACTCATGTCTGAGTATACCCTTCCACGCGTAGGGTGGACAAAATAATTTACAACAAGGGGTGGTGAGGGACAGAGTCTCTGAATTAAGCAGAATACTCTCACCCAGTCCAAAGATCAGGGCTAGATCCAACACCGTTTTTTAGCTCATTGCACCATCCCAGTTTCAGAACCTGGCTGTATGCAAATTAGTCTGTTCCTGTCCCAGTGCATGATGGGAACAGGGCAAACCAAACTACAAAAGCCAATTCTTACACTGGGAAGGAAACAAGCTTCCGGGGACCGGTTTCTGGCATTACAGCCGTCTTCGGCCCGGCTTGCTTGAATCCTGATGGTGCAATGAGCAAGGGACTCATGTCTGAGTATACCCTTCCACGCTTAGGGTGGACAAAATAATTTACAACAAGGGGTGGTGAGGGACAGAGTCTCTGAATTAAGCAGAATACTCTCACCCAGTCCAAAGATCAGGGCTAGATCCAACACCGTTTTTTAGCTCATTGCACCATCCCAGTTTCAGAACCTGGCTGTATGCAAATTAGTCTGTTCCTGTCCCCGTGCATGATGGGAACAGGGCAAACCAAACTACAAAAGCCAATTCTTACACTGGGAAGGAAACAAGCTTCCGGGGACCGGTTTCTGGCATTACAGCCGTCTTCGGCCCGGCTTGCTTGAATCCTGATGGTGCAATGAGCAAGGGACTCATGTCTGAGTATACCCTTCCACGCTTAGGGTGGACAAAATAATTTACAACAAGGGGTGGTGAGGGACAGAGTCTCTGAATTAAGCAGAATACTCTCACCCAGTCCAAAGATCAGGGCTAGATCCAACACCGTTTTTTAGCTCATTGCACCATCCCAGTTTCAGAACCTGGCTGTATGCAAATTAGTCTGTTCCTGTCCCAGTGCATGATGGGAACAGGGCAAACCAAACTACAAAAGCCAATTCTTACACTGGGAAGGAAACAAGCTTCCGGGGACCGGTTTCTGGCATTACAGCCGTCTTCGGCCCGGCTTGCTTGAATCCTGATGGTGCAATGAGCAAGGGACTCATGTCTGAGTATACCCTTCCACGCTTAGGGTGGACAAAATAATTTACAACAAGGGGTGGTGAGGGACAGAGTCTCTGAATTAAGCAGAATACTCTCACCCAGTCCAAAGATCAGGGCTAGATCCAACACCGTTTTTTAGCTCATTGCACCATCCCAGTTTCAGAACCTGGCTGTATGCAAATTAGTCTGTTCCTGTCCCAGTGCATGATGGGAACAGGGCAAACCAAACTACAAAAGCCAATTCTTACACTGGGAAGGAAACAAGCTTCCGGGGACCGGTTTCTGGCATTACAGCCGTCTTCGGCCCGGCTTGCTTGAATCCTGATGGTGCAATGAGCAAGGGACTCATGTCTGAGTATACCCTTCCACGCTTAGGGTGGACAAAATAATTTACAACAAGGGGTGGTGAGGGACAGAGTCTCTGAATTAAGCAGAATACTCTCACCCAGTCCAAAGATCAGGGCTAGATCCAACACCGTTTTTTAGCTCATTGCACCATCCCAGTTTCAGAACCTGGCTGTATGCAAATTAGTCTGTTCCTGTCCCAGTGCATGATGGAAACAGGGCAAACCAAACTACAAAAGCCAATTCTTACACTGGGAAGGAAACAAGCTTCCGGGGACCGGTTTCTGGCATTACAGCCGTCTTCGGCCCGGCTTGCTTGAATCCTGATGGTGCAATGAGCAAGGGACTCATGTCTGAGTATACCCTTCCACGCTTAGGGTGGACAAAATAATTTACAACAAGGGGTGGTGAGGGACAGAGTCTCTGAATTAAGCAGAATACTCTCACCCAGTCCAAAGATCAGGGCTAGATCCAACACCGTTTTTTAGCTCATTGCACCATCCCAGTTTCAGAACCTGGCTGTATGCAAATTAGTCTGTTCCTGTCCCAGTGCATGATGGGAACAGGGCAAACCAAACTACAAAAGCCAATTCTTACACTGGGAAGGAAACAAGCTTCCGGGGACCGGTTTCTGGCATTACAGCCGTCTTCGGCCCGGCTTGCTTGAATCCTGATGGTGCAATGAGCAAGGGACTCATGTCTAGCTAGCGCCTGGGACAACATCGACCAGGAGCCCCTGTGCAGTGCCGGTAATTGCCGCCGCGCCCCCTGGACACCACGCCCCCGGCCCGTCCAGGTGAAAAGGTGGAGTCTCATGCTAAGCAGGTGGGACACCAAACAGAGCGTTACCTGCAGTTCTTGTGCTCGAGACGACTGACCGAGGGCTGCCCTTCTTCTCCTCTCCTGAGGAGTTGCCGCTGACCTCACGCCACCTCTTGCCGCACCCGCTCGCGGGTGCCGCTTCTCGTGTCAGCGAGGGGCTACTCGGCCATTGGGAGCAACGAGGAGGAGTGCATGGGAGGCGGAGCTAGCGCCTCGGACAACATCGACCAGGAGCCCCTGCGCAGTGCCGGTAATTGCCGCCGCGCCCCCTGGACACCACGCCCCCGGCCTGCAACGCCCCTTCATTAAGGATCATCCCCCGCGCAGCGGGACGCGAGCGGGACGCGAGTGGGATGCCGAGCGAAGCCCGGGCAAAGGGCGGGCAGTCTGTGGCAGTCCGGGGCTGTCAGAGGCTGGGCTGGGCCACCCCTCTGATATCAGCATCCCGCATAGCGCTGCCGGCATTTCTAACTCTAGCGTGAGTACTTGTTCTTCCCCCGTTCTCTGAACTAATGACCACCCGCTCAGGGAAAAACTTAAGGGGAGGAAGTGGAGGGTGCTCAATTGACGCCACAGGTACTATGGACAAATTCATCACCCGGGTTGCAGCCGTAATTGAGAAGGAAATAGTCATGACGGAGCGGCGGCTTTCCCTGGAGCTAAATCCATCTAAGAGATCCTCCTTGGGCTCTATAGCTCGAGCTAATTCTCCCATAAGTATTCCTGCCCAACCACCAACCCCTCCTCATATACATGAGGAACCCCGGCTTGTCTCCCTGAGGGCTAGCATTGATAGATTAGAAAACCTGGCTGCATTATCCACTCATCATCCTGAGGTTGCTAGCACTGAGGCCCCCCTCTCTATGGCTCCCCCTACTACACTATCTAGCCCTGTGACCGCTGTTCCTCCAGCAAGAACTCCTGGGCCTCTGGCAAAACTATTGACGGACCACAGGATTTCGGCTTTAGGAAAAACAAAAAGGAAAAGGAAAAGGACCATTAGCCCGTTCAAAGAGAGTTCCCTCAAACAGCACAAGAAATTGCGGAAACAGGGACCTAAGGGACCAAGCTCCAAGCAAACAACTAATTCCCCTTTTGTATTTAAGGGGACGGGATCCATTGCTGTGCACTTTAGTGCCACTCCCTTCTTAACCCCCCAGACCCCGTCTTCCTGTGCCCCGGTTACATTTGCTCAGATGGAGGGGCTGATGAAATCCCTGTTGTCTCCAATTGTTGATAGAGTAGCAGGGTTGGGAGATAGGCTAGACAGGCTTGAACAATCAACCCTGGACAGCTTTTTCTCCCTGAAAGCACTGATTAAACTCCGCTTTAAGTCAAGGGAGGAGGGTCAGGGAGGGAACCCCCCAACCAGTTCCACCTTGGTATCCCAGCTCGCCTCGCCAGCCACATCTCCTGTGACCAAAGCAACAACATCTCAGCCAGTAGACATTGCACTTGCAGCGTCACGGAGGGCTACCTCTTTGGATAGTATTGGTCAAGGAGCGCGAGCTGTAACAAGTATCCCGAGGCTCCCTAAAGTGCCGGGCCGGACTGAGATACCAGGGGGGAGCGGCCAAGCATTAACAAAGGGAACCCCTATAGGGTCGGGCAAAGGCAAAGCCACACCGCAAGCCCGAACTGTCTCAACCACACATGTAAACAATCCTCCTACGCGATTGCAAATACCAACACCTAACGTTGCTCATAAAGCCATACTCCCTAAAACTGCCCCTAAATCTCCCCCAGTAAACTTGCCCCCTGACTGCCACCCGTACGTTGCCGTCCTTATCAACGTTCCTACACTGAAGGCTGGCCATAACGAATCCCACCAGGCATTACTAAACAAAACTATGCACTGGCTCGAGTCCAATAGACCCCTAGCAAGGGGCCTTGATGGCCACATTATAGGAGCCAGAAGGGTGAACTGGGTGGGTTATGGACATAAGCTAATGGAAGGAGACTGTGTGGTGGTTAATTTTAGGGATAGCAGAGTAGCACACTCTATTTGCGACTCCAAACCTAATTCTGGGGGACAGGGAATCAGTTTAGTGGATCTAACATTCTTCTATCCAAGATAAGCCCCACCTTCGATTGGCCGAGATTTCGGCTTAGGGCAGAGTAACAGCACCAATCTCTTTGATTTTCCTGCTAAACCATTATTCTACCCTCAGGCCGTCTGGCAACCAACTGGGTGGAGACCTCCGGGATATTGAACTGATCCCAATCCTGGGAAGGCGGCCGGAGTTGGCATTCTTGGCGGCGACTCTGATCTGAGTAGGCTGCATGTCGCTTCAGCTACACGCCCCACGTGCAGTGAAATCCCCACTCCCATGCATGAGAGAAGCCAGGCCAGAGATGAGCAGGAAGGGGTGGGTACTCTAGTGCTCCAGGAATCCGTGGTGGGTGAGAGTGACCTTGTTTCCGGCGATGTTACAGCTGTGACGGATCCAGTTCTTAGGATTTTCAGCTGGAACATCGCGGGAATTGATAGGAAGCTGGAGTTGCCTGAGTGGAGTGCCCTTGTGGAGGGATATTCCATTTGTATTTTTCAGGAGACATGGGCCCTGGAGCCCTGTCACAAGGTGGGTTATTCGACGCACTTTGTCCCCGCCGTTATGTCCAAGGCAGGGAGGGGGCGCCCCTCGGGGGGCCTACTCATTTGGGTTGCAGTCTCCCTGGACTGCAGGGTGGTGGAACGTCCCACAAATTCTCCTGACATCCTCAACATTGAGCTGAAGGATTCCCGGAGCCGTCTCCTCCTAGACATTTTCAATGTCTATGCTAGAGGTACAAGGGGGGGAGCTCAATCGCCCACCGTTGCACTCCTGGAAGACCTGCTAAGACAACGGCCAAGGAGCTCGAGCACTATGGTGACGGGTGACTTTAACTGTACGTTCGAGCCCCTGGGCCTTGATGATATGTTAGGCATGGAGGAGGAGGATGCGAGAAGGGGGATTCCGGCCCTGGCCCTGCCCCCCATCAAGAAGTGGACGCCAGTGGCGCTACAGATCAATGCACTTAATCTGGAATTTGACCTGAGGGCGGTAAACGGGAGGTCCAAGTCTGACTTGCAGGGCGCACATACATATAATAGGCCCAATCATACATCGAGAATAGATTATATTCTTCTCGATGTATGCCTATGGAGCACCCTGAGCGACATGAAGATCATTGGGAGTACCGATAGCGACCATAATCTCCTGTCTCTCGGTTTGATTCCAGGGTGGCTAAGGGACAAGGCCAAGTCCCAACTACCTCCGCTGGCACCTAATATCCAGAGGTTCAATGTATCTAACTGTGGGAGGCGGTTAAAATGGTCTAAGATCGCCCTGTCCAGTGAGAAACTTTCTTCTGTAGGGGCCCTGCTGGCTGAGGCTCAGAGTAAACTGAGTCTATTGCCTAGTGCATCTAAGGAGGTCACGCAGGTCTTTTGTGCCCTAACTGGGGCACTGGGAAATCTCTTTGTCTCAACCAGCGGCGCCCGGGGTATGCCCAACAGGAAAGACCCCTGGACCAAACATGGTTGGTATACAACTAAATGTAGGTCCCAGAAAACGGCCCTGATAGAGGCAGTTAAAACCAAGTCCTCGATAGATGTTAGAACAGCCAGGAAGGACTATTCCCTGACGATAAAGGCGGCGAAAAAGGAGTGGGAGGAGAAGTTCTGGGAAGATCTTTTGGTTGCAAGTAAGGGAAAGATTGCAAGGGGCTTTTGGAGTCTGATTAGGAACAAGAATAGGCCAGATGGGTCCCTTGTCACTTGCAACATCCCTGCTCAGCTGTGGTACACTCACTTTGAGGCCCTGTATTCTCATCCTGAAGGGGCTCTTAGCGATTCCTTTTCCTTGGTGAACGATACAATGGTCAGTGAAATGGATGACTTCACTGAGAGGGAGGTGGAGGCTGTAATTAAGTCCCTGGTCCCATTAAAGGCTGCAAGCCGGACGGTATACCCGGTGATTTGCTCTGTGCCGAACCCAAGGCTTGGAGCAAATTGGTCGCCACGTTATTAAACGCAATCATGAGGGGCGCATTGGTACCTGATTCCTGGAAGGGGGCGAAGGTTGTCCCGATCTTTAAAAAGGGGTGTCGGGACAACCCCGCAAACTACAGGCTAATCAGCCTAATTGACTCTTCCCAAAAGGTGGCAGGGAAGGCGATTTTGGGGAGGGTCCTCCAATGGGCTGAGGAGCATAAGATACTGTCAGACTTCCAGGCGGGTTTCCGCTCAGGCACGGGGACGATAGAACAAGCATTCAGGTTGACCCTCCTGTACTGGAAGGTGGTGGTGCTGGGCAAAGGCAGTCTTTATTTGGCCTTTATTGACCTGAAGACTGCCTTTGACCTAGTACCAGGGAGGAACTTTGGAGGGTTTTGCAGGGGTTGGGACTACCCACCTACATCCTGTCGCTTCTTGTTAAACTCCATTTAGATAACTATGCACAGGTGCGGTGGGGCAAGGATGGGGAGAAAACCAACAGAATCCCAGTGCAAAGGGGCGTCCGCCAGGGTTGTGTGCTGGCTCCCACACTATTTTCACTATATGTGAATGGTGTGGTTGAGCATCTGCTTAAGGAACCTGCAGATGCGCCGTCCCTGGCGGGCACCCGGATCCCCTCCCTGCTTTTCGCCGACGACACCTTGCTCATTGCTAAAACACCGCAAGGTCTCCAAAAGCTCCTCACCCGTTTCCAGGAGTTCTGTTCCCTTAGGGGCCTTATAATTAATGTGGACAAGACCAAATTCCTTACTATGAACCCGCCCAAAAAACCAGGGCCACCTCCGAGTTTAAACACTGTCGCACTGGAAAGGGTCCCTGAGTTTGACTACTTGGGGATTCGCCTCAATTCTTCCATGAGCTGGTCCCCCCACATCAACAAGATGTTGCTTAATCTTAAAAGGGTGACTGGTGCCATACTCAGGGAACATCGTTCTTCCCCCAAACATTGCATCTCCCCAGCGATAGACATTTACAAAGCTAGAGGGGTTGCAGCAGCTTTGTATGGGGCGAAGCTGTGGGGATCCACAAACCTGGAGCTATTGGGTAAGGCTGAAAATAAATTCTTGAAAGAACTTTTGCTACTTCTACCAAGTACACCCACAGTCCCAGTGCTTCTCGACATGGGTTGCAAATCGATCATGGACCAGGCGCGATTGCGGCCTCTGCTTCTGTGGGCCCGCTTGTGGAGGGTTCCGGAGCTAGCCACCTACGCAGCGGGTCTGTCCGAGGTTATTGCAATGGAAGGATGGCATCGAATCAGATGGCTAAGAGACATTAAAAGCCTTTTGGTGGAGTTGGGCTTGGAAGAATGCTGGGCTACTCGCTCTGCCCCTCCGAAAGCCACCCTGAAAAAGATATACTGGGACTGGGTAGCCACCAAACTCATTTGCAATCCTCGCCACTGCAACTTGACAACAACATTCTTGAGAATCAAAGATGTAGTAGCCTTTGAACCCTACTTGGACTTAATTTCCATCCCCCTGGATAGGGCCCTTTATTTCAAACTTAGAGTGGGTACCCTACCTTTGGCTGTTTTGGTGTCCAGGTGGAAATCTTCAACCTTCCAGTCCTCAGCTCTTTGTGCGGTGTGTTCGACAAGGGTTGAGACGGTGGCACACTTCTTTTTTGAATGTCCTGACTACCGTGCCCCAAGGAAACGTTGGCTACTACCTCTATGTAGGCTCCTTGGCACAAGACAGCATCTGGTGGCCCTCCGCATTCTATTGACTGATACATCACCTCTTACTGTCTGTGCTGTTTCCAAATTTTTTAAATGGGCTTGGACGATCCGAGCAAAAAGGCTTTCCATTTCAATTTAATTCTATTTTAATTATTTATTGTATGTTTTCTATTTGACCCTTTTATCAATTATAACTGTATGATATGATAAGCCTTGAAATTGTAATTTGTAATGCATCGCTTTTAAGATATTTACGTATCGAAATAAAGCTTTTACAAACAAACTAAATTTCACAGTCCTTTGAATGGGGCATTGCTGATGCTTTGAAGCAAATGCTATGCACGTAACAAGACAGCATCAGAACATCTCAACACAGTGGCGTAACGAAACTTGAGGGGGCTCCCTGAAAAGTACATGGAGGGGGGGCACGCTCTGGACCCAGTAAGGAGCTCTCAGACCCATGGGCGGCTCCTAAATTAGGGCGGAGGAGCATCACCCCACTACTTTCTCACAGTGCGAGAAGCAGAAACATAAAATGGTATTTTAAATACCATTTTATGCTTCTGCTTCTTGCGTTGCGAGAAAGTAGAAGGGTATGCCTGGTTGGGGGCGGGGGGGTGGAGGACGGGGAGGAGTGGCTTGCTGGGGCTGACCAAACCAGTCATGCGTACTCTTCATTTTCTCTATGTAGGCTGCCTACATAGAGAAAATGGCCTCCCCATAGGCGCTGTCCCCACCAATCACAACGCTGCCATTGCAGCATGGTGATTGGTTTAGGGGAGGGGAGGGAGGCTGCCTGCTTCCTATTCCTGCCAGAGTCAGGAGAGCAGGAAAGCAGCAGGAAAACACAGGACCCGGTCCAGAGCGGAGGCGGCGCGTGACCCGGCATGGTAAGTTTGTAAAAAAATTTAACACCACCCCCCCGCGCGAACACCAGCACAATACCCTCACTCGCGAGTCATGCGAACGGCGACTGCTCAGACCAGAGGCCCGCTGCCAGTGCACAGTCCCGGAGTGGGCCCCCTGAAGCTCAGGGGCCCCCACACCACTGGAGCTGCGGGAGTTATGATTATGCCACTGTCTCAACAAGGCTGCTATGCTTTTCAACTGACTGGCGGAATGTCTCAGCAGAAGTTATATACTCTTAATCGAAGACTACTGGATACTCAGCAAGATTCTTTTCATTCGTCAACCATAGAACTTATCAGGATCGCTATACTTCACAGTGCAATAGTGATAGCTAGTTACAGCATGATGTCCCAATATTTGAATGTGGATGTTATGTGTCCTACTCGTGAACACCTCTCAGCTGGTATAATAGGTAATGACATAGTCTACACAGAGCAAAATCAGCATCATTTAAACTAAAGCACTGTACTGTTTGAGTTCTATTTGGAAACAAAGCAGGTAAAGCAATGGCCGCAGCAGGAGTGCAAGCTTATTTCACAAACACAGAAAAAGTACAGCAGCGACATTAGCAGTTTAAACTTCTCTGACACACATGCACATAGATATACAAAGAAAAAACAGTGCAGGAAACAGTAATGCTTCAGACAAGCATGAATGGTACAAAATCAATACAGACAGCAGCAGGATACGTAAACCAAGAAATAATGTCTTGTTCATTTCTTTGCACTTCTAATTTTTAGTTAGGTCCTTATTGTAGCAATGACCTGAATACACAGAAGGAACAATGAATATGTGAGCTGCAGTGCCCGATAATACCAGTGCTTTCTTATGAAAACTCCAGTGCACATGTGAGCCCATTTCCTAGCAGCCTGAGGCAGGGCCAGGCTGGAAACCTAAAGCAGCCCTGGCAATTTTGTCAGACCAGCCCCCCCCCCCCCCCCCCCGGGGGGGGAGGGGGGGATTTAGATGGGGGGGTTCAAGGGTTAAGCACTGCTACTTTTGTTACTGGGGATAACACTGCAGCACCGCTGCAACACCGGCCCCCAGTAAGAACATTGGCCCCTACTGTTAGAAAACCGGCCCCCACCCTTCGAGCTTCCCGGGGAATCGGCCGATGCCCGCTTCGGCTAGTCCGGCCCTGGCCTGAGGCTTTTTTATGTATGACGAGTGCCGATGTCATCAGTACAGAAAGTAAAAGTAAAAGGAGCAGTTCTGGTCGTCCTCAATTTGCTGTGTTTAGTGCTTGGGGGCCTAGCTCAGCACCCCGAGCACCGATTACAATGGAAGAGGTATCCCTGGAAAAAAGAGACTTTCCAATGATACCTCTCCCTGGTAGATCTTTGCCTGGGGATCGCTACAGGAGGACAATCCCCTAGTAAGGATCCACCAACTAAGCACCAGGGAGTTGGAGCTACTCCCAAGGTCGGGGTATTTGTTCACCCCACCCACACCCAAGGTCCTATACAATCTTACTACCCCTCTGGGGTGGATAGATTGGGGGCTTTACCTCAAATCCACCTGTCTCAGAGGGGTAGAAAGTCCCCTAGACACTATGGTTTGTTTTTAAATAAAAAATAATAATGAGATGCCGAGCCTGGCATTGAGCTTTACCCCCATCCCTGAAGGCCAAAATGTCTCTCGCCCATCTGGGGAGGGCAGATTGGGAGATTTGCACCCAATCTGCTCTCAGCAGAGATGCAGAAGGCACCCAAGAAAGTAGGAAGTATTTTGTTTTTAAACAAGAATGGGGTGGGGCCTGACCCATCCTGGCGTCGGGCAGCTTCCCACAACCCTAGTGCCCAAGCAGTCTTTCAACTCCATTTGGGGATAGGCTGGGGGACATTCTCAAATTTTCGTGTGAGCTTGGCCCCATAAAAATGTGGGAACACTTTGCACTTGCACCATATTACAGAAATAGTCACAGCGGGGAAACCTGTCTGGAGGCAAACTGAGTGTGTACCAAATAGAGTTAGTCACACCCCTTGGGAGGTGAGCACAGCAGTCACAGGGACCCCCCCTGAAATCCCTCTGCTAGCAGGTGAAGTGACATCCTGTACCCAGCTGCGGAGGATGCCTTTCCCCTGCTTCAAAGAGAGTCCCATAAAGCTCCAGGAAAAGGTGGAGTGGCTGTTTCAACCTGTAGCCCTGCCTTTCACTAATTGCTCTTCTATTCCTTTGGGCGTGATATTTGGGATAAAGTAGCGTTAGCTGAACATTATAAGGATATCTCAAGACACCTAGAAGGTCAGTGACCCCCACAGAGGAATGAGGCTGAAGGCTAAGCTCCTTTATAAGGTCACGGATGTCCAAGGTGACTTGCAATATCCTTTTAATGTACATCAGAGATTATTTTAGTTCTAATAATACATAGTCATACCATCACCCATCCCACAGCCTTCTTGCATACTTAAACGACTGGGGGTGGGATGCTAGACCATTTTGGCATTGGGCCTCAGGCTCCAGACAGTGTTTTTGCCTCCGGGGTAGGCAGTTTACCCCCCTCTCCCAACCCAAACGTCAAAATGTCGCCAAAGGAACTCCCAATTTCTACTCACTTGACAGGAGGAATGGTTGCAAAATTTGGGCTCTGGGTCAACTGGAACTCAGAGAACCATACCAACCTGCAGCATTTCTAAAACCTAGAGACCTAGGACAATCCAGTGTGGTGTGACGTGCATGAAACAATACATGCTTTCTTACCCAGAATGCCCTTCTAAAATTAAAAATATGCCTAAAACACCCAATTCCCTTTCTTTTCAGTAGTGATGGCAGCAACATTTCGGCATGGGATCGCCTTCAAAGCAAAGACTCTATCAATCCTCGCCATTTCTCAAAAGTCTTGGCCCAGGGAAATCCAGGGTAATATGACTTGTGAGGATCCCAGCATGTTGTCTTACCCAGAATGCTTTGCAAACGCCGACATATGGGTGAGAAGGCTCGTTCCCCATGTATATGTTGTAGAGATCACAGGCAGTTCCAGCCAATGCCCAAAGTCCCCCTAACCTGTGCTCCCACTCTTCTCCTGATAATAACGCTACACCTCCTATGTGTGGCTGGACCTAATGCACTTCACAGGAACAGACCAAAACTGTAATGATACGTAGACCACATAGACACTCGATTGACTTCACACAGTCCAAGTTTGACTGGTTCCTGACGCAGGCAATATGCCCACTCACACAAGTGGGGAACTGTTTTTATCAAGAGAAGTGCAGGAAAACTGAGTGGTAAGACATATGTCTTCAAATCTGTGATGTTTGCTAAATGTTTGATGTTTACGGGACATTATGGATATGAAACAGTGGGGGTATCAATGAAGCCACACCATCCTGGATTCCCTGGGTTACCTAGTTTTCAGAAAAGTCTGGGATTGGAAGACTAACACAGTTGTCTCCTGACCATGACACCAAGTACCTCAGCTACCCACATACCCAGAATGATTCAATTTCCAAGGTAAAAGCTTGCTGTCTCTGATTTGCATTTTGGGACCTTTCTTGGGACAGATGATGGACCTAATGGTCTTCACAGGAACAGACCAAAACTGTAATGATGTGAAGGCCACATAAACACTGCATTGACTTCACACAGTCCAGGGTTTGACTGGCTCCTGACACGGGCAGCGTGCCCGCCCACCCAAGTGGAGTATCATTGGTATGAAGAAAAGTGTGGGAACGCAGAGTAATAAAACATTTGTTATTATCTATTGACTCTTTAATTGCTCTCCTGTTTTGGCTTCCAAATGTCGCCCATTATGCAAGAATGAACATATTTTCCAAAGAGCCCTCAGAATCATAGGACATTATGAGTAACCCCAAATCAGAGTTGTACGAATAACCATTATTTCTGAACTCAGATTCTTAGGGCACATTTCAAAAGATGCATAGTTTTCCTTCATACCCGTATTTCTTTCATAAGATTTTACCTTTTGAATTGATGAATGGTCGGTACAGAATGAAAAATCATTATAAGCTGCAGCTCAGTTGATGGCTCTGGGTATTACTTGTTTATGGGCAGCCAATAAATGCTATATAACCCTGTGACTAGAAGAGTCCGATGGATGTAACAGTACATTGCTTTTGTAGAGCAGCCAGCAGGGCAACAAATTAATTTGAAAACATTGTCACTATTTCCTACTTACTTTTATTACTTGCTGAATTTAACATTTAGGAAATGTACAATTTTCCAGGTTCATTCATTGGTTTTACGTCTATTTCCCCCACAATCTACAACCATGTTGAAATCGCAAAAATAGGAGATGTGGTTAAACAAAAAAAAGGATTTTTACAAGTGTGCCTGTGCCAGAAATCTGGGAAGAGCGCGATCTTACCACAGCCAATCTTTTGTTGATACTACTTTCAGAAAGAATACACCCTTTATTGCATAGCACTTTTTCCCATTTAAAAAATATATATTTTGCTACAAGTTACCTTTTTTGTCGCATCCCTCTGGAGGAATTCAAAAATCCTCTATATCCTTAGAATCCCCAACATGTGGGCAAGCTGCCCAGATATCAAAAAAGGGTTCTTCACGGGTGTGGGAATCATCAGTATGTAAGGTTTTAAATATACACAAATGCGGTTCTCTACAGTGGCTCGCTGCAAAAGACGCATGGGTCTGCAGCTCCACGAGGCGACCCTGCTGTGCATGGAGCCAATAACACTGCTCAACTTGCTATTGGGTAGGAATGGTCCTGTGTTCCGAAGCAGTGCTGGCTTTACCGCAGTAAGGGCAAGTGTACCAGCACAAAATACACATTCACACACCAATAGGTAGAGGATGGGCAACTGCAGTTCAAGATTTAATTCAGGGTTCTCCAAAGTCAGTCCTGGCTCCATGTCAAGTTTTTAGCCTATCCTCATTTAGATAAATGCAGTTGTCTTAAAATCTGGCCTGGATATGGCCCTCCAGGACCAACTTGGGAGAACCCTGGTTTAATTAAATACATAGGAGGCTTAGGCCCACATGCATCAAACAGAATTGCATTCCCAAACGGTGCGAATCGCAAAATTCGGCCGTTTGCGAATGCAATTCTTTGTTTTGGGATGCATTAACCTTTTTTGTTATTTCACAATTTAAGAAATCGCAATTTGTTTGCGATTTCTTAAATTGCGATTGCATTTAAGAAATCGCAATTTTGCAATTTCTTAAATGCAATGCATCATTGAAAAAAAATTGCAATTTCGCAAATTGGAAGTGTTAAATTAGCATGAAGTCAACCTTCATGGTAATTTAAGAAAAGTTTCAAAAATGCACAAAAGTGCATTTTTGACACTTTCATTTTACACACATACTTGCCCTTGGGCATGTATGTGTGAAAAATTGACTGTATGTTACATTTCAGGGGTGCAGGGGGGGTCCTTTGGACTCCCCCTTGCACCCTAGAAATTACATTCTCATTTTGCGATTCCTTAATTGCGAATCGCAAAATGAGAATGCCTTCCCATTGATTCCTATGTGCCTGTGCCAGAAATCTGGGAAGAGCGCGATCTTACAACAGCCAACCTTTTGTTGATACTACTTTCAGAGAAAATACACCCTTTATTGCATAGCACTTTTTCCCATTTAAAAAATATATATTTTGCTACAAGTTACCTGTTTTGTCGCATCCCTCTGGAGGAATTCAAAAATCCTCTATATCCTTAGAATCCCCAACATGTGGGCAAGCTGCCCAAATATCAAAAAAGGGTTCTCCACGGGGGTGGGAATCATCAGTATGTAAGGTTTTAAATATACACAAATGCGGTTCTCTACAGTGGCTCGCTGCAAAAGACGCATGGGTCTGCAGCTCCACGAGGCGACCCTGCTGTGCATGGAGCCAATAACACTGCTCAACTTGCTATTGGGTAGGGATGGTCCTGGGTACCGAAGCAGTGCTGGCTTTACCGCCCATAGGAATCAATGTTAAGGGATTCCTTATTGGCGATTCGCAAAATTGGGAATCGCAAATAAGGAAAAATTAGAAATCGCAAAAATATATGCGAATTTTTGAAGCATAGGTATTTGCGATTTCTAAATTGCGATTCCTTAATTTTCGCAATTTAGGAATCGCAAATACCTACAATGATGCATGTGGCCGTTAGTACTGTCAGTGGCCGTGCAGCTTTCTTCACCTTAACAAAATGTGTATCTTAGGGAGTAGCAGGCCATGCTTCTCCTACTCTACAGAAAAGGTATAGCAGAAGCATCAGCAGGGATTAGCTTTCCTTACACATATGGAACAGGTGCAAAGCAGCCAGAAGCAATGCAAGGTTCACTCACATATGTGGCTCTGGTTTCCCATCTCCGCAGTACCAATTCTTATCAGCAGTATTTGTGATGCAAACCAGCATGGCAGCAGGCTCATACCTTATTCAGTGTGTGGGCCCGGATTAGTTTGCAAGCAATACCGCTTAGGCTCTCCCAAAAACACCCTCATTGTCATTGAAACTATAAACTCTTGCTTCCACCTTAGGACCGAGGTGCCCTACAATATGAACCATTTAGCAGTAACGGCTCACACAGAGCTGCATCTGTACTAAATCCTGAGGTGCATTTACCATGGGGTCGAACAATTTACCTTACCACAGGCATCCAGAAAAGTTGGTTCACCCTACAGAAATAGTTGATCATTCAATCACTCATTCAGGGAACACATATTAACATACGGTCTAACTATGATTAAGGCCCTAGTGGCTACCTCACTTTCACAATGTAATGAGATATTTTCTTTGACATTACTCTTCCTCACTAGGGCTGGAGGAGACTCTACCTTCCACAGCAGTAACCAGACCAGAAGTCAGCAGTAAGGAAGCATAGAATTAGTGAGCCAGTGTGAGGGTCCATTAGTCTCAAAGTGGGCGTTGAAGTCACCTCTGACTATAATAGCCATCGTTCTGCTGGCCTTTACTAAACATTCCCTCTGCTGTGCTATACCCACTGATTCCATACTTTGGCCCTGATTACGAGTCTGGCAATCCAAGGACTGCCAGACTCGCGGGGTTGCGGCAATGGCGGTCCAGCCACTGCCGCACTGGAGGTCCAACCGCCCTATTAGGACTCTGGCAGTCGGACCGCCGTTGCACCACCGCAACCAACAGGGAATCGCATTCACTGGTTGTCCCGTGGCACTCTGAGAGCCTCAATATGCTTAGTGGTACCCTGAGGCACCGCCAAGCATATTACGACTTTCCTCACCTCCTGCGGAGTCATGGAGGTTCTTACTCCATGTAATTGCTGGCGGTGAGGAAAGAAAGGGGACCCTACAGTGCCCCCTTTTGGCCTTGTGCATGGAAGTACATGCAGGGGGGGGCAGCTGTTGGGCTGCCCTGTAGTTTGCACCCCCAGTTCCTGCAAAGGAAGGAAAGCACAACATGGGGAACTGCTTCCTGTGCGCGAAGGTGCACTGGCGGTCCCGCTGCCGTGCTGTTTAAGGCTCACAATCACTCTTTAAACAGCACTGCAGCGGGACCACCACGCCGTCCGCCAGACCACATAATTACTTGTAATCTGGCGGTGCAGGGCGTGGCAAGTGATGTGCCGCCCGCTCCTGCACCGCCAAAAGTCGTAATCAGGCCCTTGATGTTTCTTGGGGTTTATTGATATCATTCCTGAAGGGGTTGTTGAGCTGGATCCCCTGGACCATGTTGGAATCTGCATGTCTATGGCAATGACAGGCTATGCTCATGGCTGGTTATCAGGAACTAAGGGGAATAGATGTAAACTTGGGAAAACTGGGTGTATGTATCAGTCCGCTTGTACACAGCACACAAAGCCATCAAGCAACACAACCAGGTTTTTACATCAACCCCAAAATAATGAAATACAGCTCTCCTCCTGTACACCTGCCATCAGTCTACATTCCACCCATGCATGCGTCCCTACCTTGCTCTGCCTTTTATACAACAAGGCATAATGATTTATTGTATTGTTTATTTTTTAACTCTTTTAGGTGTGTTTGTACTTTCTAAGATACATTAAACATAAAATAAACATATCACCATTAAAAGAACCAGGCCCTAGTTTGCAACGACTGTGGTGTGAGAAGTTGGCCTGGTATATGATGTTCACTATTCTAGTGAGCACCTTGCACCAGTCCAAACAACCCTTATGGCGATGGTTGTAAAGTCAACCTTATAGACCTGCTATCCTAGTGGTAGCATGGACAAAGCAGTCTTAGGCTAAACTCAAGAGGGCATGTGAAGCCAGCTGTTTTACCATATGTAACCCCTTTAATACCAAGTGAAAGGACACCACACAGGTTGTATATCAAAATATATATGTATTTATTTCTAACACAATCCTCTGAACTCTTTATGAGGTCAGAGGCACCAGCACATGACAAGTCAGTCAGTCAGTCAAAAATAACTTTATTGGGTTTTCACAAACCATAAAGCATATAAAACATATTTCATATAAAAAACTTTTTCAGTTCATAAAAAATTCTACTTAGTTCCTTTGTGGCACCGAGCCTTCAGTCTTTGCCCATTTTTATAAGTAAGCTTTCTACCGCTGCCATAAATTTTACCCCCCTACATATTAAAATGTTTGATGCGGCACCCATCCAACTTGTCGCCGCCTGTCTGCAGGTGCGGATATTTAAATCGTTAAAAACCCTTCTCAGCAGTTTCCTTCTTTCTGATTTCACAGATTTGCAAACACACAGCAGGTGGGTCAGAGTTTCAATGTGATATCCGCATAAACGACATGCCTTTGTTTGATGCTTATTTTTCCAGGTGGGCGCCAAGTCTAATGAACAATGATCTCCAAATCTGTATGCCACGAATCTCCTTTTAAAAGACAATCGGAAATGAGCTGCTAGATAGGGTTGTGGTCTTAGCTGTGTGTAAGAATTTATTATGACCCATGCGTGGCGGCGTCTTAGTAATCCCCTTTTATCCTCCACGAAGGATAATGTGTTTGCTTTGTTATTGCAAGCTTTTTTAAATGTGGACTTTTCCATCTTGCTGTTCCAAAGCCCATTGATCTCTAATTTTTCCAGTGCTATCCGCAGTTGGTCCCCCCACGTATTTGGGGATCTTTGCTCTAGTTGTTGTTTTATTTCCAACCAGCATAAGTTGTTCAAAGTTCCCGACTCTGCTGCTCTGAGTTTCCAGCATAGGTTTACCATGGTTGCCTTCCTTTGGAATTCCTGGTTCTGTAATCCGAATTCCAAGCGAATTTGTGCTGGCGAGGAACCTTTAAAAAGATTGAATACTGATTTATAAACCTTGGTTTGTAATTTGTTTAAGATGTTACTTTCTTGGCCATGCCAGGTTTCCAGACCGTAGGACAGGGTTGGTAGCAATTGGGCTGCCATGATTTTTAAAAGGTGTCCGTGTGAAGGGCTTTTCAGTTTCTTGGACAGTTGTTTGTAGGCAAATATTAAGGATTGAGCTTTTGCTGTGATCTCCTTTTTCTGCTCAACCATTGACAGATTTCTTGCATTCTGATGCCCAAGCATTTGTAAGCTCTTCTTTCATCTATTTGACAGTTCTTTGCATACCATTTGTAGTTTCCTTGTCTTGGGCCCACTAATCTTACCACCTTGGTTTTAGATTTATTCAATTCTAAACCTTGGGTGTCCAGGTAGTCTATCAGTTTGTTTATTGTCCTTTGCAGCCCTATCGGAATTTGACTTACCAGGACAATATCATCTGCGTACTGTAAGTATTGAACCGGCTCCTTTGCCAGATTCGGTGGGTGTCCATTTATTTGTTCTAAGTGACTGTGCAAATCTGCTAAGTATAAGTTAAATAAGCATGGCGAAAGGACGCAGCCCTGTTTTAGGCCATTTGTTATGTTTATGTTTGAAGAGACTCTTTGTCCGTCCCCAAGTTTAACTGTGGCCCATGTTTCACCGTATAGTGATTGTATTGCATTTATCAATGGTTGTGGCAATCCCCATGCTTTCAGTTTCTTCCACAAAAGGTCCCTCGGCACTCTATCGAAGGCCGCTTTTAGGTCGATGTAGCAAGCCACTAATACTCCCTTTTTCCTTTCAGCTTTTTCCGTAAGAATTTTCAAGGCTATTAGATTTGTGATGGTGCCCATTCCCCGTCTGAAGCCTGTTTGGAGTTTAGGGATGATGTTGTTTTCCTCTGTCCACTCTTGTAGATGTTCCAAAATGCATGAAGCATAGAGTTTGGCCTCTACATCGATCAGGGCGATCAACCTGTAATTCCCAGGTTCTGTTCTGATGCCGCTCTTATAAATTGGGTGGAACAGGTTACCGCTCCAGGACTGTGGGATCTTGTTGTCTCGGAAAACCTGGTTAAAAAGAGGTGTTAGATATTTTGCCCAAGCGTCCAGATCTCGTTTGAACAGGGCATTGGGTAGCCCATTTGGGCCTGCTGCTCCTTCCACTTTCACATTTTTTATCAGTGTTTTTATGCGTTTAACGGTTGTCAGAGTTTGATCATCTGCTTCCCAGCTAAACTGGATTTTTCCACTTTCAATAGTAGTACTAGTTGACTCGGGGTGAGATTCTTTTTCCTTTTCGTTCAGTAACCTTACTGCATCCGCCTTTTCTAGTCCTTGTTTGGGGTTGTACAATTTGTCAATGTATTCTAACCAAGTGTTTTCTCTTATTCCGATGTTATTTTGCTTTCCGTATCCTTTCATTAATTTATTGATTATACCCCAAAATTCTTTACTGTTTGGTAATTTGCTTGCCCACAGCAGATCTTCCCATAACTTTTCTCTGTATTTCCTTTTTTCCGCTCTACATTCCAACTTATAGTCTTTTTTCATTTTTTGAATCTTTCCGCTGTCTATTTTTTTCCCCATTTTAATTGCTTGCGCTTTTTGTCTTACCTCTTTAGCAATATTTATTTTTTTGTTTCTAAACTGTGTTGTGTACCATGGCTCTTTAATAGCCCCATGATTACCTTTGCTTATTGGTTTTGCCGAAAATGTATCCAGGAGTGCTTCACATGGATTTTCCCAGTTACTTAATAGTTGTCCTTCTGACTCCTCAGCCTTCTCTATGTGTTCATTCACCATTTTCATTATCTCTTCCATGATGTTTCCTCTCCATTTAAGGTTCCGTAAGTTGTATATTTCAGGCCATGCGACTAATGATGCTGCACACTCCTTTTGCTTGGTGTTTAAGTATAATACTGTCTCCTGAGGGAAATGATCGCTCTCAGGTCGTGTTCAGATGCAGAAATTGTCTACCCGGGGCGTTAGCTCTTTACTAATTATCGTATAATCGATAATTGATTGTTTTTTTCCACTGGAAAAGGTGATACCGGCCGGTTGATCTCCCTCCATGTTTCCATTTAGGATGACCAGGCCTAGTTTTTTCAGCTCATTTCGTGTATTTTGATTTTTATTCTTATTCTTATTCGTCTTTCCTCCTATCAGATTATAATTAAAGTCCCCTGATATAATCATATCGTAATATTGGTGTGTGACTTGTAGTGTTTTTACTAAGTTTATTAAGATTGACAGTTTCTCTTCTTTTTTGTTCTTTGCAGGGTGGATATATATGTTGAGGATTATTAGCTTATCTCCCACTCCTTCTCCTTGTGCAGGGGGATTTTCTTCCACTTTTATTATTTGGATCCAGTTTTCTCCGGAATCCATTTCCTCCGTTTTCCAGTCATTTTCTATTGCAGTATATGTGGACAGACCCCCTCTTGGGTGCCCATACTTGGAGGTTTTTTCCGCCATTATGTGGAATTCTTTGTAACCTTCCAAGTGCTTTGGTGAAGTGTTCCAAGTTTCTTGTAGCAATATTACTTTAAAGTTACTTAAATAGGTGAGGGTTTCTTGATCTTATTGCAATTCTTTAAAACCATGAACGTTCCAGGAGAAGATCATGGTCTTTTTCTCATTTTGATTTACAGCCTTATTGTTTTGTTCCCCCCTTACTGTGCTGTTATCTTCAGGATCGATGTGAGTTCAAGGTGAGGGCTAGCCAGGACCAGTCATGATTTCCCTCTGACTGGGTGGCTGTTTGCCTGTCCGTAATAATTTGCACGCCGGCTCCCCTGCATGTCTCTTGATTTGGTGACGTACTTCTGGCTCCTTTTAGTACCGTAGAAGAATTTCCCTTTGTTTTCAGAAACCCAGATGCCTCGTCATTTATTAGCGGGTATGGGTATTTAATTAACGGTGGATATGATATTATTATGCCCCAAGTTGCAAAGGTCTCTCTGGTGGAGAAGATCAGTTCCGTTGTCTCAATCGATGCCCATGTTGTTCTACTTACTTCCGAATCCATTTCCATGTTTGAGTGGACAAATTCTAGTGCCAAGAGATCAGACAATGGAATTTCCCTTAATTTTGGAATTTCTCTGAATAATCTCAGTATGTTACCCCTATTCAGTATGTCGTTTTTTCCCTTCGTTTGATATTCTGGCTTGAAGATTAGTTTACGGCCTGTTTCTGCTGGGTTTGATTTAGGTTCTTGATTTCCATTTTGTTCCCTTTTTTCCCTTGTCCTTTCCCCTGCCTTAGCGTTGATCGTGCGCTAGATGGTGGGCCATCCTTTTGACCTTGCTTTCGGCGTTGTGTCTTCTTCTTCATTTTGACGTCTATTCTCCTCCTTTATTCTGAACGTTTTTACTGTCCTGGTCTTTTCCATTTGTTTTTTCTCTGATAGTGTATTGCACGTCCTGCCTTTTTTATCCAGGGTAATTGATAGGTGGCAGTCTGTACTTGAGGATCTTTCTATGTACCGTCCGGGACTTTTTTCCCTTTTTGGCAAATTTGTTTGATCTTCATTGGTTATCCATTTGGTTATTGCCTCCTGGTGCTTGGTCTTTGAACCGTCCTCGTTTTTTGCTTCAGGTACCACTTTCTGAGATGTGCCTTCTATTTCCTGTAGTCTTGTTGTTTGTTTGTTATTATCCATTCTTATCACGTTTTCAGTCTCCTCCTCTATGTTAGTTTTTGTTTTTAGTTTTTCGACTGCTTTCCACCCTTTTATTACTTTTCTGTCAGCAGGTTCCGGTGCACACTGGTTGCTTTGCATAAATGTTTTGCAATCCCTCAAATTGTCTAGTGTGTATTTGTTTCTTTGGTGTTTTGCTGTGTTGTTGAGTCATCGACTGCTTGCTCTTGTGCACTGTTGTTAGTGTTTTGTGCAAAAATAGCATAATTTTGTTTTTTTCCCTGCTTTGTTTTTAAGTTGGCGTTCTTCCTGGCTTTCCTTGCTCGTTTGCGTTGTCTTTTGGTTTGATTTTCCAGTACACTTGGGGCGGCAGATGTAGTGTTTTCGCCGTGCCTATTCCCATTTTCATTTGTTATATTTGCCTCACCTTCCTTGGAGTTTTCTGCAGATTCCATGCTTTGCCTCCTACTTCTTTGTTTTTCGATCATTATAATTCTACCTATGTTATCTAAGTGCGGTGATTCTTCTATTTGTTTTCTTACTTGTGCTGCACGTAGGATCTCCGTCAAAATTTCTGGTAGACATGCCAGTTTATCTATTATTTTGCCGCACCCGCAGCTTTGGTCCAGTATTTTGTTTTTGTTTTGTCTGTCTTTGTTTATTCCATTACTTATTTGATCTGCAATTTTATCCAGCTTGTTATTGATTCCTGCAATGTGAGTTGCGATCAGGTTCATTAAGTCAACCTGGACATCCAATTTGTCCGATTGAAAATTTAATACAGTGATTGCTTGCTGTAGGCTTTTTAGTAACAAATCACTCCAAGTGGTTGTTTCTTTGTTTGTTGGTTGTATTGAGATCCCTGATATGGAATCGAACCCGCTTACTGATGAAATGGTGATTGGTGACTGTGTTTTTTTGTCTCCTTGTGGCGAATCACTTCGCCCCGTGTTTACTTCTTTCCAAAGAATGGGGCTAGGGGTGTGTCTGATGGGGATTGATACTGCTCCCCTTTCAACTCCCATTTCCTTTTTTTCCTGCTGATTTGTGTCTCTATGTTTTCCCGGGTTAATTGTCCCTAATTCCCCCTCCTTTTGCGTTTTAAATTCAAGCATCTTGATGAGGACTTCTTCCTCTGTTGTTAAAAAGGATCTGGACCAGTTTGTCTCTCGGATATTTCCCTGTTGTATAACTTGATCTCCACCTTCACTTTGTTCCCTTAACATATACCTTTGTGCAGTTTTTTCTTCCTTGCCTTTTTTCATGAGTAACTGTATGTTGAGATGTTGGTTTAGATGTAGGTTTGGGTGCTGGGACGTGTATTTGTGCTGTCGTTTTTAGGAGCCATTTTTTTAAAGCTGATTTCTCTTGAACCGGTCTTTCATCCTTTTCTTCTGGTGTTCTCCCTTCGTTTTGTTAGCGCTTTTCTGGTTGTCTCGACATTGCTTCTCGGCTTTTGTCTCCGGCTATTTTTGGTGTTGTCAAGTGTATTGGTTTTATGGAGGTTTGTAGGTTGTGCACCTCTTCTGTGTTTGCATACATTGCCGCCATCGTGTCTTTTAAAAATTGGAATTTGTGCTTTGGGTTTTTCCCACCGAACTTAAATGGCTCTGTAGCTGTAGTAGGGATCAAACTCTTTTCTTGTGGGTTGGAATCCTCTGTTAGCTTGCTCTTGTTTCCAGATTTGTTAGCTGCTTTTAATTGTTCCCGTTTTGTCACTCTTTTCTTATTTTTGTAAATGGGGGCTTGGCGAACTTTTCCTGAACGCATATCCCCAGTTCTCTACTCAGATTGGTGATACAGCTGATCCCGGTGGCTTATCCTTGCCCCTGTGTTGATTTTTTTGTGGCTTCCGCTGTTACGGCTGTCCCCCCCACTGCTGGGTGTACTTATCTCTCCAGTCAGGGATACTGAGGGCACTACTTCGCCTCACCACGCCTCTCCTCTGGACTCTCGCCTCTCTCGCAACTTCCAGCGCCTCCTCCCAAGCCTGTCTGCTCCTTCTGCGTCCTCCCGAGTGACTACTCCCCCACCGTGTCACCTCCTCAGCTACCAACCCTTACGCCAGGTGTGGCGCAGGGTGCTGAAGGGTGACTTGGGGCGTGACACACAACACAGGGTTGTGGCAGCTGCCTTCAGGGAGGGACTGCGTTGGTATGTTGCAGTGTCTTGTAGTGTCTGGCAATGTGGTGACTTTCTCTGTCGTATCTAGTCACTTACAATCAGACCAGTCGAGGTATAAAGTGCCTACTTGGATCCCTCTGTTGGGGCCTCAGGTCATGTTCTCCAACTATTTGCACACGATTAATTTGACAGATTTAACAGTTTTTTGTCTGGCAGTCCTCAGTAATTTTACTGTTGCCTGTGTTAAATGTTGTTGCTTGAATAGTGGCTTAAATGCTTTATTTGATGCTTAGTGTTTTAGTACTGCATTGGTCCCCCCGTAACTCTGCCGTGGTAGGTTTCCTGTTGGGCTATTGCTCGCTGCTACAGCTGCTGCTGCCTTCGACTCGCCCTTTTGCTAGCCAAAGTCCATGACCGGCCCTCGAGTCTGAAATGCTGGCGGGGTATGGCTTCAGGGGCCTCGGGGGCTCAGGGCTCAGGGGCTTGTGCTAAAGCTGACAGCCTCCCCCCCCCGACCCGCTCCCGCACCTGCTCCCTGCCCCCAGCACCCGTCACCCGACTCACCGCTTCTTGCCGCCTCTCCTCTCTTCTCTCTCCTTGCTGTGTGGTGCTGTGTGGTGCGGAGCGGGGCGGGGGTGTGGTGGAGGTTTGCCTTGGGATGCCGGGAGCCGGGAGCCTCGATAGCACGGCAGCTCAGGCTGCCTGAAACCGTGCCCGTGCCTGTGACCGTATTCCGTATTCCTCCTGTACAGGAGTTCACTCCCCCTCCGGCGCGTCACAGCACGCCCCAGATGCAGAGCACGGCCTGTCCAGGCCAGCGCGCTGCCCAGTGATTGCAGCGATTGTCCAAGCGAGGGCCCAAGCGGGTCAGACACGGGTTAACGGCGATCAGTGGGACAGTGTGTCAATGTATTAGTGAGCTGGAGCCGGTCGCCCGTCTATGCAGCTCGCTGCTCGGCGTCTGGCGTTCTGGCGATTCTGGCGACTAGCGGCTCTCTGGCTCCCTCTCGTGTCCCTCTCGTGTTGCTGAGTCCAGAGTGCAGCACATAACAAGATACTTAATTAAAATACAGTAAGATGCACAAAATACAGTAAAGCCCTAGGGGCACTTCGAACCATATACTAAAATAGTGGTATAAGAACCACGTCACGAACAAAGGAAAGGACTAGGGCCTGGAGAATCGCTGGGGCTACGCTGTACTACCAAAGGATAGGGAGCAGGAGGCCCACGGGATGCACGTGCAGTGTCTTTACACGCACGCAAGTTACCATAGAGTTAGGATGGGAACGAAAGAAATGGAAACTAGTTCTTTTAGGACACTTCCGGATGGACTAGGGAAAAGCTACTTGAAACTAGGACACTAGGATAGTCCATACCCACAGGAGTACCGACATACTCTTGTTACCTCACCCACAGGTGCATAGGTGTCAAAGCGTGTCGGGTTTCGTCGCTGATTCCTATGGAGCCTTGGAGAAAGATGCTGCATGCGACCAGGAGAGAAGTGTCTGGGTGGATCCAAGGGCGGATTGAGGATGAAGAGTACCTGAAAGCAGAGGGGACAGAGTCTGGGTCACTAGCCAGTGACCAGGATGGAACCAGGAAGGAACCAGGCGATGTCGGGATGCAATCAGGTGATGTCGTGAAGCTTGTCTCTGCAGCCACGTGGACCAGGAGGTGTCAACGACAACCAGGAGCTGGGCACGGACTGTCCCACAAAGGATCTCGCTATCGGCGGTGTCGGCTTCTAGATTGGAGTCAACAAGCCATGGCAAAGGCAACCCACGCAGAAAAGGAAGATGGCTTCTTAATCAGACCAGCAAGGTCTCATGGGCTGCTCCTTTTCAAGGGAGCGGGGGCCAGTCTGGAGCGACCAGACCAGCATTGTAAATCAAAGGTTTCGTCGTCACAGAGGCCACTAGCCAGCGGGCAAGTGACCGGACAGATGCGCCAAGCAGGAAAATGCAGAAGGGCCCCACGCAGAACTCATGGAGTGTGGAGGGCTGATCTTTGGTGCAGTTAGTGCTCAGGGCTGGGGCTTCTCAATCCCCAATGCACAACTTCGAGGGTGCCTCAGAAGTTGCACGGAAAGCAATTCGCTGGCTTTCCAAGATGGCCAGTCCAACGTCTCTCGTCGCCTCCAGGGGTCTCAGCTCTGCTGTGACTGTGGATCTGGCTGTTGGATGTCTGGAAGTCCAGGTCTTGTCAGGCTCTGTGCTCGGGCTCCGGCGGGAGCGTCGACAAAGCAAACCGTTGATCGCTTGATGGTTCCTGCTTGTACAGGGTGGTCACTCCTTGACCACAAGGGAGATTCTTCAGTCTTCTACGTCGAGTAGGATGTCAAAGGTCCAGAGTTTCGTTTCAGAGTTTCAGTCAGGATAAATCTAAAGTCTTGGGACTCAGCTCCTACCTATATACCAAATCTAGGGGCTGGATTACCTGCTAGGTCCCTCCTATGGGTGGGACCCAGGAAGGGGGTGGTTACACCCCTTTCCCTTTGTTCAGTTTCGCACCAGAGCTGGGGCTGGAGTGCCCCAGCACCGGTTTGAACTGGACTATGCATGGGACACCTTTTGTGACCCAGGCAGTGTCTCATTTCATTCAGCCCTCCCTGCTCCAATACACTATGGCCTGTCTGGGGTGGTGCTAGCACCTCCCAAGACAGGAAACCTATTGTCCAAGCCTCCCTCGCTGGAAGGACTCCCAGCAGCAGGAGGTCAGACTTGTGTCTGTGGCAGCAGCATCCATTTTGTGATGCTGAGGCTCTGGTTAACTTTAACCTGGATTAGTAGGAACAACATGTCTTCTCCCTCTAGAAGGGTGGAATGCTACCCCCGTCGCCAGAACTGGCGAGGGGATAGTATTCCAAAGCGTATGACACCTTACACGACATGTTTTGATAAAGCCAAACCAAAGTTAGCATTTAACCGCGAGGTTCATAATGCACTTAAGAGTATATGGTATGGCTCTATCCTAGAACAGCTATAAGGACATGGTTCTGAAAGCTGCAGACAGGCTCAGCTCATGCTAGAGCACCATCTCACATAAAACCAAGCACTCTGCCTTCAGGATTGTTAAGGCCTGCCATAGGAGTGACTTATAGGTGTATATGTGTCTAGATATAAGGTTAGATATAGGAATACTATATCTAAGCAAGGGGTGATTACACAACCTTGCCCCAGCTGAGTGATCAGCCAGTTGTGTCAGTTTGGATGGCCAGCCAGGGGTGGCAAAAGATATGCTGCAGCCCCTGGTTGGCCTTGGGTGCACCCAGGGGCGGTGGGTGACATTTGAAAGTGGTGGGGCGCAAAATGATTTGCATACAGCACCGTAGCGAGCGAACGCAGCGAGCGAGCCCGTACCCCAAAAGGGGGGTTTGGGGGGTTACCCCCCACAAGAAAATTTTTAAGAAAAATCATGCATTTTCAAGCAAATTTGAGAAAGCAGGAAGGTTAATAAAGCATTTGTGAAAGTGCAGTTATTACATTAATAGATGGCATAACATAGGTAGCTGCTTATTTAGTATAACCACAGAGCTTCATACATTCCGTCCTATTATGCTCAGGTGCTGAATTCAGACTATAAGACTTTCATGCAAATCTCAGCTCTAAGACTAAAAGCACCACCTAGGGGAACAAAAGACAGCCTTTTCATCCGTAAACACAGTACATTATGCACAATACTTACCTTGCATGGTATAAGACACATTTTTGGATTCAGCATTTAATCAAAAGCGCGTGTCAGACCAACCAATTAATTGGATATATTGTCTCCCAAGAATCCATCTCCTGGATGACTTTGCACTGTGCTATAGCCAGGGCCACTGGAATTATGAAGAATGGAGGGCCAAATTATGTGGCAGGCTTAGTAAATTATGCAACAAGAAAAAGCAAATTATGCAGCGTAATGCTGCATATTTTCTGATAGTATTTCTTTATATTTTTTTCAATTTTACACTTGTTAGCACTGTCTGGGCATTTGTTGTATCTCATTAGTACCTGTTTAACACCCTAATATAGCAATGAGCAACAGAAATTTGACCAGTTAAGCTTGCAAAGGGTCTTCCACTCAACGGCAATATGTGTCGCTCCGTTTTGAACCATTTGAGCCAAAAACAAATTTGTTAAAATCAGCAGATTAGGCGGCAGATGATAAAAAATATGTATGCAGCTCATTGCACACTGTATGCATGCTACATGTGTGTGCATTCGGTGACCACAATACACAAAAAACCTAATACTTGACAATGTCTGCTCAAAGTCCATCAGGCCCAGCTCCAAATTGCGACGCTTTACACATTTGCATAGCGCAAACTACAATCGGAAAGGTCTCTACTAAGCGCTGAAAGCAATCCAATGTCCCTCAATGTACTGTCGCCGAAGGAAGGAAGGTAGAACTCGTCCGTGTTTGAACCTCTGAACCCCAGGTCTCTGCAGCAGGTGCTGTGATCCACTAAGGTAATCGACGCTTGTACTAAGTTACATTTCATGAAATGCTCATGACTGCAAAACATAAAAAGTGGCTGTGTTAACTTTTATTTTGGCGGATCTGCTCTGTTATGTGTCCCGAGCGTAGATGACATACGACACCGAAACTCTGGCAAATAAATACAGTTTGTTTCTAAATGGGAGGCAGCAGTCTGCTTTCTTCCCTTCATGCATGGAAGTAGCCCGAGGTGTGAGGGTGGATTTCTGGTGTGCAAATACCCACCCTGAATTGTACTGACAAATTACCGTTTTTCCCTAATGAGGGTAGCTGGTGCATTTTACAGCATCGTTTCCCAAAGCATGTGGCTAAAATACATGTTCAAACTTGCTATCTACATAATTTAATTTATTTTGCAAACTTTGTAGAGAATCTAGTATCTGACCTGCTTCCCATTTAATTTAATGTGTCTAATTCTGACTCATTCATGTGCAATAGAAGCCATATCAAAAAATTCTACATGAATAAAGTTGAGTGGGAAAAATACGCTATAACTTACATTTATACACACACACACTCCCACACACACACACACGCGCGCACACACGCACACATACACACATGTTAAGGACCAACTTCTGACTTCCATTAATTAATTATTTACTATTCTAACTCCACCTCTTTCCAAACCTCATGAACTTTATACAGTGGACCCAAGTAAATGTATATAGATTGATTTATTTGAAAAGCACACACTGTATAATGAACTGAATAGCACGAGACAGATTTTTAAGATCATTCCCTAAACTACCCTATGCCCTCGCACTTCTACACACGCACACACATACACATGCGCACACCCACACACTAGCAGTTCCTCAGTGTACATACGAGTGTCAGTGTCTCCTCTGTGCCCCTGCTACTCTGTGCTGCACTGCAGTCCTATGCACTCGGCCTCTTCTTATACAGCTTGGATCTGGTAGAGGGTCCAAGATTCAGTGAGTGAGTCTGAGTCAAGTTTGCAGTATGTCCTGGCATCTGCAATGGGGCAGGCAAGTGACTTCAGAAGGGAATGGGCACAATGTATTTCCTGAACCTAGTATTCGGTGTCAGCACGAGGCATTTGGGGACACGAGCCCTGAACATGCCTTCACAAGCGAGCGCAGCGAGCCAGAGATGCAGGCTCAGAGGCGCTCGGCAGGTGCACAGTGATCAGCAGGTGCCCCGACCTGCACGTGCTCCAAATACACCGCTCAGAATCAGGTATATTTACTAAAATATGACCATTGTTGACAGTAAATCCATAACCCAACTGAGCACATGCAGTCACTAATCGACTGCACTGAATGCCATCTAAGGCTCACACATGTGTGGTTGTCCCCTAGTCAGTTCACCAATCCTGGTGGGGGTGGTGCAGAGGGGGGAGGGCCGGAGACAGAAATGGTCTGTTCCTGTTTTCTATGGGTCGCGTCATGCGAGTGTGTGGTGCTAGTGCTACGTGAGAGTTGCATTAGTGTCACCTCCGAGTCACACCGCTAACTCATATGGGTGATCCATTCAGAGGTGCCTGTTGTCAAATTTGGCCTCAGTTTTCTCTAGAATGATGTCCCAGTGTGCGTATCTGATTCCCGTTTCTCCCTCTGCCCGAGGAGCTGACAAGACACCTATTCTAATTCTGCCACGGTCCAACGGAGCAAGCCATTCCCTTGTAATCTGTGCTAATGCTGCCTTCCTACCTCTTGACCAGCACCACTGCTCGTCGTTTAAAAAATCTGCAAAGAGGTTTAGTTTTCTTTTCTTGTTGTGCTTAGCTATGCCCAGTACACATATTTGCTGAAATCACTGACACTTTAATGTGCGGCCCTGGCAGCTTTCGGCAGAGACAATATTAAAGGCACTATTAGCAGCCACTGGATACACATATTCTTCAGGACCCCTCCGCGCCCCCCCCTTCACTCGACTGACTCTCCCTCATGTCATATGCACACACACACGGCTGCCTGCACCTACTATTCAAATCGATTCTTCTTTGACTTCTGTGTCAGTCTATCTCGATTGACGATTTTGACTACTCTCTAAGTGCAGGATGGCGGACGTCTGCTGTGCTGCTGCTCCCTGTGTGCACGACTGCACGTGGCGAGTGGCGACCAGCGGCGACGACTTGAGACGAGAGCACCCGCCCCCACACTAGATCACGGCGCGCGCGTCCAGAATGGCCAATCACTGCATGGCTTCACATGCTGAAGTCACACAGTGATTGGCCATGAGCCTGAGCCAGTGTGCCACCCACGTGCGGCATCCAATAATGGATTGCCAGCCCTTCGGCGCGGTGGACCAGCCAATCCTGGTGCTGCATGAAGCGCCAGGATTGGCTAGGGGGGCACACTGACTCCTCGCCCTGGCGCCTTTCCAGACCATGGGGCCCGGCTACAGCAGCACCCCTCCCCCTGCCCCTTCATTCCTGTGAGCATCTACTCTAACGCGCATGCTCGGGCTAAGTGCAGCCCGAAATTCCTCATGCGCACATACTAGTACTGCTGCTGCTGGCCTGCTGACGTCTGCAGACTGTCACTCGTCAGCAGACCAGCCAGCCAGCCAGCCCCACCCCCTGAACACTCCCTATTCAATCGGGTGTGTCCCGCACCCGCAACCCGGATTGAAGGGCTGCGCAAAAGACATTCTAATCATTTTTGTGTATGCTGCTGCTCGAGGTGCGTCCAGGGCTTTAGTGGGGCTACGCCCCTACGACCCAATGGACGCAACGCGGCTGGGTGCACCTATGCCCTGGGTACCTATGGTACACTGTACAGGGACTCACAAGAGTGACCCAAATCCCAATTGGTGATGTACCTAAAATACAAGGTGTGAATTTAGAGAGAGAACAGCAGGGCTGTGGGTCTGATTAGCAGGCCCACAGCCACATCTAAGTCAAAAACCAGTGAAGCAAAAAGCAAAAAGTGGGGTGACCATAGGAAAGCAGACCCTACTCTCCTACATGTGGCTTAGGTATTTGTATTTGGAATGAATAACACACTGAAAATGTCTTGTTAGGAGCGCTGTGGCTGAGATAAATGTGTTTAGAATAAATAGTCACTGACTGACATCACAGTGACAGGGTATTTGCATTAAGAATGAATGACACATAAAACAGTGCTTCGTTTTAAGGCACCACGACTGAGTATTTGCATTAATAAGCAATAGCAAACAAATTGTCCTGGTTTGCCCATGGCTGATGTATTTGCACGTAAAATAAAAAATAAACGATAAACAAATAGGCAAAAAAGTTATGGTAAGAAATCACTAAGACTGGGGTATTAGCATTTAAAATAAACACCAAACCAACAAGGTCTTGTTCGAAGCATTATAACTGAGATATTGTTAACAATACATTTTACAATAACAATCAAGTAGGCCCCGATTGACATCTCCTCTGATTGGGGAATTTGCATTTAAAATAAATGCTTATAATAAATACACATGCAAAACAACAGTTGATGGACAGAATGCAGAACAATGTCATACATTCACCCCAGTGCAGAGATCTGGGCCTAATTCCATAGTTTTTTTGCACTCCACACCACCCCAGTTCAGACATGGCCATATGCAAATCAGCCTTGACCCTGTGCCTCATGGGAACAGTCCAGCCCGAACTGCCAAGCATGTCTTTCCTGGACCGGAATCAAGCATCCTAGGACCGGTTTCTGGCTATCAGCCGTCTTCAGCCAGGATAGCTTGACTCCAGTGGTGTGGAGAGCATGGGACTCACGTCTGAGCATACCCATCCCACTCGGGGTGACAAATGCAAAACAACAGTTGATGATTGTTTTGCATATAATAAATACACAGCCTGTGAGGTGAAAGCATTATGAATGTAATATGTGTGCTAGTAACCAACAACTTACAAATTTGCCCAGTTTGGCCCAAGGTTAAAGAATTACAAGGATATTTTTTTCACAGATTTGATAAGCGATATAAAATAAAATAAAAAGCAAAGTTTGAGTTGTCTCTGATTTTATTCAGAATCCTGAAGTGAACAACATTCCCTTTAATCACAGTTACACTGCTACAATTGTGTCTTATGTATGGCCTCTCGTTCACAAGGTAAGGGACCCGGGAGGGGGCCTTTGAAGGGTAGAGAGGTCTTCACAAAGGAGGTTGGCGGGGATGCGTCCTCCCTACTAAATGTATCTACAGACAATCGGGTATCCCTTCTGGAACCAGGCTGGTTCCAATATACAGTAAGGAGAGGAGTTGGCCTAATGGCTAGGGTGGTCATCTTCAAATCTGGGGAACTGGGTCCGAGCCTCGGCAACGACACTGAACATCCTGGGATTCTGGGCAAATCACATACGGCCAGATTCATCAAGCCGAAAACGGCACCCCAAAGGGCCAGATTCTGAGAATCTGGCCCTTTGCGAGCGCTATTTTTGCATTTGGGATTCAACATCCCAAATGCAAAAATCACATTTGTAGAAATCGCAAATTTGCGAGTAATTGCATTTAAGGAATCTCAATTAGAGATTCCTTAAATGCAATTCATGAACCATTTAAAAATTGCGAATTCGCAATCTGGGGCCGCTATTTACCACGAAGTCTGACTTCGTGGTAAAAAGCGAAAACTTAGAAAAATTCACTTTAGTGCATTTTTCTAAGTTGCATGTTACAGACACACATGTCCTTTGGACATATGTGTGCGCAACATCAGTGTACATGAGCATTTCAGGGGTGCTACAGGGTGTCCTTTGGACACCCTGGCACCCTTGAAATCGCATCCTTATTTGCAAATCGCAAATTGCAAATCGCAAATAAGGAATGAATGGGAAAGCCATTCCTTATTTGCGATTAGCAATTAGCGAATCGCAAATAAGGAGGCAGTAGAAATCGCTATAACTATTGCGATTTCTACATGAATCCCGTTTTGCGAGTCTTTAATAGCGATTCCTTAATAATCGCTATTAAGGACTCGCAAAACGGGACTTTGATGAATCTGGGGGTTAATCTCCCTGTGCCTAACAAAAAATGAATGTGTCCTCATGTAGAGCAACTGGTGCTATATAAAGCGCTCTGGTACCCGATTCGGGTCAAGTTCGCGCTATATAAAACCCAGTTAAAAAAACGGAGAGAAAAAGAGGTCTAGGGGACACCAAGGATTTTTTGTCAGTCTTGTGCCGACCCACTGATGTGGGTGGGAAGGGGAAAAGACCCTTTTCTTAATATAGCCCTCACTCACTCGAATAGTGACATGCTTCATGATGACCACCCTGGTTCCAGAAGGGAAACATAATTGTCTGTAGATTATGTATGGCCTCGCCAAATGATCATCCCTTGGTCCTTTCAGTACCACAGGTGTTAAGGAGTCATGGAGGAGCCATACATAATATGGTCTCGCCTAATAGCCCCCAGCCCTTGCTATTTGTGTATGAAAATTAATTAGATGTGGTGTCCTGGCACCCACTCCCTCCACCCCACAGGGCATCTTTCCTCGCACCACATACCAACAAGCATCTGCAATGCAATAGGTCTCGCATTTATGCGAGTTTGAGCTGTTGGCATTGTAAATGACAATGCCTTTTATTTATGTTTTGGTTTCTGAAACATATATAAAAGCCATTGTCATTTGCATAGTCAACAGCTTAAACTCTCGTGAATGCAAGACCTATTGGATTCCAAATGCTTGAAAGCATCACTGAGTTGCACCCTTCTATCTCCCATGGCCCCTCTGGAGCTCTCCGTTTGCTACGAGTTAAATAAACAACTGCACACGAGAGACCCTCCTGCAGTAAGAGAAACTAATTGGAGAAAATAGTGTACAGACCAAAGAAGATACAACGTGTAACAACAAAAGTAAAAGGGCCAGTCCTCATGGGAGGTTACAAATCAAGACAAGACGGTACTAAGGAGGGACTAACTAGCCTAATACCCAATCAGAAGCCAGCATTTACAAAGGACAATGACACAAGCCGATGACAAACATGGGCGGAGAGTGGGCGGGTAGCAGAGCAGCGCATGCGCTGCCCAGGATCGACTTAAAAAATATCTGCCATCCTGGTACCCTCTTACAACAATGTCAGCATTACCTTTCTCACCCAAATGTTTAAAAATGGGGTGCCCTGCCACACACTCACACCATCCTCTGTGTTACCCTCCACTCCCCTGCCCACATTTTATAATACCTGTCTGTCTTTGGCACCCACCACTCTCTCTTCATTGCCCCTCTCGCTGCCCACATATAAATAAGGTACTGACTGGTGTCCTGCTATCCTCTCCCACCACATTCTGAGCATTTCCTTTTGTTTTTGTCTCCTTCATAGTAGTGACTATCTGGAGTAAGAATCTAGTACGCAAGCTTCTGACTTCCAATGGAAGTCATTCATGACAGCAAATAGACCATAGTAAGGCATTACAGAAAGCAGGGTAATTGCATTTAGAATAAATAACCATCAGCAAGCAAATAGGCACTGGTTAGACTTTATCAATGATATAGGTATTTGTGTTTAAATGCATAATAAACAATAAACGAATAAGCAATGGCTAGACCTCACCAGATTGGGATATTTGCATTTCAGAATAAATAACCAACAGCAAACAAATAGGTCCTGAATTGACATTATCAAGATGTAAGTATTTGTGTTTAAGTACTTAACAAACAATAAACAAATAGGCAATGGTTCGAAGTCACAACATTACGATATTTGCATTTCAGAATAAACAAAAACAAACAAATAGGTCCTGATTGGACATGACCAAGACTGTTAGTGAATAAAAAGTAGTTTTTGCTGCTGCTTTTTTACTTCACAAAGCCATTCTAACAGAGAAAGTGCTCTCTATATGTATTCATACTCAATCATCACACTTGTGTATAACTTTCACACACATTAATCGAGAAAAATGTATGTCGTCTCAGGGGCCATTGCTGGCAACTTTGTATCTTCTGGGGAACCAGGGTTGAGTCTCAATGTTGACTCTGCACAAATAACTTAACCTCCTGTTCTCAAAATAAAATGAATCCCCAGGGCATTGGTGCACTTTACATGAGCACTAGTTTACATCACATACGGTCAGATTCATTATATATATATATGTATATATAAATATTTATGTGTGTGTATATATATATGTGTGTGTGTGTATATATATATGTGTGTGTGTATATATATATATATTCACTGAAAAAACCATAGGTTATAGACCATATATAGTTAGGAATTAGCATTTACAAAACCTTGAAAATTCACTGAAAAAACCATAGGTTATAGACCATATATCGTTAGGAATTAGCATTTAAAAAACCTTATTTTACTCACACAAAACCATTGAAATTCCATATATAGTTAGTTGCACTAACTATATATCGCGCACCCGCAATCCACTGCTGATGATGTCACATATTACATCATTCATGACATGGTCAGTGACATCACTGATGACATCACTGATGACAACATCCAGTGATTATGTGTTTCTGTAAAGTTTAAATATGTTTTACATATTGAAGAATGAGTGGATGTATAAGTGTCTGAATGAAGGTTTTAGTAGGTGCGTGATTGACTGTATGAGTGAGTGATTAAATGCGTCTTACTGAATGCACGGGTTAGTGACTAAACTGTCTGAAAGTGTGCATCAGTATGTCTGTTGTTGTGCAAGCTGCTGCATGTGTTGATCAGTAGCTATATAAGTAGCTATATGGGTTATTGATTGGTTGCACAAGTATTTGTATGGGAGACTGTGTGTATGGCTGGCTGGGAGGTGTGTGACTCTGTGCAGATCAATGTGTACTTGTATCAGTGATTCTATAAGAGAGTAAGTATGTGTTAGTATATGTTTCAAAAATGTAAGGTGTTCTGTGTTTAACTGTATAGATGGGA
Organism: Lissotriton helveticus; assembly: GCF_964261635.1. Taxonomy (NCBI): domain Eukaryota; kingdom Metazoa; phylum Chordata; class Amphibia; order Caudata; family Salamandridae; genus Lissotriton; species Lissotriton helveticus. The sequence goes on along the minus strand of NC_136069.1, from coordinate 1,239,916,421 downwards.
AAATGGAAGTGTGATTGATTCTTTTCAGGACTGACTAGGTGTGTGAGTAACTCCATGGATGAGTGGCAGAGTGTGAGTGTCTGTATAGGTGTATGAGTGCATATGATAGTGTTGTAAGGATGAGTGATTGTATGTATGAATGATTGTATGAGTGAATGTGTGTGTAGACATAGGAATCAGTGAGTGCGTATGTAGTAACTAGTAGTGGTGTGTCAATGGTTTCAAAAATTATACTCTCTATTTAACACTGGGTGTAACGGAGGTTATATTAGAGTGTGAGGAGATGCATTGTATTATCACATGAATGATATCATCAGTGATGTGATCATTGATGTCAAGTGAGATGTCATCAGTGATGTCATTTGAGATGTCATCAGTGATGTCATCAGTGATGTCACTGACCATGTCATGAATGATGTAATATGTGACATCATCAGCAGTGGATTGCGGGTGCGCGATATATAGTTAGTGCAACTAACTATATATGGAATTTCAATGGTTTTGTGTGAGTAAAATAAGGTTTTCTAAATGCTAATTCCTAACGATATATGGTCTATAACCTATGGTTTTTTCAGTGAATTTTCAAGGTTTTGTAAATGCTAATTCCTAACTATATATGGTCTATAACCTATGGTTTTTTCAGTGAAATTTCAAGGTTTTGTAAATGCTAATTCCTAACTATATATGGTCTATAACCTATGGTTTTTTCAGTGAATTTCAATGGTTTTTTAATAGCAAATATCATAAGCTGTCGAATGTCAAGTACGTGGTAAGTAAAAACATTTTCGTGTTTATGCACACTGATCTGCTTTGAATGCTGCCCCCCACCCCTCATTTCTATTAGGAGTACTCTCTCTTTGCAGATAGTGAAGGGTAGTTAACGCAGGCCTTTGCCCCCGTTGTAATCCGTCGTGCCTGCTTCTCTCTCCATTTGATTGATTGTTCTCTTTGGTTCATTCTCTATTTACAAACAAGCACAGAGTTGCAATACTCTGTTTAGTCTTTGCAGATAGCGAAAAATCGTGTAAAAAAACAAAAGAAATTGAGCAAAATCAGTAGGCCACTAATGGGATCTCTTTTTGACCTCGCTAAAATAGAAACATTAGGAACAACCTGTTGAAAATAGCAATGTGTATGTACATAAGCGGCGTTCATTTGTGTTCACAGTACCCCTTGTTGATTGTTTGAATCGAGCATTGAATTGTTCGAAGTTGGTTCTCTTAAGGATCTTCTCTGCCTGCAAACGAGGAAGAATAGGAATATTCTCTCTCCCTTTGCAGATAGTGAAGGGTAGGTAACGCAAGCCTTTAACACGTCGTACCTATTTCATTCCTCATTGATTGATTGATTGTCCGAACATTGACTGTTTGGGAATTAGTTCTTTTTGGAGGTATTCCCTGTTTGCAAATAAACGTAGGAAAATCTTTGCAAGTAGTGAAAGGGTACATAATGCGGACCTTTCTCCCCCGTTGTAATCTGTCATGCCTATCTACTCCCCACTGATTGATGCACCTGTTTCACCCGGACCATTTACTAGAGATAGGTCATCTGGCCCGACCAGAGAGCACCCCTAGTGAAAAGGACATATGCAATAATAACGAAGTGATCACTGTATCCTGTTAACAGAAACTTTAGCATGAAACAACCTGGAAAGAAAAGAATAGGAAAACGAAAATCAGTAGGCCACTGATGAACTTTTTATTAAATAACAAACAAAGAAACGATAACAATACGTAATGATAAAACCTATTATTGTCCTAGAAACAAGAAACGTTAGAAGTAAGCCCGTAATAAGAAACCTGAAAACATCGCCCCTCACTGCCCCAAAACGTGTCTGTCCCACCGCCTGCCACGGCCAAATAACGGCAAACTGGGAAAGATAGAAGTCAGCAGACATCCGCCCCATTCTAGAAACTTCCAAAGGGCAACAGGTTTTCGGCTACGCCCAGCCGGAAGCAACACATATAAGGCGGGTCCTGCTGCCACGCCTCAGCCAGGAGATCATCACGTAGGGTGTAGCCGGAGGAGAGGCCGAGGCCAGCGGGACCCGGCCAGGGGGATTGACAACACTGGAGAGTTTTAGGGGGGGGGAATGTCCGTGTCCTCGACCCTCCCCTCTCTCTCCCAGTCCGGCCGCGGTGGCCCTTGAGAGTTACAGGTTGTCCCTCCACACTCTCTCCCGGTCCGGCCACCAACGGCCGGGGGCTGGGGCCGACGGGATCCGGCTGCAGCCGATGAGCCAAGGAACCCGTTCATGGGGCCAGAGCAAAGGGCATCCGGCCGCCATCCACCGGAGGTCCGGCCCAAAGACGGACGGGACATTTCTTCTTTCTTGAATAATTGCTGCAACAACCCTGGGGGGGGGATGTCTTGCACATGCCTCCGACCCCCCCCCCCCCCCTCTCGTCCTCATCGCCTGGTCCGGCCATAACAAATCTCAAGCGAGACGCCGTGGGGTGCACTGGGAGGGAGAGACGGTGCGAACAGGCCTCTCCCGCCTCCCCAGGTGGAGGCTTCCCACCTGCACCCTCAGCGCTCAAGGCGCCCGGAAAAGGGTTCTTCCACTGTGGCGATGCTGCAACGTCTCGCCCGGCAGGGTGGAGCCCGTCCGCTCATTTGACCCCGCGATCGCCAGTAGCTACCGAACTCTCAAAATGGCGGTCGACCTGGCAAGAGCGGGCCCAGCATAAAGAAATGGCCCGGTCACTGGTTGACTCCACCACCGTAGTCCTCCACGACCTTGAAGATTCTAGAGGAGCCGCGGGAGTCCCCGACCCCCGCAGACACCCCCGATGGGGAATGACTGCCATGATCGCCCGTGGAGTGACGAAACTGTAGCCGCGGGACGTCGGCGCTCCCATGCTGGCGCCAGCCTCAGTTTGAATGACTAGAATCCTGCAGACCTCAGTTCCGGTGAAAGCACAGTGTGACCCGGTAGGAAAAATTGTTGCACCCCCTCCCCTTTTTGACTGATGGTTCAAACCACCGATCCTTTCCTTTGCCCTTTTAACGGAACTTTGGACTGCCTCAAACCCCCCCCCCGCGGCGCCCCACGCCGTTATTTGCTGGGCGGCAACTTACTAGACATCACCTTCGTGCCATCTAGATTTCAGCGCGTTCTGCTGCCTTGGAACTATTCGCACAACAGACTGCTACTGACGACCCACCCCCAGGCAGCATCTTCTGAATTTTCATAATTTGAAAGAACTAGTAACATGTCCTCATCAGGAATTTCCTCTTCAATCATCTCATCAGGAATCTCCTCATGAAAAGTCTGCAATGATGATTCTTGTAACTCTATGGTCTCCAAACATTCGATAAATTCGCCATCAAGAGATTGATCAAAAAAATCATTCAAGTCATCTCCTCCTTGTGAGAATATTTCATTATTGGTGCTGTCAATTTCATTAAATGTAGTGGATAATTCAAAAGAAATTGCCACGGTCTCTTCATTGTTTAAATGTTTTTACTGTTTTTGTTTTGTTGTATATATTTATAAGTTATTAAAGTTTTATATTCCTACTACTTTGTTGGAGTGCTATATATTTTTAATGTGACACATAATTGTAAAAACTTTGATGTACAAAGAGTCATCCCTGGAATCTTCCGCTTCAGGCTCGGTCCCCTCCCCAATCACAATACAGGATGGTTTTCAGATAGTATGAACACGTGTGGTGTGACGGATCTCATCGGGTGTGGGCCTTGATCTACTATAACTCCTTTGAAGAGGGGTGATTCTTTACAGCTGGGGCCATAAACTACATCTGCAGGGCTAGCTGATAGCCTAGGACCGGCCTGGACAATCGGACACAGAAGAAGAGGAGTGTCAGAGGGTGCGGTAGTGAATAGGGCGAAAGGGAGGTGTCGGGCGGGCACAGAGTGTGATTCTCAGGGAAGAGCAGCGCAGATGGGGGAAGGTTTATTGCCCATGCATAAGACAGAGAGCGGGGGTGAGCAGTGCCTGGGGAAGATGCTTGCGAGGGTGGGGAGCCATGCTACGAATCGACAGCGTGCAGAGAGTGGGTCTGGTCAAGGCATCTAAAATGGCTGCCGTGCACAACAAAAGTGTGGCATTTCAAAAAAGGCAAGATGGCGCAGACAATGTTTTTCAACACTTCCTCATTTCCTTCGAATCGAACGTTAACAGACGTTGGTGCATATTGCCAAATTTAAGCGATATTTATCGCTAACGATGCTTAGCAACAAATTTTTTTACCGCTAAGCATCGTCAGAAATTATCGAAGATAAACCTTGCTATTATCAAGGTTTATCGCAAATGCGATAAAAAACGTCCGCAATGCATGAATATCGCTAAAAAGTCAGCGATATTCATGCATTACCGAGCTAATGCTCTTAGCCATGTTATCCACCTCCCATTGGATAACATGGCTAAGAACTGCTCAGGGCAGGTGTTAGTTTTTGGAGATATTCGCGCTTAGCGCGAATATCTCCAAAAGTTGGTAATAGGAGATAGATATCTTGCATGTTGTAATGCAAGTTATTGTGGTATATGGAACTCATACCATAATCTCTCAGGAAAGCAGAAACTGATCCTTTTGGGACCGCCTGAGAAGGCCTAGGGGGTGAGGGGTACTCTACTTTGCCCCCTTCTCACGTTCCGAACTATTTTATTTTACTCTCCTCTGTAATTACACAAAATGGCAGCGATAAGATGCATCAGAGACAGACAGTGAGAGAAAGGAGGCCGGAGATGAAGAAGAGATGTCAAATACACATTGGAGATAATATAGTGGAAGAAGGAAAGTAAATATGAGTAAACTTACCATGTAACATAAAAATGTTCCACTCTATACTATAAGTCTCATTTTATACTACAATCACTTCGCTACAACCTCATAAATTAAAAATAAAAATGAATAATGTCTCAAACAATTTTTGTATTTCTAAATATAAATTTATTCTTCTGAATTTTCAAAATTTGAAAGAACTAGTAACATGTCCTCATCAGGAATTTCCTCTTCAATCATCTCATCTGGAATCTCCTCATGAAAAGTCTGCAATGATGATTCTTGTAACTCTATGGTCTCCAAACATTCGATAAATTCGCCATCAAGAGATTCAAGTCATCTCCTCCTTCTGAGAATACTTCATTATTGGTGCTGTCAATTTCAATAAATGTAGTGGATAATTCAAAAGAAATTGCCACGGTCTCTTCATTGTGAGCCATTTTATTTTGAAATTGCTTGCTGTAAATTGCAGAAAAAAATAATCACTTTCATTTATCGTTTTTAGTAATACATAATATAAAACTAACTTTATCAAGTATTTAGTATAACAGAAGGACTGTAAATAAATAACAGAAAACATTTTTCAAATTATCTTAAAGTGTACAACATAGTTCCCCTTACAAATTAACAACTCACCTTTTTAAAAGTAGGAGAAGTGTTAGTACTGTGTAAACCAAACACCAGAAATTGAGCACCAAAAATTCCTCACAAATGTACCTCAGACAGTAGTATCACAAAATGGCTGTGGTTTCCTCTCATTTTAGATATATACATAACCAATTAACTTTCATCACACACAAATACAAAACCAAAGTAACATTTTAATTGGTTCTAAATTTCAACACTTTCAAATGTGTTTTCCCCATGCAATTTTCCATAGGACATTTAGATACGTCTACAGCCTGAATGGCTGAACGGAATTACACCAAACTTGGCAAAATGGTACATCAAACCTAAGAGGTCAGGGAGGATCTACTATGCCCCCTTATGGTCATTTGCCCCTTCGCTTTGGCCTCCTCTTGTCTCTCGATCCTACCGAGAGACAAGATGGCGGCCGCTACGGACTACCAATCAGCTTCGCAAAGCTCCGTTACGCGAAAAGTACGCGAAGCGGAGCGCTGTTACAGATATATATCTTTTTTTGAACGTTAATTTCTCAAAATCCACTGGAGCACATATATTGAGACCTAGCAAAGGCACATCGGGCTACCAGTCCCTACAATTTTGCCATGTTTCGTGCAAATCCATTCAGCCGTTCGATTATTATTATTATTATTTTTTTTTGCCCCGCGGGGCCCTTTTAAAACCTCCACATCAAACCTAGAGGGTCAGGGAGGATCTACTATGCCCCCTTATGGTCATTTGCCCCTTCGCTTTGGCCTCCTCTTGTCTCTCGATCCTACCGAGAGACAAGATGGCGGCCGCTACGGACTGTTTGGAATGTTTACAGACGCCGGAGAACCAATCAGCTTCGCTTCACAAAGCTCCGTAACGCGAAAAGTACGCGAACTGGAGCGCTGCCTGGTCCCCTGTTACAGATATATATCTTTTTTTGAACGTTAATTTCTCAAAATCCACTGGAGCACATATATTGAGACCTAGCAAAGGCACATCGGGCTACCAGTCCCTACAATTTTGCCAAGTTTCGTGCAAATCCATTCAGCCGTTCGGGCTAAAAGTGAGGCCAACCGCCCTATGGAAAACTCAATGTTAAAAACACGTTTTGGGACCCCCCTTTTTTCTCGGCCCCCCCTTGACGAAACCCCCCCAAATTTTCAGGGGCTGCTCAGCAACAAAATGTTCCATTTTCCTGAAAATTTCAGCCAATTCCGTCCACAAACGCCAAAGTTATTAGACATAGAATTTTCAAAAATCCCATAGAGAAAAAATCCTAACTATATATACCTACTGGCGACCGCCAGTAGGTAATATATATATATATATATATATATAAAAATCGATGATATATTTAGATTCAAGCTTTCTCAATGACAATTCATAGTTTCCTCCTCTTACACCCAGATCAACACAGTCTATAACCACCATGCACATCATGGTTTCATCTTGCATGTGTGCTTCAAAGAAATGCCTGGCAATAGGATATTGTTTGTTATGGGAGCGGATAGCCCGCAGATGTTCCAGCACTCGTTTTTTAGCTTCATGTTTCGTGCTGCCTACATACCATTTATTGCACGGGCACATCAGTACATAGACACTGTAGGGGGTGTTGCAAGTTAAATGTTTTCGAATAACAAATTCTCTAGTAGTACCTGGGATAGTTATGACATGACAATCCGTACTATATTTGCACGCTTTACATTTCCCACAGCGTTTAAAACCCACACATGTTGTATTCTCTTTTCTGCCCAGTTTGGTGACATCATTTTGGCTTAATTCGTCCCGTAGGGTTTTCCCTTTACGGAACGTAATCTGTGGGGTCTCGTTTAAATATCTTTTCAGATGTTCGTCTGTGTTTAAGACATGCCAATGTTTTTTAAGGATTTTTCGTACTTAGTACGATTGTCCTGAGAATGTTGTTATGAATCTGATGGAATCCGATTCATTATCCCTCTCTCTCGGATGCAGTAATTCTTCCCTGGTTTTAGTGCTAACCCGTTGTACTGCTTTGTTAATCACTTGTTTACTGTAACCTCTACTCGAAAAACGTTGACACATAGTCTTTTATTCCTCCTCGAAACCTTCCTGTGTGCTACAATTTCGCCTGGCGCGTAACAATTCGCCATACGGAATGCTGTACACTAAACTTCTCGGATGGCAACTCGAGGCTCTTAGGATGCTATTGCCAGCTGTGCTCTTCCTGAATCATTTTGTAGTCAACGTGTTATTCTTAATTTCTACCTTGACATCCAGGAATTCCATACTTTGTTGACTAATATGTTCCGTCAGTTGTAAATTAAGACAGTTCATGTTGAGTTTGTCAACAAATTGCTTTGCTGAAATAGTGTCACCAGTCCAAATAAAAAAGATGTTGTCAATGTATCGCAGCCACAGGGCTACGTTGTCAAATTCGACCATCTCCCTGACGACCTGCTCCTCCCACCAGCCCATGAAAAGATTAGCATAGCTGGGGGCGAAGCAGGTCCCCATTGCCGTGCCCTGCGACTGACGATACACGACATCATCAAAGTAGAAGAAATTGTTTGTCAAACAAAATTCTGTCATGGCCACAATCATTTGAGAGTGGTACAATAGAGAAATGGATCTGGTCTTTAAAAAGTGTCTTACTGCTTCCAGACCTAAGTTGTGTTGGATACTGGTGTAGAGACTACTCACATCCAAAGTTACCAGAGTGAAGTTTGTCTCCCAATGAATTTCATTGATGATACTTAAAAAGTGAGTAGTATCTCTGATGTATGAAGGTAATGCAATTATAAATAGTCTCAGGTAGTGATCGATGTATTTGGATGTATGTTCCAACAGTGATCCTATAGAGGATACTATTGGGCATCCAGGAGGGTTGGATTGATCTTTATGTAACTTTGGGAGAAGATACAAGATTGGCATTCTGGGATGAGCACAATATAAATACTGATATTCCTCCCATTCTACCAATCCTTGCTCCCTCCATTCCAACAATAATTCTCTGAAACGAGTATAGGATTCCAGTATAGTGTCCTTATCACATTTACAATAACATCTTTCATCATTAAGTTGTCTAAGTCCCTCAGAGAGGTACTTATGTTTGTCAAGAACAACGACATTCCCCCCTTTGTCAGATTGTCTTATGACAATTTCCTTGTCAGCCCTGAGTGATTCCATAGCATCATACTGACTTGATGAAAGGTTTTTTCTGGAATTGGGTGTCTTTCTATAACATATATATATATATTTTTTTTAAACCTTTATTATCACTTCACATAAATACAAGCATGGGCCTACAACCAACCCGGCCGGCCGCTAGTCAATTCGGAAGTTCAGCAAAGCAACATTAAAAAGATACAGCAGCCCATAAGTCAGGGTCAGGTAAGTATCCAGGATATAACTCGTATGTAAGCGTATAGCGTGATAATCAGGATGTAAGAAGGTTCATTTTACAGTGAAGAAAAAATAAAACAGAAAAAATATCAGAATAATTGCCATACGATCATACATGGTCCTACAATAGCAACATGAAACAGAAATCCGCAAAGAGTGCGAATACACTTAAAGACATGGGGACAAGGCATACGAGTCAGGATAAATGTAAACAACACACACATGGCGTGTCGAACAGCACCCCAGCCCTTAAAAACAAAACAGACTGTAGGAAACATGAAAGACGACGACACTGAGAAAAAGAAAAGACAAAGGGCCATAGAGACAAAGAAAGAACAAATAGACAACCCCCGTCCCCCTACCCCCCACCCTGCACCCCTGCAGAAGGCTACAGCCTACCCCCCCCCAGCAGCGTGCCTATCGCCCTAAATGAGAGACCCGAAATGTAGTATAATAGAAAAAGAAAAAAGAAAGAAAGAATGTGGAGGAGGGCCATCGATCAAACCACCCGGCCCCCCCTCACCCATCGCGCACAAGAAACATCAGAAAAGCGAGGTCAGAATAGCAACAGTAAGCGATAATTATCAATTTCGTTAATAACATCCCTGTTGAGTGTCCCTCTAATCACCATCAGCCAACAATGTGTTCCACCATGTCCTAGACGATCTCACCCCTGGCCTTCCCTATCAATAGTACCCACATACGGCCAATCATCTATCGGCATACAGAGCAGTGTAGTGGGTCCAACCGAACCGGGCGGACCGGGCAGCGCCAATACTCCATGGGACTGTAGCCCCCAAAACCCAGCCGAATACGTATGGCGGAACTCCGTCTGTGTCAGTATCGATACCGGAAACATCCCCCAGTCCGAACACAGTCTCACCAGCCAGTAAAAGAAGGTCACACAATCCGGCAATCGTTGAAACGCCGCCGGGGCAACCCAAACTATGGATCGATGTTGTTTCTTCAGCCGCCGTACAGTTAAGGGCCCCGATGAAACACTCACATATACAACAGAGCAATCCAAAGCGGTATCACGGACCGGGTCTATCGGCGTCTCCACGAACGTAGGCGCAGCTGGAACATTCATCACTGACGCAGAGGCGGGCACAGCGGCGCTTCCTTGTGATTCAACCCTGCCCATGTGGAGCGGCGGGACAACAATGGCGGCCATCCTCCTTCCCAGATCCCGGGCATCCCGGATCAGGGTCATATGCAGAGTTGTTAACGCAGCCAATACATCTCTGGACGTGGGCTCTCTCTCGTGTCGCCAGACCCCAGGACTCTCTCGCACAGCGGCTTCTCTGCCCGGGTGAGGTGTGTATACAAGGGTGCTATCCGCCATCTTAGCTGATCCGGCCTCGTCTTCCTCCACCTCACTTCGGGACCGGGCCCTGCGCCAGGGAGGAACAGGATTCACAACGGGATTCTCAAAAGCCAAGGCAGGTTTCTCAGCGGAGAGTTACCAAAAGGCTAAAAACTCCGCCTCTCCCTGGGGGCCGCACGCTGACTCCGGGAAAAGTCGGTAATGTGCCCGGATGTAACACCGGAATGGGGGGCCAAGTATCATGCACCTCCCTCGATCCAGCAGTAGCACACTCCCCACATGGTTCTCCGCTAGTTGGGCTGGGTCGGCACTGTCGCCATCGGCAATCAAGTCTTCAGTTCCCTCCAGCCGACTCCTCACCATCACCAGAGGCCGCTGTTGTTGCAGTCGCGGCCGGCCACTCTCCGCACTCAAGACCCCGGTCCCAGCTCCGTGAAGGCCGCAGAACAGTCGGGGACATTTCAACGGGTCTGCAGCGTGTAGAAGCCTCAGGAGCACACGGTTGGTGAAAGTTATCCTTCGCCTACAAAAATATTCCGTTACAGCTCAGGATAAGTGCCAGGATATATGCGCGGGGTGAGAAGGCTCACGGAGCCGAGCGTTTACGCAGCCATCTCGATCGCCATCTTGGCTCCTCCTATAACATATTTTTAACAAATCATTTAGGACCCCTTTTTCCAATACGTCAATAGCATCACATTGAACTGCTGGCAAAAATACAGATTTAGGTTTAAACTTCGACCCTGGGTTGATGTCACAATCAGATCCCCACGTATCCCATTCAGGTCTATTGTCTACATCGATATCTCCCATATGCAATTCATGTAAAAGTTCCACATCATTTACATCGAGATTACTCAAAACATTTGTGTTACTCACAGTTCTTTTCTCTTTTGGTTTAGTGCAAAACCATTTCTTCAATTTCAGTTTTCTTGAAAATAGAAAGAGGTCTATGCGTGTCTGTGCAAAGTTTAAATTCTGAGAGGGACAAAATGACAGGCCAAGGGCTAAAGTATCTTTCTCCTCTTTAGTTAGAATCCGTTGTGACTAATTGACCACAGTCATGTTCATTTCTGGTTCTTGCTCCTTGTTGCCATTCCCATTGGAGCTTGTGCGGCGCTTGTTCCTCCTCTTTTTTGCCTGTTTGTTGCGTTGGTTCCTCCTCTGTTTGTACGACCACAACCTCTTTGATTCCCCCCTTCCTGAAATGTTTCTGTCCTGTTTTGGCTCATCATTTGGAATTGCAATAAAAAATTCGGCTTTCTTTTTGGATCTTTTTCCACCTCTTGAATTGTTCCAGTATTGGAAGAAACTGAGCCTTCTGATATTCCCATCTGATATTCCCATCTGATATATCACTTTCCACCACTTCAGTGTGGACTCCCTTTTTGGTAGGATTCACAATTGCCATGCCTGTTTTTTTATCAAAAAGATGATCGTATTTTTTCTGAAATGTTAAGGTGCGCCCTGATTGGTAATCCTTAAAATCACGAATGAACTTGCGTTCATTTTTCGCGGTTATTTCCTGTTCCAACTTCTCCATTTTCAATCCCAAATTTTTCAAATGTTCATCTAACGCTTCTTTGGACATGATAGATCCAATATCTGCCAATAATTTCTCAATTTCCATCAATAATTTGGCACGGTCCTTCAGCGCATATTTGACTAGGATTTTCATCATGATCATGGAGCAGGCACCAGAATTATCCGACCATTCCTCCAACATCTCCTGATCAGGGTCCTCATATGTAGGGATGGTAAAAATTCGGAGACCTCTCGGGACCCTTTTGACTTCAATATATCGTTGAAGGGACTCCGCCTCCCACCACTTGGAGAGTTCTTTTTTATACAATCTTTCCAAAGTGTTTAGCTTAGTTTGTGAGTGCCCTTAATTGTGGAAACGGACCTGGGAGTGAGGACCGTGTGTGTTTTGGAATGTTTACGCACCTCATCGTGCGGTAAGGAGGCACCCGAGGTAAAGAGGAGCGACGGGTGGTGAAACGGAGAAACGGAATATATATATATATATATATATATATATATATATATATATATATATATGTATATATATAGGTGTATATATATAGGTGTGTGTGTGTGTGTGTATGCAAGGACATTATAATTAGGAAATAGAACTAAAAAAGCCTTCAAAAGTCACAAAAGAAAACAAATGTTACAGGAATGTTATAATTAGCAAATAGCATTAAAAAACAGTAGAAATTCACTAAAAAAAAGGTTACAGGGATGTTATAGTTAGAACATAAAATTCTATATTTTTTCCAAAATTCACTAAAAAACCAAGGGTAACAGGGATGTTATAGTTAGGTTCAGATTTTACATTCAAAAAAACATCGAAACTTAGCAGCTATAGTTATCTCAAGTAACTATACTTGTGCCCTAAGGTAACTATAACACAAGTCCCCGCTGGCATTGCTCCCAGTGGGCAGGAAACAGTATTCAGACCTGGTTCCCTGCCCACATAACTTTCAGCAGAGAAACAGATCTGAAGTCCACTACCAGCTGGTGGGAGCATATTTAAAGATCCTGCTACATGAGACCTAACATTGTGCTTGCTCTCGCTTGGCGGGAGCTTTGAAATTGCTCCCTGGGCCGGAACCACATGCCCCCCCAATTTGATTTAAAGGCCGGGCCTCGGGGGAATTCTCCCCACGGCCACAATCAGCCCAGGGAGGCGGGATGTGAGGCACCCTTCCCCCTCTTTACACTAAGGCAGTCCCTGGGGATGAGGTTCCCAGGGCGAAAACTGAGTGGCTGTGTGAGTGACTGTGCGGGTGAGTGACTGGTTGTGTAAGTGGCTTTATGTGTGACTGAGTGGCTGTTTGAGCAGGTGTTTGGTTAACTGTGTGTGTGTGTGGGAGTGGCTGTTTTGGAGAGCGACTGTCTGAGTGGCTGTTTGTGTGAGTGATAAGATGTGAGTACTTGTATGGATGTGTGAATGGGTATGTAAGTGTGAATGTGTATGTAACTGGTTGTGTGGGTATGTGAGTGGGTGTGTGAGTGGTTGTGTGGGTGTGCGAGTGGCTCTTTTGAGGCTGTATTGGTGAGTGTGTGGATGTGTGAGTGGCTGTATGGGTAAATAAGTGGGTGTTTGAGTAGCTGTATGGATGAGTGAGTGACTGAGTGACTATATGGGTGAGTGTGTGGCTTTGTGAGCAGGTATATGGGTAAGTGAGTGGCTGTGGGAGTGGCTGTATGGGTGAGTAATTGGGTGTATGTGAGTGGCTCTATGGAAGAGTGAGTGGGTGTGTAAGTGGTAGTATTGGTGTGTGACTGGGTGTAAGAGTGGTAGTGTGGGTGTGTGAGTGGATGTATGAGTGGTTTTATGGATGATGTCATCAGTGATGTCATTTGAGATGTCATTAATGACATCATCAGTGATGTGACTGACCATGTCATGACTGATGTAATATGTGAGGTTATAAGCAGTGTGTTGCAGGGCTGTAAGTTATCGTTAGCTATGTTAACTAAAACTGTTACCGTGTGAAATCTGAGCCTAACTATAAAGTCCTTGTAACCTTTGGTTTTTTTCAGTGAATTTCTACGTTTTTTAACATTCTATTTCCTATCAACAAAGCAGTGTTGGTATTTGTCAACCCTGGCATTCAGCACTGCCAACAGCAGGATCCTGAGAAAATGGTTGGGCACCTTACTTATTTATTAATTCGCATTTATGTATTTATTTATCTATTATAAACAAATGAAGCGCTGTATCTGACTCAATACAAAACATTCATCTCAGTGCTGGCATCTTCCAGTGACTTAAAGTGCTTTGAGACAGTCCCACAGTGATACTGTGCTATAGGTGTTCTTCCCAGTCCCTCGTTTACTAAGATAAATAATAGACCCGTTGTGGCCTCATACCAAGTTGGCAATAATGAAATACTTTCCTGCCTGAGAAGAACAAACACAAACATATTCATACAAATAGTGGTAAAATATGCATGCTTCCAAGAATGCACACATACATTGATGACTCATGATTGGTGACGTCTGTATGCATGCAAAGGCACTTTCTGTATTAGCACCTAATAACAGCACCTGCTGTTAACAATGTTTCGAAGGCCCGGGTTTGCGGCAGTTAAGTGCTTTCTAAATACTACCTTATAGTAGTTATTAGATTCTGTGTGTTTGGTGTCTGGGCTTCCAGTCGCTTGGAGCCTTACTGAAGAGAAGGGAAGTCAACCTTTACACTGGTTTAAAGTTCTCTCCCCACCGAACTGACATTTCACAGCAAACTGGCGCTCATAAAAAAGGGGCGCGCTCGCCATCATGCGTCAGCCTCCTTGCCCCCGACACAGAAGAGAACTTCTGTAAGGAGAGCTCTGGGGGTTCACTTGATAAACACACCGTGTCCTCGTGCGCAGCTAGAAACTGATGGAAGGAGAGGCGTCAGCCATTAGCGAGGTACTACTTTCACGGCTGGCGGTCGGAGGGACACGCGGGCCCACAAGCAGGACTGAAGCACTTTGGACCAGTAATGGCAGCACCCTACAGCGTGACAGAGAAAAAGAAGAGTGTCTTTAAAAGCTTTAAAGTCATGCCCCCTAGCCCTAGGGCACTTTCTGGAAGGTTCTCCACTGAGACGCAGCACATACGTCTAAGAGAAGTGCGAAGAGACACGTCAGGGCAGGAAATAACTCCTCCTCACCCTTTCCACACAGTGTCTTTCTTCGTCTCTAAGGGTGAGTGAAAATTGTACATCGACTGTATTCCACTCACATAGCACAATTTCTTTATTTTATATTGTTGATATAAACTTTTATCACCTAGCAGCGATACCACACTTAATAGCATCAAAGGGTAAATAAAAAGAGGTACAACGCACATTGTGAGATGAACCAATGCTTGCTTGGGCGGATGGAGCGGTTCCCACAATGGTCCAGACAACTGTCAGGCTTGTGGTATGATGAGTCGTAGTCGAATCTAAATTGCTTTATTTCTCTCATCCTGGTACAGACACAGCAGATGCCTGCACATTCAACAGGCACCAGTCCTGACCACATTACATTCCCTCACTACATCATCCACTTCCCACTCCACCTGCACATTCCAACCTTATGCGCCTGCATTCCAAAGGTCAAAATATGATAACAACACATCTTCCCCCTTTTTTATTTGATTACACAAAATGAATGATACATTAACATATAAGATATAAATTACATAACTCTGGGGCGCTAGGTGGCGCACAAGCAGTATGGCGGCACACCAGTGAGGCTCCTGCAGCCTGGTGCATTTATCCGACATTTATACTCTTTGCAGCTCTACTAAAGGGACATCCCTTTAGGTATAACATTGTGGAGGTCCTGCTGGAGCTCTGGTAGGAATTTCAGCTGATTTGGGTCTGCGCAGCTTTTGTGGTGCCCAGGAGAAGAATCCGCCGAAGGAAGGAGGGGGGCCGCTGTGGAGCTCTGTGCTGGCCCAATCGCTGGGCGAGACCACGGCCTGCCACGAGGTGGCTAGGCCTCAGAGAGAAACCTAACCAACTGCACCGAGAGAGAAGGGCCCCGCAACGCGGAACAGCGGCACCCACAGTGAAGCGGAAGGTAGAGGAGCCCCGTTTGCCTACTGCCAGTAGAGAGAAGTGCCAATATTAATGACTGATGCGGTGGGCAGGACACAAAAGCTGATACGATACGCTGCTCCCCTGACTGGCTGGCGGCGGCTGCCACTATATACCCCCTACTGACTGCCCGGGCAGGCGAGTAAGCTGGCCGGGAGTGACGCACCAAGCCTACACCTGGCGCTGCATTGCTGGCTTGAGTGCAGGTAGACCTGGCTGACTGCCAGCACGAGCTGCGCTGGCGGATACTTGACGCAGCCGCACCACGTTCTCTGCAGAGGGACCAACTTTAACTGCGGCGGCGAGAGGAGTCCATTCGTGGCAGCACACACGGAAGCTCCAGAACCCCGAGGTGAGCTTCCTCTGATTGCCGATGGAGGTGCGGGAGAAAAAAACAGCTGATGCCCCGGCGGCCCAGAAGTGAAAGGGGGAGGAAGCGCCATACAGCGAGGAGATAAGCTAGAGGCTGAGAAATTGCTCGCCTCTACGTAAGCACTGCACAGTGATACTGCCAAACCGCCTGTGAAACTCTCCGGAACCTGCCCCGCCATGCCGGAGAGTCATAGCGAGAGGGACTAGGATTTGCCTCCCGATACCCGTAAACATGCACTGACGCCATATTCCTTGAAGCGAGTTGGAAGGCGGCAAGGCTATAAGGTACTGTGACCTGGAGGGTGGTGGAACCCTTGAGGAGGGAATAAGAGATGGACTCCGTCACTCAGGAGAGGAGGATTTGCTGGGGCACTGGTGACAGTCGTGGGTCCTGGTTAACGGATTGAAAGCACCCCTCCACCTGTTACGTATAGACTCGCTGCACAGCAGTATTGCTCTACCTTCCGTAGATAGCATATTAACCGTGGTTTCTAGGCGAAGTAGACAAGAAGTAGACAACAAGACTGACCTAGAGAAATTGGACGTATCCCAGATTCGCCATGGGCAAACCTGATACTAGACAGCCCAAATTAAATTTTGAAGTGACACTCGGCACAGTACCCGAGGCCCGAGGCCCGCAGGAAGAACAGGATAATGACAAGAGAGAGGAGACACAAGGGGGAGCGGCGGCACAGACAGCAGATGTGCAGAGTATCCTACAAGAGGTTCGCCAGGGATTTGCCACAGTTGTGGATAAAGTAGATAGACTGTCAACCCAGATGGATGCTATTGCTCACAAGCTGGAAGGGCATGAAGACCGACTGAAGGAGGCGGAGAGGTGCATATCGGACACCGAGGACACGGCAGCCAGAGCCACGACACAACTTGCTCAAATGGACAAACTCATGAAACTGATTGCTGCCAAAAACGAGGACTTGGAAGCGCGCAGTAGGTGCAATAACATTCGCATAATAGGCATTCCAAAGTCGACCAACAAGGGCAAGATGGAGGAATATGTGGAGCAACTGTTATTGTCCTCGATTGGTGTGGAGTCCTTATCCAGTCAGTTCATAGTAGAACGGGCCCATCGCTCATTGGGACCGCGGTCACCGCCCGGCAGCACACCCCGGCCCATAATAGAACGACTTTTGAACTCCAGGGATCGAGATGTGGTGTTGTGGGTGGCACGGAGCAAGCCACAACTAAATTACGACGACAACACGTTTTCAATCTACCCAGACTTCACCCCTATGGTCCAAGTGGAAAGGCGCAAATTCATAGATGTCAAGAACAACCTGAGGCTGGCCCAAATCGATTATGCATTGTTATATCCTGCGCGCCTTAGGGTCATACACCAAGGGAAGCAATGCTTCTTCACCAAGCCACAGCAGGTGGAAGAGTTCCTCAAGCATTTGAAGTGTAGGAATCGCACTACTGGGACTCCCTCAGCGTTGCAGCAATCCTTCTTGACAGGAGCGGAAGATGACTCACAATTAACGCTGTCCCTTTCTTTTTTTTCGCTGTCTGTTGATTTTTTTGAATACCAATAGCTGTTTGAAATTTCGTTACAGGAAATGCTGGATGTGTGACAGGCGGACCTACTTCAGAGGACAAGTAATCTGCGTAACTGGTAGGCCATGATGAGCTGACTCACTGTACACCAGGCACTCTCCACCCCATTAGACCCAGATATACCATCTGAGAAGGGCTTTAGGGGCAGGAGGTAATTGTGCTGTAGCCTAAGGTTGGCCCCCAATGGGTATTCCCCCACTGTTGATCAATGTGGACATGCGCAGGGATGGTTGGCTGTTGTCGCCAAAGAGGGGAGTGAGGGAGGCAGGGCGGGACGTTCTTTCTGGCAAGTTGGGGTTGCTCCAGTGGGTGGGGGTGGGAGTTAGAGGGAACTGGTTACTTCCAAGTTTGTATTGCGCACATGATGCTCATCTTTTTTCCAGGTTCGCAGAGTTGACATGTAGAATACAGGTGAAACGCTCAGCATACAATATGACATTATGTAATGGGCACACAAGGTTGTGGGGTAATGCACTTCAGGCGCATGGCCTGACCTTATCAAAGAAACGGGTACATGGCTGACACTGACACGCACAGCTGAATGTTATCACATGGAACGTCAGGGGATTGGGGGATCCAAGGAAAAAGAGGCAGGTCCTGGATAACTTGGACAAGCATGTGGCAACAGTGGTTAATGCCGCAAGTCGCAGGAATTAGTAAAACAACGTGAGAGTTCAATGGACTACTCGCAATGCTCGTCATTATTGAACCATGGCAACTGCTGCCAGTCCCGGGAATTAGTAGAATACCGCAAGAGTTGAGTGAACTACTCACTGTCCTTGCCCGTAACTAGTGAGGGTAGGGTAGTAGAACTACTATCATGGCGACAGAGCCGGAAGTAGATTCAATCCAGACCTTAATGGTGTTAATAATTCAATTAAGGAGTGAGGGAAACAATATAAATAGGCCGAGTGGGGAACGTATTTCCTATTTCCGTATCCCTTTCCGACCGAGTAACCCTGAGGCGGCATACAAACACATTCACGGAGGTAAGTAGAAGCTTAGCACCAGTGGCGGCATTCGAGAAATCCTTTTGTTGTAAAGGGTGTGGTACGGTTTTTTGTGATTTTATTGCCGCCCACTTGATATATACCATGAGCGATGTGTAGAGGTTTTTTAATAAGATGAAGGACGAGCGTAACATGATACTGTCATGTGTCACTGTAATCTAAAAATATAGGCACATGTCTGTAAGGACTGTATTCATAGTCTTAGGAGTTATTATGAAATGTAGAGAGTGATTTGGCAAACAGCCAAAACACGGAAATCTAAGTGTGCAGAGATATGTGTTAAATGAGTAATTGCTGTGTTGATACCAGCCATGTCAAGAGAATCACAGTGAAATATAGACGGTCTATACGAAGTTCAGCTAAAAGACTAACCAATAAAAATGAAGGACTGGGAGTAAGGTTGTTCTCTGTAAGAATTAAGAACAACATTACCTAAGGTAAATACGCACATTCAGACCCGATTTTATTCCTGTAGGTCCAAATATTGCCCCCTAGCATTGACGAGTGGTGCCAGAAGGATCTTTAGGGTAAATGAAAAATAACCCGAACAATTTTAGTTCAACGAACACACTGAAAAGCTTGAACAATACCCTCATGAAAGGGTGAGTGTTATATGAGAAACAAGCAGGCGTCTTTGTAACAGCTTAAATTTTGTGGGTGAATACCTGACCTTTGTAAATCCTCGTTACAGGATTCAGCCAAGTGGTCATTTGAAAGAGATATAAATTGATTCTGAAGAATGCAACCATTGTCAGCAGGTAGCTAAACAAAGGCCCCCTATGTGAGTATGTAGAACAATAATAAGAATATGTGAGTTTGAGGGAGTAATAGATTATTAACATCAATATCCTTCTGCAGAAATGGATTGACCAATCTACACATAGATGGAAATTTGAAGGACCATCCAATAATAAATAACCCTTACTCATCCTACGCAAGGTGTACCGCCATACTGGTCAAAAACAAGTGCCATTCCACCTAGCTGGAGCTCCCTGTGATGATCAGGGAAGGGACTGCCTTGCATGGGGCGAATGGGATCAGAGTCAGTAAATCTAGCATGCTGCTACGGGCCCAATATAGACGCCCCGGATTTCTTAACTTCATTATGGGCTGCGATAAATGCGATAGGTTCTAATCATTTATACTGGGGTGGGGATTTCAATGTTACCTATAACCCGAGCCTGGATAGGTCTTACCCTGCCCCCCACCATTACACCAAGGCGCGCACTGTTGTACAGGATACACTCACTGAATACCAATTGATTGGTGCGTGGAGGCACACCAATCCCCTGAAACATGAAGGGACACATTACACAGTGCAAGCCGCGTCAGTGTACGAGGCTAGATTATTGGATTATATCTAGGGAACTGGGCCCAGCCGTTCATAAGGTGCAACATTTACCTAGGACATACTCTGACCACACACCAGTCAAAGTCACACTGTCTGCGGCAGAATTTAACCCTCCACAGTGTGCTTGGAGACTCAAAGCTAGTATACTATTAGATGTAGTTTTCCAGTAAGAACTGCGGGAGGAGATCCAGGACTTTTTTGAACGGAACAAAGGCACAGTAAAGAGTGTAGAGACCTGTCTGGGAAGCATTTAAAGTCACACTCCGAGGGTTTTGCATATCTATAGGGGCTGGGGTGCTTAAAACATTATCAACACACTTTGCAGGCTTGATTCAGAGCTCAAGGCATTGGAAGCAACGCTGGCGCTCAGACCGGATAGGAGTATGCAAAACAAGTTCAGAGAGAAGCTTACAGAGTACATGGACATGGCACAAAGGGAAACACGGTTTAGGGGCAAGCACTGGGTAGCTCGCAGGTACGGGGATGGATAGAGGCCTGGTAAGGCTTTAGCAGATACAATTAGAAGACCACGCTATTCCAATTACGTGGTGGAGCTGGAAAGCCCAGATGGGACACTCTGTTGAGACACCGCAAGCATACTTGAGGCTTTCACACGTCACTACACAAATCTCTACACTGCTACCAGGGGGGATGACTTGGACCTTGAGGCATATTTGGGGGATGTGTCCCTGGGTTGGTTAAGCGACGTGCACCGCAAATTTCTGGGTGTTCCCTTTGTTGCTGGAGCATTTGATCCTTCCGGATCAGTCAGGATTTGTTCCCGGAAGGGTCACTTCCCACAATTTGAGAACTCTTTTTACTATTTTAAATAATGTTTCCCCAGACCTACCCTTAGCGGCAATCTTCCTGGACGTCACTAAGGCTTTCGATTCCATCGAGTGGGACTTTATTTTTGGAATAATGTTGCGAATGGGGTTCCCACCAATTTTCTTGTCTTGGATATGACTGCTGTATCACCAACCAGGTGCTAAGGTGCTCATAAATGGACATACATCTCAAGCTTTCTCGATTACCAGAGATACCCAACAGGGGTGCCCACTGTCCCCTTTGCTGTTCGCCTTAGCAACGGAGGCATTGACGGCAAGGCTGAGACAGCACCATAATGATAAGGCCCTGCAGTGTAACATGAAGCTGATACTGATCTCGATGTATGCCGATGATATCACTTTATATGTTAGAGATCCCCAACAAAATTGAAATCCGCTCCTTCGGGAATTCATTGTATTTGGGAAACTTTTGGGGGTTCAAATAAACTGGGAAATGTCCTGCCTCTTCCCACTGACAGCGTCAGTAATGCTCTTTCCACTGGACTACCCATTGGAGTGGAGCGATGTCGAGCTGTGGTACCTGGGTGTCCGAGTTACCAGAAATAAAGAAGAGCTTATGCGGCTTAACTTTTGCACTGCGCTGAATTGCATAACGGACTGTGAGGCCCGCTGGATTACGCTCCCGCTCTCTATGGCAGGGCAGGCGTCCCTAATTGAAATAGTAATACTACCCCAATTGTTTTACCTTTTCTTAAATATACCACATTATCCGGGGAGACATTTTTTTAAGGCTCTTAAAACTGAGCTGATCCGACTGGTATTGGGAGGTAAGCAGCCTAGGTTGCAATGGACTATCCTAACATGGCCATATTCGAAAGGGGGGTTTGGAATTCCAGACTTTGAACTTTACTATGTGAGTGCACAGGTACATTATGCATATTTATGGGTGAATCAGCTTAGATATATGCCACAGGTAGCAGAAGAACACTGGCTTGCACACCCATACCGATCGAGGGAGCCCTGTACGCTGTTCCAGGTGCCCAGGAGAAGACGCAGAACACTGTTAATGCTACAATCACGGCATGGCAACGCATTGGGCACCTGCTGAGTGCCCCCATGATTTATTCCCCACTCTTGCCGCTTTTATATCACCCAGACATGCTCCTTCTCCAAGAAACAGTATTTCATAGACTTAAGGACCGAGTTGAAATTAGTACCTGGGGAGACCTATACCATGATGGACAATTACAGGATTCGTAAAATGTATTTCAGGGCGTACAACAAACTCCACTTGACGTCTTTCTGTATATACGGCTTAAACAGGGGGTCCGGTCTCTAACTCCGGAATTCCCGGCTAAACCCCAGGAACTCACACCACTGAAGCTGATTCTTCAAAGTGCGATGGCCAAACGCCTTGTTTCACTGATATACCGCACAGTCCACACACAACGGGAAGTATTGGCCACGCCGTCCCGCACACACTGGGGTGAAGACCTGGGCTTTATTCTGACAGATGATCAATGGGAATATTGCTGCTCACAGACTGAGCGGGTCTCCGCTAGCAGTAGGCTGCGCATCATACATTATAAATATTTGCATAGATTGTATTATACACCAGTTACAGAACACAGACATATGTGACAGGTGCCATGCTCCAAAAGCTGATTTTCTGCACCTGGCCTGGGAATGCCCAGGAGTGAGTGAATTTTGGGGACATGTTTTTGAGGCCTTGACTTTGATGACCAACACGCACATCGAGCCCATGCCGTTGATGGCCTTGCTGAGTTATGTAAAACATGTACAGGTGACGCATCGCAAATATGTAGCCCTTGCACTGCTCATGGCCAAGAGACGGGTGGCCTTTTGGTGGGGCAGGGGAGGGGCACCTAAATTTAAGACCTGGCTTAATGACATGATTTACTGTCAGGAACAACTCACCAATTATGCCAAATTGTTACCTAGTGCTTTCAGACCTAGGGATATCTGGTCACCAATAACATGTTACCTACTGGCGCACCCCGTGAGCCCCCAATAGCTGCACCGTTGGGACTGGTCCCAAAAAATATACGGTCAAAGGGAACTGCTATGAGGAGCTACGAATCCCTATTGTGATTTGCAAGTAATGTGTTCTGGAATAGCTGCATTAACTGCCGCGCACATGGACGCACGTCAGTAATAGGCCCGTACTGCCAATACCTCTTAATGTGTGACAGAGTATGAGATACCCCCATGGAGGAATGCATGCCCTCTGACAACTCTAAAGAGAATTGTATTGAAAATATGTGATGCACTATAATGTAATCAGATCTATGTACATACATGGTTGTATAACTGAAGATGCCGTGCAGACTATTGACAGTATTGTAACCTGACTATTTTGTTTGTATAAAACAAAGAAAAGTAAAGCCTCTCTATCTTTAAATTTGAAATCCAACTCTCTCACCCCCATCATTTTAATCTCCTCCCCGAGAACGTCTTAGGACGAACGTCTGTAGATTCTAGAACATCACTTAGGATCAGAACAAACTTTCCCCTCCAAACCTTCTCATTAACGATCGTACAGGGCAAGCCTGAGTCAGCTGTAACTGTGATACGTACTCCCCTTATAGCAATGTCGCAATTGGGTCTTTGCCTTTGTTGCTCACTCACTATAAGTACCCCTTTATCGACATTCAACACACACATGTTAACATTGTCATCCCCCCAGATTCCTCAGAAACCGTTGTGGATTCACTCAGTTCATGCCCCCTTTCTGTCTTCTGCACAGTTTCTGGAAGTGCCCAATAATACCACTCCCTGAACATTTTTGGTTCTTTGCAGGACACCTCTTGTCATTAACCAAATGTCCTTTGTTCCCGCACCTAAAACACCTGCCTCTGAATGGAGATCGATCAAACTGCTCAAAAGTTTTCCCTTCTTTCACGACTTTCTTTGGTACACATTTAGAAGTATTCTTAGTTTTTTTCTTCGCCTGGACTGTTGCCACAATTCCCTTCTCATGTTCCTCACCAATTGTATCTACTTTCTGTGGAATGACTGCTTTGGCGCACCTGCCAGTCAGTTCCGCTTTCTTTACTACATCCACTACGTCCTGATGTGACGATTCCCCCATAGTCCACAATTTATCTAGAACACATGACAATTTGATCACGTATCAACTCATTGTGTGAATTAGCAAATCTACACATCAATGGCAAGTTTTTCAGGGAAGCCACGTAATCTTCCACAGATTCCTTTCTCTTTTGTTCCCTATGAAAGAATCTGTAACAATCCACAGAAGCATACACTGCGGGATTGAAGTATGTATCTAAGTCTTCTAGTGCATGTTTGTACACATTTCCTTGCTCCTGAAGTCTAACTTTTTTCTGTATGCGATTGTATATCTTCAAACCACCTGCACCTAAACAATGTAATAAAATCTTTTTCATTCGTTCAGGTGTCAAGTCCTCATTGTCCTCAAAAGTGGAAATGTAATTTTCAAAATACTCCTTCATCTCATTCCATTTTAACAAAGGTTCCCCTTTTCCTGCTAGAAACGTATGTGGAGGTGATGAGTTCCACACATTTCCTAAAGCTATAGCAATATGTAAATGTATCTACTGTAGTAATTAAGTAAATACCATGTGTCCTGAAGAAAGAAAGAGAGAAACACCACAAAAAAATATTAGTGCACATTGGCCTTTAAGAGTGAACAATTAATAAACCTGTGGTACTAGGTCAAAGCATGCCTATCGCTGTTTCACTAAACAGTGCCAGGCACAGAATATTCAAGGCATTCCTGTCGCTGTTTAAATAGAATAACATGCAAGGAAGAAGTGTTCAAAATGTGCAGACTAATTCAAAGTTCCAAAGGTCAGGGAGAGCGTACCTGTCACAGTGGAAACGCGTAGTACAGACAGATTTTGTACTTCACTAGCATGCCCATCGCTGTACTAAATGTAAAATCGAATTAATTTAGAAGTGACTGGCTGTTGTCCACCAAGCGGGTCTGTCACTGTGCTTACTCTGATTACTGTTCCCAAAATATGACAGCCATGTGTGCAGCGACATGCTTTCAAGAGAAATTCGGCAGCTGCCATACATCCTCTTGACTGCTGATGGGGCACACTCTCGCTGCACTAAGAAACCGATGTACACATGTCACAAAGAACTGACGTGCACTGGATTGCCCCACTTGCTTCATGATTCACATTCAACATCTTCATTGCGCTGCTGCCCTCGCTCTCCTCCTCGCACCTCAGCAGCTGTAAAGTGCCCACCATCTCGCGCTGCAGCCAACCATCCAAGGAGTTTAAAAGGTAAAAAAAACTTTATATTTTTACCTTGCCCAAGAAAGCTGGAAGCACATTATCGCCATAATCATTTCATTTTCCTTTAATCAGCAGCCAGCTGTGTCTGACTAAGCCAAAGAGCTTGAAGTATTATCTATGACTCAGAGAATAGTCCGTGCAAAGCGTAGGTCCTCAGTGCCAGGGCAACTCCTAGTAATCGCCAAATTCTGTAATGATGAGTCATAGTCGAACGTTTTTCTAAATTGCTTTATTTCTCTTGTCCTGGCACAGACACAGCAGATGCCTGCACTTCCAACTGGCACCAGTCTTGACATCATTATATTCTCCCACTACATCAACCACTTCCCATTCCACCTGCATACTCCAACCTGATTTGCCTGCATTCCAAAGGTCAGAATAGCTTGTCATGAATGGGCTGCTGGTTTTATTAATGCAGACCAAAACTGTTGACAAACCAGCTGCTTGATTCTTTTAAGACATCTGTCTCTTTGGTCGCCATTGTAACACCCAGGCAATGCCCAACCATGATTTTTAGTTCTGCCCTAACACCCAAGCACCTCCCCCATTAATCCACCTACTTCAATCTTTCATGGTCATTCCGTGGACGAGATGGTTGCAAGAAGTACTAATGTTCCTTACAGCTCAATATCTGCGCACCACAGCCTTAAACGGGGAGATAGCTAAGTAGCCTTAGCTATCACTCCCATGTTAGACATTTATACATTTTCCTCGACTGCTAGACAGTTCCACAGCCCATTCCATGACAAGAAAAACTCGGACAGCAGAGGTTTCTCTTCTGTCTATGATTGGTGAGCATCTTTGAGAAATGTGCACCACTGCCAAGCTTGAACTACCTTTGCCTTCACGTTGTGATATTATTCTGAGCTTTCGCCGGCAGTCCTTGAAAGTGAAAAGCTTTTATGCCGCGGTTCAGATGCACCCAACCAAAGCCTCTATTCTGACTCTGAGATTAAATCCTTCCAGAAAACAGGTGCAAATTGGGTTGTGTTTCAACACTCTCATGGGACATGGCCCACCCGGAGGCCAATGTTTAAACAATCACGAGAGACCGCGCATGTTTTTTTTGTTTTTTTTTCATTGGAATTCACAAATCTCTGTGATTTTCACCGCAATAAAAAAAAATGCTTTTTGGCGCTGGTTGGGTCCCTTGGGGAACCCCACCACCAGACCTTGGGGTTCAGGGTATTCCTGCTGCCTTTGGTGAAAACCAATGTGTATTTCCAAGCTCCTCACTTCATAATTGTGGACTGTGGTGGCAATGACCTAGGCACTTTGACTGGGGTAGCGCTGGAAATCCTACTGAAGGATACCTTTGCAGAACTGATGTCGCTTTCCCTCACACTGTCTTGGTGTACTCTAATATATGCCAAAGACACAAAATGAAGTGGTAAAATCAATTCCATCAACAGATTGATAAAGTCAGGAATCATGTTAAGAAACTGTTTCTGCCCTCCTCAGAGACCACAACATGGGCTCAATCTACCACATGAATCTCAGTTTTGACATGCATGGAATATATGGAGGTGACGGAGGACACTTTACAGATGAATGGAACAGGGTGTTTATAGACTACCTGTAACTTTGCATACAGTCTTATATGCAGCTATCTTAAACACACTCTCAACACAAAGGTTCTTTTCAGAACCACCCAGGAGCCAAAATGTTGTTCATTTTCTTGTTAAATTATTATTTTTAATTTTTTAAATCCGCGACACCACCACAATGATCGCAATCATGTTGCAAAATAGCAAAACAAATGTAAATATTCGATGACCACCACCACATAAAAAAATTATAACTTCAAAAAATCATTCTATTACAATACACACATTACTAACTTAAAGAACATGTTTGTACACATGTATTTGTAGTCACTTTTAAAAAAACTGTGCTTGAACCCTACTTTCCCTTTTCACGATTACGCCGAGTGTTGCAATGACTTCGGTAACAGTGACAACCGCACCTTTTTAAAGAGGTGTAAAATACATATATGCACACATTTTACAGTATTTTAGACACTAGGGGTTTATTACTTCACTGTTTAAAGTCATATTTTTTTGTTTAAACATTTTATTAGAGCAAAGTGACGCAGACCATAGTAATACAACAGACAAATTCTGATCAAAGCGTCCAAATATGCATATTCAAATCAGGTCCGGGAACATAAAAGTGACGCTAGGAAAGTAAACAGTTAGGTCGCATCATGGAGCAAAACCAATGTCACAGTAGTAAAATTTTCTGATAAGCAACTGAAATGCAAAGCAAACATAAACAATAGTCCAAAAACTCAAAAAAAGGAAGAAAAGGGATATCATGCAGAAGTAACAGATTGCGAGACCAACACATTAGTCAGTTCCGTATCACAATAGGAGGCATCACAGACAGTGACCACAGTTCATAACAGCCAGCATCGAATCATCCCACCCGGGAGGAACAGGAGTAAAAACAGGAGGCCACAGAGTGCCAAAATGCCTGGGGAACCAAGAGTAGGGTAATGCAGCGAGACAAGGGACCTCCCAGCCCCACGTCATAGGGAAGCAGCGTGCTGTGGCAGAAGCCCTAACTGATGGAGTGCAAAGTGGGCTCCCCGAGGCCTAGCCCACCCCAGTAGGTAAATTGGGGTGTAAGGACTGAGATGAAGCTTCCTCCGCCCTCCCCGCAATGTATTGGCGATATGGATCCCAGATGTCCGTGGGGCGGGAGGATGCCGGGAGTTGGTCAGAATAATCCACACTATTGACATTGCAATAAGCCACACTTCGCAGCCAAGCGGCAACCGTGGGAGCACACCTCGAGCACCAGTGCAGTGCTACCTCTCTCTTGGCCAGAAGGAAGCAGATCGATGCCAATTTACGTATCTTGCGGGGAAAGTTGGACATGTAGCCCATCAGGGCAATCTCTGGTAAGACTGCCAGTGGTAAGCCTATAATCGCACCCAGTGTGTCATGTATAGCAACCCAAAAGGCGTGCAGCTGTGGGCATGTCCAGGAAAGATGGGCAAAGTCCGCATACGGGGCGTTGCATTTAGGACAGGTGTGGGGGCGCGCAGGGTCGATTCTGTTGGCCATCGCTGGGGTGTGGTATAGACGACGAAGGAATTTAAAATGAATGAGTTTGTGTCTGCTATTCATCGATACCTCCCTGGTCGTGGCACAGCATGCGTCCCATTGAGCATCAGAGATCTGGGTGCTCAGATCCGTTTCCCAAGCGGCCCGGACCGCCTCATCAGATGATGGGAGTGAGAGTAAGCATAATTTGTAAAGTTTTGACACTACGTGGGCCCCCGAAGTGTTCTGGATAATGGAAGTGAGTGCAAGAGTCTCATCCGGCGGCAGCGGGGAGGTGTGGAACGTGGTACGCATCAGCGCCCTGAGTCTAGCAAACACAAAGGTGTCCATGAATGTGCGTTCCGAGAAGCGAGGGTCCTCGGAAACGGAAAGCGCGTGGCCGTCGGGGAACAAGTCACCGATCGTAGTCAGATGGTATTTAGCTAGTGTACGACAGTTCAAGGTTTCGCCAGTTATGGGGAGCCAATGCGGGTTGGGTAGTGGGAGGGCCTGTGAGTACAGAGTGTCAGCACGCAGTAAGCGCCTAAGTTTGTTCCAGGCCCAAGCCGTGGTGGCAAGAGGAAGTATGTCATGTGGATCGCGAGGAAGGCCCTTAGGGAGCACATTGTGGCGTCCGGGTGGAACCAGGAGTGGGCATACGAGCACTGGGCAACCAGGTAATAGAGGTAGAAGTCCGGGACCCCAAAGCCTCCTCTCTCATATGGCAGTGTCAACGCGCTCCAGGCCAGGCGAGGGCGCGTCCCACCCCAAACCAGTCTCAGCAGGGCCGTGCGCAGTTGCGTGAAGAAAACCCGAGTAAGGGGGATGGGGATATTGTTGAATAGATATAAAAACCGGGGCAGTACCACCATTTTCACTATGGCAATGCGCCCAGCCATCGACAGGGGAAGGCGAAGCCATCTATCAGTGTTATCTTCCAAGAAATCGAGGGCGCGACCATAGTTCATGCGAATGATAGCCACGGTATCCAAGTGGATGTGAATCCCTAGGTATTTAACGGAGTCCTCGCACCATTCCAATGGGAGGGAGCAAGGCCATCTCGAAGTGGCAAGGGTAAGGGGGAACAGCTGTGATTTGTGCCAATTAACCCTGAGGCCAGAGTAATCACCAAAACGCACAATCTCCGACAGCAGAGGTTGCAGGTTGGTTTAAAGTCTTATTTTTATGGGAAGTTTGCCCAAAAACAATCTTTTAAACGAATTTTCCATGTTTGAGAGTATTCTGAGTATTGAGAAGACGTCAGTAACCAAGATGATCGTTCCTTTTTTTATGAAGTGTAAAACACATATATGCACAAATTTTACAGTGTTTTAGACAAGTCGGGGTTCAATAGTGCACTGTTTAAAATTATATTTTTCAAGGCAGCTTGTATAAAATTAATCTTTAAAATCTTCCATTTTCGGGGTGCCACTTGGCATCGCGAATACGTCAATACCAGTGAGGTTACACGAGGGGCTGCAATGGCGGTCGCGGCGATGTTGCGAATATTGCATGCAATTAAAACACCTATTTTGAAAACAAAACTTGTGCCACTAATACCCCCATTTGTAAAATATGGGGTCAGAGTACCTCTACCCTGACCCCTTATGACACTTTCCCCCAAAAATTTCGGCCCAGGATCCGTCACTGATACGTTTACGTTTCAAAGCTTTATTCGACTTTTAGTCATAAAAGCAAACCTCCTAACCATGATACAATAAATACTAGGCATAAAAGCAGTTCGTTTAAAAGCATATTAAACAACAAAAGTCGAATGCTGATAAGTTCTAAAAAATGTATACATACATTTTAAAAATTCATTAGAAAAAGTTAAAAGAAAACAAGCAAGTTTAAAGAGGCAGTTGATAATCCATATTAACCAGTAGGCTTTAAAGCACGTGATCTTATTACCCACACCCAGGCCAAGAATTTTGCTACGCCTATTACCAGTGGTGTTGAGGAATCAGATGTTAAAATTCTAAGGGCTTGTGAACAACAGCGGGTGCCCATATTTTTACAAACTGGTTTTAGCCACTTTCGACGGGGGGAGGCATACAAAGGGCAAGAAAAAAGCAGATGCGCAATGTCCTCTATTTGGTTTTTACAATGTTCGCAGTAAGCGTCCTGCAATGGGGACCAGTATTGTCTAAAAGCATTCACTGGGAGTGTTCCCACACGAAATTGGAAATATAGTTTCCTGTCAAATGGACGTTCAATTACGTCCCAATATTTTTCATATAATGGAAGTTGTTTAGTGTCCAAAAAGCGTGATGACAGGGTAGATTGCAGGCCTTTACGATACAATGAAACATATACCGAGTCCCAATAGATGTCCTTCAATTGCTTTTTCGAAGGAAAAGAGGCGACATCCTTATTGCCCCACAAATAGTCAAGGCCCAACTTCCCCAATGTACCCCGGAGCTCCTTTAACCAGGCAATGCATGAAAACGGTCACAATTCACAACATCAAAAAAGGCTGATGCATAATGACTTAACTCTGGGGTTACCATTAGGCGCCTCCAATACAACAAAGGACGTAGGCGGGCAATGTCTTTAATATTTTTCCTACCTAGGTCCATCTTTAGTGGGATTATGGGGGTACTTTGTGGGGCCCCAACAAGCCCTCGCAGAAATCTATTTTCCGCCCGCCCCAAATCTCCTAAGTTTGAAAATCCCCAGAGCTCAGACCCATATAAGCATGCACTCAGTACCTTCATACTATAAATTTCGAGTGCACAATTTATGGGTCTTGTCATGGATGTATTAAGTTTGATGGTAACCGCACCTGCTAGCTGACTACATTTTAAAGATGCCATATTAATGTGTGATTTCCATTTCATGTCATGTTGGAGAATAATTCCTAGGTAGGCAAAGGCATCTACCTTTTCCAGTGGTTCGCCCTTGAATTTTATCACCCCCTTGAAAGCTGATTGGGAACTCAGGCACATAAATTTAGTTTTACTGGTGTTTAATTCCAGACCACGACTATCACAGAAATCCCCAAAAGCGTCAACCGCTTTCTGCAATCCACTAGGCGTACGTGATAGTAAAAGCGTATCGTCCGCGAACATTAGTACGGGGACGTGTACACCTGCTACAAGTGGAGCATCATTTGGGGATTTATTTAAGTGCTCCACAATTCCATTTATGTAGATTGAAAAAAGCGTTGGGGCCAGGACACACCCTTGCCTCACCCCCCGTTCGACTGGAAAAGGGGCCGTCACTTCCCCACTGATACATAAAATGGCGGCCGCAACTTTCTGTTCAGGTTGCGTGCAGCCAATCAAAGCATTCCTGTTGGCAAGCTTTCGCGATTTACCTCAAATACGTCACAATGTAATCATGAGTACCGCGGCACCGCCGCAACTATCTGTTAAGGTTGCGTCCAGCCAATCAGAGCATCCCCGTTGGTGCACACTTTCGTGGTTTAACGCAAACTCACTGCAATTCAACTGCAATCACCACAAAACCGGCATGAAATATCTGCGACCAGAGATATCACTATACTGTTCAGATTTAATTTCTCAAGAACTTCTGAATGGATTTGCACAATCTGCGTAACAACATCTACATTTTGACCAAATTTGGTGTAATTTTGTCCAGCGGTTCAGGCTGTAGGTTCAACAACGTGTTCCTATGGGAATTAATATTACAAACGTATCCTTATTTTGCTCCCCTATTTCTCACTCCCCACTGCACGGTTCACCCCCAAACCTTTCATGACACACACAACCTACTTTGATGCTTTTTGGGGATAATTGTATGCAGTTTGATCATACAATGCCAATGTTATATGCAAGTCAAAAAATGCTTTTCCTATGGAAACTGGGTCCAAACTATAACTACCTACTGGCATATATATATATGTATACTGTAGACACAAAAGAAGGTGCAGTTAAGTGGCTTGCTTCCAAACTACAGGTGGTGCAAGGGTGGGCTTTATCGCTAGCGCCTGTTAAACACACACACTAACACCTCCCTAAAGAGAGAGCCTGTACTCAAAAGTCGGGTGAACATTCTGTAAAGTTGCAGGATCTAGGACCACAAACCGTGGAAATAACAGAATGGGGGTTAGGAGCACACTGCCTCACAGTTCCAGCACAGTTCGCCCCTTTGCATCCTGGTAAATGCAGTACTCCCACCCCTTCCTGTTTGAAAAGGCTCCCTTGAGCCATTGAGCTGACTAGCTTGTGGAGATGCACCTGAGCGCCTGTGAGAGGTACTGAGACCTGTAAGAATTATGGCAGCCTGCTCAGCCACCCCAGATGAAAATCTTTTTTTGATCTCTTCTGATGACGGATAAAATCCAGAAATACATGTGACTAGAGATGTACAGCACTAACATGCACCAACTTTGGTGGACTACTCCAGCAAAATACCAAGTACGCGTGCACTACAAACTGCATTTACCATAATGCTAAGGGGTGAACTGTGCTGGGAGGTCAGCAGTGTGCTCCCACCCCTTCCTGTTTGAAAAGGCTCCCTTGAGCCATTGAGCTGATTAGCTTGTGGAAAAGCCCCTGTGCTCCTGTGAGAGGTACTGAGACCTTTACGAATTGTGGCAGCCTGCTCAGCCGCCCCAGATAAAAATTGTTTTTTGATCTCTACTGATGACGAATAAAATCCAGAAACACATGTGTCTAGAGATGTACAGAACTAACCTCACCAACTTTGGTGGAACACTCCAACAAAATACCAAGTAAACGTGCACTACAAACTGCATTTACCATAATGCTAAGGGGTGAACTGTGCTGGGAGGTCAGCAATGTGCTACCATCCCTTCCTGTTTGAAAAGGCTCTCTTGAGCCATTGAGCTGACAACCTTGTGGAGATGCACCTGTGCACCTGTGAGACGTACTGAGACCAGTAAGAATTGTGGCAGCCTGCTCAGCCAACCCAGATTAAAATTGTTTTTTGATCTCTACTGATGACGGATAAAATCCAGCAACACGTGTCTAGAGATGTACAGCACTAACCTGCACCAACTTTGGTGGAACACTCCAGCAAAATACCAAGTAAGCGTGCACTACAAACTGAATTCACCATAATGCTATGGGGCAATCTGTTCTGGGAGGTCAGCAGTGAGCTCTCACCCCTTCCTGTTTGAAAAGGCTCCCTTGAGCCATTGAGCTGACGAGCTTGTGGAGATGCACCTGTGTGTCTGTGAGAGGTACTGAAACCTGTAAGAATTATGGCAGCCTGCTCAGCCACCCCAGATTAAAATCGTTTTTTGATCTCTACTGATGACGGATAAAATCCAGCAACACGTGCCTAGAGATGTACAGCACTAACCTGCACCAACTTTGGTGGAACACTCCAGCAAAATACCAAGTAAGCGTGCACTACAAACTGAATTCACCATAATGCTAAGGGGCAATCTGTGCTGGGAGGTCAGCAGTGTGCTCCCACCCCTTCCTGTTTGAAAAGGCTCCCTTGAGCCATTGAGCTGACGAGCTTGTGGAGATGCACCTGTGCGCCTGTGAGAGGTACTAAGAAGTGTAAGAATTGTGGCAGCCTGCTCAGCCACCGCAGTTGAAAATCGTTTTTTGATCTCTACTGATGATGGATAAAATCCAGAAACACATGTATCTAGAGATGTACAGCACTAAACTGCGCCAACTTTGGTGGAACACTCCAGCAAAATACCAAGTAAGCGTGCACTACAAACTGCATTCACCATAATACTAAAGGTCGAACTGTGCTGAGAGGTCAGCAGTGTGCTCCTACCCCTTCCTGTTTAAAAAGGCTCCCTTTAGCCATTGAGCTGATGAGCTTGTGGAGATGCACCTGTGCGCCTCTGAGAGGTACTGAGACCTGTAAGAATTATGGCAGCCTGCTCAGCCACCCCAGATGAAAATCTTTTTTTGATCTCTTCTGATGACAGATAAAATCCAGAAACACATGTGACTAGAGATGTACAGCACTAACATGCACCAACTTTGGTGGAATACTCCAGCAAAATACCAAGTAAGTGTGCACTACAAACTGCATTTACCATAATGCTAAGGGGCGTACTGTTCTGGGAGGTCAGCAGTGTGCTCCCACCCCTTCCTGTTTGAAAAGGCTCCCTTGAGCCATTGAGCTGACAAGCTTGTGGAGATGCACCTGTGCGCCTGTGAAAGGTACTGAGAGCTGTAAGAATTGTGGCAGCCTACTCAGCCACCTCAGATGAAAATAGTTTTTTGACCTCTCCTGATGACGGATAAAATCCAGAAACACATGTGTCTAGAGATGTACAGCACTAACCTGCACCAACTTTGGTGGAACACTCCAGAAAAATACCAAGTAAGCGTGCACTACAAACTCCATTCACCGTAATGCTAAGGGGTGAACTGTGCTGGGAGGTGAGCAGTGTGCTCCCACTCCTTCCAGCTTGAAAATGTTCCCTTGAGCCATTGAGCTGACGAGCTTGTGGAGATGCACCCGTGCTCCAGTGATAGGTACTAAGAAGTGTAAGAATTGTGGCAGCCTGTTCAACCACCCAAGTTGAAAATCGTTTTTTGATCTCTACTGATGATGGATAAAATCCAGAAACACATGTATCTAGAGATGTACAGCACTAACCTGCGCCTACTTTGGTGCAACACTCCAGCAAAATACCAAATAAGTCTGCACTACAAACTGCATTCACCATAATACTAAAGGGCGAATTGTGCTGAGAGGTCAGCAGTGTGCTCCCATCCCTTCCTGTTTGAAAAGGCTCCCTTGAGCCATTGAGCTGACAAGCTTGTGGAGATGCAGCTGTGTACCTGTGAGAGGTACTGAGACCTGTAAGAATTTTTGGCATCCTGCTCAGCCACCCCAGATGAAAATCATTTTTTGATCTCTACTGATGACAGATAAAATCCAGAAACACATGTATCTAGAGATGTACAGCACTATCCTGCACCAACTTTGGTGGAACACTCCAGCAAAATACCAAGTAAACTTGCACTACAAACTGCATTTACCATAATGCTAAGGGGCGAACTGTGCTGGGAGGTCAGCAGTGTGCGCCCATCCCTTCCTACTTTGGAAATAAGGACACAGACTGGAACTGGCCCCGAGCATGTGTGCTCAGGCCCTTTTATTAGCTGGCCCACGTCACTCGTGACGCCTGTGTTGGATGAGTGTGGGGTGTGTGTGAAGGCCAGCCCTAAAAGGAGTGGCTGGTAAACTAGTCTATGCTGGGAAAACAAAAATAAAGACCAGTCCAACTTGTGGGAATAAACTGCAATAAAAATGAACACTACAGGGTCCATCAGCATTCATAACTGATTAGCAGGACAACAGTGGACATGGGGGTAATGACACAGACTTCTACAGGACATCCTCACCTACATCCACAATTTAATCTGAGGGGTTCAGGGCAGAAATCGCCAGCTTGGATATGTCAGCAGCACTCTGGCAGCATACTGGAGGAACGTGTCCATGTACTAAGAAGTACCATGAAGCTGTTCCACTCAACTGACCACTCAACTGACGCTGAGAACAATCTGTGGTATGTCTGAATAGTTCAAAAAGAGAGTGCGTCAGGAGTGTGGTAAGAGTCCATTGCAAAGGTTCACAATAGTGTTGCTTGGTCCACTGAAGACTGTCTTGGCGTGCTGCGACTTGCAGGAGTCTCCATTAGACGGCCTTGCTACCTTCCTGGAATCCACCGGTGAGGCAACAGCAAGTCCATCTCTTATGTTTGCAGGAGGCCCCTTGGTTTGGTTGGCACAGGACTGCTTGTGGGCTGCGCTGGGGCTGCGTGTGCCTACGTCAAGGCAGCAGCAAGACCGCCGAAGAGCAGCTGCTTAGTCGCTCACTCAACTTCAGGAGTAGATGGGTCTTGGTCAAGATGTGCTCTCGCTACCAGGATCCGGATGCAAGCCAGGTGAGAAGATGGTCAGTGGTTCTTCATATTGTCACTGATGCTTCTTGTCAAATGGCACAGCAATGATGTTGCAAGCCAGTCCGATACGCAAGGGGTGGCATTGTTGGTGCTCTAGACCAGGGCTGGCATGACGGAGGTGTCAGCTGTGTGGTGTACCTGGACGACAGATGATGACGACTCACCTGCATGATTGCAGGCCTTCTTTCTTGAGTCATCGACAACCAGGAGTGATGGTGGCCAGGGGTTCCTTTTCTTCATTCATGGAGGCATTCTTGCACCTGATGTATTGGGTTGCTGAGCAGTTGGTGACTGTGTCTGGATAGACACGCTGAGAAGCATGAGGCAGAGACTCTATTCGTGCATGCTTGTGGCTTACTCCCCTTTGTTAATTGTAGCCTTTTATTTCTGCATGGGACCCTCCTTTAATGCCCTGTGCCATCTGAATATGAGAGTTATCTGGAGATTGTCAGAGCTTTCATTCAAAACTAAAGATTGGGGCCTCCCGCTGAAGTCTACAAAACTAGCCTTGCTACTGTCAGAGATAGAAGCATATTTATATGTATATCAAAATATGGGGTTTGTGTATAATGTGTGTATGCCAGCCATTATCAATCTTTCTTTAACAGAATATATTCAGCAGTAGGCAGGATCTCATTCTTTGCCCATGGATGTACCTACAGATTTGGTTGTGTTCAAGATTTTGGGTGGAGCAATGGCATAATTGAAAATGCCCTTGAACAGTCATCATCTTGAATGGTTTTGTGGATGAGCAGTCTAGTTTCTGAGCTTGTTCCATAATATGTGACGTGTTTAAACCGTTGCAAATGAAGAGACACTTTCCAATCTTTTTTTATGAAACTGAAGGGGCTGCATTGCTGATTTCTAGAATAAATGTCTGCTCAGGGTTACTTTACTTGATGTCCTCATTGATCGGAGGCACTGTAATGTCTTTATTTCTTGCCTTAGCTCCTGTACTCTTAGATATATCCTTTTATTTAAACTTTCTTAAGAAAGACAAATGAGGGGATATTATGGACTGTCCTGTGTTGGAAAAAAGTAGACTTTAATCAAACCATTGTTGTCTACAAGTGGCTTGGGGAAGTTAAACAAAGTCTGATATTGAGTTTTCTTTCTTTTGGAACTTGAGCATACAACTTGGTTTGGACAAATGATGTCCCTGACCATGTCATGAGTGATGTAATATGTAGGGTTGTAAGCAGTGCATTATGGGGCACAAGTTATAGTTAGCTCATGTAACTATAACTGCTGAATTTCTATGTTTTTGTGTATGTTCAAACTGAGCGTAACTGTAACGTCCCTGTAACCTTGGCTTTTTTCAGTGAATTTCTAAGTTTTTTTGACGATTTTCTAAGGTTTTCTGAAGTCTAATTCCTAACTATAATGTCCCTGTAAAAAGCCAAGTAAGCCTGCAACACAAACTGCATTTACCGTAATGCTAAGGGGCGAACTGTGCTGGGAGGTCAGCAGTGTGCTCCCACCCCTTCCTGTTTGAAAAGGCTCCCTTGAGCCAATGAGCTGACAAGGTTGTGGAGATGCACCTGTGCGCCTGTGAAAGGTACTGAGACCTGTAAGAATTGTGGCAGCCTACCAGCCACCCCAGATGAAAATAGTTTTTTGA
Organism: Lissotriton helveticus; assembly: GCF_964261635.1. Classification (NCBI taxonomy): domain Eukaryota; kingdom Metazoa; phylum Chordata; class Amphibia; order Caudata; family Salamandridae; genus Lissotriton; species Lissotriton helveticus. The sequence continues at coordinate 1,239,878,816 of NC_136069.1, read as the reverse complement.
TCTCTCCTGATGACAGATAAAATCTAGAAACACATGGCGACTCACCTGGATGATTGCAGCCTTCTTTCTTGAGTCATCGACAACCAGGAGTGATGGAGGCCAGGGGTTCCTTTTCTTCATTCATGGAGGCATTCTTGCACCTGATGTATTGGGTTGCTGAGCAGTTGGTGACTGTGTCTGGATAGACACGCTGAGAAGCATGAGGCAGAGACTCTATTCGTGCATGCTTGTGGCTTACTCCCCTTTGTTAATTCTAGCCTTTTATTTCTGCATGGGACCCTCCTTTAATGCCCTGTGCCATCTGAATATGAGAGTTATGTGGAGATTGTCAGAGCTTTCATTCAAAACTAAAGATCGGGGCCTCCCGCTGTAGTCTACAAAACTAGCCTTGTAACTGTCAGAGATAGAACCATATTTATATGTAAATCAAAATATGGGGTTTGTGTATAATGTGTGTATGCCAGCCATTATCAATCTTTCTTTAACAGAATATTTTCAGCAGTAGGCAGGATCTCACTCTTTGCCCATGGATGTACCTACAGCTTTGGTTGTGTTCAAGATTCTGGGTGGAGCAATGACTTAGTTGAAAATGCCCTTGAACAGTCATCATCTTGAATGGTTTTATGGATGAGCAGTCTAGTTTCTGAGCTTGTTCCATAATATGTGACTTGTTTAAACCGTTGCAAATGTAGAGACAATTTCCAATCATTTTTTATGAAACTGAAGGGGCTGCGTTGCTGATTTCTAGAATAAATGTCGGCTCAAGGTTACTTTACTTGATGTCCTCGTTGATCGGAGGCACTGTAATATCTTTTTTTCTTGCCTTAGCTCCTGTACTCTTAGATATATCCTTTTTTTTACTTCCTTAAGAAATACAAATCAGGAGATATTATGGACTATCCTGTGTTGGAAAAAGTAGACTTTAATCAAACCATTGTTGTCTACAAGTGGCTTGGGGAAGTTAAACAAAGTCTGATTTTGAGTTTTCTTTCTTTTGGAACCTGAGCATACAACTTGGTTTGGACAAGTGATGTCCTTGACCATGTCATGAGTGATGTAATATGTAGGGGTATAAGCAGTGCATTATGGGGGGCAAGTTATAGTTAGCTCAGGTAACTATAACTGCTGAATTTCTATGTTTTTGTGTGTGAACAAACTGAGCCTAACTGTAACGTCCCTGTAACCTTTGTTTTTTTCAGTGAATTTCTAAGGTTTTTTGACGAATGTCTAAGGTTTTCTTCAGTCTAATTCCTAACTATAATGTCCCTGTAACCTTAGGTTTTTTCAGTGAATGACTAAGGTTTCTTAATGGTATGTCCAAACTATAACGTCACAGTGAATGTCTAAGGTTTCTTAATGGTATGTCCAAACTATAACGTCCCTCTAACCTTTGTCTTTGTTAAGTGAACTTCTAAGTTTTTTTATTTTATTTTATTTTTGTAACTGTAACCTGTGACCTTAGAGGATGAGTGTGTGAGTGGCTGTATGTGTCGTAGAGTGGGTGTGAGTGGCTATATGAATGTGTGAGTGGGTATGTGAATGGGTCTATGAGTGTGTGTGTTGTAGTTTTGTGAGTGGCTCTATTGATGAGTGTAAATAGGGATGTGAGTAGGTTGTATGGGTCTGTGAATGGGTTTAAAAGTGGTTTTGTGAGTTTTCATGTGTGTGTGCAAGTGGCTGTATGGGTTTGAGAGTGGGTGTGTGAGTGATCTTATGAATATAACAGTGGATGTGTGAGTTGGTATGTTAGTGTCTGTGTGGGTGTGTGAGTGTCTAAGTCGGTCTATGAGTGGGTGTAAGAGTGTTTGAATTGGTCTGTGATTGTCAGAGTATAGTATCCTCGGGATAGGATTGATAGTCAGAATGGTCCAAAGTCTGAAGGGCCATAATACTACAGACTGTGGATGGGATCAATAGAGGGGAGTAAAGGATGGGGACAGCAGGGAGGGAGACCTGTAATAAACAAAAGTATCAGATTTATAAGGATGACTCTGCTATCGATATCTTATTTGCTAGTCCTTTATGTGTCTCAATATCTACTTGTAAACAATAATGAGAGAGACCTTTAGCGGGGCACCTTCGCAATCCTTTGCAAAAAGGCATAACCATCAATCCATCCTTACAAGGTGCTGCAACAGGAAAACATAAACAATATGCATCACAATTCCTTGCATGTGGGAAAAAATCAATCTGGGGTATTTTGTGGCCCATCAGGCATCCCTCACAGACCCCTACTTTGAACCCATGGGATCAGGGTACCTCTACCCTGGCCCCTTCTACTACATTTCATCTCAATTTTGACAGCTGGGGTCCTCTAAAATGGCAGCTGCACCTTTCTACCTACATTCCAGCCACCCAATCATAGCATTGTTGTTGGCTCGAGGGTACGTGGAGTGTTGCAGAGGATCTGCATCTCAAGATATACATATTTGTTTTTTCTTAACTATCTCAAAAACTACTAAACAGATTTATACCAAATCACAAAAGAACTTTTTCTGGACCAAAATGTAGCTGTCTGCCAAATTTGATGTGATTCTGTTCAGCAGTGTGGGCTGTAGAAGTGTCAAAAATCTCCATGGGAAAATGCACATTTTTTCACCCCCACCTCTCCTTTTTCTCACCCTGAAATGTACCATTAAGAACTAGACCTTTTATGCCACTTTTTTTGAAAAATTGCATAACGATTCATCAAACAGCCCCAAAGTTCTAAGTAAACCAAAAAAACGCTTTTTCTGTGGAAGCTAAGTGCTAACTATAACTACCTACTGGTGACCATATATATATATATATATATATATATATATATATATATATATATATATATATATATATATATATATATATATATATATATATATATATATATATATATATATATATATATATATGTATTTTGTCATTTTACAACTTGGCATGGACAGCACTGTGCTAGTCCTATGCTTAAAGACTTTGCTGTAGAAATGGCAAAAGACTTTGGGCTAGATGTAGGTAAATGATATTTACCGATTCATAAATACCGAATTTTACCGAATCGGTATTTATGAATCGGTAAATATGAAGGGGGGAGATGTAGGTATTTCCAGATGTGGAAATACCGAATCGTTAAAATTCGGTATTTACCGATTCGGTAAATACCGAATCGGTATTTCCTATTGATTCCTATGGGCTGTGAAGCCCATAGGAATCAATGGGAAATACCTATTCGGTAATTACCGAATCGGTAAATACCGATTCCAGCAAGGGTGCAGGGGGTGTCACTTTGACACCCTCTGGCACCCCAAAAATAGGCATGTGCGCCATGTGGCACACAGACATGCCCTAAGGGCATGTCTGTCTGTCACATGGCTAGGTGTGCATGCACAAATGTCCATGCACACCTGGATTCGGTATTTTAACACCCAATTGGATTGGGTGGTAAAATACCGAATTTGTAGGGCCTTTGGGACTCAGAAGAGTCCCACCTACATCTGGGATTTACCGATTCGGTAAATTTACCGATTCTGTAAAATTATGCCCCTACATGCCGATTCTTAAATACCAGTCGGTAATGGCCGAAATCGGCCGTTACCGACCGGTATTTAGGCTCCTACATCTGGCCCTTTGTCCCTCTCTCTCTCAGCGTGGATGGCACTGTGCTAATCCTATGCTTAAAGACTTTAATAGAAAAGCAGGCATTTGAGGTGAGCAGATCTAGCGTGTTGCTGGTGTTGAGGGTGCTCTATACAGGAGCTGCTTTCCACCTTACTTGAGAACTACCCAGATGTAAATGTATTCCTATTGTTTTAGATACATACTGGAAATCAGACATATGGATAATGAAGAGTTTTGCCCTGACCTTTTTGGATGTTCACCGGATCCCTAGTTCAACATCTCAATTGGTTGCTCTGTCTCATCTCCTTTCCCTTGTAGTCTCCTTTGACTCTTGCTATTTAAACTAGGGGTTTTGTAATGGTAAGAGGAGTGAAATCTCTAGGCCATGATACACCTGCCGTGGAGTACAGGTATTTAATCTATACAATCAGTCGTATGGCAGTTTGGGATCTCATGTTTTCCAGCTGCCAGAGTTTCCTGGATATTGATAGTTCTACAATGGGAAATTTAGGAGAGGTGTTACAAATGGAAGCAAAAAGAAATATCGGAATTATCCCAAAAGATTAACAGACTAAGTGCTTCTTGTGCTTCTCTTCCTGGTACTTCCTCACTTACTGGTACTATTTCAGAGGGACTTAGAGGTCCAATTTCAGGAAAACCTACTCAAGTTATCCTTTTTTTTCATCTTCCTTTCCTCCGGCTCCTTCAGAGAGGCTATGATGGAGAGACCCAAAATTAAATAGTTTCCGTAAGCTAGTCATTTTTCTTTCATCTGAAATAAAAGAAGCCTTTATTTTGTCATGTGTGACTGGAAATAAATGAGATAATCTGATCTTGTGGTATCACAGGACAGTCTACTTCTGAGTGAGTGTGATAATTTTTTTAAGGAAATGAAAAATAATTTTGAGAAGAGAATTGAAACAAGGAAAGCAAGATCTCTTGATTTATCAGAACCAATACTACAGATGATTAATTCTTGAGGCAGACTGGCCTTTGGGGTGGAGAGGTGCTCTCAGTAGCATAGCTAGGGAGTCCAGGGGGGCGCTTCATCCCAGGCTTCACTGGTTTTGGGGACGGCAGAGGACAGCAAATTGTGTCTGTCGACTACCACCATCCCTCCACCCCGAGAACAAGTCGGCCGCCAGACCCTCCCCCTGCTCTTACCTGCACCAGGTGGCAAACTTAGGGTCCAACCCAGGTGGGAGTAGGTCTAGCTATGCCACTGGGTGCTCCCCTCTATCAAGGACTAAGTGATGAATTGAAAGATTCGATATCTCAAATTCCTAATTGTCCTACTACTTTTTAGGCTTTAGTAGATTTAGTTTTACAATCAGATCATGGTCAGCGTGAGCGTAAAGATTAAAAAGAAGAAATGGTAGCATGTATTATCAAATACAGAAATGAATCGAGTATAGTTTGATACAGTTCTCCAGAGTCTATGCAAACAGGAGCCGAAAGAATCCCTTTCACAGTTCTCCAGGGTCCATGCAAACAGGTGCCGAAAGAACCCCTTTAACCAGGGATGAAAGAGGAACCAACCGTGTATGCCTGGCTCGCTTGAACCAGTAGCCAGTCCCAAGCCAACGGACCACGCACGTAACCTGGGCTTCATCCTGGACTCCTCCCTCTCGATGACCAGACAAGTTAACACCGTATCGTCATCATGCTTCAACACCCTGCGCATGCTCCAAAAGATCCCCACCGAAACCAGGAAGACGGTCACCCAGGCACTCGTCACCAGCCGGCTGGACTATGGGAACACCCTCTACGCCGGCACCACAGCCAAACTGCAAAAAAGACTCCAACGCATCCAGAACGCCTCCGCCCAACTCATCCTGGACATCCCCCGACACAGCCACATCTCCGGCCACCTGAGAGACCTGCACTGGCTCCCCGTCAGCAAGAGGATCACGTTCAGACTCCTCACCCACGCACACAAGGCCCTCCACGACCTGGGTCCCAAGTACCTCAACGACCGCCTGACCTTCTACACGCCCACCCCCCAGCTACGGTCGACCAACCACGCCCTCGCCGCCGTTCCACGCATCCGCCGAGCCACCGCCGGTGTAAGATCCTTCTCCTACCTGGCAGCCAAGACATGGAACTCCCTCCCCATCCACCTCCGGCTAACCCAGGACCATCTTTCCTTCAGGAGGCAACTCAAGACCTGGCTCTTCGAGCAGTGACGGCCCCCCCTCCCCCAGCGCCTCGAGACCCTTCCGGGTGAGTAGTGCGCTATACAAATGCCATGATTGATTGATTGATTGAGAGGAGACAAAAGAATCATTTTTGCCTACATTCTTATTTTGACAAACATTTTCTTTCACATTGTCCAAACAACCTGTTAAGCAATGGTCAAGAAATAGATCACCCCAGTGTTGGGTGCGACTACAATGATTTCTTTAAAAAATGTAATGATTCCAACTACTCAAGTCGCTGCTTCACATCTGTAGTCAACTGTAGCCTTAATTACTTCTAATGGAGTTAAACATGAAGTAAATGCAAAGACAGATTATGGTGATAAAGGTATATTTGCAGATAGGGCTGTTGCTCAAATATTAGACCAGGGTTCTCCTACGAGTAGCTCTGATGCTACTGGTAGCTCTATAACTACCTATAAGTAGCTTCCCTATGTGCATCTCAACCGAGTAAATAAAAAGCTTTTTCTTGATTGAAGTGGTATGTTTTCAAAATATTAAAGGGATATATTTAAAAGTAAAATACGTCTAGTTATAGAATATAATTTAATGCTGAAAGAATGAATTTATGCTGCGCTGGGGAGTCTTATTACTGATTTTCTTTCCTAGGTGGCAGGAGGCATTGTGTATATAACTGCTATACCATTTGACATTATTGCTGGTGGCATTGAATGATGCACCAAGGTGGACACTGCTAGTAATTCTGTATGCAAGGGCCACTAATGGAATTTTGGCTGAAGTGACCACTATTGTAACACTAATAATTTGTATTAGTAGTTTGGGATGATTTTCATTGCACATCAGTAGCTCTTATTGTGGAAAAGGTTGGAGATCCCTGTATTAGATGCACCAATATTAAAGAAGGATAAGTAGTGTCCTGTATCGGTATAGATGGAAGTATTCTTACTGCTGGACCAATACCTCATTGTTCTCTTCCGTTTTCAATGTTATTTAATTAGGATAAATTTAGAAACGCTTTTTTATCTAATTCTAACCCAATATTACATTATAGTAGGTGGGCTAATTACGAGTTCAGCTGTCCATCGGACTGCTAAACCCATAGTGGCGGTCCCTGGGCCACCAGACTGGCAGTCGACCTGCCATATTACAATTACGGCGGTGGGACCGCCACAGGCCCACCGCAACAGTCAGGGATCATGGATCCTGGGGCGGTGGTATGGCGGTGAGAGGCCTTAATATACTGGCCTGCCGCTGCAGCACCGCCGAGCATATTAGGGGTTTCCTTACCGCCACAGTTTTCATGGCGGTGAGGCTGCCATGAAAACTGTGGCTGTGAGGAAAGACTGTTTTAGCAGGGCTATGGGGTGCCTGCAGAGGGGCACACGTTGTTCGCCCAATGTGCATTCACCCCCTTTCCTGCAGGGCATAGACTGCACAGTTCATGCAGTGCAGGAACGGCCTTTGGTGCTCCCATTGCAGTGCCTTTTTAATGGGCACTGCCATGGGCCCGCCAAAGCACCACCCTCCAGACACGAGGAAACTTGCAATCTGGCAGGTGGTGTCAGTATGGCTTAGGCAGTGTGGGAGCGGTGCGCTGGTGTGGTGCCCCCCTACCAAATCGGCAAACTCGTAATTAGGCTCTAAGTCTACAGAGGTTCAAAAAGCACAAAATCCTGTAATTAATTAGAATAACGGAGATATAATTTTCGCATGTGACAGTAAAAACATTCAAGATAATGAAAAAAATGAAAACTTTAAGGTACTTCCTGAAATACACAAAAGGTTTAAGCAGAGATAAAAAGTGTTTTCTTGCTGACATCCCTGTACAGTATCATGACTATGTTGATGTTTTCAGTAAGAGGGCGGCAGAAACCATACAGTCACATCATCTATATACCTGTCAGATAGATTTGATAGTTGGAGCCAAATTAACTTGTTGCAAAATGTATGCTTTGACTGAAAAAGAGGTGCAGCGGTCCCGCAAGGCCAATTAGGATACGCCTGCCACACTGGCGGGCGCATTCTTGCCATTAACATTGCGGCGGGCGGTGCTGTACACAGCACCCGTCGCAATGTTAAGGGAGCATGTTGTGCATTGCAATGCACAATGTGACAGACACCGCGCAGTGCCTGCCACCTTGTGTATGTGTAGTGCTGCCACCCACCCCCCTAGGGGCCACCAACAGGCCCCAATGTCATTCACTGCATGCCTTTCCATGGCGGAGTCTCCGCCATGGAAAGGCATGCACACCGCACCCATCATAAAATGGATGGCGGTGCCTGCAAAGGACTGCCACCATATTGTGTGCCTTTTCCGCCCGGCCGGCAATCTGGCTGGCGGGAAACGGCAGGAAAATGGCAAACAGACTTTCCGTCCGCCGCGGTACCCACCGCCATGCTAATGTGGCAGTGGGTAAATGTGCTTTTGATGGCGGGCGGATCGCTACTGCCGCGGGCGGATTGCAACCGCCTGGCTGGCGGTGGTGATCCACCCGCGAACGTAATGGGGCCCTAAGTATCTGAGCAAGTATTTAGATGAGTATTTGGCAAATGGATACATATGATCTTTTCTTTTATTTCGAATCGTTGTTATTGGATTTTAACAAGAAAGTACAGAAGGAAAAACAAAAGACACAGTAACCTTGTGCGTTCCTCAATACAGGTAGAAGGATGATACATGGTAGTCAGGTCTTACACATGATATATATTGATAGAACAAGAGTGATTTAACCTTACATTGTTTTTGTCAAGATCCTTGTTAACATATAAGATAGTTATGTAAAATTGTCCTGATAAACCAAGCAATATTGATACCTCGAATTCTGTTTTGTAAGTTACAATTGGTTATACCAAATAAATGTAAATGTCATGGTACTTATAGAGCGCACTGTCACCAGACGGTCACCTTGCGGTGTCGCCTATGCGGCTTCCTGGTGCTGATACTCATACTGCTGTGGAACCCCTCCTGGCTTTCCCTGTGAAGTGTCCACTCCTGGGCACCCCCAGGGTGAAGCCAGGCATCCTTAGCGCTGTTGGGGCCGGTGTGGAGGATAAGCAAGCTATTGCCCAGAGTTGCAGCATGGGGCCCGTGATTAGAATAGGCACCAAGGCGAGAATTAACAGGTCAGAGGAAATTGAGCCCGAGACCCCACCAAGGCGGGAATCGAACCCTGGTCCCTGGCCAGAACTCTGCATCAGGGTCTGCCACTCTATCCATTGAGCAACACTCCTCCTACCTTTGTAGAATTATACAAAAGAATATGACCTTTTAATTTCCTAGTAGTTTGGCATCTATTCTTCATTCCTAAGCAAGATAAAATTATAAGAACTATTAGAACATTGGAATGTTGGGAGCTCCATTGCAGACAATGGAGTGTTTCCTGCTTCTACGGCCGGTAAAGGCCCGCAGAGCAACATTCAATTGTTTTACAAAGGCCTCTTGGAGCTCGAGGGGATTTAAATCCCCTCGAGCTTCGAGAGGCCTTTGTTTTATTTGTTAGAACATTCTGCCCCCTAGTGGCAGAATGTTCTAATAGCCTTATAGCCCTTCATAGCAGGGGGATACCATCTATTAAAGTCCCGTTCCATTGTTAAAGTCCCTCGCCTTCGGCTCAGTCCTTTAACGCGGGAGTGGGCCTTTAATAGCCGGTATAGCCCCCTACGGCGGGCTATAAGGCTAGAGTCTCTCCCACACACCACAGTTACATTGGGAACACAGGGAGCCATTAACATGCATTGATCTAATGTCTCTGTGATGACCTCCTGCAGAACCTTTCCCATTTTAAAGCTGCTCTGCCCCCAGAGAACTCTTCATTTGCTTATGTCATCGCCAGACACTAGAATGCTCACACATACATCTCAAAGTATCGAAGCTTTTATGGGAAGTGTTATACAATAGAAAAACACATGGATTTCTTGTGCTCCAGCTAATCTCTTTGTCGACAAGAGAAGGGAGGTGGAGTGAGAGCTCAGGACAAAAGCACACACCATCCCTCTTTGTAGATTTATGTTTTATCCGAGGAACTAGGAAATGTGGTTAGAGATCCCTCAATGCACCTATTCATGCTTCCAAGATGCATCTCTACTTTTTGCCTAAAAAACCCTCCATGCCAGTGTGTAAGGCATGTTACCTATTGCTGGAGTTTGAAGAAGATGAACAGGTAAGATGTGCATTGTCTAACGGTTTTTAGAGAATAGCTTTTACTTTTAACATATTCAAATGTATTCATGCTGACCATTGCTCTTGAAGAGCTGGTTTCTAATCCTGAGTTCAGCGTCGACGATGATTGGGTGGACATTTCTGTACTGACAATTGCAATAATGTGAAATATAAACATGTGTAATGTATAATCTAACTGTACAGTGCACTGTCAAGTAATGTCCCACTAAGAGGCTGTTACCACCCCTGCCTCGACCAAGTCACATGCTGGTGTTTGTACTCCTCTGGTTGCAACCAGACCGCAGGCGCACAATAATTTTATTTCCAGCATCGATCTGACATGGCCATGCCCTACTCGCAACACATGGTCTAGCCAGTGCTATATAAAACTTCTTAATAAATAAATAAATAAATAAATAAATAAGCACACTTAATACCAGTCATAAATGAAAGTGACTATGAGATATAATCAACACACACCCCGTCTCCCCGCACCTCTCACTGTCAGTGGAGCACGTGACATGCAGGTTGTACACATTGTTGCAGCAGGCACATAACATCCTGAACCAAATTCAAAGAGCTTGGAGCCTGTAACCTGCTTGTTTCACTCACCAGTTCATTCGCAAATCTAATTATTACCAACTCCCTCAGGCTTTTTGAAAGTACATACAGAGAGCCTATGGTGGAGGCCTCCCTAGATTTGCACGTGCCCTTGCGCGTGCCAACAAAAACCTTTCAGAATGAGGTATTGTATCCGGACTAATTACGAGTAGGTGCGTATTCATTCATTTGTACCCTCAGTTGAACCCAGCGCATGAGTTTTCGGGTAGTGTGGCGAAGGGCATCGGTGCCTGGTGGCAGTCTACACCCTTTCCTCAGTCAGATTACAGCTAGTAAATACTGGGTCAATAAAACTGTCATACATTTAAAAGTTTCACTAAATAGTATCTCTCCTCCCCCTCCTCTCTCTTCTTATATACAACTCTTCTTCTCTTCTTTTCTTTATATTTTATTATATTATGTAGTACATGTAATCTTACTAGACCAATATGGGTTTTTAACACTATTACATTTTAATGAAATTATATGTCTTTAATTTCTTAATAAAGAATTATGTCACAAAAAAAGAAACTCTCAGGTTTAGGTTGGTGGGGTATGTGCACAGAGGGTACATCATTGGCTTCCTTTATGAGGTTGGGATTCCCAGTCTTGGGACTTAATAGTCTCTTCATTTTTGATTCTCTGTTACACTATCCTCTGGAATGGCTGAAGATGTCAGACTAGAGGACGAACATGAGCGCTATTCCCACTCCGGGAAGTCTCCTGAGGATCTGGACCAATCCCAGTCTGACAGAAGTGTTTCAATGCTTGGTAGTTCATAACTTTTTAAACAGGGACACATTGCTGGTGATTGTCTTATGGACATGTGTGACATTGACCATTGGGCTCTGATGGTGGTGAAGGCATATAGACTGTTGTCATATGGTGTACTAAATTCTCCTCTTGAATGTTTGTCTCTGACCAATACTTGGTCTCCCACCCTGATCATCACCTTTCTCCTGTGGCTAGCCTCACTGTTCTCTCTCACTAAGGAGTTTGATACCATAGGTTTCTATTAAAGTGCCACTGGTATGGTGTCTTTGAATGGTAGTTTGTGCAGCAGTGTGGGGTGTTGTGATAGATTTACCAGAAGATGCGGACTACTTACTCGAGATCCTCAGATCCTCGCTCTGTTCCATGCATATCCTCAGGGTCTTATTGAAAATGTTCATCAACATTTCCACATCCCTGTTCGCTTGTTGCCTACAGTGTGATGTTCAGAAATGGTCGAGGGATGTTTAGAATTCACTTCCCTGCAATGGAATACCATTGTCAGTTTAGAGGATGCTTGTAATACCATAGGCGGTGTAGTGTCTTGTGAGTTAGAGTTGACGGAACCCTTTGGGTTCCTGGCGAATTCCGTGGAACAGTGACGTTAGTGTTTGGGTGTGGTTGATATAATTCATGATGTAGAATATTCAGTAGACGGTTGCACGCTGAGGAATAAAGACATATAATACCAAACTCCGTGTGTGGCATAATCATTTACATGCTCTGAGGCTGCGGAGGATGCTACAACTGATGACAAGATAGGGCATATGTAACCTGAAGAACCGACAGTGCTCTCCCAGAGAGTTTACTGTGGTCCAGCAAACTGCTCGTGCTTGCCACACGCACCTCAGTTGAAGTGAAGATCAATGGTTGCTGTATGTGGAGTCAATGGGCCACCCCTGCCAGTGCAAAGCTTTCGAAGAAGACAAACACCTTAAAAAGAAATGTGTGTATTATCGGCCAGGAATCTGCTGTTAAGGTTATGAAAGTGGTACTGCACCACAAAGCAAAACAGAGGCATAAGCCATTCGTAACGATAACGCTAAAGACAACAACAGTCAGGTACAGAGAAGTGCTGAAGGCAGCAATATCCAGGTGCAAAGAAGCACTAGAAGAGAAATAGCGAGATACAGAGAAACGCTAAAGGCAGTGGAAACCAGATACCGTATTTTCCGGCGTATAAGATGACTTTTTAACCCCTTTAAGATTTTCTTGAAAGTCGGGGGTCGCCTTATACGCCGGGTGCCAAAGTTGACGGTATGTTTTCATGCGTTTTTAGGTCTCGCCTTTACCATTCCGAAGGAATGGGAAATGGCGAGAATTCAAGTGCTCGAACTGATTGTGAAACCACCGCTTTTTTTCGTGGCGTTTTCTTCGAGTGCACGTGGCCACAGGCACGCGCTTTTGGCCCATACACTTTCATGGCCATCTTTTCCTCAATGTCCCTCCCACCCTTCGTTTGATCTTGCCGCGAGTTCAGGCTAATGGCCCTCCCCCCTCCCCCAGCAGAGAGCGCGCATCGCGGCCGCACAGCACATCAAAGGGCTTCTCCCAGCGTGTGCTGTGCGGCTTCTCCTCCCCTAATTATGTGGCCGGCCGTACTTGTGTTTCCCGGCCGCTTCTCGGCCACTCTTGTATTTAATTAGCAGCAGCAGCATTTCTCCTGCGCCAGGCCACATCAAAGGCTCTGTGCCACTTTCACCCACACAGCAACACTTACAGACACGCAACGCCACTCACACCCACGCAAGCCCACTATCATCCACGCAACACCACACTCACCCACGCAACGCCACTCACCCAAGCAACACCACTCACACACGCAACGCAACTCATCCACGCAACCCCACTCATCCACGCAACCCCACTCATCCACGCAACCCCACTCATCCACGCAACCCCACTCATCCACGCAACGTCACTCATCCACGCAACGCCACTCATCCACGCAACGCCACTCACCCAAGCAACACAACTTACCCACGCAACGCCACTCACACACCTAACGCCACTCACACACGCAACGCCACTCACACACGCAACGCCACTCACACACGCAACACAACTCACACACGCAACACAACTCACCCACACAACGCCACTCATCCATGCAACGCCACTCACACACGCAACGCCACTCACACATGCAACGCCACTCACACACGCAACGCCACTCACACACGCAACGCCACTCACACACGCAACGCCACTCACACACGCAACGCCACTCACACACGCAACGCCACTCACACACGCAACGCCACTCACGTTGCCACTCACACATGCAACGCCACGCACACATGCAACGCCACTCACACATGCAACGCCACTCACACATGCAACGCCACTCACACATGCAACGCCACTCACACATGCAACGCCACTCACACACGCAATGCCACTCATAGTCATAGTCATAGTCAAGAATCTTTATTCGGTGATTAAAAAAACACCATAAAAGCACACATACATATACACAGATAAAAGAGACATTAAATATTAGTCAAGATCCTTGTACATAAATAATACAGTAAAAATCCCAACATACAGGGCCAAAAATTTAAAACAGAAAATCCCAGGTCTTTCATTCCTCTCCCCTTGTCATCCTTAATCGAACCGCCACCTTGATAAAATTCATAACACAACATAAGGTTAGCGGGTCGGAAGCTTTTTGCAAATAGACTAAAGCATCCCTAGCATGTTCCAATTGGGCTTTTTTTTAAATGTTTACTAGAAATCTACGCCTGGGCATAGAAAAATAGGGGCAAAGCAAAATAAAATGAAGGGAATCCTGCGGAGACCGGTTGTCGCAGCCGCAGGGTCCCTTCTGCTCAATTGACATGGTGAAACCTGCTGGAGAAGCCAACATAAAAGGAAGTAAGTTCAATCTAAAACGACACATAAGAAATCTGTCCTGTGAGTTATATACAAGATACAGATAGGGCTCCATACCCTCCACACTCTTCACCAAGTTATAAGCCCTCACGGACTTTTTCTCTCCTTCAACCTCCGCACGGCAATGCCACTCACACACGCAACGCCACTCACACACGCAATGCCACTCATCCACGCAACGCCACTCACACACGCAACGCCACTCACACATGCAACGCCACTCACACATGCAACGCCACTCACACACGCAACGCCACTCACACATGCAACGCCACTCACACACGCAACGCCACTCACACACGCAACGCCACTCACACACGCAATGCCACTCACACACGCAACGCCACTCACACACGCAACCCCACTCATCCACGCAACGCCACTCACACACGCAACGCCACTCACACATTGTGGGTGCAGATTGTGGGTGCAGATTGTGGGTGCAGATTGTGGGTGCAGATTGTGGGTGCAGATTGTGGGTGCAGATTCAGGGAAAACTCAGCAGCACCACCACCATTGCAATGCAATAGGTCTCGTTTTAACGCAAATTTAAGCTATAGGCCTTGTAAATGACAAAGCCTTTTATTTATGTTCCAAAAACCAGAACGCAAAAATAAAGGGCATTATCATTTACAATGCTAATAGTTCAGACTCGCGTTATTGCGAGACCTATTGCATTTCCAATGCTTGTTTACATAGCGCGGACTTCAGGTGCCAGACCGCTTCTCCGAAAATAAAACAGACAGCGCCGAAGCACCTAAGATGGCGGCCCCCACTGCATTTTTTTACATAGCGCGGACTTCACCCGAAGGTGTCAGACCGCTTCTCAATAGGAAATGCTTAGGGAACAAACACAAGAACAAACGTTACGTAGGCGATGGGGGCACTGTGGAAGTATACACACTGAAAGCGGGAAATAAATTACGGTACCGGTAATCTGCACACGCGCATCCAACTGCTTGCACATCCCCAGGCAGACGAGGCAACAGGACGAGGCAGCAGGACGTCCGAAAATAAACGCTGAAGTACCTAAGATGGCGGCCCCCACTGTGTTACAAGTCTGACACGCCCCCTCCACATGTGCTGATCCCTCTCTCCTTCCATAAATCTCACGCTCATCGGAAGGAGAGGAGCGTCAGTACCACATGATCTCCTCAGTCCATGGACATAGAAAGGGGACTGTAGAATGTTCCTAATGGCAGTTTTGCAGCAATTCTTTCTTTCAGTACATTCCTAAGTATTACAAAACACACTACTAAGTTGCATTTCTTTTTAAGGTCTTGTTGAATTCTTACATAAGGTAGGTACCTTCTTTTGACACACACCTCAAATGCACTATACAGTTTAATAAAGAAAGGAGATGCTTGGAGAGGGCCTGTAGTGTGAGCACAGAGTTTGTATGCAGTGTGCACAGGAAGTACCGGTACCAGTACCAGTAGAGCACTTGCCGTGATTGGCTGGTTGTTGCAAACAGGAAAGGCAGTCTGGTTAGCAGATATTTACATGTGGTGGTGAAGACAGTACAGCACCAGTCTCTGTACCTGTTCATACAGTACAGCACCAGTACATACAGTACAGTAGGCAAATGGCTGACAGTCAAGAAGCCATCATGGCTCCAGCAGCAGCTAGAAGAAAGAAATATTAAGCCAGTTACAAACTTAAAGTTGTAAATTTTGCCATGGAACATAATAACTGTGCTGCTGCAAGACAATATGGAGTAACAGAAAAGATGGTTCGGGCCTGGAAAGCAAATGAAAAAGCATTAAGGAGTATGCCATGGGGTAAGTGTGCATTAAGAAGAGGCACCCCACATTGGCCAGAACTCGAAAAACATGTAGCAGACATGGTGAATGAGCATCGCCAAAGCGGTTATGTAGTGACACGAAATAAAATACGTTTGTTTGCACTGAATGGCCAAATCTAACCCAGATCTCAGCAACAGATTTAAGGCCACTGTATCCTGGTGTACTAGATTCTTGGGAAGGCATAATCTGGTATTGAGGCAAAAGACGAACATTGCACAAAAATTACCTGCAGATCTTGATGCCAAAATACATAGCTTCCATCGCTACGTTATTAAGCTGCGCAATGAACATGGCTATGTGCTAAGTAGTATCGGAAATATGGATGAAACTCCAATGAATTTTGATATGGTTGCAAACAAAACTGTCCATCCAAAAGGTGAAAAAACAATTTTAATAAAAACAACAGGACATGAGAAGTCCAGTTTTACAGTGGTACTTGCATGCACAGCTGATGGCGCCAAATTAAGACCAATGGTTATTTTTAAAAGAAAAACAATGCCGAAACTCAAGTTTCCTGTTGGTTGTTTTGTACATGTGAATGAAAAAGGCTGGATGGATGAAGAAGGGGTAAAGCTATGGCTTGATAATGTATGGAGCAGGCGACCAGGTGGACTTCTTCAAAAACGTAGTCTACTGGTGTGGGATATGTTCAGGGCTCATTTAACTCCCAGCACCAAGCAAAGACTGGCAAGAATAAAAACAGATGCTGCAGTTATTCCTGGAGGATTGACATCGTTGGTACACTCACTGGATGTGTGCCTAAACAAGCCATTTAAAGATCGCATTCGAGAACAGTGGAATGAGTGGATGGTTAGCGGTGAAAAAACATTCACAAAAGGAGGAAACATGCGTGCTTCACAGTTGGATGTTTTGTGCAAGTTTGTCATAAAAGCCTGGAATGATATTGATGCAGAAACAGTCATAAAGTCTTTCAAAAAGTGTGGCATATCAAATTCATTAGATGGTATGGAGGATGACTACTTGTGGCAAGATGAAGAGGAAGCCGAAGCCGAGACCACACCATCTGATACGGAATTACCAGATCCATACGATGACTGCTTTTCAGATGTACCACAAGATCTCATTGATTTACTTATGAGATCAGATGACGAAGAGGAGGATTTTGAAGGCTTTTAAAGGGAACGTTGGCAAATCCTGTAAAAATCGCTTGGAGTTTAATCCACTTGCACTGTTTTATGTTTACCTTACATGTTTGATGACAAACAGCCTTATGTTTATAAGTGATTGTTTTTCATATGGTTCTAAATAAAAATATCGTGACTAAAGCAATATTGTTTATACAACCAATTTGTTTGAGTTCAGTCTTTGAGTGTGTACAATAAACGCTTAACACTGTCCTCTGATAAAGCCTTACTGCTCACCTACACGGAGGACTAGAATCACTAATAAGCCCAAAATAAATTCTCAAAATGGCTATGCAGGACTGCGTTGGACTGCGCTGGAAGTGGGGGTAGTCTTATACGGCGAGTATAGCACGAAACCTACATTTTATCAAGAAAAGTAGGGGGTCGTCTTATACGCCGGGTCGTCTTATACGCCGGAAAATACGGTACAATGCAGAAGAATGAAAATTATGGGGAACACATGCTGGAGACAAAATAAGTACTTACCGCAAAAGAGAAAGAAGGTGCTGCAAGTCCGGCGAGTGAGACAGTACTTCCAGAAGGTACGGAGTTAGATGCCCATAAAGTGCTGTCTTAGCCGCACATACTCTCAACATCAGTAAGTTCCACAACTGGTTTTAATGCCGCAGTTTTCCTGAAGCCTCCGCTTCCATTTGATACCACCAAAAAGCAGAATATTGGCGGCAGATAGACTGTCAAATCAAAGAGGCTTTAAATATCAAGTTCAATCCAATGCTGAATGTCGATTACGAAAAATAAATTTTCAACCAAGAAAGGCAGAAAGCTGATAAAACAATTCATGAGTTGGTTGAAAGACCTGATACACTCACCAACCATTGTAAATTCAATTAATTCAATGATGAAGAAGCCATACTTCGCAGAGTCATAGATGATTCCTTTCCAATTTATTCAGATGATGAACACTGAGAGAAACTCTCAGTCTGGAGTGAGTACTAATAGCTACAAGAGCCGAGGAAGCTGCTGACATCAAAGGGTAGAGTGTATACATGGGCTGCCTCAACACCATTAAAAAGTCAAGGTTGATTTGTAGCAATCTTGAAGCATGAAAAAGACAAATGTACACATACCAATTCACGTACTTCAAGGTACTTCGTCAAGTGCCTGTTTGCCCAGTTTCACTACTGCTGCTGAAGTGAGACTGATATCTGTAAATTCCAACATAAATGCTCGTCACAAAATAGGGAGTCATTTTCCATCATTGTTTCATGTATCAGGGAAACTTAGGGAGTGAAAGGGCAACTGCATATTAATGAGGGCATTCATCTTGTTGCTCATTGACATATTTGAATTGCATTTAATATACAGAAAGCTTTTGAAAAAGAACTTGAGACATTATTAAAGCATGATATCATTGAGTGATCTACTGGTCCGACACCATGGGTTTCGTCCATAGTGGTAGTGCCTAAAAAGGACAGCGAAGGTGCTGTAGATATCTGTGCTGATATGCATCAAGATAATAAGGCAATTGAAAGAGCACAACATTCAGGTCCACATATTACCAATATGATCACCCAGCTAAATAATACCAAAGCCTTCTTTCGCCTCGATCTGAACAAAGGATATCATCAATTAGAACTAAATGGAACTAGAAGAAGATTCCAGGTACATTACTACCTTTTCTACCCACATTGGTTTGTTCAGATATAAAAGATTAACTTTCGGCATGTCAAGAGCTGCAGAACTGTTTCAAAAAGTTATTCGCCACATAATACAGTCTGTCATGCATACTTTCAATTATAGTGATGATATATTGGTATTTGGGGGCAAACAAAAGGAACATGATAAAGCTCTTACACAAGTGTGCCATTTACTTGCTGATGCAGGTCTCACTTTGAATGCAGAGAAGTGTGAGTCCCACAAAACAAAACTCAAATTCTTTCGTCATATTTTCTTTGATGGGGCAATGACTCCAGCTACAGGCTTTGTCAGCCACCTGTCCCCCACAAGATGTTACCATGTTACGTTCTTTTCTTAGCATGGGCAGCTACTGTTCTAGGTACTTCCATGATTTTGCCACAGTAAGGGCCCTATTCAGAGACTTATCAAAATAAATTGCTTCATTCTGATGGTCACATGAATGTGAACAAAGCTTCAAGAAAATTAAATATGCAATTGAGAATGTCACTGAAATGACCTACTTTGATCCAAAGCTACATACAAAAGTTGTTGTTGATATAAGCCCAGTAGGGTCGGTGCAATTCTTGCCCAACACAATGGACATTCAAATGCTCGAAGGCATATTGTGCCTTATGCTAGCAGAAGTTGGTCACAAACTGAACGTGCCTATTCATAACTTTAAAAAGAAAGTCTAGCTACGGGGTGGGCTTGTGAACATTTACACGTGTTTCTATATGGAAAGCATCTTTACTCTTGTCTCAGATCATCAAGCATTACTTACCATCTTTGGCAATCCCAAAGCCAAGATGCTCCCTCACATTGAGAGGTGGGGTTGTGACTGCAGAAATATGACTACACTATTGTGCACCGACCAGGGAAAGATCAAAACTCTGATGACTACTTTTCATAAGTGCAAGTACAGTGTCATAGTACCACTTCCAAAATGGCTGAAGACTACATTAACTTCATTGTAAAGTCCAGGATAACTGCCACTATATCAGTGGAACAAATGTTTGCTGGCACGAGTACAGACCGTAATATGCTAAGACTCAAAGACATTATTGCACATCAATCCTGGAAACTGCACACTTGACCTCTTACAAATGACAGTGAATACAAGAAATTCAAAACTGTGAAAGATGAACTTTCCGTTACCCAAGAACAGTGTCATAGTACCACTTGGTGTCTGTTTATGCGGTTCGAGAATTGTCCTACTGAGACAGCAAGTATTTGAAGTGGCACATGAGGGACATTGTGGAATTGTCACCTCTATGCACGCTCTCCGATACCAAGTTTGGCTTCCTTATCTTGATGATACAGTTGAAAGAAAATTAAAGGCCTGTCACTTGTGCAACTGTTTATCGCCCAAAAATAACCCAGCATTCATTGAACATGTCTGATCTTCCAAAGCATGAGTGGGAGAGAATCACTGTTGACTTCTTTAGACCCCTTGAAAATGGACATCTTCTAATGGCAGTCATTGATGAGAATTCTCGTTTTCCCTTGGTAGAAGTCTTCTCTTCAACCACTCAGGAAAAAGTCACCAAGAGGCTAGATTGTATTTTTGCAAAATGGGGCGTTCCTTCAATTCTGGAGTCCGACAATAGCCCACCTTTCAACAGTTGAAAATTCAAAGACTTTCTTACTCATCTGGATGTCAAGCATCAGAAAAGCACAAGAATTGGTATGATGCACTTGCAAAAGGAGTGAAACTGAAAAATTGCAAACTAAGGGGCTCATTAAAATCGCGGACGGACTTGAGTCCGTCCGCGACCCCAGAGTAGGAGGGAACGTCCGCATGGGCAGCGGCGTTCCCTCCGTAAAGATTAGGATGTGACCGCCAGGGTGGCGGTCACATCCTCTATCTTTAACATTGCGGCGGGTGCAGCTTCAAGCTGCACCCTTCGCAATGTTAAAAATGCATACATTGCATTTGTATGCAGAAAGCGGCAGGCACCGCGCGGTGCCTGACGATTTCTGCATACAAATGCAGGGGGGTACCGTGGGTACCCCCCATGTGCACCCCCCAGCCCCCCTTCACCCAGGGAGCCTGCAACGGGCCCCCGAAGTCAAAGTCCGCATGCTTTTCCCAAGCCGCCGTGGAAAAGCATCTCTTTTACCCTATCCTAATATGGCTGGCGGTGTCTGATAGACACCGCCAGCCATGTTACAGCTTTTCCGCCGCGGTTGTAAGTCAACTGCGGCGGAAAAGCGGCGAACTGAAACCAGGACCCACCAGCCATCCTAATGTGGCGGTGGGTCTTTGGTGGGTCCGCAGAGGATTTTCCGCATCCTCCGGGCCGGCGGTGGCTTCCGCCGGCTCGGAGGATGCGGAAAATCCTCCATCCTAATGAGCCCCTAAGTGTGCAAAGAAACGTGAAAAGAAAAAGAGGGAGACTGAAGTGATGGGAAAGAAAGATGAGGAAAATGAGGGAGAAACTATAGCATATACATTGAGAGAAATAGCAGGAGGGATGTATGGTCATTTACTTTAGAGCAAAGGCAATCTTGCAGCATTCACAAACAATTTTCCAAAATTAAGAGACAAACCTGTGCAGTGGTATTCGAAAGCAGAAAGGTTTATAAAGATTTCAAAGGTGTTGCGGGCTGATTTGGATATGGGCGTCTATATTGTAGCCCCTACTGATTTGCGGGCTGAGTGTAAGACTGCTGTACAAACGGCAAATGAGTAACCAGTGAGGAATGCTAGTACTAATGCTAGTACTAATGCACCATCTCCTGTAGTTATGAAGGAATATGAAGCAGCAATTACTTTCCTGAATGGGCGAGTACCAACAAAAGATTTGCATTGCTTTAAAATTAACCAAACAAACCAGGAACGAAAAGGATCCTTTACAAAAAAAAAAAAAGCACAGGTCTTTGGCCACAAGCAAACAATGGTGTTGAGTGTTTTAGGAGCGAATACATGAACGCTTTTGAAGGTGGTTGCTGAAGGTAGGAGTTGGTTATAATGTAGCACACGTGTTGTGCCGCATGAGGGTTTAACAATCCATGTTGGCTTAAATGGGATGGGTTCAAACTGACAGTTTATTTTGTAGCTCGAGTACAACGAGAAAATTGTTTTATTTTGTGAGTAATTATTTCATTTGGGGATGGCATGTTATGTTAAGCACTGTTAAAGGTATTAATTGAAACTAGTGTATTTAGTGACCCCAAAATCAATTCTTGATATAATGTTTATTCTTTACTGCAGATGTACCCCTGACGAAGGCCATAGGGCCGAAATGCATTGGGTTAAACGCATCTATATGAAGCATGGGGACTCAACGTGCTGTATTTAAAGGCTTCGGCATGATACACGCATTTGTACAATGAAGTTACCGTGTTTTTACCTTCATGAACTCAATAAAACTTCCAAAGAAAAATGGACAAAAAATGGATTACGATGATTTTTTATCATTCAAAGGGTGGTTGCATCTTGTGTCTGATACACGTTTGATATCAGCAATATGTTAAGACTACGTCTCCCAGAGTGCTTTAGGGCATAGCACTCACCAGGATAGCACCCCAAGCGATTACATCGGATAAACTTTGAGAAAACGCGTGTGCGGGTCGCACTCATTTATGTTTTGTACAACTTGATGTCCCAAACCGACCCAGCACCGAAATGTACCGTATTACAATTTGCATGGACATTCACTTTATTCATTTCGAATGAGCAACGTCTTGAGCTGATATTGGGAATTCTGATTGAATTATGTTGATACAAATGTATTATTTCACGAGCACGGTTGAGTTGTGCATTTAAGCATTTCATTTAAGTATTTTATTTAAGTATCTTGTTTATGTTTTGGAATACAAACACGTGACAACAGGGTTTGTGACATCGGGAATATAAGCCAGAGTGGGAGGTAGAGCGTGTAAGAGCTTGTTTTCAAACTGGAGCAAATACATGTACGCTTTTGAAGGTGGTTGCTGAAGGTAGGAGTTGGTTATAATGTAGCACACGTGTTGTGCCGCATGAGGGTTTAACAATCCATGTTGGCTTAAATGGGATGGGTTCAAACTGACAGTTTATTTTGTAGCTCGAGTACAACGAGAAAATTGTTTTATTTTGTGAGTAATTATTTCATTCGGGGATGGCATGTTATGTTAAGCACTGTTAAAGGTATTAATTGAAACTAGTGTATTTAGTGACCCCAAAATCAGTTCTTGATATAATGTTTATTCTTTACTGCAGATGTACCCCTGACGAAGGCCGTAGGGCCGAAATGCATTGGGTTAAACGCATCTATATGAAGCATGGGGACTCAACGTGCTGTATTTAAAGGCTTCGGTATGATACACGCATTTGTACAATGAAGTTACAGTGTTTTTACCTTCATGAACTCAATAAAACTTCCAAACAAAAATGGACTAAGAATGGATTACGATGATTTTTTATCATCCAAAGGGTAGTTGCATCTTGTGTCTGATACACGTTTGATATCAGCAATATGTTAAGACTACGTCTCCCAGAGTGCTTCAGGGCATAGCACTCACCAGGATAGCACCCCAAGCGATTACATCGGATAAACTTTGAGAAAACGCGTGTGCGGGTCGCTCTCATTTATGTTTTGTACAACTTGATGTCCCAAACCGACCCAGCACCGAAATGTACCGCATTACAATTTGCATGGACCTTCACTTTATTCATTTCGAATGAGCAACGTCTTGAACTGATATTGGGAATTCTGATTGAATTATGTTGATACAAATGTATTATTTCACGAGCACGGTTGAGTTGTGCATTTAAGCATTTCGTTTAGGTATTTTATTTAAGTATCTCGTTTATGTTTTGGAATACAAACACGTGACAACAGGGGGTGTGACATCGGGAATATAAGCCAGAGTGGGAGGTAGAGCGTGTAAGAGCTTGTTTTCAAACTGGAGCGAATACATGAACACTTTTGAAGGTGGTTGCTGAAGGTAGGAGTTGGTTATAATGTAGCACACGTGTTGTGCCGCATGAGGGTTTAACAATCCATGTTGGCTTAAATGGGATGGGTTCAAACTGACAGTTTATTTTGTAGCTCGAGTACAATGAGAAAATTGTTTTATTTTGTGAGTAATTATTTCATTCGGGGATGGCATGTTATGTTAAGCACTGTTAAAGGTATTAATTGAAACTAGTGTATTTAGTGACCCCAAAATCAATTCTTGATATAATGTTTATTCTTTACTGCAGATGTACCCCTGACGAAGGCCGTAGGGCCGAAATGCATTGGGTTAAACGCATCTATATGAAGCATGGGGACTCAACGTGCTGTATTTAAAGGCTTCGGCATGATACACGCATTTGTACAATGAAGTTACCGTGTTTTTACCTTCATGAACTCAATAAAACTTCCAAACAAAAATGGACTAAGAATGGATTACGATGATTTTTTTATCATCCAAAGGGTGGTTGCATCTTGTGTCTGATACACGTTTGATATCAGCAATATGTTAAGACTACGTCTCCCAGAGTGCTTCAGGGCATAGCACTCACCAGGATAGCACCCCAAGCGATTACATCGGATAAACTTTGAGAAAACGCGTGTGCGGGTCGCACTCATTTATGTTTTGTACAACTTGATGTCCCAAACCGACTGTCATTCCCCGAGATTTCAAGCACTATCCCTTTAAGACCTACAACTATAAATCATGACTGAGCCTTGGAGCGACGCTTTACGTTCTTGCGTCTAGCTCCGTGGCTCTTTGTTCCGTCTTTGATTCTGTTGCCTGACTTCCTGTTTGGTGAATTCCGTTTGCTGTCTGAGTTAGGAGTCCTCTGTGCTGCACGCTTTCCGCGTTGTTCAAGGCTTCCTCATAGCAGCTCCTCCGGTGCCTTGGCGCCTTTTGTTGCTCCGCCCGACGGCCGGGTTTGTGCTCCGCCGTCCGGCCGGGCACTAATTCCTTGTACCTTGCTCCAGCTCCCTGCTCCGCCCGACGGCCGGGTTTGTGCTCCGCCGTCCGGCCGGGCACACTTTCCTTTGCACCTGTTCCTGCCCTTTGCTCCGCCCGACGGCCGGGCTTAGTCTCCGTCGTCTGGCCGGGCTTCACGTCCCTTCCCACTCCACCTCCAGGTCGCTGCTCTACTCGACGGCCGGGCTTGGTCTCCGCCGTCGGGCTGGTTGGTGTGTGACTTCCTTTCCCTCTCTTTAGGTATTTAGGTATGTTATTTCTTTGCGTGCATTATGCACTAGGCTGGGCCTGTTCTCCGCCTTTTCTCATTTGTGGGTCCTTTCCGTTCTACTTGACTGTATCCCGGCTGGTTCTTTCATCATTCCTTTCCGGTGCCAGCATAATTCGTGTTGGGATTTCTTGCGTGGACTCCGTTCAGGGTGCAGTATCCAGACCTACACTTCCAAGGAATACGGTAACAGCGCTGTGCGCTGCCTAACTTGTTTGGTAACAATCGTTAATGAATATGGTTTCCTTATATATGTGTTTCATATCATAGATGTACATACACAGCATTGGAGTTGTCTTTGGATTATCACCAAGTAGATTCGATTACTACATCCATTGGACAATCGTGCACATTAATTCAAGTAAGAGCATTGTGTGTAAGTGCTTAACAGTACATGTTCAAGTTATAGGAGAATTGACATTGATTATTGTTTATTCACTCTAGGCAGGGTTCAAGACGACCTTCCACATTGCCCTATACATCTGTTCAGAGGCTTAGACAACACACTAGATGGTATGTAATATTGACACCGGGACACATAGAAACATTAGTATAAATCACTGTTGTTTCATAACGTGAATATTTGTTTCAGCCCTACGTCCACCAGAATTCGTTACCGTGTGTTGCACGACCAAGCAGAAGATTACAGTCAAGACTTCTTTTTTCCTTCCCAACCTTTCCTTGTTTTGTCTCCCTGTTTTCCCCTGGCGAGCCTCTCGTACTCTAGTGTTTGATAGAGTCGGAAGGCCGGAGGGGAAGGCTGTGGATTATCTTCGGATTCCTGACGCTCCTGCGGAACCTGCCTGGAATTCATTACACCGACCCAGCACCGAAATGTACCGTATTACAATTTGCATGGACATTCACTTTATTCATTTCGAATGAGCAACGTCTTGAACTGATATTGGGAATTCTGATTGAATTATGTTGATACAAATGTATTATTTCACGAGCACGGTTGAGTTGTGCATTTAAGCATTTCGTTTAAGTATTTTATTTAAGTATCTCGTTTATGTTTTGGAATACAAACACGTGACAACAGGGGGTGTGACATCGGGAATATAAGCTAGAGTGGGAGGTAGAGCGTGTAAGAGCTTGTTTTCAAACTGGAGTGAATACATGAACGCTTTTGAAGGTGGTTGCTGAAGGTAGGAGTTGGTTATAATGTAGCACACGTGTTGTGCCGCATGAAGGTTTAACAATACATGTTGGCTTAAATGGGATGGGTTCAAACTGACAGTTTATTTTGTAGCTCGAGTACAACGAGAAAATTGTTTTATTTTGTGAGTAATTATTTCATTCGGGATGGCATGTTATGTTAAGCACTGTTAAAGGTATTAATTGAAACTAGTGTATTTAGTGACCCCAAAATCAATTCTTGATATAATGTTTATTCTTTAATGCAGATGTACCCCTGACGAAGGCCGTAGGGCCGAAATGCATTGGGTTAAACGCATCTATATGAAGCATGGGGACTCAACGTGCTGTATTTAAAGGCTTCGGCGTGATACACGCATTTGTACAATGAAGTTACCGTGTTTTTACCTTCATGAACTCAATAAAACTTCCAAACAAAAATGGACTAAGAATGGATTACGATGATTTTTTATCATCCAAAGGGTGGTTGCATCTTGTGTCTGATACACGTTTGATATCAGCAATATGTTAAGAGTGTTTTATGAGCACACTCAAAAAGACCGTTCAGCTTGCTGCACTGGAAAAGTTTGAACTCTAATCAGCTCTTCATTCTGCTCTTCCTGCATACCGGTCGACTCCCCATTCAAATATAGGTGAAAGTCCTGCAACCCTGTTGTTTGAGAGAGCCATGAAGAACAAGTTGCCACATTGAGCCACTAAAAGAGTGATGGAGGATGATGAACTTCGTCAAACCGATTCATGTCACAATCACAAAATAGGAAGATGTGTGGCGCAGCAGCCAGGGTGCCCTGACTCCGGACCATGGGGTTCCCGGTTCAATCCCCAGCACTGGCTGCAGGTTAGCCCAGCACCATGTGACTCTGTGCAATAGCTTGCTTAATCTTCCCGATGACCCCCAGCGCCGGTACACTTCTCCGGTGGTAGCTGTGCACTTTACGTATGCTAGTATTTAATTTCAAAATGAAGACCTATGCAGACAAACGCTGATGTTCGAGGAGCACTGTCTTTATAGAAGGAGATGGAGTCCTTGTCAGTCAGAAACAAAAATGCAAGTCTAATGCTCCCTTTGATGCTGACCCACTGAGGATTATGACTAGTAAAGAAAACATGGTGACTGCTTACCGTCCTGGAAAGTAGATTACGTGAGTTTCTTCACATTGCACACTCCTGCCTCAACATTCACCAACTCCAGATGACAGAAGTGAGAATTCTCCACCTGAGAATTCTGAGAGCCCAACTACTGCACCTGTATCTCTGTCACCAGTGCCAGTCGTGAACAGTTTTGCTGTATCTCTGCAGTCTCACATGAAAGAATCTGGGCGATTGATTCAAGCACCAAAATGACTTATTGAAGAGGTATGATGTAGCTATGTATTATTTGCACTTTCTATTTAACAAAGGGGGATATATTGGGACCCTATTGGTTTCTGACAGACTCTGTAGGACTGTGACATAAGTGCTTGGGTGTGGTTGATAGCATTCATGATGTAGAATGTTCAGTTAATGGATACTCAGTGAGGGATAAAGACCTGTAATACCACGCTCTGTGTTTGGTGTAATCATGTACATGCTCTGAGGCTCTGGAGGATGCTACAGGTGGCGATGATCTTCTCCGTTTTAGTTTGGACACTGTCCAACCGCCAGCGGGCAAGAGGTTAGAACAGATCGTAGGAGCACCACGAGGGACGCTCCTTGACGCAAGTGTGACTACAGGGTTCCCTTAATTCCTCCCCTCCCATGGGACATTCCAATCCCTAACTTGGCGTTACGAAGTCTCAAAGTAGAGTTTGACAAAGGTCAGCCTACCAAAGTGGATTTATCTCAGCCTGGTCGAGACTAGATATGAGCCCTATTATCAAGGCACAATACAATGAAAGTCCCCTGCTGCAGAAGGATTTGTAAGCACAACTGACACCTCTGAATTCAAAACTTTTTAACTTTAAAAAAAAAAATTCACTTAATACTGTTTCAAACGTTTTAAACCACCATGTCCCGGCACTTGTGATGTAATTATTGTCAATTTGTTTATTTCTAGCCACAGGCCATAAAGCTACAAACATCTTCATTAAAAAAGATAATTATGCAGGCAATGTTATTTAAATGTAAACAAGATAATAGCATTACCAAAAAAAATCTAAAATAAATGCACTTCAATGTGCTTACCATCTAACACGCTGAATGCTGATGCTTATCAATTGCTAGCAGAGTGCCAATTAAAAATGAAAGTGTCATCAATAAAAATGCAATTTAATTATACTGCTAGATTGAATGCTCATTAAAGGTTATCATCAAACACATAATCCTTTTCGTACAGCCCAATTTAAAGTGAAAGTTAAACGAAAGAACAATTAAAATTAGGAGCCCATTTCAATAACATTAAACACGTTTTTTACTTTCAGCAAATCTACATTACCTTGTTACCTCTTGCTTACAATTATGAGGTTTGACCGCGCTTTGGACAGGGTACCCTGTTGTCAACCAAAAGGAAAAGAAGATTGAACGTTCCCCTCTCCATGTCTAAATGACACCATTTACCCAGAACCCTCTTGATTTGGCTGTCTCCTCTTGGAGGCAGACACCTCGTGCTTCCTGTCACGTGGCACAGTGTCCCAGCTTACCTTTTTGGCCTAGTTAGGCCTTTTTCTCCTTTGTTCTTTCTGTAAGCACTCAGGTTTTGCTGGGTAAATTGTTCATGTGTTTTGTTGGCCTTTTGGGCTAGTTTTCACCGGACGTGTGTACAACCAGGGCGCAAGTCCTAAAAAAAGAAGTGGGGGGACGCTAACGTCACGACAGGAAGTGACGTCACGAAAGGTGGCTTGCACCATCATACTCATTGCCTCCCCTCGCTCACCCCTTAGCAAGTGGAGCCCTAGAGAGGCCAAAGAGTAAATGTGTGGCTCCATTTGCTCCAGTTATCGAGCTCCCGGTAAAATATGTGGGGGGACGCCGTCCACCCGCGTGGTACCCTGACTCGAGCCCTGTGTACAACAATGTTTGCTTGACAGGCTTGTAGTAGGTGTGTCGTGCTGCTACAGATGTTTGGCTGCCCACCTTCCTGAGCTGGGCGCCTGGGGCGGAGGATGCTATCTTTGGCGTTGCTGTGAGCCTCTGATGGCCGTTCATGCCCACCCTGGACTGGGGGTACTGGATAGAGGTGAGCGAGCCAACAAATTAACAGGGCGAGCCAGAGCCGAGCCAAGCCTTGACTCTCAGAGCCCAAGCACGAGCCAAGCCCTCCAAATGTTTGTCATGTAAATCATAACAACGAACAACCATCACATAAAATATGGTAACATCTCCTCAAAATTAATAAAAGTGTATTTCTTAAACATACGGATTCTTCGACATTAATACGTCACATTATTGCACTCCACTGAGAAGTACTTATTCAAAGTGATGGTTTTTAAAGCGGAACTTGGAACCATTCCTGCCCCCCCCTCCCCACCCTAGCAACAGGGCCCATAGGGAACTAAGAGGCAATACAGGTGTTATGCGAACCATGTGGCCCATATTCTTATAGCTAGAGCAACATTATAGTTTATTAAATCAAACACGGTATATATTTATACTGCTGGTTTCCTGAACTCACATTATGCGATAGTGAAGAAAAAGGAGGATCAGTAAAATAAAATATTTGCCTAAGATCACACAGTTTGGTTCAGCGGGGAGCTGTGATGAATCCATGTTTTCTGGTTTTGATTTGTGCAAATCAGCCATTAAACTGGTATCTATGTCTCTCCTTTTTACCTCACATGCTAAAGGTTTGCTTTTGTCTCTTCTTTTTAAATTTATTTGTATTGGCATTTATCATAGACATACATGTGCTAAAGTGTTCAGCTGCATGTTTTAATTTAATATAGTTTGAATTTCCATCACGTAACCTTATACCATCAGTAAGCCCGCCTGACCGTCGAGTTATATCAGCTATGCCACGTGTTGAAAACTAAACAAACTCAGAAACTCCAAACTGCTGTCTCATGGGGGTAGAGAGTCCTTGCGGTGTACATGTATGTGAGCAGGGGGAGGGGGAGGAGGAGGTCTTCCTGTGTCCCTCCAATCCACCGGCTGTCAATTCCCAGCACAGAGGAGGGCCGAGTGTTTCAGGGCATCCTCCCATGTTGTAATCCTGTCAACAGCTGAACCAGTTGCTCCCCACATCCAGGTCACTGCGGCGGGGTGCCCCAAGGGCTCAGACCAGGGTTGGAGTCTCAAGTTCACTATCCTCCTGTATGTCCCCAGTTTGGGTCGTGGTGTCCGAGGGGTGTCCCCACGCGTCTACCACTTCTGACCACAAGTTGCTATGGGCCTCCTGCGCACTCCCCGGGACCCCTTTCTTTGCAGTGCTCTCTTCTCCACACGTACCCACCAGGTGACATCCCTAACCCAAGTCTCAACGCTAGACCCCTCATTAGGCTTCCATGCCATTGCTATGCGCCTTTTGGCCAGCATTAGTGCTAGATCAGGGAACATGTTTCGAGCCTTCTGGGGTTTGGGTCATAGAAAGCCCCCCCATAAGCACACCTTGATAGTGTTCTCGAGTGTTCTGTTCAGGGTCCTGTTAAGTCCATTGGCATATCAACAGCTCCCACAGCCCTGCGGTTCGGGGGGCACAAGTTCCAGGGAATGTATGATGCTACAACGCATACATTTACAACGCATACCTTTACAACACAGTTTTTACATCGCAACATCCTTTACAACGCATACATTTGCATCGCATACCACTACAACGATTTTTTTTAAACTACGCTTACAACGCATTATACCTTTACAACACATACAATTACAACGCATACCATTACATTGCATTTAAGGTAAGTGTTGGATAGTGTAGGGGTAAAAATTACTATTCTAACTCCAGGGGGTGCAACAGTAGGGTAAGTGTTGGATAGTGTTGGGTACTATATGTTGTAATGGTATGCGTTGTAATGACATGCAATGTAATGCCTGCGTTGTGGTGACATGCGATGTAATGCCTGCATTGTAGTGACATGCAATGTAATGGATGCGTTGTAGTGACATGCGTTATAAAGGATGTTGCAATGTAATGCCTGCGTTGTAAATGTATTGGATGTAATGGTTGCATTGTAAAGGTTGTTTCCCGTTCCAGGAGGGCCCCCTCAGGCACTGTGCACAGGTGGCGGCTGAGAGCTCCTGACTGCATCTGCAGCATGGGGACCGCTTCAATGCGCTTTGCAGGGGGGGCCCCTCGAGTTTTATTACGCCACTGGTTATGTCTTGTCAGGACTGTCCCCCAGTACATCTGAAGTTGGGCGTACTCCCATGTCATATGCCTAAAGTCGGTGTCCAAAGTTCGACAGCGGGGGCGCCTCCCAGGTTCGACCCCATATCTGACCTTGATTTTGTGGTGTGCTAAGTACGTCCTTCGCGTGTATTTGAACAGTATATATTTGAGGCGAGTGTTGCGGGACACCTTCTGTGGATATGCTAGTAACCTGCTCGATTCAGTGTCGGCAAGTGTGCGGCCCAGCTCAGTGGTCCATCGTGTTCTAAAGGTGTCCAGCCGTTTCTTGGAGTGCGTTCAGTGCCATATAGAACCATGTGACCAGGTGTCTGCCCAACACCATCGTCAGTAGCAAGTGGAGGATGGTGTGGGTCGGGGGTTCCTCAACACCCATGCCCCATAGCTCCTGAAACGTTTGTGAAAGCCTCTCATACGTGAGGAACTGCCCTGGAGACAAGTTGTTTCTGTGTGGTCAGTTCTGCCAGTGGGATAAAGGCGCTCATGTGATAGCAATCACCTACCCAATCCCGCCTCTGTGCATGCACTCATTTGCCTGGCTGTGAAGAAGGATAACGGATACCCATGAGGTAGTCCCCACTAGTGGGAGCTCAGGGGCATACAGGGTTGTGCTTCTCAGTAGTTTGAAACATCCATGCCAACAGCGCAAGGCAGTGGAGAGGTGGGTAAACAGCTGCGGGATCCTCAGTGTGGGCTTGAGTTGTTTGGCCAGGAGGGCCCCCTGGTTCAGCTCGTAGCCAATTGGGCTGAGCTCCTCCTGCCCATCCCCATCCAGCTACTTGGATCCACTGTAGTTGGCCGCTGCAAAGTATAACTCAAACTCGAGGACTCCCAGGCCGCCCTCAAGTGGTGGGTAGAGGAGAGTGTTGAGGGCGACCCTGTGGCGGCTTCCGTCCCAGATGAGTTCTCAGAGCAGGGAGTCCAGTTGCCTAAACCAGGTGGCTGGTATCCTCACTAGGAGGTTCACAAAATGGTAGAGCAGTCGTGGGAGCACGATCATTTTGGGTAGTGGTATGCGCGCCATGAGGGGTAGTCCAAGCGATCTTCACAATGGAACACAGGTCTTGAGGAAGCGCATCACCTCTTCTAGGATTCCCTCCTGAAAGCCGTTCATCTCATGAAAGAACTGGAGGCCCAGGCATCTAAAGGTGCATGGCGCCTAGGCGATGTCTGGTGGACATCCAGCCATTTGGGGGTGTCGCGGACCACTTGGTTTGCACATGTCTTTGTCCGGTTAACCCATGTGCCTGAGTGGGTCCTAAACTTCTCAAGAAGCTGCAACATGGGGACTTAGTCCTCCTCGCCGTTCTGTAGGTAAATCAGCATATCATCTGCATTGAGGACTATAACCTGTTCTTTCCACTCAACTATGATCCCCTTGCCTCTGCCTGCTTCTGAACCTCTCCACCACTCGTTCAATTGCAACCAAAAAGAGGAGATTTGACAAAGGACACCCCTGCCTTGTGTCCAGAGTATGTCATACGGTTCTGATATAGTGCGGGCTGTCTTGACCCTTGCAGTGGGACTCGCATACAGTAGTCGCACCCATCTAACCCAGCCCTCTCCCAGCACCGTATGGAGCATAACTGCCTCCAGGAAGTCCTATTGCATGCTTTCAAAGGCCTTCTCTAGGTCCACTGGCATGATCATGATCCGCTGGTTGGACCTGACTTCGCGGCTGTGTAGGGTGGTATACAGCCGTGAAAGATTGAGGGAGATGCTGCGTGTCGGGATGAACCCGTTCTGGTTTGCATGAATCAGCTCCTGCATGTGAGGCAACAGTCTGGTGGATAATGCTTTGCTAAGAATCTTATAGTCCATGTTGAGCAAGGAAAAGGGAACGAAGGACGAGATTGAGTCTGCCGGGGAACTGGACTTGGGCAACGGGACACCCAGAGCCTCCCTGGTTGCACCCAGGAGCAGCCCTCATGAGTATGCCTCTGCATACAGCGCGTCCAGTCACGGAGCCAGTTCTCCAGCAAAGGTCGCATAAAACTCCACCGGCAGCCGTCTGGCCGAGGGGACTTGCCAGTGGCCATGTTCTTTATGTCATTTTTTGATGTCCAGGGTTGTAATTAGGGCCCCAGTTCCATTGTCACGTCTGCAGGGTTCTTTTTACCTCTTTGTGCATGAGGGTAGAACGGAGGTGGCACACAGAAGTCACATGAAAGCTCAGATCCTTATGGCTTAAGGTTCCAAAGGGACCTCGAGCTGAGCCAGGCTTCAGGCTAGTGGCTTGCCCGCCTCTAGCCCTGGATGTGGGCATACCTCGCTGTCCTCCGACCTTGGGCATGGAAAGTACCTTCTGTGTCTCTGGTGCTGTAGTCCTCCAACACCAGAGGTCACATGAGTGCCGGCCGATTTGTTTCGGTTCTTGACAATGTTGGACTTGTGGAATGGTGTCTCCAATGCTTTGTACTGAGCTTAGGGCTTATGGGATATATGCCCTGTTTCCCTATCTCATGGCTGTCTTTTAGCTGTTGTGTCCGTGCCTTTTTGCTAGACCCAGGGTGGTGTGATGTTTTGTTTTGTTGGTGGGTGGATGCTCCGGTCGGTCCCTACTGAGCTGGGGGCTGGAGATGAGTGTGCTCTAGTGAGGAGCACAAAAGGCCTCTGGGCCTGGCTATCAGGTGCGTTTCCCACCCACATGTATGGCATTTTTTTTAGAAGAGGAAAGTGGAAGATTTAGAAAAACAATCAGAGAATGTATTTTCCCCATTGACTTCTATTGAAGCAGAAGCAATTTCAGGCACGAGACTGTTAGATAAAGCCATTTTTGGTTAAAAAAAAATCGGCAGCCTTCTGTTGGCATGTATGCAGCTCCCATTTTATTATGTTGCTTTGCATTGTGTGTTGGACTTGAGCTTGCCACTTTGCTGCCTGCTAGACCCGGTGCCATAGTGTGGCTCCTCTGTGAAAGCTTTTTACCCCACATCGCTGGTGATCATGTGAGTGCCTGCTATTCTCAGCAGACGCAGTCTGTGACCCAGGTTGGACTTTGGTGTCAGTAGAATGCATTGCTGTGGTGACACTGCACCACCATGTTGAGGTAAGCAGTTTCGACAAAATAAGTGGAGCAAAAGAAGCACCTGCTTGGTCCGAGCAGCTTTTGTGGGTTATTTTTTTTTTTAAACAATTTTTATTGTTTTCATTCCATCAGCAATTTGAATCAATCGTATACATAACAAATCCATAACACATCTCCGTTCAGTAATATACAGTCCTGCACAGAGTATACATATGCTACCCCCCCCCCCCATTGCTCACCGTTTCCTTCCCGCTCAGTCCCTCCACCCCCCTCCCTTCACTCCTCATCCATTCCCGAGCTATCACTGTCATTATCTGCTGGTGGATCACAAATACCCCCCCTGTAATCATTCCAAGCCCCCCTAATGTTAGACCATTTTCTGGGGCATCCTCTATTACTAAACACTGCCCACTCAGTTATCATAGCCTCATCCATGTTTGTGCTCCATGCCGAGAGAGAAGGCACCTCCACCCCTCCCCATCTCTGTGCTATATTTCTCTAAGCTATCATTATTCCGAACGTGACCCAAGTTTGCCCATGGCGTGTAGGATCATTGGGCTCCCACACATTTAATAGACATCTGCGTGGTTCAGGTACAAGCGACACCCTCTGCACCTGTGACACAGTACGCATCACTGGGGTCCAGTATGTTGCTATTCTGGGACATTCCCATATGGGGGGGGGGGGGGGGTTATTTTTAAGGCAAGCATGCAGGACCGGCATTGGGCAAAGGGCGAGCTGGGCCCCAGCCCGGTGCGCCAATCTGCTGAGGGGCGCAGCAGGGAGATGCCTGACTTAATGTCATGCAAACAACAGCTCTTGGTCCCAACCAGTCCCTTTAAGGACTTTGTAATTAGCCCTTAATGTACCTCAGAGTAATTTTTAACTCTCAACAACTCCCAAACCCCTCCCATCTTCCTCAGACCTCCTGCTGTCAAACCGCAACCCCATCCCCACTACCCCCAAAAGAAACCGCTAATTTTATTTCCTGCCCAGGGCGCTGTCACGGTCAATCCGATTTAGGGCCGGCCCTGAAAGCATCAGCAGGCCTACTTTTCATAACCTTGTGTGTATTTTATTTGCTCGTTGCTTCGAACTTTGGTAATATGAATTGATTTTTGTTCACCAATTTGATAGTAAATTACACACAAGGCTTTTCTATCACCCTTTCTTGGTTTCCTTCAAATCTTTTTCGACATACCGCTAACTTGCCACAAATAAACGCACACGAGTCTCAGATCATGCTGACTGGACTCCAAATCTTCAATTTACATCTAATTTGTAAATCCCCTTAGGGCTCAGCTCAGAGGAAGGAAGAATACAAGTGTAGTCTTTCTTTCCGTAATCTCATTCATGTTTGTTATTGGAATCCACCATTTCTTAATCAGGGTACAGAACCACTCATTCAAAAACGTCACATGCAGTGCTTAATTTGTAAAAAAAAAAAAAAACAAGTGCCAGAGCTCTCCTCAGGAGGCCACCGCAGCTTGACCACACATTGCCCGTCTGCGCTGCCAATGATAGCAACAACACAACTACTAGCTATCACTCTCTTACAAGTGTGACAAGTCAGACTATTCCAGGCCCCCAAACCTATAATAATGGCTTGGGCAGAAGGTAATAGCAATTGTTAATGTATACTGAATAAATAATTGACTGTAGTTTTTTACTGCTAGATATATTCTCAGTTCAATTAGGGTCAGGAAGAGTATGGTATTTTAATGTATATTATCTTTAGCACTTTGCACTTTATAGTACATGTAATAGTGTTTTTTTAATTATTATTGTAACCCATTAGCTGCTAAGTGTCAATTGTTTACATCTAAGCACTTTGCACTTTATATTACCTGTATTATTTGATTGTTCTCTTACTGTAACTTTATTGCTGCTAAGTGTGAACTGTTTTTATTAGGCGACATGTATTGAATTTTATTAGCTGCTAAGTGTCAACTGTTTACGTCTAAGCACATCTAAGCACTTTGCACTTTATATTACTTGTATTATTCGATTTTTCTCTTACTGTAACTTTATTGCTGCTAAGGGCTAACCGTTTTTATCCTGCGACATGTATTGAATTAATAAGAGGGATCTGGACCTATAATGATTCGTTTTTAATTTGTTATGTATTATGTGTGTGCTTTTATGGTTGTTTGCTTCAACCGAATAAAGCTAAATTTGAATTGAATTGAATTGACTGTAGTTGTGGTTTTGTCATACAGCGCCGCCTTGTGGCATACTGCCACAAGCGCTGATGTTGATAATGAAGTGCCTGTGCCGAGCAACGGAAACAACCGGCTCAAACTGAGCACTGCTTGATGAGATTTCACAAAGCAGGACCTCCTTTCGATATAACACTCTTGCCTGCCTGCGCTCAGAAGAAGGCCATGAAATCATTCTTTGCGTAGTATTGTATGTGCAACAGCATTATCCTTAATTCAAGATCCAAACAAGTTTATAACACAGCGTAAATTGGAGGACTCAAATGCTAGTGGCAAAAAGCTCATCATAATTATGCCAACAACATGGCTGCAAATGTACAAGTTGTTTCTCTCTAAGCACCAGGGAAGAATGTTTTCTCGATGATTCCGGAAAGTTCCAGAAATCTTTTAAGTAACAGGTATGTAACCATGCAAGGGCTTCTCTCCATGTTATAAAACAGAGGGCATAATTTGGAGGTGGGTGATAAAGGCAGATGTTCCAAAAGAACAACTTAATTACCTTTGGTAACGCTATTTCTAGTGAATACTCTAACCCTAGATTCCTCACCTTTAGAATACCCTCAGCTGCTATGTTGACAGCAATGCTGCCGCTCTTCATTTAAAAATATCTTAATTAAAAAAAATAATTATGCAAAGAGTGTAAATTAAATGTAAACAGGTAGGTGGCACCGAGCAACTCTGTGTTTACTTTGATTCGCCCCTAAGGAGACAATGGAGCCTCATGTAAGAGCCACTCCTGCGAATCAACGTCAATTTCTTTCTTGACTCTGTCCAGGTACTAGTGTGCAGATTCCTAAATTGAGACCCTTTTAGATGGAAAAGAGATCATACCACTGATCCGGGGGGGGGGGGGTGAGGGGGGGTGGAAGGTGTTCAGTGGACTGGGGAATCTGAGGTTAGATAGAGTATCCACCAGAAAGAGATTCACTGAAGATAAGTAACCTGTTCTTCTGCTGAATACTTCTAGCCGCAGAATCATCATATTTAAATAGATACCAGAGCAGTACTTCTCAGAATGGTGGCATTGTGGAATGGTGCAGATCAAAAAGTACTGCAGGACTAAATGGGCAAAATGTCCACACTGTTGGACCTTGTTGACAAGGCAGTACTGCTTTGTGAACGAGTGTACTGGCAGAAATGTTGCAGCCTTATAGATGTCAAGGACAGGCACTTTGCAAGCCAATGCAATGGTAGCAGCCTTGGCCCAGGTGGAATGGGCCTGCAATTCCTCTGGAAGCTGCTTCCTGTCCAGTGTGCAGCCGATCTTAATGCAGAGGAATATCTATCATCCTTGACAGAGTCCTTTTTTGCACTGCCTTGTCTTTGTTTGCCCGAAAGAACCCATAAGGAGTTGGTCGCCAATCCAATGTTCTTTGTTACAATCAATGTAAAATATTAAGGGCCTGATTTAGAGCTTGGCGGACCAGATTACTCCATCTCAAAAGTGACGGATATACCGTTCGCCATATTACTAGACCATTATATTCTATGGCACTTGTAATACTGCGGACGGGATATCCGTCACTTTTGAGACAGAGTAACCCATCCGCCAAACTCTAAATCAGGCCATCAAACTCTTTTGGGGTCTTTTGAGGGATGAGGTGGATCAAAGAACATTGGGAGAGTGATGGACTGCCAAATGTGAAAAGGGGTCATGACATTTGTCAAAAGGGGTCATGACATTTGTCAAAATGCACCCCTGATCCTCAGCACCACATTATCTGGGAAAAGGTGGTATAAGGTTGAAGCACCAAGAAAGCTTGGAGTTCACTCATATAATGAGCGGATATATGTCATGACAACGCGGGCTTTACCCCACGCTGCCATTACGACGCATCCATTACAACGCAAGTCGTTACAACGACTTGCGCTGTAGGCGCTGGATTGTGGAATAGTTTAATTTTCTATTCCAACTCCAGCCTACGTAACAGTAGGGAAGGTGTTGGAATAGAAAATAAGACTATTCCTTTACCAAGAGCGCCCTCCAGCGCAAGTCGTCGTAACGACTTGCGTTGTGATGGCAGCGTCGTAATGGCAGCGCGGTGTAAAGCCCGCGTTGTCATGGCTGTCTCCCATAATGAGCTGAATCCAAAACAGTCTTCAGCAGTGGCGGACAGTAATTGGCGCCGGTAAGGGGGCGGTAGGGCCACACACATACAAACTCACACTCCCCATCTACATGCACACTGATTCACACCCATATGTTCAAAAGCATGCACACATACACCCACCCTTCACAAGCATATACACACGCACACAGCCATTCAAACTGCACATATACTAATACACATACATTTGTAAATTAATAAATACACGATAAATAAAAAAAACACATTTCCTGTGCTGGAGCTGTGATCTCGAGGCTTCTGGAGGATAGGACTGCCGCCTGCTCTCATTCGCTGACCCTAGGTCAGCCAGTGAGCGCAGGTGACAGTTTCTTACTCGTTACAGTGTGGGATGGGGTCAGTGAGAGTTGCTGATCCCACCCCACTCTGTGACAAGGCATCATGATAGACAATCAGTGAAATCCTCAGTTCAGCTCAGGCAGCCAGCAACTGCGCATTTAGCCCACAAATTGTGCATGGCTTCCTAACTTGAACATAAAGTGTCTGTCAGGCTGACCTTTGCTCAGCATGACAGACATTCTTCATGTCTGCAAAAGGTGGGGAAGGGGCTGGTGCCCTTTCACACTTAAGGATGGACGCCGCCTGGTCTTCAGAATTAGGGGATATAGTAGATAGCTGTGCATTGGTCAGACTGGCGTTCACATGAGATGAGCGAAGGCCAAATTAAGATCCCACTGTGGTATCACAAAGGGTTTTGGAGAAAATAAATGAGCCAAACCTTTCAGAAATATCATCACAATGGATGATTTGAACAAGGACGGTTGGTCCAGTAAATATTAAAAAGCCAAAAGAGCTGCCAGATAAGTTTTAATGCTGCTCAATGCAAGTCCTTGTTGGGCCAGAGATAAAATGAACAATAGGTCATCTAACCGTTTTGCCTGCAATGGATCAGTACTGCAGTGCCACACGAGGCTACAAACTTGTCGCGCATCGGAGGTAAACAAACTTTGTAAAAAGACGTTTAGCTGCAAGGACAACATCCCCAATTTTGGGTGACAATTGAATGCAGTTAACTTCCGCCACTCAGTCTACACGCGTTGAGGTGCAGATATTGCAGGTTCACGTGCAGAATCCTGCCCTGCTGTTGCAATGAGGTTCCTCTCAAAGCTGTAGCCTCGTTGGAGGACAGATGTTCATGCCCAGAAGTTCCAGGTTCCACACTCTCCTTGCCCAATCTGGTACCACTAGGATTAATTGGGCCTGTTGGTTCCTTCTTCAAAACTCAGAGCAGGAGAGGCAGCAGGGGAAAGATGTACAGACAACCTGTGCTTCACCCTATCCAGAATGCGCTTCACCCTATCCAGAATGCATTTCCGAGAGAGAGCCTTCTTGGAAACTTCAGCATGGAAAAGTTTTAACATTGCAAATTCTCGACGGTAGTGAAAAGACCCAGCCAGGGTTCTTCCCATTGCTGAAAAATACCCAGTGCCACCCTGGAGGGTAACCGCCATTCGGGGTCTGACAGGCACTGCTCGTCCACGCTGGCAATCAAAGATCCCAACAGGTGGTTCATGATCAAAGAGATGCTCTGGATCTCCAGTCAATCCAATGATGAAGTGCCTCCTGGCAGTAAATGGTGTTGTCCATGAGAAGCTAATTCAACCTCTCTTTGATGTATGGTAGGAAAGCATTTAGCACTAGGCGGGTGGCCCACAGCTCTAGCAGACTGATGTGGAGACAATCTCCACCGGAGATTAGACTTCTCTCTTCTCCACCTCACTCAGATGACCTCCCCATCCCTTCGGTGATGCATTTGTCACTATTGTCAGATCTGGGTGAGGCAGGAACTGGGATCTCCTGCTAGTCCAACTGAGGTTGAGTGGCCACTGCAGGCCTTTTGCAGTCTCCTGCAAAACCTGGATAGAATCCAACAGGTTCCCTGTTGACGGGCCCACTGACACTTTGGGTTCCACTTCAGAGCTCGCAGAAGCCACCTGGCATAATCGACAAGCAGGGTGCAGGACGCCAAGAACCCAGAAGCCTCAGAATCACTCTCATCAGATTGCTGACAAAGGCAGAAATGTTGAGATCATAGCCCAAATGTCCAGTATTCATTGATCTGGTCGAAAGGCCTGAAACTGCACTATATCTAGGAATGCGCCAATGAAAGGGAGCTTCTGCTGTGGGGTCAAGTGTGACTTTAGCATGTTGATAGTGAACTCCAGCGTTCCCGGATTACCTTTTGGTTCATGAAAGCGTACTGACCTTTAGGACTTGGAGTCATACACCGAACTCAGTCACCAGAAAAACACCTCATGGGGATCTGGTCACAGGTATTTGTTTGTGATAGTGCATACTAGGCTTAAATCCTCTAGTTTTAGAAGGGGACATAGTTTCCTTGCACACCGGAGATAAGAATTTTGCAAGACAAAACTCATCAAGGGACAAGGAAAAAGTTAGGAGCAAACTGCGGATCCAAGAATGAAGGTGCAGAAAGAAAGGAACAGCCTTTGACTTGAAGGGGTGGCACTAGGATGCGGGTCCATCGTCACTTTTACTTTTCATCGTCACTTTCAGAGTAGAACAAATTAAAACCGGAGCTGCACGATGCCACTTACCAGGGCGTAGGAGCATTGCTGTCAAAATCTTCCAGATCCTGTTTGGGGATATTCTAAATGTGAGGAATCTGTGGTTAGAAGTATCTATCGGAATGTGGCTGATGCCACATCCGTCCACCTCTCTGAGCTGCTGTTGGATTTAGAGGGACTGCGGTTTGCAGTATTCCACTAGGTGGAGCTGCAGACTGCTCCACCATGAGAAACACCTTTTAAGTGGTCCTTGTGACAATATTAAGGGTGTTGGAAGGGCTGCCCAATGAAAGGAGGCTCCTGTCTGGGACCACCAATAAAACATGGTGGTGTCGGACAGAAAACATAGTTAACATGACTCCCACACTCTGGTACAAATCTACTAGTGAGTGGGGGGCATTGATCATCAGCCCCCCTATTTATGTCAAGTGTAACATCGCTTGCGCTGTCACTTAGTGACCTGTTGTAGATGTGTTGTGGATTTAAACTCCACCCACTGATTACCATTACTTTGTTTTGTCTGTGCCACTGACCTTTAGAAATCCTTGCTTGCTACTGAGCAATTGTTCCTCTTTTCCCTCCAATGTGTTTCTGCTTTCCTGCCACTAAGTACCGGCTGTCTCCTTATGCTTTCAGTTGTTAGGTATTCCTCTGAGGACTACTTTATTTTTTCTTAGCCCACTCTTCGCGCTTCCACTTTAAATATGGTGGACCCCTGCTTTTGTTTGCTTGTGCATATCAGTGCAGCACGCCACGCTTTATCTTTTTTAGTTTGCAAGTACTTGTGTTTTCAGCCCATCCTAAAGCTTGTGTTTACAGCAGACCCTCGTTTTAGTTTTGCAAGCGCTTGTGTTTTCAGCCAATCTTCATTTAGTTTTGCAAGCGCTTGTGTTTTCAGCCGCTCCTCGTTTCGCTGGTGCTTATGTTTTCAGATGATCCTCGTTTAGTTTGCAAGCGCTTGTGTTTTCAGCTGATCCTCACCCCCTCAATCCCCTCTCTCCAGTTTTTTTTTGTTTGAATGTTTTTATTGTTATTTCAACATATAGTAACAATACAGAGCTGTATACGGTACAGGGCGAGACAACAATAATCAATAGGAATCACAGTCAGGAGCAGATATAGTGAGAGATTTGTATGGTGCCACCAACTCGGGGCTCATCCTGTGTCGCTGTGGAGAAAGGGAATGGAGGGTTCAGGGGAATGAAAAACAGTTGTGGTGGCACTTAATAGCCTTGCCTTGCATTTCCCACCAGTGGGAGCCGTCCCCACCTATGGCCTCCCCCGGCCACCCTCCAGGATAATGGAAGCCTCTGGAGGCCGAGGAAGCGACTCCTGTGTATGCTTATTTAAGTGTAGCCTGCGCTAGTCGCAGGAGCGTGGCTAGTGGGGTGGTACAGGGGAGGGATGCCACCGAGGGCCATAAAGTGTCCGGTCCGGGCCAGTCCCGGGTTGGTCAACGCGCATCAGTGGCGTGTTAGGAGGAGGGATGTAAAGGTATGTCCCACTTGTTTCTAATGCATAGGGAGGTAGGTGAAATCTCGATACGCCGTGTGTTGTGTTCCTCATTGCCACTTGGCCATTCGTGGTGTGGTTGCAGCAATGTCACTGCCGTCCCATGAGCTCCGGTATATGAACTGGTGAACCGGGGAGAGAGGAGGGGGGGGGAGGGAGTGGCTGGGTGTGGTCAGCTAGGTCAGCGGCATGTTTCACGTGGTGCCATGGGGATGGCGTAGCAGGAGCGGGTGCCAGGGAGGGCAACCAGTATATCGATCGGTGGATGTCCTCAGTGTGTAGTGGGGAGGGGGGGGCGCGGGGAGTCCTGCAGGAGGCGCAAGGCGTTGGAACGGCATGCAGGGCATCTCCTCAGTGGCCAGGGTGCGGCCAGGCAGTTAGCGGGATGAACGTCATTTCAAGGGGGTGCACGGGGG
Organism: Lissotriton helveticus; assembly: GCF_964261635.1. NCBI lineage: Eukaryota > Metazoa > Chordata > Amphibia > Caudata > Salamandridae > Lissotriton > Lissotriton helveticus. Next base: position 1,239,835,628 of record NC_136069.1, on the reverse strand, counting down.
GCTGGGCGAGAGGCGTCAGGGCCGTCATGTGCGTCGGTTTGATCCTCTATCGTGTCCCCATCCCTCCCGGGGGAGTTGGCGGGTGTGTGATCTCCCAGTGGGTGTCTGTCGCTGTGAAAGGCGCTGAGCATGTCATCCCATAGTGTTGCTATTGGGAACTGTCGCAATCTCGCCGTCTCCTCGTTGTGTAGGACTATGCTTTCCGCCCTTGCCCATGTGTCTAGAGAGGTGCGCCAATGCTGTACCAGGGGTGGGGTCGCGCGTTTCCAATTTTTAGTGAGGAGTCTCTTGGCCGTAATGAGGCCCAGATCCCAGAATCGGGAGTGGACTTTGTTGAGGGCGGTCCTCTTATAGAGGCCCAGCAGGCATGTCTCCCATGTATGTGGTAACGGCATAGCCGTGCAACGGTCGAGGATCAGTAGCACTGAATGCCAGTATGGTCGTATCCGCGGGCAGAGCCATAACATATGTAGCAGATCCGCTCCGTTCAGTGCACACCTGGGGCAGCCAGCTGAGGAGCCTGGGAAATATTGGTTGAGTCTGTCTGGTGAGAGGTATGCCCTGTGTAGCACGTAAAATTGTATCACCTTGAAGCGTGCATTACGAGGGATGTTTTTGGGGCTGGCGAGCACCATCATCCACTCCTTGTCTGTCCAGTCCCTTCCTCTGTCGATCGCCCACTTAGCCCGTAGGTGTTGTAGGGTTTGTTGCGTGTGGGTCAGTAAGGCCTGAGTCAACCAGTGTACCACGTGCGTACCATCCCCCATGACATGGAGGAGTTGTATCAGTTGATGCGTGGGGGGCTCAACCGTGATGTTACCCCATCTTCGGGTGTATGCCGCTACTATGGATGCGTGCTGCAAGAATTGACCCGCTGGGATGCCCGTGTCGTCAGCCAGCGTCTCAAAGGGAATCAGGGCGCCATCGGCATACAGGTCCGCCATGGTTTCAATCCCCGAGCTCGTCCAATGTTCCAGCGCAGCTTCCGTGACTATGGTAGTCACTTTAGGCGTGCCCAGGAGTGGGAGTGCTGGGGCGTAAGGTGTAACGTGTTTGGTGAGCCGCACACTTCTGTGAAAGCATTTCACCGCCACGTCCACATGTAGCTGTGGTCGGTGCTTCGTGCGTGTTAACGGGTGGAAGACCGAGTGTATCTGCAGGAGGGTGAGCGAGTCTTCGTGTGAGGCCGTATCTGCCAGGTTCCTGCCCGAGAGCCAGGCGGTCACCCACTGGAGCTGCGCCGCTAGGTAGTATAGTTCCAGATGCGGCACCGCAAGGCCGCCCACCTCAACTGGTGCGTAGAGCTTATTTAGCGCCACCCTGGGTCGTCCAGCATTCCAGATCAGATCCCTGAGGATAGATTCTAAGTCTTTGAACGTACGGGCTGGGACATATACCGGTGTGTTGGCAAAGTAATAGAGAAGCCTGGGTAACACTATCATCTTAGTCAGTGTGATCCTGGCCGGGACAGTGAGCGGGAGGGTCTTCCAAAAGGAAATTTGCGACCTGATGGATGTGATGGCGCGTGTCAGGTTGCCATCTAAGATGTCTGGGTGTGTTCTGTATACATAGATGCCAAGGTATTTGAACACGGTGTCATGCCATGGCAGTAGTTCCCCGCCAATGTTAAGTCCTGGGTTCGGGACGTCGGGCGCAAAGGAGTATGCCCCCGACTTCGCCCAGTTCACCCTGAGTCCAGACATGGTTTCAAAGGTCTGGAATATGTCCGAAAGTCCCTGTGGTAAGTTCGTGAGGTCTCTGAAGTACAGTAAGAGATCGTCAGCGTACAGCGAGACCACATGTGTGCCGTCCGCTAGTGGTATGCCCCAGTTCGTCCCACTTCCACGCAGGATCTCAGCGAGAGGTTCGATTGCCAGCGCGAAAAGTAGCGGGGACAGCGGGCAACCCTGTCTGGTGCCCCGTCTGACTCTTATAGTGTCCGAAAGTAGCTTGCCCGTGCGGACGCGCACTTCCGGGCTCCTATATAGCAGGCCGACCATTTCGATGTAGTTATCGCCCAGGTCAAACTTGTTCAGTACCTCCCGCAAATATGGCCATTCGACCGAGTCGAATGCCTTTTCGAGATCGAGAATTAGGCATCCCGACCTTGGCCAGTCCCGCACCGCATATTCCTGCACCCGAAACAGTCTCCTGATGTTGTGGGACGTGCACCTTGTGGGCACAAAACCGTTCTGGTCACTGTGTACCAGGGACGGCACCAGTGGCGCCAGTCGTCTTGCCAGGGAGGACGCCAGGATCTTGTAATCCGTATTTAGGAGTGCTAGAGGTCTGTATGAGCCGAGGAGCGCGGCGTCCCGGCCGGGTTTGAGAAGCGACACCAGTGTCGCCTCATTCATGGATGTGGGCAGGGCAGAGTCATCCAATGCCGCCGAATACAGTTTAAGGAGCTCCGGGATCAAGATGTCGGAGCAAGCCTTATAGTATTCGGCCGGGAGGCCGTCCGGTCCGGGTGCTCTACCGTTCGAGAGGGCAGAGATGGCGTCGCGTAGTTCGTCCGCCTCCAGTGGCGACCCAAGGTCGGCCTGCTGGTCTGCCGTGAGGGCGGGAAGCATGAGTCCATCGAGGTAGTCGGCAATGTTAGGGTGCGGGTTTGAGAGTCGTGACTCATACAGTGCTCGGTAGTGCGCTATGAAGGCGTCATGTATCTTCGCTTGGGTGTACACCGTAGTGCCAGTGGGCAGGTGTATCGCAGTGATGGGGGACGTTCGCTCCTCGCGCTGTATTAGCCAAGCCAGCAGTTTGCCAGGCTTATCACCAGTGTGATGTGTGCGGGCCGAGTGTGTCGCATAGTTAACATGCTTCAGGCTGTCCATTAGTTTGTCATGTTCCGCGCGTGCTTCCAATAGTGTGGCGTCGTCGCCGTTGGTTGCTTCTTGCTCAGCCTGCAACAGGCCTGTTTCCAGACGTGTGAGGTCAGCTTCTATGCGGCGGCGCAAGAGGGCCTGTGTGCCCAGGCATTGCCCTCTGAGGACCACTTTAAATGCGTCCCATTCGATCTGCGGGGATGACGCCGTGCCAGTGTTGTCCTCAAAATACTGTGCTGTCTGTGCACTAATGGAGCTTCGGAAATGGCCATCTAGGAGCAGGTCAGGTTGGAGCCGCCAAGTGGGCACTGGGGGTCGTGGGCAGTCCCATGCTATACTCAGAGTGTGGGGATTGTGGTCTGAATGCGTGCGGCCCATGTAGCAGGTGTCTATGACGTGTGGCAAAATGTCTCCAGTGACCATGTATCTGTCTAACCTCACATGGAGAGCGTGTGCCCCAGAGTAGTACGAATAGGCCCTGGTGTGCGGGTTGTGGCTACGCCAAGCGTCTCGCAAGCCCCATTGTGTGGACCATGCCTGGAGGGTGTCTGCAATAGTCTGTGCGTGTGAGTTGGGCGGTGGGGGGTGCGAACGGTCCAGGGTCACGTCCAGCGTGCCGTTATAATCTCCACCCAACACCCATGGGACACCATGCCAGGGAGCTAAAGTGGTGGACAATTGTGCCAGGAAAGTCGCCAAGCCTGTGTTGGGTGCATATACCGAGGCCAGCACCAGCGGGTTCCCGTCCAACCTGCCACGGACCACCACAAACCTCCCTCCAGGGTCTATGTGTGTGTCCGACATCGCCCAAGGTGTGTCCGGTCTGACCCACACTAATGATCCCTTGGCGTATGACGAATGGCGCGTGGCGTATAGTTGTCCCCGCCATCGGCGGCGCAGGGTGCTAACTTCCGGGTCACTGAGGTGCGTCTCCTGTAGGAGGGCAATCTGTACGTGATGGCGCTTGAGATAGGAGTATATTTGGTAGCGCCGGGATGGCGTGTGCATGCCCCTGACATTCCATGTGCATATCTTAATGGCAGACATTACAGCAATTCGATATCAGTCCTCATCCCGCCTCCCCGTCGCCGCCCCTCGTGTCCCACATGATCATAAAACAACTCACCCCAGCACCACACCACAGCAGCCTCCCCGTGACCACTACTCCCAACAATGGAAGGGGGGGAGGGGGTAAGGGTACAAAAAAAGGGGAAAACAGTGAACCTTCGAACTTGGTGAACATATAGAATACCAAAAGGTCGGGTGCGGAACATGCTCCCGTCCATACTCTCAAGGAGAGTAACCATATCTAAGACTGAAGGGGGTAGGTGTGCAAAGTGCACCCTGATCGTGGTAGCAAACCAACAATGTCTGTTCATGGAGATTCTCCACCCACCCGGTGAGTGTTTGGCAGCACAAAAAAAAAAAAAAAAAAAGCAAAAACGGAGGTGGGGAAGAAGAAAAACATCTATGTAACTGCGGGCCCCCACGCACACATGCACCAAGTCTCTATACGTTACGTGTCCCAGGGTGGTAGTGTCCAGGAGCAGCTTCTCCGGGCGTGGATGCTAGCCGGGGGCGGGCGCCGGTGACATTTCCGGGGGTCATTAGCACCACAGGGGTCTCCAGGTGAGCATGCAATTCTCAAGCAAGATGCAGGGCCAGCGCTCTCACCCGGCATAGGGTGTGTGCATGTCTAACCATTCTTCCATGCCCGTGGAGACGTCGTCTGAGCCGTGTCCCTTGTCCCTGTGGCGCGCTCAGCCGATATAGTCCGCCGTCTGGGGCGTGACGTCCGGTCTTTCCTCCGAGCCTTGTGAGTCCGGAATGCCATAGATGGCTTCTTCGTCGCTGGGGGGGTCTTGCTGGCTGCCTCCCGCCGTCTCACTCTGTACTGGGGAAGAGCTCAATTCCATGACCAGGCGAAGGGCGTCTTGTTTCTCCTGCTGTCGGGTGTCCTCCGGAGGGGTTGTCCTCGCTGGTCCTCGCGGAACAGATCGTGACCTCCGGCGTGGTCTGCGCCTCCTCCGGGCGTTTCCGTTCTGCCTCCTGGGTGCAGTGCCTGCCATGGACCCGGGGTCCGTGCCCATGCCGCTGTCCAGCCATGCCTCCACCTCTGTCGGGTCAGTGAAGAAGTGGGTGCGTTCTCCAGCTACCACCCTCAGTTTTGCAGGAAACAACAGCGAGTATTGCAGGCCCTGTTGCCTCAGGCGTTTTTTCACCTCCAGGAAATCGTGTCGCCGCCTCTGCACTTGAATAGTGTAGTCCGGGAAGAACATCACTGACGCGTTCTCAATCCTGATCTCTTGGAGCTTGCGCGTTTCTCTCAGGATGGAGTCTCTGTCCCTGTAATTCAAGATACGGAGCAGCATGGGCCTCGGGTTAGAGCCTGTCGCCAGTGGTTTGGTGGGGACGCGGTGTGCACGTTCAATCACAAAGTGTGGGGACAACGAACCCTCCGGTAGTAGGTCGCGCAGCCATTGTTCCATGTGCTCCTCCGGGTGTCTCCCTTCCCATTTTTCCGGAACGCCTACCAGGCGTACGTTGTTCCGTCGCGGTCTGCCTTCCGCGTCCTCCGCCCTATCCTCCAAGAAGTCCACCCTGTTCAGCAGGTCTTGGATGTGTTTGGTCGATTGGCTGACCTGGGGTCGGAGTTCCTGTACAACATTTTCCAGGGATACAGTGCGGTCCACCAGCTTCTTGTGATCTGCTTTCAGGTGCGTCAGATCAATGACCACTCCATCTATTTTTGAGGCCAATGAGGTGCGTGTCAGTTGGATGGATTCCTCCAGACGCTCCATCGCCGCCAACATTGTGTCCAGCTTCGCCGCCGTTTGATCTGGGTCAGAGCCCTTCCCGGATTTGTCCATCTTGCCTTTAGGTATGGTCCCACTGTTCCCGGTTCGGGTCCTGATTCCAGTAGACATCTGTGCCAGGGCGCGAGTATTACCTCAGCAGTGAGGGCCGTGCCAGAGGGGTGTGATAAAGCTCAAGTCCGTGGGCGTCCTGGCAGGGCACGGCGCGGCGGTGGTCCCCCGACTCCGGGCCCCAGTACCCGAGCAGCACAGGTGGATCGTCGTTGCTGCGCGGTAGCGGATCGCAGGGACGTTGTCGTTACAGGCGGCTTCTCGGGATCCGGCACATCTCGTGCGGAGTCGTCGGCGAAGGGGGTGTCATGGCTGCCTCGCTCTCACGTCCGTCGCACTAGGGTCGCTCCCAATCCCCTGCGGTCGGACCCTTTCTTCGTGGCCCGTCAGACAGCGCACGAGGTAGCGCCAAGGGCAGTCGCCAGTGTTCTCGGCCTTAGCCGCCTGCAGTACCCGGGTCCCCGATGTTCTTCTCCAGCCAATTGGACTGTCCGCCCTATCTACTGGGCAGGGGTCGCTTCTGGGCGGCGTGCGGGCTATTTGTCTAGTGCCTGCTCTGGTGGGGGACTGCCCCCTCGCCCTCAGGGCCTCAGCTGCTCTACCAGTGTTTCGCGGCGTCAGGGTCAGTAGAGGGCACAGGGTCAGTGTCCACAGCGGCCGGCGAAGCGTTGTGTGGGGCGAGGCCAGTGAGCGTGGCCAGCGCCGCAATCCCGCCGTGTAGGCCTCTCCCTCTGGCCTGCGAGTGTGTGTAGAGCCCCGGGTTGGTCAGGGCATTCCCTGGGCGCCAAGACAGTATGCGCGGCCCACCGGGAGCAGGCCTGGGGCGCTGGTTCCAATCAGGTTCGGTGGGGCACCTCAGACGCCTTCCGGCCCCGGCAGACGTCACTGTGGATCGGGCAGTCGGGCCCCTCCGCCGCAGTAGTCACTAGTGGTGGCCGGCGAGCGCCTCCGGCTCCAGTCCTCACCCCCACTCAGGCCCTCAGCGCTCACCTTCTCAGGCCGTCCGCACGGTGGCCACCCCGACGAGGTGGCTGGCTCCGCTGACCCCGAGTCCTAGCGTCCCTGCCGGTTCCACGTGGTGGCTCAGTGCTGGTCAGTCGTGCGGGCGGCTGCTGTGCCTGTTTGTGCAGGTCCTGTGTCCGCAGTGGACAGTGAGGGGTGCGACTCGTGATGGCCAGTGCCTCCGGTGCCTCGTGCAGGCCTCCCTGTCGTGTGCGTCCCTTCCCTGCGGGCAGTGTCGCGTGTGTGGTCTGTTCCGGCCCTCCGGGCCTAGCAGCAGTTGTGGAGCCCCGGGCTGTCGTGGGCACCAGCCGGGTGTGGAGGCGGCTTGCGCGGCTATTTTCTAGTGCTGTCCTCGGTGCGGGCCTGGAGCACCGATCGTCCCCAAAATTGGCAGGGAGACGGGTGACCGCCCTCCACGCCGGCGCCGGCAGGTTTCGCTGGCCGTGGCTCGCGCTGGACAGGATAAATGCACCGGGTGGGGAAGCTCAGCGCGGAGCTCTACCCGGAGGCGTCCATGTCGTTCGCGTGCGTAGCCACGCCCCCCTCAATCCCCTCTCTCCAGGTGAATGGCATCCCTGCAGATACATGTGTTTAAGACCTAAGGACACTAGCAATTGTCTGCTCTCTGCAGATACACTTACTTTATTGCTGCGAACACTATCAGCTGCCTGCTCCCTGGACCCCTGCACCTTACCCACGGTAGGTATGATCAATTAACTCGACCATACCCATTTCTTTGCATTTTGTGTCTTGTAACTTTTATTCCTGACATAAATTCAGGACTACTGGTCCCAGCAGGCGTGTGTGTTTTCAGCCGATCCATGTGCTTTTGTTTCAGCCGACCCTCGTTTCCTTGTTTAGTTTGCAAGTGCTTGTGTTGTCAGGCAATCCTAGTTTAGTTTTACAAGGGCTAGTGTTTTCAGCCGATCCTCGTCTAGTTTTGCAAGCGCTTGTGTTTTCAGCCAAGCCTTGTTTAGTTTGCAAGAGCTTATGTTTTCAGATGATCCTTGCCCCCTCCAGCCACTCTCTCCTGGTGAAAGGTATCCCTGCAGATACATGTACTTATGACCTAAGGGCACCATCGGTTGTCTGCTCTAAGGAGATACACTTACTTTAGAGCCAAGGACACTACCGGCTGCCTGCTCCCTGGACCCGGTGTGAGCGATTAACTCTATTGTTCTTAACTCATGGCTCTTACGCATACCAGATATTAGGGAGGAACTCCGTAAGCAATCAGGGATATTTTACGGAAAACGTAGGCTCGGTCGATTCTGCACAAACAATTAGGGAAGCTTACAAGGTGGTTTTGAAGGGGCAAGCCCTGTCAATAAAGACTGGATATATCGCTAAGAAGCGTGAGCTTCTGACCCAGGTGGAGTCCGACCTCCTTGCACTGGAGCGAGAACATTCACAGGATCCCTCACCAGACACAAGTCTGTGGCCCAGTGGAAGTAAGGGAGAGAAGGCCTGGTCGTGATGCATAAGGTTTTATTTTTTTAAACACTTTTCCAGAACGGGGATGAATCCGTGATGGTAAGGATACTCTGGTCTGGGGCTTCAGCTGGATGCTTTGGTACGTCTCCGATAGATAGCTCCCAGGTCCGTAAATTCACAGTGAAGAGAACTCCCGCCAGTGGATGGTTGTAAAAGAAACAAAAGGACAGTTTCAGGGAGACGTTATTACGCCAATTGTATTACCCGAGGGAAACCGGGAGTGCAAGGAACACCGCTGTCTGTGCGTGCGTAATCGTATCGCCGTGCAGCCGGAACACACGTGAAGGTTGGGGTGCTTGTGATGAAGAGTTTAGGCTTTTAAACTAAAACAACAGAAAAGAAAGGAGAGGAAAGGAGGGGGGGAATGGGCACGAGCAAGGTCTCACGCGGACTGGCTCCCCCGCCTCCCAACCCAACCCGAGACTTTCCGCTGTACCTGGAACAGCCACGCTCCTATGGGAATGTGGCTCAGCGACTCGTGGGGTCATTGACCTCCAGGCTCTGCCGATCCCTGCTCGATCCTTGGCTCTCTCTGGTCGCCGTATTCTTCCTCTGGTCTTGGATCTACTGGGTCGCAGTCTTCCCTCCTCCGCTCTTCCGAAAACGCCACCAGAACTCCTTCCGACCGCTCTCCGGTGTCTGTGCACGCCCACCATTGTACTTCCTTCCTTTTTACCAATGGCGGGCCACTGACATCCATGAAGGGCAGGGCTTCGTTAAACGGGCAGGCCCAGTTAAAGGTGTCGACTTTGTTTTCGTCTTCCGTGGTGGTCCTAGGGAGTGAGCTTTCACTGCTCCATTCATCCTGTGGGGAACGGACATAAGGAGGTGATGGAGGTATCGCTGCCCACCATTCCCTATCGGGGACAGCTGGGGAGGCCTTGGGCTCGCCCTGTCACAGAATCATAGGCTTCTAATGAAGCAAGACGAATACAGGATAAAAACTAGATGGCTAAGAACCGTGCCACCCAGCATAGGCTCTATGAATTAGGTGATAGGGCTGGCAGGGCACTGGCGTGGTTGGAAAGGCGAGAGCAGGGTTCCAGGTGGGTACACACACTGACAATACAGGGGGGGTGAAACAGTGACGCATCCACAAGAAATAGCTGAAGAATTTGCTGATCACCTAGAAAAGGTCTACTCCCCCTCTACCGATTATACGGCTGAGGATTCCCGTCAGCTCCTCTGTGACAGTGATGTGCCGGGCCTCTCAGATGCAGAAAGGGAGACCTTGGAGAAGACTGTACCACACTTAAAAGCTATGTATGAAGAGAGCCTGGAGATTACCAGTGGCCCCGCGGCTGGCCACCATTGTGGTAATCCACAGACAGGGTAAACCTGCAGATAGTTGTGGCTCCTATAGGCCCATCTCACTGAATAATTTGGAGGCAACGGTGTTGGCAAAAGTCCTGGCGAATAGGCTGGTGACGGGCATTACATCATTGGTCCATCCGGACCAATCTGGATTTATGCCGGGGAGGAATACGGCCCATAATATACTCCGTCTACACAATGTGATGGCTCGCAGGAAATATATTGAGGAGGATGAGGCAGTGTTATCGCTTGACACCTCGATGGCATTCGATTCCATAGAGTGGCCGTATCGGTTCGACGTCTCCTAGAAAAGGTGAGACTAGGCCCTAAATTCATAGCCTGGGTGAAGCTTCTATACACGGATGTGTTGGGACAGGTGAAGGTTAACAAATATACATCCTAGGCATTCCAGTTAAGGAGGGGTACTAGACAGGGATGCCCGCTCTCCCCGCAGATATTCTCGCTTCTATTTGAGCCCCTTGCGGCCTGGGTGCGCAGAGATGTGATGGTGCGAGGAAAATCGCATATCCTTGTATGCAGACGACATACTGTTATATCTAGCCTCCCCGTATAAATCAATCAGGGTAGTGCTCGACATCTTCACAAATTTTGGTAAATATTCGGGGTACGCGATCAACTGGCACAAGTCTGTACTGTTTATGTTGAGGAGCCAGGTCCCCCGACTTCCGGTTGAATGCACGGTGGCAGTGGCGGAGGTGGGGTTTCGTTATCTGGGGGTCTTCATCACATCAGATCCTGCATGTTTCTACAACTCCAATCTAACCCTCCTCTGGCTCGGTTACGAGCAGACGTGAAGCACTGGAGGACTTTGCCTCTAACACTTTTGGGGCGGGCTGCGCTCTTCAAAATGCTGGCCCTCCCTTGTTTTCTCTACATACTCCAAAATTGTCCACACAGAGTCCCAGACTCATATTTTAGGGCGGTCAAAGGTGAAGTCCATCCGCTGTTGTAGGACGGAAAGGCCTCCAGGATACCGCTGAAGAAATTGACAAAAGGCTGGTACGATGGGGGCATAGCATCCCTGACCTGCAGCTTTACTACTGGGTGGCGCGGCTAGTGACCATTAACCACTGGATGTATCACCCCCCTGACGACCCAGCGTATGCTCTTGATCGTTACCAGACTGATCGCTCCAGATATCTAGGGGCCCTACACACTAGGGATAGGAAGAATAGGGGGACATTTTTGGGACCTACCCAGCATACATTAGAAATATGGTGCAGAGTCAATTCCCGGTTGGGGTGGGCGGGAGTCCTCTCACAGGCAACACCGTTATGGTACACCCAGAAGCTGGGAATGTTATACTATCAGCCCGGGTTTGACAAGTGGGACCTCATAGGTATCTCCACGGTGAAAGACCTGGTGAAGAAGGGAGCTATACATACATTTGGTGACCTCCAGAGGCAATACCATCTGGCCCAAGGAGAAATGTACAGGTATTTACAGATTAGACATGTGATACGGGCAGCTTTTCCGTCTCTCAGGGATGTACCAGACTTGTCACCACTGGAAGACCATTTATTAGACGGGCCTTTCAGTTCAAAGGCAATATCCCTAACTTATAAGAAGTTGAGTAATAATCTGCCAGACACTTTTCCAAAGCTTAGAGAGCGGTGGCAGGATGACTTAGGTCCGATAGACGATAAGGATTGGTAAATGGCTCTCATGTCCCCTCGAGAAGCGGCCGTCACACTTAGATTCCGGCTGATACAGCTTATGATACTTCACCGATCATACATCACAGGGAATGTTTTGGCGAAAATAGGAGCTAAACCTGACGATTTCTGTTTGAGCGGGTGCGGACAACAGGCCACATTCTATCATACATTGTGGAGCTGCCCAAAGATACGTGCCCTATGGGAGGAAGCCTCCGATCACAGGCAGGTGGCCTTAACCGCATCAATGCGGCGGCTTTTCCCGCTGTACGCGGCAATTTTAAAATTACCGCGTTACATGACGAGCTCAGCTCGTCATGAGCGCACGGCAGGTTACGCTCATGACGAGCTGAGCTCGTCATCAGCCCCGAAGGGGTTAAGGACGGAAATAGTATTGAAGCCACAACTGGGCTTGGTAAACATATGGGAGGCGACTGATCTCACGGAAGTCAAACAGCAATTCACAACACTGGGGTACACATTGGTGAAACGAGAGCTGGCGAAAGGATGGGGGGGATCAAACCCACCGCTTGTTACCCTGTGGGCTAAAGTAATAGATAGATGTATGCTGGAAGAAACTGAGGTTTTTAAGGCTCGGGTTGCCCCAAGAAATGGGATAGGAAGTGGGCGCAAGGGAATAAATATTAAGTATGGGTGAATTTTGCAGATTTGCGGTCCGCAAATTCGCGCGAAATTGCAAAAAAATCCACGAGTTTGCGAAAAAATTCACGAACTCGCGGATTTGCACAAATAGACTGTTTCCCACTGTCTACTGGCTAATCAGTAAGTGCTACCTCGTTGGGTAAATGTATAGTGTTTTTTCTACACTACAGCTGCATAAAGTGCCAGAAGAGTTGTCTCCAGTGACCATGTGTGTGTTACTATGCCATCGCGCCGAAGGGCGCAAGGGTCCCTTGAGTGAGCTGTCCATCATAGTGGGTAATGGCGGGAAGACGGTCCACACCGCTAGTGTGTGGGCGGGGCCAAACGGGCAGGGCTTCTATGCGAGTTCACATGCCTCTTGTGTGTATAAAAGGTCAGGGACCGATCAGAGCAGCAGACAAGGAGAAAGAAGCCCCTGGTGACAGGAACTGCACAGGGATTGCGCTCGTGAAAGTCAATGATGCAAAGGCCTCCATCCAGCATCACAGCTAATTTTCGAAGGTAGATATGGGGAGAAAGCACACCTGTCCAGCCTCGACAAAGCTCACGATTGTTTTTGGGCTGATGCATGCGTTACTGAACTTGAGCTTCAACTCAGGCACCTGCTTTATTTATATCTGTAAGTGCTTCCTGTTGAGGTTTAATTTTTGTGACAGGAGCATCGTGCCAGAATGAACCCTGCCCTTCATATTTATCCAAGAAGACGCCACTGTTTTGTGCGATACCTCTACTCAACTGGAGTACTTTCTAATGGCTAATCAGTAAGTGTCAGATAGCAGGTCACCGCGCCTGCATAGACTACAAGTCCCATCAACATTGGGCTCAGAACTACTGTTCCCAGATTCCCCGGCGGGAACACCGGATATTACGGGGAGGAGCCTGACAAACAGGGCTCGTGATTTTGTGTAGACGGAGGTAGCGGCCGCCCCTCTGTGTCCTGGAGATTCCTGTGGAGCTTCGTGATTTCTGGCTGGGAATTCCAAAGACCTGCCCGGTATTTGCGAAAAGCGCTGGCTAGCGCGTCTGCAGTGTTGGGATTACTCCGTGTCCTTTTGCCTCGCGGCTGCGAGGAAAAACATTGATTCTTTTCTTGCTGTTGCTGTGCAGATGTACAGACGCTGTGAAGTAACAGCGGGTTGGTGCATAATACAGTTTGGGGCATTCACCAGTGGCGGAGTGCAGGGGGGGAATAGGACCTCCACACTACCGTCACGAAGACAGTGACGTGGGATTTGCTTAGACCTTTCTTTTACTTTGGATTTAAGTACCAAAGCGGATGACTGTAGTGCAGGAACTACGTCATGCCGTGTTTGGGTTAACCTTTGAGTATTGCTTAGAGCTGGTGACATTTACGCGATTTGCAACCAAGGAGGAATACAGCGTATCAAAAGAGGCTATCCTTGTTTTCTGTTGGTATTTAGGTGCTACAAACTTCCTGGTGCATTTCTTGTTTCGTTTATGGAACTGTATTCTTCAGAGTTAGCCGAGTAATGGCTAGGGGGTATGTTACTAGCATTAACTAATGTTTTAGGCAGATGGTGTGTTATGTCTTATGTCTTATACGTTCTTTTATGTTTATACAGGACAGAACGAAGGTTGGAAACACAGCAGTATGGTGTATGTGCACAGTTCTCTACAGGTGAATCCATGGGTTGTGGTCTAGCGAGAATTATATGAGTGTAGGTTTAATAATCATATAAACCTTTGTACTTGTGTCTTCCAGTTTCTTTATCCCTGCTGCCCCCTTCCTTCTCCTCTTTATTCTTTCGGGTTTTTTCCCTCACCGTATCGTCTGAACACCCTGTGTTTATACTTCAGGGTGTTTGGAGGGTCCGGAGGTGGAGCATTGTTGCTGCATGCGGATCCTGCGGAGTGTGATCCTGACAGTAAGTGCTACCTCGTTGGGTAAATGTATAGTGCTTTTCCACACTACAGCTGCATAAAGTGCCAGAAGAGTTGTCTCCAGTGACCATGTGTGTGTTACTATGCCATCGCGCCGAAGGGCGCAGGGGTCCCCTGAGTGGCTGTCCATCATAGTGGGTAAATGGCGGGAAGACGGTGCACACCGCTAGTGTGTGGGCGGGGCCAAACGGGCGGGCCTTCTATGAGAGTTCACATGCCTCTTGTGTGTATAAAAGGTCAGAGACCGATCAGAGCAGCAGACGATGAGAAAGAAGCCCCTGGTGACAGGAACTGCATAGGGATTGCGCTCGTGAAAGTCAATGATGCAAAGGCCTCCATCCAGCATCACAGCTAATTTTCGACGGTAGATATGGGGAGAAAGCACACCTACCCAGCCTCCACAAAGCTCACGATTGTTTTGGGCTAATGAATGCATTACTGAACTTGAGCTTCAACTCGGGCACCTGCTTTATTTATATCTGTAAGTGCTTCCTGTTGAGGTTTAATTTTTGTGACAGGAGCATCGTGCCAGAATGAACCCTGCCCTTCATATTTATCCAAGAAGACACCACCGGTTTGTGCGATACCTCTACTCAACTGCCCAAAATCCGCTGACGAGCAGATTTGCGAATTTTTCGGCAATTTCACGAGATTCATGGATTGCTAAATTGCCAAAAATCCGCAAAATCCGCGAGCGGAACGGATTTTGCGCCCGCACTTAATAAATATAGAGGGGATCCATGTGTGTCGCCTACTGCTGGAATGGAGTTGCATAGACATGCAGAGCGGGAGAGTAATGTTTAATGTGCAATGAGACTTAATGTCTGCTCAGTGATTATCTTGAACATGTCGTCAAATCATGTATGTATGGCTGTAATTAAGACCAATAAACAATTATAAATAAAAAAATTTTTTTAAAAGGTGGAAAAAAGGCTGGAGAATTGACATGGATTTGTTTTTTGGGTTCTCTGTGAGTGTGTCATTAATAGGAAGGAGACTAAGTGTACATGTGTTAGGAGACACTTGGCAGATTGCATTCACATTTTTGGGTAAAGGTCCTAACCATTTTTTAAGCAGATTGATGTGAAATGCTTGTTCCCTTTGGAGGGTGATCTGCAACCTATAGGTAACCTTACCTATTTTGGAGGTGATTCTATAGGGCCCCTTCCATTCTGATGTAAAATGTTTTGCTGAGGTAGGAAGTAACACTAAGACCCAGTTGTTTACCTGGTAACTATGCCATTTCTTCCCCTTGTCGTATACCCTCTTTTGTATTATTCGACTCCTTTCCAAGTTTTTGTGGGCTAGGTCTCTAAGTTTTCCTGTACAGGTTATTTGTTGATTGGCATAATCAAGTAGCCCTCCTACAGCATCACTTGCATTTCTCTCCCAAACCTCTTTGGTAATTTCCAGAAGACCTCAATGTTTTCTGCCATACAAAAGTTTGAATGAGGAACAACCCAAGCTTCTTTGGGTTTGTGCCTGTATTACAAAAAGAGCTTAAGGTAGGAGCTGATCCCAATTTCTACCTTCGCCTATCAGCATCTTCTTTAATATCAGTTTTAACGATCCATTATATCTCTCAACCAGACCATCCGTCTGGGGATGATGGACAGGGGTCTTAATATGGGTGAGATTTAACAATTGGCAGATCTGTCTCATGAGGTAGGACATAAAAGGGGTCACTTGATCGGATGTTGTGCGATCATTTTGGTGTTGGTTGATCTCAAAGGAATGGCTTCTGGATATCTTGTGGAGTAATCCACGATTGCCAATGCATATTGGTTACCCGTAGAAGATTTTGGGAGGGGTCCGATCCGGTCCATACCTATGCACTCAAAGGGTGTCCCTACGACGGGGAGAGGTTGGAAAGGTACTGACGGAGGTCAGGAAGGATTCTTTTTCTGGCACACTTCGCATTCTTAGCAGTACTTCTTTATGGTAGCATATATTCCTGGCCAGTAAAAGTGGCGTAGTATGCCTTGTGTGGTTTTCTGAGTACTGTGTGACCGGCTAACAAATGCGAGTGTGCAAAAAACATGATTTGTTTACAAAATTCTTTTGGAACCAATAGTTATGGGGAGTTTGTTGGGTTTTCCTATCCTGTATAATAAACCATTTTAATGACAAATTGTGGATAGACATAGGAGAATTGGGATTGGTACGTCAGGCTTCTTGACACACATTTTGCAGGGGAGAATCATTAGTTTGGGAGAATTGGAAATTGCGGCCTGTTTCCCAGGGTGCTGGTGTGAGTGGCATATTTTTAGGTAAAGACCCACAGGAGGGGTTCCTGTATGGGTCTGTGATATTTACATTGTTTAAAAACATTTCTAAGAATTAAGGATTGTCAGTGCCTAATATTTTGTTTTCTGGGAGACTACATAGCACTCCAACTTCTATTTCCATCTGGTGGCCTTTGATAGAAGTAACAGCAGGTGGAGCCCCTGGATATGTTTTTACATCTCCGTGCACGCATCTAATACACACAGTTCTACCTGGAGTATCTGTGAAGGATGGGTTAGGTGTCCCAGGACCACTGATTGCTTACACTCGGAATCTAACAGGACAGTAACCCACTTCCTATTGGCCTGTAGACTTACATAAAAACGTGGTCCACACTCCTGGGTTTATAAAATCGAGCAGGGCGTAACTGACGTCCATGGATTTGTCTCCTGATTTTTTTGTGGGGCAGAATATGGCTATGTGACCTCAGTCACCGCATTCAAAATACTGGGGTCCTTTTTGGGTTGGATTTTCTGGTTTCATACTTCGTATTATATGAAGATCCGTGCTGTTTTTGTTTGCTTTGTTTGCGTTTTTCCCCCCCACTTAGTGGGGAAGTATTCCTATGGCTATACTCTGGTTCCCAGGCATCAAATTGGGGTTGTGCATGGGAGAAGGTAGTAGCCATTTCCACTGGCTGTTCAGAATTGAGGCGAATATGCTGATGTAACTACCTCTGGGTGGCTAGGGGGAGAGCCTCCAAAAAATATTCCAGATATATTTGTTCCAATATATACTCTTTACTCTTTTAATTTGGTTTTAGCCACTTGTTGGCTGACATTTTAAGTTTGAAGTATAAGGTTTTTCATGCATCTCCTGGAGCTCCCCTCTCCCTTCTGAACTTCACCCTATATGACTCGGCATCCATCCTTAAGTGAGCAAGGATAATTTATTTTATGTTTTCATAAGGGGTGCTCCCTTGGGCGTTGGCTATCTGGCAAGCAGCATGGGCCTCTCTGGTAAGAAGAGGGACCAAAAGGAAGTGCCATTTGTCTTTGGGCCAGCTGCAAACTCCAGCGGTTCTCTCAAAATGGAGTAAAAAAGGGTCTGAATTTTCTCCTACAACGTATTTTTGCAATGCAATGTTTGGTCCAATAGACTTCTATTTCCTGCTAGACTGGAGATCAATTGAAATTGGTCCTCTGATACTTTATGCATTCCTTCGGCATGAGATTTGATAGAATCATGCAATAGATCACTGTCTGCCTTGGCGTACAACATTTGTTGTTCCAGGGCCAATTCTAGCTGCTTTCGTCCCTGAACCAGTTGCTGAATTAGGTTTTACATTTTTATATCAAATATAGAGTGCCCGCATTCTTAACCATATGTCATGTAGAGGGGCTCAAAAGTGGACAAGACACACGTTAGCTTGGGTATGCAGGTATTTATTCGAATAGAATTCAGTCAAGAATAACGAGGTTGACTAATTATTGTCTTTGTCTTTGAAAAAGTTGGGACCACCGCATCTTTACGTGCCCCTCAGGAGAAAGACAGAGGCCACAGGTAAGTGTACAGAGTTCTATCTCTTATTAATTGACCTTTTTGGATGGGGTGTGAAGAGAACTTATTCACTATAACTTCACCATCACCCAGTGGTAACGTACTTTGAGAAAGAAAAGAAAATATTCTCAACTACGATTTCCAATAAACAAAAACAATAACCACATAGGCATAGGCTCTTTTCTTATGTATTTTCCTTCTTTCCGAATATCACCCATCTCACATTGGAGTTGATTTAGTAGGTTGGGGTAATAAGCTTCACACTCATTCACAAGGCTTAGACAGAGATTTGTGATAGAGTATAGGTTTCTGAGAAAACGAAAACGGTTTTACCCAAATCCGGTAACCAGGGTTCCCATAGGACATAGAGTTAGACTAGTTTCAAGGTGTTCCCCAAGTGGACTTTGCCCTCATCCCACCTCCTGTACCTTCCCAGGAGTCACAATCATACCTGATTGAGCCACACTCCTCCTGGAGCGTGGGCTAGGCACTGCATGTCTCCGATAGTCTCTGGGCTTCCTCTCATCATCTCCGACTCGTTTACTCTGTTCAGGATCGCTCTCTTCCTGGAAGTGAGTAATTGGATCCCACTCCTCACACATCTCGTCTTGTCATCTTTCCCTGCTGCCGGTATGGTCTCTGCGCTCTGCTCCCGTCTGCTATCCGCACTCCGGTCCTCGTGCCCGATTTTCCACTTTCTTGTCGGTGTCTGACCTCACTTCAGGGACTTCCATCCATTTATAGGGCCCGCGTTCCCTGGTCTCTGCTTCGGCCACCTCCCACTTCCTATCAGTCTCATTAATGGAACATTTCCAGATGTCCCTTCTCCTAATGTCTGACCTCGGAAAGCAGGCTGCAAAAGGAAAGCAGGCATGTGAGAGTCCGGGAAGGTCCTGTCTGTACATTGCCATGGTAAGTTCTCTGCTAAATCTTCTGGGGTGTCTGTGCTACCCTCGTCATCTTGACAAACATATGTAGGAGTATCCCTTCAGGTATACTCAAAAATCAGGCCAAACTCATAACACATTAGGCAACTGTTGAAATGTATCAATGTGAAATATTTTGCCTATTATGGTTTATATGTGAGTGTTTGGCGCTAGTATGACATGGGAATTAGTGTATGTTAAAACTACTGTGATGTTCTAAAAAATTCTGCACTACAGTGAAAGCCAGCATTATTAGTGAAACAATTTCATTTAGATACAACAAACTTCAAATAATTGTGGGTATTTAGGAGTGAATTGTGAAAATGTTTTTGCTCTGTACTGAAGTGTATTCGAAACGTGTCAAGGGCTATGTATTTACTTATGCTGTAGAAGTCATTTGTCAATCCCCCCAAATCTTTGTTTCTGACTGACTTCAACAGCCTAGGTATCTACATAGTATGTGATACATTGCTAAGCTACTTCAGTACAGAATTCATGTATAATTTTTGACATTTGACCAATATGTTAGTGACTTGGAGTAAGTGTTATTTTCATTGTGAAATGCCCAAACAAAGGTAATCTAATTTCAGTTTATGCTAATATAGGTACAACATTGCAGTATTAGTTGACACACATTTATTCATATTTTACTTTTTGGGATTGAACAGTAAGCAGATGTTATGGCCTTGAGAACCAGCATTGTAGAACTGACTCCTGCGCAGAAAGCCATTGAACAACAAATGGGAGCCCTTACAGACAGAGTAAAGCTATTGTAGCGTTGGGCTGAGAACGCAGAGGGCCGTAACTGCAGAAATAACATCAGGGTAGTGGGTCTTCCGGAAGAGTTGGAAGGAGATGACATGGTGGCTTTCCTGGAAAATTGGTTTCGGAGTCTGGTGGCTCCTGAGGGCCTGTCAGCTTTCCACACTATGGAGCGTGCCCATCGGGTGCCAGCAAGGCCGTTGGCTCCAGGGAGGCTTCCGCCCTGGTGGTGGCCCGCTTGCTATATTTCCTTGACAGGGAGCTGCTCCTGCAACGGGCGGGATCTTTTCAAACTGAGAAAGAGCGAGCCAAGGCTCTACAAGCAGTGACAGCATTGGGGCAGGCACGGAGCCCCAACCCAACAGTGGAATCTTCTAGATAATCTGCCAGCAACAAAACGGACACGTCCCATAGCGATAGCGTGAAGATGCCAGTAGTAACGCCTAATGCAGCAGATGATATAATTTGAATGAGTATGGTAAGCTAGATTGGTTTAGGTACCCGGAGTGGTGCTGGACTCAGAATGACTGTCATTGTCTCAGGATTAACTTTTTATATAAATGGCAGATGCGCTACGCTTGGCGTAGGTCTCTTAGGTTAGCCGCGCTCCCTATGCCTTTGCAACTCACAGAGGATTTTATGTATATTGTTTTCATTTATATGGAAGCTAGTTTGATAGTAACTGTCCTGGGGAGGGGGAGTTGGGAGGTTTTGTTAGTTCAAGGAAATTTTGGGGCCAGATATGTCACTGGAGAAGATCGTACTGGAGTGTTGTTTATTTACTTGCCATGGGTACTGCTAACGATTTAAAATGTCTTTCATGGAACGTGAGGGGAATGCAATCAATTAATATGGAGGCATAATAAAATACATGCTTATTTAGTCCGTAGAGAGGTCCAGATTGAACTACTTCAGGAGACTCACTTGCATTCACAGGAGGGCCAGGCTTTGCAGCGGCTATGGCGTGGCCAAGTGTTTTATACTACTTATTCGGCGTTTGCCCGGGGGGTACTGATTTGGGTGCAAGCGGGAGTGCCCTTTCATTGCGCGAACCAACTCAAACACTGAAGGCCGATATTTAGTGGTGATAGGGAAACTGGATGGGTGGGATATAGTCCTGGGAAGCATTTATGCACCAAATACGGAGCAGCCTGCCTTCTTTTCACATCTGTCCAGGAGGTTGGTGCCCTTTCTTACAGGATCAGTGTTGATCGGGGGGATTTTAATTGTGTTACAGATGTTCACATCCCCCGCTTCCTAATACACTCACAAAACAGCGGAATGAAGACGCAATTGGCGGATTAGATGGGGGTTGGTGGATACCTGGAAGGCCCAGCACCCAGAGGTACTGGACTTTTACTTTTTCTCCACTTTGCATGAACTCCACGTCTGCCTCAATGCATTTTTGTGCTCTCCAGATGTGCATGCCGGGGTAAAGAGTAGCAAATACCTCACAAGGACACTGTCCGATCATAACCCCCTCTTGATCTGTGTACAGTGGTCTCGCGCGCGAGCTAAGATACCCACTTGGCGTCTGCTCCCTGAAGCCTTAGAGGATCCAGTGTTTCACAATATAGTGCATACAGACATAACTCAATACTTCCTAGATAATGAGGGCACAGCAACATCTGCTTTAGTGGATTGGGATGCCTTCAAACGGTTATTAGGGGTGCGCAAAGTGCTTTTAAGGGAAGTGCAGGTAGCTGATCAACGCTGGCGGGTAGTAGAACGAGACCATCCGGACAGACCAGAAGGCCAGGGGGCGCTCCTTCGAATATAAAACTTATATTACACGCGCCCATACCGAAAGCGATAAATCCGGGGCACTTTTGGCATGGTTGGCCAGCACGAATAGGAGAGCTTCAATGATTCTGGAGCTCAGGGATCAGCGATGGACGGCTTGCAATACACAACAGGGTATAAATGAGGCTTTCCTTGAATATTATGCAGCCTTATACAAAAGTAATTCGGCCCTATCGGAGAACGTATTGGCCGAGTTTACGCAAGCAGCTTGGGCAGGTATCAGGCAGGCATACTGGGGCAAGACAGTAAGCTGCGAGAGGTGAGGGGGCAACTAAGCATATGGTGAGGAATAAGACACCAGGGACCAACAGACTGCCGATAGGGTTCTACCTCACCCACACTGACCAATTGGCGCCTAAATTAGTAACGCTTTATGGTGAAGCAAAATGACTGGGCCACCTCCCTGTCATGACCCGAGAGGCAGTAATCGTCCCACTCCTTAAACCTGGGAAACCACCTTGGGATAAGCCTGCATACCGCCATTGTCCATGCTCAACACGGATTACAAGATCCTGAGCCATATATTGGCCACCCACCTACTCCCCTATATGTCGACTTTAGTATATATGGATCAGTCTGGGTTCATCCCGACCAGGAATACGACTATGAATGTTCGGCGGCTATTGAAGCTACTCGAAGTCGATTCTTACCTAAAGAACGAGGCAGCCATTTTTGCAGTGGACATTGAAAAGGCATTTGATAGCCTTGAATGGCCCTATTTGTACCATGTGATGAATACGTTCGGCCTGGGAGAAAAGTTTGTAAAATGGACGGCCTTGTTATATATGCACTCCACTGCATGAGTTAAAACAGGTGACTTGATATCTGATACTTGTGATATCACCTGGGGCACGAGATAGGGATACTCGCTGTCCCCCCTTTTGTTTGCCTTAGCGGTAGAACCCCTTGCGTCCAGAGCCCGGACAAGTCTGCATTACCAGGGCTTAAGCGTGCAAGAGTAAATTCATCATATTGCCCTGTATTCAGATGATCTACTGGTGTTCCTGGCAAATACAGGAGAAGCCTTGCAAGGGGCGAAAGAACTGCTCCATGACCTTGGCATGGTGGCTGGCCTTCCTTCGGGTGAATTGATTGAAATCCTGCTTATTTCCAACGGTAGGGGACAGGGTGGGTCCGCAGACCACAGCTGGGGTGACATGGGGATATAGATGCCTGACGTATTTAGGAACACACATTTATCATGCACAGAGCGACTTGCTGGAGGGAAACATTGGCAGAGCGATTAGCGGACGGAAGGGTAGTTTTGATTTTTGGGGGGCGCTTCCATTGTTAGTAGCTGGGCGAGTGACCTTACTTTAAATGGTGGCCCTCCCAAGACTTTTATATTATTTCGGGACCCTGCCGACATGGATCATGGCGCGATTTTTTAAACAATTCAAGTCCATGGTTATAGGATTCCTGTGGGGGGTAGGTAGACGGCGCGTAGCCTTGACTGCTCTGATGTGTCCACGCTGAGCGGGGGTATGGGCAGTACCTGATTTAGAAACATATTATATAGCAGCCCAATTGCAATTGTTTACGCAGAACATGGTGGATCTGTTGTGGGGCACGATGGAACAGAGGGATAGAGGTCCTGGGCTTCGAATACTCTCTCAAATTGTGCTGAAGCTCCCCATTCCTGCTGGCAGACTCACGGTTGACATCAAGACAGCACGGCAGTGTTGGAAAAGGAGCTTGACAAGGGCAAAGATTGATATCCCATATGCACCTGACATCCCATTATCCATGTGTGAGGTATTACTTTGCGGCAGGACCGGGAGGGGACTGGCTGGTTGGCAGGAGAAGGGTCTAACTACTATCGGGGATCTGTATGAAGATGGAGTGCTCCTTTCCTTTCCTACAGGAGCGATCTGGTCTATCAGGGGGTGACTTTTTGTTACACGCAATACACACTATGGCTATTCGTACACACTGGAAGGAGGGCCTCATGGAACCCAAAACAGTCCTGGAATGTCAATATATAGTAACGGCCGCGGGAACCTTCAAGGCGGTTACATGCCTTTACCGCCGCATAACACAAGAGATGCTGGTGCTCCTGACTATGGCACAAATGGGAACAAGACGTGGGGGAGGAGATCCCAGACAGGACATGGGACGATGTTGTAGAACGGGCATGGAAGAGCACTAGGAACGCGCGCTTTCAGTTGGTGCACTTTTACGTCTTGCTTAGAGCTTACCTCACCCCAGCAAAACTTAATAAATATTTTCATACTGGCTTGGATTTGTGTCACATTACCGGGGGAGGCAGCGGACTTCCGCAACATGTTCTGGGGCTGCCCACAATTGACTACATATTGGAGTGCAGTAGTGACCTTATTGAACAAACTTACTGACAGAGACTTGGCGTAGGCTATGGGACCTTGTATACCGCATTGGTTTCCCCACATGGCTAAGAATGAGATCACTAGTAAATGTATTGATATGGGACTCCTGTTGGCTAAGCGCGAAATCACTTTACATTGGAAATCACAAAGGGGCCCTACCACAAGTAGACAGAAGAAATAATTCATCAAATGGGCAGAGTGTGGGGGGGCGGAGCTTGCCGGCGTCGATGGCGGACGCCTGACTCTAAAGCTCTGAGCCACCGCCCGTAATATCCTTCTATTATCCTGACTTCGGCGGACCTCAAGGGCTGGAAATTACGCCTCCACTGACCTGAACACCTCCGTTATCCTGTTACTGTGCAACTCCGCAGGCTCTTCTCCTGCAGCCCTCGAGACAGGCGGGGAAGCGTTGCCACCGCTAGGCCCAGAAGCCGCGACTCTGGAGTGCGTGCAGGCCGCTCTGCGTCTCCCGAGGTGCAGCACTGCGGCGCGACCTGCACCCGGGGGACAACCCGACCTCGGGGGACGGCCCCGGAGACCGCTGTGGAGTGAGCGAAGAGAGGCGGAGACACGTTCCTACACCCTACCATTCTTTTGGGGTCACTGCGTGGTCATGTGCCAGCGCACGTTGTGGGGGTGAGTAGTGCTTCCCGGCCTGCTCCTACGGGGGGTGCCCTTCGATGCTGCCTCCCCTCCCCCCTGGAGGCTTAGAAACAGCACGCTACCACCTGCACTTTACCTCCTACGCCTCAGACCCGGCTTCCTATGGGCTGCGGCGTCCCTTATGTTCTGACCAGCATAGACACTAAGTGGGGGACAAAGAGTGGATGGAAGCACCCTTCTGGGTAGCATAGCTGAGCGTTTGCTGTGTAAGACTGAGCTGACCGCGGAGGACCTGTCCAGCCCTTGCTCCGAAATTGCGCGGCGAAACTCGGGGAACACCGGACCACGAGGGGTGGACATATTGGCGTCCTGCACTGCGGAGACCTGTGACGCAGTCGAGGTCTGCGCTCATACCGGCTCAGACTTGTTGTGATACGCTGCGGACCTGCTCGACTCTGTGGCCTACTACCTGGTGCTTCTCCTTGAGAGTGGTGACTTCTCACTGTCCTACTGTGGATCTCTGCACGGCGATGGGTAAAGGCGATAAATCGCAGAACAAGCTCCCCTTTGAGAGCCGCCATACCAAACCTGCAGATACCGCAGATCCAGACGGCGCAGCCATGTCCAAAAGCACTGACAGTACGGTCTACGCAGATATAAAAGACCTGCTGGTCAATATGGAAAAGGGCCTCCAGGACAGTATCACATCCATAGGCACCAAGATCGACGCGCTCACCTACCGGATGGATCGCATGGCGGAACGCGTTGAGAAACACGCAGAGCGCCTGGACATGACTGAGAGGCGCTTACCGAAGTGGAGGAGGCACAAACGGAATTAGACAAGGATCGGCAGCAGATCGGAAAGATACTTCAGGTGATACGGGACTAGTCGGAGGACTTGGAGGCCCGCTCACGACGGTCTAACATACGGATCACAGGAATTGCGGAATCGACTCCGACTGGAAAAATGGAACTCTTCGTCGAGAAACTTCTCCGCTTGCTGCTTGGGGATGACGTCTTCTCGCCAATGTTTATTGTGGAGCGAGCGCACCGCACGCTGGCACCGCGGCCCCGTCCAGGGTTCCCCCCAAGGCCCATCATCGCGAAACTTCTACATTATAGAGACCGAGACAAGGCCTTGCGGGTTGCCAGAGAGAAGGGGACCCTACAATACGAGGGCTCAGCGATTTCCATCTACCCTGACTTCACAGCTAAGGTGCAGGAAGAACGTAAGCGTTTCGCCCCATACAAAAAACAACTGAAGGACCTGGGGCTGGATTATGCCATGCTGTACCCTGCGAAGCTGAGAATTAACCGGCAGGGCCACTCACACTTCTTCACAGACCCTAAAGGCCTGCAGAAAACCCTAAAGGTGTGGTCTGAAGAGCATCGAAAGGTCCTTGGCACCCAGGCGGAGAGCGGGAGCAACGACAGCCAACTGGATGAGCAGGAGTGACAGAGCGGGCTGGTTTGATGACCAAGACTCGAAACAGAACTCACCCTTTGACACTCTGTTGCCACTTCTAGTGGATACCCGAAACAGCTGAGACCCCGCTCTCTGCCCTGGACCGGGGGTGGCCGCTGTGCCAAATGGGTGCACGTCAGGATACAACCTCATGGTGAGACCATTCCAAACTGTATGAGTGTGTCATGCTGTGTTATAGCTGTTTTGAACTGTATATGATATCCACGCACCCGGAGTTGGCGATGGTAGTAGACTATGCATTTATAACTGTTGGTGTCTTCACGCAGGTGAGACCCGCTATCTAAGGTGTTTGGTATGATTTTGCAGTACCGAGGTCCGTTACGAATACACCGCAGGGTGATGGTGCTAGGGGCGGTCTTAACCTCTCTAAGTTACTGACTTCTCCTCAGGCAACCTCGGCCCCAGCGCTGTGTGCATTCCTTGCTCCCTTTGGAGCCTTCTGTTGTTCATGGGGTAGTTCTCCTAGTGTCGGGGTTATCATGTTAGGCCAAGTTGGGGTAGGTCAACTGTGGGAGGGGGGTGGAGGGGGACGGGGGCGGGTCGGTTTAGTTGCTCAAGGTACAAGATGCTTAACTCCTACTTACATGGGACACATGAGGCACACGCATGTGACGTCTATTATGATAACACTTGGGACCTGCCTTAATGGCGGAGGAGGCGAATAGCGCAGCTCATATACCCCCACCCAGGCTTAAGATTCTAACGTGGAATGTGCGAGGTCTCAATGATCACAGAAAGATTAGGAAGGTACTGAGTTACTTACAGCGTCATCAGGTTGATATCGCACTACTCCAGGAGACTCACCTCCCGAATAACAGTGGGATGCTAAAATGTAGAGGTCTGGAGGGGAACACAGCTACTGCGGGTTTCACAACTCATGCCAGGGGGGTAATGACATGGATTAATCCGAAATCCATGATAACACAGCACGCCCTGGAAGCTGACCCTGAGGGTAGATATGTCATATATAGGTGCTCTGGTCTTGGATTGACTTTCGTAGTCATCAACACTTACGGCCCCAATTTTGACTCCCCGGAGTTTTATCGGGACATGGAGACCAGGGCGCGCCACCATGACCCGACTCTACTGCTCTGGGGGGGAGATATGAATCTCACGCTTAACCCAGGCCTGGATAGGTCGTCGGGACCACACCGCAGACCGTCAGCGGCAGCGACGGCATTACAGAGAGCTATGACTTGCCTAGGCCTTGAGGATGTATGTAGGTCCCGATCCCCACAACAGGGAGGCTATACCCATTATTCTGCTTACCACGACATCCACACCAGAATAGATTACATGCTGATTCCCTCGGGCAGATTGGGTGCGGTTAGAGATTGCAGGGTGCTACCCAGGATGCTGTCTGATCACTCTCCTATACTCTTGGAACTGCTGGCACCTAGCAGATCCATCCCTTCTTTTACGTGGCGGTTTCCGCCATACTCGCTGCTTGACCCGGTGTTTAGAGAGGAACTGGCGGATGCCATAGACACTTTCTTCGAGACTAATATAGGCTCGGTGGAAAGCTTCCAGACCGTCTGGGAAACTTTTAAAGTATATATACGGGGTGTAGCTATGTCAAAGCACTCGGGATACTTAAATCCATCAGGAAGAGACTGGCTGTACTAGAGAAGCAGCTGGGGGACTTGGAGAGGAGACAGAGAGAACATGCAGACGGACCAGAGATGGCTGACATCAATAGGTTACTGGCTGAATACCACGTGGAAGCGGATAGGGAAGTGAAACACATGGTGAAATACACCACGGCCAGGATCTATGGAGAGCGAGACCGTCCTGGTACCTTGCTAGCCAGGATCATTGGAGGGCCTCGTAATCGACACTCCATTATAGAAATTCAATCGCCCAATGGCGACCTCCTCTCTGATCCCGTTGAAGTCGCGGGCGCTTTTAAAGATTATTACTCTGACCTTTATACGTCTCGGGGTGGAAACCTTGATGATGATATAGAGGACTACCTCGGCCATATAGATATTCCCGTGCTATCGAACTCTGATAGAGAATTTCTCATGCAGCCGATTGATAAGGAGGAAATCTCGGATGCCCTGACTGCAATGAAATCGGGAAGCGCTCCTGGTGCAGACGGCCTTACAGCTGCCTTCTATAAAGCTTTTAAGGACCAGCTCATCCCACACCTGTCAGCCCTTTTTGATGACATTTGCGTGGAGGGCAGTATGCCGGACTCCATGAGGGAAGCGCTCCTGATTGCCATACTGAAGCCGGGCAAGCCCAGGGAGTGCTGTAGCTCATACCGGCCCCTCTCCTTGATAAATGTAGACACAAAGCTGTTTGCCAAGGTCTTGGCTACTCAACTGGCCCTACTTGCACCCTCCTTAGTTGCCCCTGAACAGGCGGGGTTTATCCCGAGCAGAAACCTCACATACAATATTCGGACTGTACTGGGGGTGCTACAACACGTTCGACAGGATAGGAAGGCACTAGCGGTCTTCCTTGACATGGAGAAGGCCTTCGACTCTGTTGAATGGGCATTCATGAGTAAGGTTTTGACTAAGATGGGCCTGGGGCAACCCTTCATGCAAATGATAGGAGCACTGTACGCCCGTCCTCGAGCTAGGCTCCGACTGACTGATTTTGTAACTGACTCGTTTCCTATCACAAGGGGTACTAGGCAGGGATACCCACTTTCGCCATTATTGTATGCCCTAGTAGCGGAACCCTTAGCCTGCGCCTGCGGGAATATCATGGTGCTAGGGGCGTGAGTTTTCCCACCTATCAGATAGTGGTATCTATGTATGCGGACGATACCTTGCTTTATGTCCGAGACCCTGACAATAACCTGTCGCCTGTCCTTAGGGAGGTTGTCCGGTACGGTGCCCTATCTGGCCTAAAAGTCAACTGGTCCAAATCACTGGCATTCCCCTTGACTCCAAGTACACAACTAACCACCATGGAATACCCACTTCAATGGACGACCGACACGATCAGGTATCTGGGGGTGCACCTACACATAGATCCAGAGACCATGTTTAGAGCGAACTACGGCACGGCGTTTAGTAAATTGGAGGATGATGTGGATACTTGGTGTAAACTCCCCCTTTCCCTATTGGGACGGATTGGCAATATGAAGATGGTGGTACTCCCGAGATTCCTCTTTCTGTTTTCCACCATCCCAATGGTTCTCCCGAGAGTGTTCTTCCAGAGGTTGCAACAATTATTGACAAGACTCGCCGGGGCGGGGGGCCAGCCTCGAGCTAAATGGTCACTTCTCACTTTACCCTACTCTATGGGGGGCCTAGGCACGCCTGACCTCGAACTGTACTACAGGGTGGCACAGGCTGCACACTTGCACACTTGGGTACATGGGAATCTGTATATACCACACGTTACACTGGAAACCTTATTCGCCAAGCCTCTCACACTCCCTCATACGGCTTTCGAACCCACGGATCGTAGGACTGGCATACTTGACTCAGTGACTTCTACTAATCATGCATGGTCCAGACTCTTACACATCCAGGCTGGTGCGCTACTATATTCCCCTATTATGCCTATTGACTGGGTACGGTGGTTGCCCCCTCTCCGAGAGAAGGCGGTGGTGGCTGCCATGCTGGACCTTAACATCAAGACAGCAGGAGATCTATTTGTTGAGGGAACTGCTAGGACCTGGGACCAAGTGTCCACAGAATTGTTATCCCCTACTCTACTACTGAAATTCCAGTTCTACAGAGTCCGGCATGCGCTCTCTGAGCTTTTGGGAGGAGACATGGCGGAGCCTCCCGAGGTGCAGGAGCTCACGTACGTACTCAAAGCTACCT
This sequence comes from Lissotriton helveticus, assembly GCF_964261635.1. Taxonomy (NCBI): domain Eukaryota; kingdom Metazoa; phylum Chordata; class Amphibia; order Caudata; family Salamandridae; genus Lissotriton; species Lissotriton helveticus. The sequence continues at coordinate 1,239,806,383 of NC_136069.1, read as the reverse complement.
CTCCCCAGAAATTAGAGTCTAACCTGTATTCACTTTTGCAAACACATAGGGAACACACATATACTAAATCGCGGCTGGCACGGCAGTTGGATTTGCACATGGCAATCGACGACGGCATGTGGAAGTATTGTTGCACTGCTACCAAGACGCTCTCATTGAACGGTCGGCACCGGCTTATACATTTCAAATTTATCAATAGAATTTACTATACATCTGCCAGACTTCATAGATACGGCCTGAGGGCGACGGCGGAATGTGATAGATGCCATGCCCCTGATGCAGGATTCCTCCACCTAGCTTGGCTGTGCCCTGGAGTGTGCGCTTTCTGGAATAAGATCTTCACTGAAATAAGCGCAGCAGTAGAATTGGACATACCTCCAGACCCGGGGATGGCCCTGTTGGGATACACGAAGCCACTAGCTGTGTCTATTCGAAGACTAGTGGGCATGGGACTGTTAATTGCGCGCAAAGTGATTGCGTGTTCCTGGATGAGGGGACCTGTTACAACCCCTACACGGTGGGCACGTGAGATGGTATACTGCAAGTAGGCCCAAGACCTACTGGGGACTCTACCAAACGTATCTGTCACGCAGAGGGAAGGGGACTGCGACTGCTGAAGCGGTCTAGCTGTTGTACTGGGTGCTGCCCCGGGGTTGCTTTACGCTCTTTGGCCCTCACTTATGGACGCTGTGTGAGACAGTGAAGTTTTCGATTATTCTCTGCTTCATTTTCTGTAATTGCTGCGATGTGGGAACTGAGCGCCGCCTGCCCTGCTTACTGGGTTGTTGGCTAAATGGCTGTGTACTCTTTCTGTTGTAGTAGGAAAACAGATAACGGTTAAATGGATGTCTCATTACCTTGAGGGGAGGGAGGGGGGCTTCGATGTTCATTCCTGGGAACACTGTTTGATTCCTTTCTAAAACTTGCAAAATAAACTAATAAAAAGAGTGTGATGGAATGGTTAGGATGCATTTGGTGATGAGAGTAGGAACTGAGAAGGCGCTAGATACATCTAAAGCATGGGACATTGATAGCGATGAGGATCCCGTAGATAATGCTTCAAGTGGGGTAGACAAGGCACACTCTCCCGGAAACTGCCCCAGTGCAAAGAAAACAGGGCCTATAAGCAGCGTAACCTCACAGCCATGGTGAAGTACCCATTGCATTGTTCTCAATACCCTACCAGCGAAGCTTCAGGACTACAAACTCACACTGTTACGCTTTAGCGGAGCTGAGAGTAACATGTCTGGGGGGAGGGATGGACGAGGGTAGTTGTAGGGGATTAGATTACAGTTAATCTCGCAGTATAGTTGGAACAAATGCTTGTGGATTGCAACACACTATCGGACTTTCCTTTATCTGTGCTACTCATTTTAGAGAACGGGAGGAAGGGATTTGGCGAGAGCACGAGGCTTATCACACAATGTAATTCATGTGTTTCCACTCTCCCTTCTGTGCTATTTTGATACACAAGCAATATTACACGGATGTATGTATATCTAATTGTTCAATTCAATACATTTTGTTTAAATAAAAAAAAACACACACCAACAGAGAAACACCCAAACATTCACAACATACAGCAGACACCTATACCCCCAACAAACTAATGCACAACAGACACTTCCACTCCCTCTACCTCCCACTCCCAACTCCAGACCATCCTACCCATTTTCCCTGTGAGAGTCTTCTGTTTGCCATTGCCCTGAGCCCTGCCACACCCACCCCTCACTAATGAGCACCTACCCCATCCACCCCAACCCATCTGTTCTACATCCCAACGCACCCCTCAAAAGGTTGGACCCACCCCAACTACCCACCAAGGTACCCCTAAAAAGGCCCCATCCCAAAGACCACCCCTCCCCAAAACACCTCCCTCCCAAACCCAAGACCACCTCTCCCAAAACCACACACCCTCCCAAACCCAAGACCACCCCTTCCAAAACCACAGCCCCCCCCGACCCAAGGGCACCCCTCTCAAACCCAAACACCCCCTTCCCAAGTAACATCTTTGAGGTGCCTGCTCTGCCCACTAGATGCCCCTTCCCTGGGAGGTTCCCCTGGCAGTGCAATTGGAGGCAAATTGAGTACCACAACACACCTGTGCACAGGACTTTGTAGCGGTGATTTGGACTGATATTTGCCTTTTTTTAAAGAAGTTGAGAGATTTTTCTCATTGTGAATAAATCTCAATTTTTCTTTTCACCAGATTGTCCTGGCAATAATTTTCCTAAAAATGTGTAATCCATATTTTTCTTTAGCATGATGGCAGGAACTACTACATGCTTTTTAGATGTCTACTATGTTTAGTGCATGCACTGGTTCACATGGTATGTGATGGTCATTTGGATTTAGGTGCAACCATTCAAGATGGTCGTGGACACTGTGGTAAATAAATAATTAATTACCGGTACTATTTTTGAATATATTAACAATAACAGATAGCTCAATAAATAAGAGGCAGGATCTGATGTGTCCGAGTTGAACAGGCTTTATTCAGGCAAAAGGGAAGGGACTGGAACGGGACAGCCTGAAATAAAATAGGAAGGAAGGAAGGAAGGCAGCTGCACCATTTCATTAACAGTGCAGCGTATATATAGTACAACATTACATTACATTACATACAGTAGGCGTAACTTGTGACAAGCGTAAGATAAGAACATATGGGCGGAAACATGGAGGGGGCTACTTGAGAGCAGCTGGGACCTTTAACCTAGTGGTGCGCGCAAACGGGCAATGACGTGTTACTAGGGAGAACTGGGGCTATGACTTCTGCACTAGAAGAGGAGACTAAAGTCTGCGGTGTCAGGACGACATGTACCTATAGCATATCTGGTATCTGGTGTTTGGAGTACATGTCGATAGAATCTAAAAGTTATCAGGGCAAAGGCTACTTGACACTAAGGCTGGTGCATGCATATATTCTACATGTATTGCGTGTGCTAGGAATATTCTATGAATATTAATACAGTAATTCTCTTACATGGAGACAGAAAGACTAGACTATAGCTGAACTGTTTATGCGGTTCAGTAGCTTAGGAATGCAGAGAAGGAAAGCTGGACTGATAACTGGAAGCATAACATATTCTTGGCAGACAGGCAGGCAGAGCCAGGCCGGGCACCGCGCTGCGAGGCAGGAAGTAAGTGAAGGGTCAGGGATGCAGGTGGGGGCTGCATCGCTCCTCGGAGAGGGTTCAGGAGACTGGAGTTTGAATCTGGTGTCCGGGCCCTTTGAGGCCTAGAAACGGGGACAATGCGGTGAATTAACGTGCACACTGTGAAACGTGGCAACATAGGCCTAATACTCGTTGCTTTCACGAGAACTGGGTACTGACATACTAGAGTTGGACACAACTATAATTGCGTCTTTAATCGATCAGAAGGGAATACATGCATATCGATCATGCACATATAACATAGGATGGGGAACACGTAGGCACATATAACAAGGCAAAATTCAATTTTCCTCATTCCCTCCTTGTGACCTACGTTTCCATCAGGAAACATCAATATTCATGATACCATCTATCTGTTCATATAGCATCATTTGCTCGTCTCGAATTGTCTTGGAACGGGACTTAGGACTAGGAATACAAGAGGTAGCACACAAGCCGCAAATCGCAGGGCCACATTGTAAACAGAGGCAGCAACTGAATATGATCATTACTGCTATACCTAGGAATGACAATACTTTCCATCCCCAGGCAGATATGATACTCCAGAGCCAACCGGACCATGTCCAGGTGCCTGGATTCTGGTGTAACTGATGGGCAATTTTATGAAGTCTCGTTATAGCTGAATAAACAGACGGCGCGTTATTAGGAATGAAAATGCAGCAACTAGATCCGATGACTCTACAAGCTCCTCCTCTATCGGCCAGTATGACGTCAAGAACGAGACGATTTTGGAGCACGACAAATCTAATGGCAGATTGCTCTTCAGTTAAATTACCTAGAGCGGAAGTAGTCTCATTCACTACTGCTTCAAGGGTTCTGGTTAGCCTACGTATTAACTTACTATTCTGGACAGGACCTATGAAGAAAAAGAAACCTTTATTGAAATCTTGATATTGTTCTAGAGTAGTTTCAGTTTGATCGACAATTGGGGACTCAGTCTCCCTTCTATGTCTAACGTGTACTAGATGTGTGTTTCGGTGATAATCAGATGGGGCTAGGAAAACTGGTGGCAGTAGGAAGGCAATGTAACATGTTCCATCCCAATCTAGGGGCAGACGAACATATGCGGTCTGGCCACAAACAAAATAAGAATGACGTGAGGCTTTGAAAATAGATTTCCCACTGTCACTATACCCGACCACAGTAGTACAATCACTATGTCCTACATGTGCGGAACCATTCTTTCTGACACATAATTCGCCTTTAACTGGTAGAACTGAAATAGCAGGCAAATCTGGAGTAGTATCGGACTGAACATTCAGAACCATGAAATTCGAGGAATAATTACCTAGATCATATACTTCATTTTCTAGATCTAACCCTGTTCTATGGGAAAGACCTTCCTTGTCTGGGAAACATGTTCGATTCAGAAGGGATATATCAGTTAGGGATGACGTTAACGTGGACCATGCTCCACACGAACCATTATGTGAAAAAGGATAAGGAAAGAGTGGCAGAACTCCCTTCGGTGTCTGGAAAGGGGGGAGTCGACCACACACCCAACAATTAGTGGCATTGCTGGTCTGGTGTGAATAGTGCAGCATTCGGATAAAGGTATTATTACGCATAGCAAGACGATAGGATAACTCGTGAGGAGGCAGGTCACTAAATGTGTGCTCTACTGTAACATTAGAAAACATATGTACATGTGAAATAGGAAAGCATAAATGCAACGCATAACTTATGCATGTAACCATAAGGCTCAGGAACAATGAAAAGAATAGAGTAACGATACATCTTATAGAGTTTTGACTAACTCTCTCACTGTGTGGGTCTATCTCATACATGTCAGGAACCTGTCTAACCGTTTCACCCGAGAGGGACTTAGACAATTAAACTGGCTGACTTACTAGACCTCAACTTGGATTTGTACTCCTGCTGCGGAGTTTTCTCTAACAGGGGAATTTTAGATTCAGTTTCTGGGCAGTCCTTGAGAACGGGGCAGTCCTTGAGAAAAGATTTAGCTTTGAGTCCATGGAATTTCTTGACGTGGCTGGCGTGTAGCCACCCTTTTCGGTTTTCAATCTTCACTGCTGTCCGGGTGGTGAGGAGAACGAGGCGGGGCTCCTTCCAGCGGGGCTGCAGCGGACTTGAACGATCAAAATTTCTCACGAGGACGAAGTCGCCTGGTATGACTTTGTGCGGTTTCACTTCGGTGTTGTCTGGAAATGCAGCGGCAACCTGTGAACGACAAGATTGTAGTGCAGACATCAAGGAAGCCAGGTAATCTGTCAGCATATTACTGTCAACATCGGTAATGATACGGGGTCTAGGTGTACCCCACATATTGGGGGGACGTCCAAACACTATCTCATACGGGGACAGACCTGAACGGGAGTGAGCGACCATTCTCATATAGAAAAGGGCGACTGGCAGTGCTACTATCCAATCTACACCTTTCTCTGCACACACTTTAGCAATGCGGATTTTCAGAGTCTGGTTATGTCTCTCTACGAGACCGGCTGCTTCAGGATGGCGTACACAATGGAACTTCCACTGGTACCCTAACAGAAGGGAAACTTGTTTCATGAGCTCGGATGAGAATGGCTGGCCGTTATCTGAATACACGACCCTAGGTAATCCATAGCGGGGAAAGAACTCACGAACCAACTGCCTGGCAGTGGTCGCGGCTGTGTAATCTGGAACTGGATATGCTTCTGTCCACCTGGACAAAGCGCATACGACTACGAGGACATACTTGAAACCTCGACATCGCTCCATCTGAATATAATCCATCTGGAGAACTTCAAAAGGGTGGTCAGGAGGATGGAATCCACCTTGTTCCACCGGGACACCTTTACCTGGATTGAACTGACAACATATCATGCAGGTACGCACTTTCTGCTTGGCTGCTGCTCGTAAATGCTTGTTGAACCAAATGTTCTGGATACTGTCTAACATGGCTTTTTCTCCTAAGTGTGCTGGACTATGTGCGGTGTTAATAATGACTTGAACCATAGAGTCGGGGAGAAACCATGTGGCTTTTCCCTTCGTCAACCATCCTTGATCTGTCTGGACCCCTCCTTGTTCGGACCATTTCTTTATTTCATCGGGAGTAGCATGTGACTGTATATCTATTACATCTTGTGTAGGGTCCTTAACTGTCATACAAGTAGTCTGATCTGGAATGTGTGTCGGTGTCGTGTTAACTGGAATATCTGGGGTCTGAGCTGTAAGCTTGGCTGTTCGATCTGCTAGATCGTTACCTTGGGAAATGATGTCAGTGACTTTCGTATGTGCCTTGCACTTCATGATGGCGATGGCTGTCGGTAAATGTATTGCATCTAACAGAGCTTGAATGAGGGGACCATGCTGAATCTTGGTTCCATGAGAAGTCATAAAACCTCTTTCTTGCCAGAGGACTCCAAAGTCGTGTACGACTCCGAATGCATAACGTGAATCTGTGTATATATTTACTTTCAGGTTCTTCGCTCGTATGCAGGCTTGGGTCAGAGCGACAAGCTCTGCTGCTTGAGCAGACAGGGTGTCAATACGATGTGTTTCTATAACTTCGGTTTCAGTAGTCACTGCATACGCGGCTACTAGTTCTCCTGTACTTGTTCTCATACATGAACCATCCACATAAAATGTCAGGTCGGGATCAGGCAATGCAATGTCTGTCAAGTCTTGTCTTGGCTTTGTCATGGTGTTAACAACTTCCACACAGTCATGTGTGGCAGTATTAGAGGTAGCTGACGGTAACAGTGTAGCTGGATTTAAAATGTTGCAGCGTCTGATTTCTATATGTGGCTGAAACAGTGTCAGTTCATAACCTGTTAAACGTGCAATTGTCAAGTGCTGAGTCTGTGTTCGGTTTAAAAGAACCTCCACGGAGTGTGGAACTTGTACTGTCAGGGAGTGTCCTAACACTATGGAATCACTTTGTCTGATAGCTAGAGCTGTGGCTGCAACTGACTTGAGGCACGCAGGCAGAGCCTGGGCTACTGGATCTAATGTGCTAGAAAAATAAGCACAGGGCTTGTATTGTCCTGCTTGATCTTGTGTGAGAACAGATAATGCAGTACCATCACGTTCTGTAACAAAAAGTGTGAAAGGCTTACTGTAGTTCGGTGTTGCTAGAACAGGTGCTTTACATAAAGCTTTCTTTAACTCATTGAAAACAAGTGTATGTTCCTGGGTCCAAGGGAGGACAGTCGATACGGCTGCCTCCTGTGTCGTTAACTGTATCAGTGGCTTGGCTAGAAATGCGTACTGGGGAATCCATTGTCTGCAATAAGAAGTGAGGCCGATAAAAGCTCGTACCTCCTTCTGAGTCTTGGGCTGTGGAAGACGTGCTATTAACTGGATACGATCTGGTGTCAACTGCCTACCCCTCTTGGACAGTAAGTGTCCTAAGTAGACCACTTGCTGGACACAGAATTGCAATTTGGAAGGGGACACCTTGTGCCCCATCTCGGCCAGAAAATACAGGACTGTAAGTGACGCACGCTCGCAGTCACGTTCAGAACGGGCTGTGATCAGTAGATCATCGACATACTGGAGCAGGGCAGTGTCAGTTGGCATGTGAATATTGTCTAGTTGTCTTTTAAGTGCTTGACTGTAAATACTAGGACTTTCTGTGAAACCTTGAGGAGCTCGTGTGAATTTATAGCTTCTTCCATTTAAACAGAAACCGAAAAGGAACTGGCTGTCTGGATGAATAGGGACACTAAAGAATGCGTTCTTGAGATCGATAACTGTAAAGAACGTGGCTTCAGAATCAATGGCTGTCAAGAGTGAGGAAATATCAGGGACCACTGGGTATTGGGGTATGATACATTTATTAAGTTCTCGAAGGTCAATCACTAATCGATAAACTGGAGGTGCATTTGGATCAGTACGTTTCAGGACTGGAATGATAGGAGAATTACATACATTGGAGTCAGTTTCTACAACCACTCCTTGAGCAATGAGTTCGTCAATAATTTTGGATAAGGCTGCTACAGCCTCAGGTGGCAATTTGTACTGTCGGATTCGTGGTAATACAACACCTTTCTTCAGAGTGACACGATGGGGTGTGATATGCATACAACCTACATCAGTTGGACCTTGCGCCCATAAATGCTGCGGTACATTCAATAATCTTGGATCAAAATCACATAATACATAATGACCTTTAAAATCACGGAGAAACAAACGGACCCCTTCTGGGGAGCAGCATATGACTGCTCCTAATTCTTTCAGAGTCTTTATGCCTAACAGATTCTCTGGACAAGACTTCGTGAGTAACAAGTCTGTAGTTCGGGACAATGGACCAACTTCTAGAGTAACTGGTTTCGATATTTCATTAACAATGGGCTTTCCTGAAAATCCAAGGGAAACATTTCTAGAGCCTGAGAGCGGAGCCCCTGGAACCTCGTCATGACTGATGGTAGTCCTACTTGCCCCTGTATCAATCAGAAACTTTCTGTCTTTCCCCAATACTTGACTGTGTACATAGGGACCCTCTTGATCTACAGGAATCTCGATGAGAGGCAAGCCTACCTCCCTCTCTAGGCTGTTTCATGAGTATGGCTGATAATCTGGATACTCTGACTGTGCGTACTGGTACATCTGCTGTGTAACGTGTTGTGTTGCAGCGATAGGCTGCGGTACCGTAACTGTCTGTTGTGCATTCTGTGGTGGCTGGGAAGTCTGTGAAACTTGTTCTTGTCTAGGCGGACGTGGTCTCTCTTTAGTCTTACCAGTAGCTATGTTGTGTTTCAGAACTGCACATTCGTTTATAAAATGACCTGGCTGTTTACAGTAATTGCATGTCCCTTTAACAGGAGCTGCAGAATGACTGGCTTGATTCGGACCCCTCTTCTGACTGTCTTGTGGAACAGATTGTGCAACTAGTACTTTCATTTTTGTGTCTTTCATACGTCTCTTTTCGTGTTCCTGCTCTTCCCTGATTCTGTTCTGGTGGTACTGGAGCATCTGGAGCATCTGTGAGGGAGTATTAGCTTGCCAGGTACTTTCGACTTTCAGTACTCGATTTTTAACTTGTGGACTTGAATTTTCGACTAGTTTAGTAACAAAAAGATGAGGGTACGATTCACTACTTGTTTTCAGACCACTATTAATAATGAAACATTTCTCAAATCTAGAATAAAAATCACTAGTATCTTCGTCTTGTTTCTGTTTACAGGCTGAGATGGCATCCCAATCTTCCTTTTTCGTGGCTAGTAATCTTGGCAAAACTTGTATTAACAATTCGGGCAAAGCTTTAGCTTTATCCCCAAGACCGGTACCTGGTACTCGTGTATTATCTTCAGCTTCTAATGCTGTCCAATCTATCTTTTTCTCTCCCACCTCCCATTCTTTTTCTTTGAGTTTTTCATATATGCCCGCAGGCAACAGGACCTTTAACATTTTGATGATATCAGGATACGTGTATTCTCCCATACGGAGCATGTCCTTTAATTCACGGTGAAACCCTGCTGGATCTTTATCATGACAAGGAATTAACTTTTTCATTTCCAAGAGTTCTATTTTCGTGATAGGGGTGTAAACAAATACTCGTTCTAGACTACCATCTTCTCCCTTAACTGGATGCACTTCCCGTAACGGATTCTGTCTGTCTATGTAGAATGATTTACTTTCTGGGGGTGAGACGTGAACAAAATGTGGATTCAGAAATGTTCGGTATTTGTGGCGCTGTTCTAGAATGACACTAATTAAATCGGTACCTAGACCTTTCCATCTGTATTGGAGTAACTCGTTCAATACATCATGTAGAGGACCTGGATCAGAATGCTGTTCCTCATACAGTGTAATGAGGTGCTGAATCATATACATACCCACCAGACGTTGCTCGGCTGGGGGCAGTTTCAGAAACGTTTGTGCCACTATTTCATCTGGAAACGTGGTAGAATCACTAGTCCATCGGACTGCTGATCGGGCTAGTTCTTGTTCATGCATTGTACTAAGCTCGCTATAACCTATTCGTGATTTCAGAATTTGATCAGTGGCCTGGAATACTTGCTCAAGAGAACACTGTTCTGGTACTGGAGGAGGAAAAACTTTCTTGTAATCTAGGCGTGAATATCGGTCGGAAAGTCTAGTTCTACCTACATACGCTATTCTGGAGGGATTCTCGCTGTCTACCTCTTCACTAGAAGAGTCACTCTCTTTCTCGGTTGCTCTTTTTGCTTCTCGTTCCTTGTGTATACGTATTATTTCCTTACGAATTTTCTTATACATACTCTCTATACAACCTTGTGTCTTGTGTTTTCCATCGGCTATATTGTCACTCCACCTAGTCAGGACTTTCAGTTCTTCTTGATTTTTTTCTGGATAATCTTGCTCTCTTACTAAACAGTTAATCAGGAACTTTAAAATCATGAGCTGAGTCTCGACTTTTCTTTGAACCATGGCTTCGTGAATACTTCCTGGATTCTCTCCTGTACGGATGAAACGATATATTCTGTCTAGATGTTCCTTCATATCGGGCAGGGTGATCAAAAAGCTGGCCACCCGTCTTAAACGTACTGAATATAAGATCATGTGATCTTCGCCTGGAACTGGATCATATATACAATCAGTAAGAAGTCGCTTGAGATCTGTGTATGTCGCCACTTTTGGCGTACGCTGTAATGCTACGTCGTGCAGCGTCAGACGTTTCGGTTGAGGCGGGGTGCGAGGAGAACCTCCCCCCGCGGCTCCTAAACTAGAATCGTCGGTGAATACTGTACGTGCTGGTAGAGTGACTGGCATAACGGGTGCATGTACTGTGAGCTGGTCCGGGGGTGCCGGAACATGAACTTGGCCCCCGGGAACAGTAGTTGGCGGGACAGGAATTACATTATTAACGGGAGCAGGCGGAACAGGCAGAACATGATTTGCATATGCTGGGACTGTGTCGTCCAAATAGGACGAAAGAAAAATTTCAGCTGCGGTCGGTTTATGACGTAGCTTAATCGGGACCATTGGCGGCGGTAAATTACCGGGTACTTCCGGGGTTGCCTTCGGCAAGCCCTCGGCAAGAAGAGGATACATACCTTTAATAAGGGCATTTCTCTGTCTGTCTGACTGTTCTGCTCTAACTCGTTCACCTTCTTCTATTAATTCCCTTTCTTGGGCTCTTTCTGAGGATTCCCTACTTAATTCTGTTTTTCTGAATTCTTTTTCGGTTCTTTTATGAGATTCTTTGCGCCATAACTCGATGGCATCTTTCTGGGACTGTCTGGCTTTCTTTTTCCATAATGCTTCTTCTACTCGCATGATGCACTCGGCATCCCATGTACCTGATACGGGCCATCTATATTTATCTTCTAGTTCCTTAGTATAGTCCGCCCATAAGTCTAGATATATTATGGCATCTAAGCCATGCTTGTGATACATAAAATGTCCTGGACTGTCCCTAGGAGGGACAGGAACTGCTTCTTCGAGTAACCCTTTTCTGGTCTTTAACTGACGTAATTTCGAGAACAGAGGCATTTCAGTAATACACTTGGAACACAATACACAATAATCACAGTAATAGAATAGCAAACAAAACATTCATACCACGACATAAAAATACATTGATAACAGTTCGAACAGAATACTACCTGATACACTGAAAACAGAACACATGAATTTCTCGAGAACGAAACCTACTAGAATTACTGGATGCACTGCTAAAACAGTACAGAACATACCGGTCTCATAAAGAGACACGTCAGGACCCGTATCCACCTAGGTGAATACTTCGGACTGGATCTGCGTACCCAAACCCAACGGACCAGGAACAAACTAATGATCCTGTCTAGATACTTCCCCCGCGACGGTACTCACCGGGAAGCAGAAACTGGAAGGCCTCGGACTGGACTGGACTGCTACGACGTCGGACTACGAACTTCGGAAACTTCGGTTACAGGTGGGCCTCCAGATACTTCGGACCTTGCTCTCTCGGCTTGGGCTCTGGTCGGGACGAACCGCATTCCACACCGTTTCGTCTGGATGTCGGACCGCAGTCTCCGTCTCCTCCGTGGGCCTGAGGGAGACTTGAAGCAGAAATATCTGCCGGTGCGCAGTAGAGTTCCGTCACGGCTGCAGAGGGTCAGGGGACCGGCGTAGCATCGCCAACGCGTGAGGAAGGGGCTCGTCCCTGTTCGGGTGCCATTATGTGGTAAATAAATAATTAATTACCGGTACTATTTTTGAATATATTAACAATAACAGATAGCTCAATAAATAAGAGGCAGGATCCAATGTGTCCGAGTTGAACAGGCTTTATTCAGGCAAAAGGGAAGGGACTGGAACGGGACAGCCTGAAATAAAATAGGAAGGAAGGAAGGAAGGAAGGAAGGCAGCTGCACCATTTCATTAACAGTGCAGCGTATATATAGTACAACATTACATTACATTACATACAGTAGGCGTAACTTGTGACAAGCGTAAGATAAGAACATATGGGCGGAAACATGGAGGGGGCTACTTGAGAGCAGCTGGGACCTTTAACCTAGTGGTGCGCGCAAACGGGCAATGACGTGTTACTAGGGAGAACTGGGGCTATGACTTCGGCACTAGAAGAGGAGACTAAAGTCTGCGGTGTCAGGACGACATGTACCTATAGCATATCTGGTATCTGGTGTTTGGAGTACATGTCGATAGAATCTAAAAGTTATCAGGGCAAAGGCTACTTGACACTAAGGCTGGTGCATGCATATATTCTACATGTATTGCGTGTGCTAGGAATATTCTATGAATATTAATACAGTAATTCTCTTACATGGAGACAGAAAGACTAGACTATAGCTGAACTGTTTATGCGGTTCAGTAGCTTAGGAATGCAGAGAAGGAAAGCTGGACTGATAACTGGAAGCATAACATATTCTTGGCAGACAGGCAGGCAGAGCCAGGCCGGGCACCGCGCTGCGAGGCAGGAAGTAAGTGAAGGGTCAGGGATGCAGGTGGGGGCTGCATCGCTCCTCGGAGAGGGTTCAGGAGACTGGAGTTTGAATCTGGTGTCCGGGCCCTTTGAGGCCTAGAAACGGGGACAATGCGGTGAATTAACGTGCACACTGTGAAACGTGGCAACATAGGCCTAATACTCGTTGCTTTCACGAGAACTGGGTACTGACATACTAGAGTTGGACACAACTATAATTGCGTCTTTAATCGATCAGAAGGGAATACATGCATATCGATCATGCACATATAACATAGGATGGGGAACACGTAGGCACATATAACAAGGCAAAATTCAATTTTCCTCAACACTTACACCAACAAATAGATGTTGAGACATTGTTTAATGATATTTTACTATCGGTGTGTTTGTTTTCGTTTGATTACCGATAAGTATGTACACACATGCATTGCACCATGTAATATTATGTGCACATTGAAATTATACACTTTACAGTATTTGCACTACACAAGGGGAAATGTGAAATGGATGAATATGTAGAGTGCTTCAAATTTGGGAACTGCATTTATTTTTCCAGGATATCTACTGCAATTTCTACATAATGTTACATCTCACTAACCCCAATGATGTGTGATGCATATGTTTTTTATTGTGACATTTCTCGTACTTTATTTACAAACCTGTGTGGTGAGGTTTAGATTTAATATCCTTTTTTGTGCAAGTGTCCTTTTTTTGGAAGTCAACATTAGAGGCATATGCATTGCACAATAGTATGCTTTTGCTTGAGTCACTAATTTAATAATGCATGAGTCCTGAGCATATGTGAACAGTTAAGTGAAGTGAAAAAGGTAACATGTAATGGGAGAGGTCCCCTTCTGTTCCAGCGACAACTGTGTTGATTTGAATCGTGATCAACAAGCAGCAGTGGAGGCAGGACGTGTAGGATTGGGTCCATGGCGGTACAGGAAGTGGGAAGGTGAGTAAAGGTGTGTTTGTGCCTTATATGCATTCCATTGCGCCAACTCAGGTGTGGAGGTTTGACCACAACAGGTGCATCTGCTGGAAGGCACATCATAATTGGCCCGGCAGAGAAACTGTTAGTCCTCCCTCCAACAGCTGCTTTTGGCTATCCCACCATCAATGTGGGCGAGATTTCCTGACAGTGATGGCAAGAATGTGGCGGTCTTTAGACTCTATGCAATAGCCAACATCTAAATGGGGCGAGCGGGCTGCCAACTCAGCGGGGGGGATCCCATCCTCCAAGATCAAAATCAAGCCCATAATGTTTTGGAAAAATATATATTTTTATATCTTTAAAGTTTATATTATTGTTACACAATTTAAATAATGTATTTAGACAATTTATTCATTTATGTAGAGTTGAATTTTATTTTTTGTTTGATTGACATACTTATTATATTACTTTGTAAAATTTCTCTCTATTTTTTGCAATATTAGGGTAGTCAATCTTGTGTGTTTTGATATTTCTAGCTGTTTTATATATTTATTTATAGATGACAATATTTTTCTTTATGATACTTGTGGTTTTGATATTAGTATAAATATATATTTTTAACAGTGATATTTTGGTAATCGATATTTCAGCTGTTTTTATTAAGTATAGGATGGTGATACTTTTGTAAACAATATTTTTCCCATATTTTTGTGAAGCAATATTGTTTTCAACAATATCATGTCACTGAGAGCAGCAACAGTAGATATTGACAATCAATAATTGATGAGTAAGTCTAGATGAGTACTTGGGATTTGATTAGGGAATCTCGACCTTTTGCTTTAATTCTTCTGCTCTCTCTTAATTACTGGTTTGCTTTGGGTATTGTATTGTAATTGCATTTATATAGCGTTTACTACCCCTGACGAGGCGTCAATACGCTTTTTCGGCGAGGAGCATGCTACTCTGGAACCCATAAAGGATTAGTGGTGAATTACTATAGTGAAAAACAAAAGTAATTTGAGTGGGGGATATGTTATTCAGTTATTTGGATGGGGAAGGATAGCGTAGAGCTAGATTGGCTTTAACATCCTAAAGGATTTGTACCAACCTGTCAAATTAAATGTTAATAAGAAGTGGTAGGTAGCACCACCCTTGTGTGGATCACACTGAAACTTCAACCTGTATCTGTGCTGTCTGGCTATAATCCTTCTATAATACCCATTAGAAAAGCATCAACCCTATGGCATAAAATGTTGCCAACATAATTACAGAGTTGCAAGATCCATAAAGGCCACAAAGAGATTGTGTTCGTTCTGCAAAGTCCAGTTGGCTCAACATAATAAAGATATAGCGATTGGCTGGCTATTGATATGCTGATTTAAAACCCTGCTTTGAGATCTTTTATTGCATCCATACTCATGATCTAAGTCAAAAAGTGATTGTTCAATAATCTGCCAAAACTTTTTTGAACTTTGATCTAAAATTAAAATTGGACAGTGAGCCAAAGGGTGCTCAGAATTAACTATTAGAGCTTAATTTCATGATTCCGGTGAAGATAAACCCTGAGCGAATAGCTATACATACCACAGTTACTACAGAGGAGAAGACGATCAGATCCATTATACACAGGACCATAAATACAAGATCTGGACCAGGAACCTTGCTCAACATTTTTGAATGGTTACAGTGCACGCAAGTTTATCCACAGTGGGGTTGTTTTCCCCTCCTTTGGCAAAATAACCAAATCATTAACTGGGTAAACTAAAGATTCTAGTGACCTGTAGAAAGTGGAGGAACATTTTACCCCAGCAGCACCAGGTAGACAATCTCTCAATGGTCTACACATGAATATAGCTCACACTTAAGGGCTCATTAGGATGGCGGACGGACTTGCGTCCGTCCGCCACCCTAGAGGAGGAGGGACCGTCCGCAGGGGCTGCGGCGGTCCCTCCAGTGCAATTAGGATGTGACCGCCAGGGTGGCGGTCACATCCTCTATCTTTAACATTGCGGCGGGTGCAGCTTCAAGCTGCACCCGCCGCAATGTTAAAAATGCATACATTGCATTTGTATGCAGAAAGCAGCAGGCACCGCGCGGTGCCTGCCGATTTCTGCATACAAATGCAGGGGGGTACAATAGGTACCTGAAAAGCATCTTTTCAAGCCCATCCTAATATGGCGGACGGTGTCTGAGAGACACCGCCACCATATTAGAGCTTTTCCGCCGCGGTTGTAAGCCAACCGCGGCGGAAAAGCTGCAGACGGAAACCAGGACCCACCAGCCATCCTAATGTGGCGGTGGGTCTTTGGTGAGTCCGCAGAGGATTTTCCGCATTCTCCGGGCCGGCGGTGGCTTCCGCCGGCCCGGAGGATGCGGAAAATCCTCCATCATAATGAGCCCCTTAGTGTTTTTCAAATAATTTTTACATGGCATATGAAACAGTGGGACTCTCTGACTGAAAAGGGCATACGATTTTAAATTATTTGTCAAGTGTACAGGTACAAGATATCTTCCAGCACAAAAATTTAACTTATGAATGATTTTAAAATAACTGGTTATAATCCTCTTCTCATTGAAATCTCTGGGAACCAAATCCCAGGTGCATCTTTTAGAGCCAGTAGTTCTTTTAATCAATATCAGTAAACAAAATTGTATAAGTTGAACAGTAATATTCTAACAAGCCGACCTCACCGCCTCCTGTAGCGATTTGTGTTAGTTCTCAATATCAATAGTTATCAGTTGAACGAAAAGGAACATTTAGTTGAGACTTTTTGGGTGACGTCAGAGCACCCAGCCCTGGTGAAACTGTATATAGAGTGTGTTAAAACTCTGTTCGACCTCCTACTCAAGCCAGGTTAGTTTGTCCATAACAGAGATACTGCAAATGATAGCTGATTCAAGCAGTAGTATCTGAGGGTAGACACTGAAGGAAGACTGGAGTGCCAGCCTCACATGCTCCATTTCTCAGGAAGAGTCTCACCAAACAACTATGGAGCAAGTGCAGAAGCTGCTCACAGCCATATGTCGCAGATTGTGTGGGTCCTCAACAGTTAGGAGAAGTGGGAGCACAGAAGCATACAATGGAGAGTCACATTACTTTAATCAAAGAACAGCGTTGGCTGCTTTTAAGAAGTTGCACGGCTTGTTGAATTTCCAGGTCGCTGGAATGCCACCTCTTTGTTTGAGCATTGTGCCACCAATCATTTGTGAATTTGTACAGATCAGACCTCATAATCCTTGTCCATTTATACTTTGTCAGATCCAACATCTGGTGTTTTTTATATTGTATATATTCATGCTTGGATTAATATTGTTGTAAAATGTCGCTGACCATTGCCACAAGATTTGGAAAGCCCATGCTAGTGAGTGGACTGGAGTGCAGTTAGGATGATTTAAAGTACAGCTGATAGAAGAAACATCACATTAAGCTTGCATATCTGTTATGAAAAGTTAGTCTGGCAGCTTCCTATCTTAGTTTTAAGATTATGTCTCCAATCATAGTTATCACATTCACTTGAGGTCCTTATTCCTGGAGGCGACAATCATTTTTTGTGTCCATTGCGTCTCCTCTTATTTTATTTGAAGGTAAGCTACCCCTCACACTCTTAGACCCCTTACACTCTTATGGTGCCAGCCTTTTTTTTCAACTCTTTTTATTGATAACAGGGCACAATTATGGTGCCAGCTTTTAACCCACCTGATGGGACTTGCTAACTTCTATGGCTGGCTTGATCAGTCTCTGAAAACCAATAGCAAATATGTGGCCGGTGACTTATAGCATAACCAATTCATCCCAGTGGGTTTGAACCTAGGTAAGTCTTTCTTTTCATAAGTTGTTTCTTTTTGCCTATTCAACAACGTTTTCTAGTCTGGGCTTCAAACGGGATTTATCTTTGATCCTGGTATGTACCTTCACTCGAAACTAAGCCAGTGGTCAAAATGTTGTTCTTCCAAGTTGAAGCCCCAGAGGGCAAAGTTTAAGGTGCTTTGCCTTGCCTTAAAAGGTTTTATCACCAGGAAGTTCAACATCAAGGGACCGTTAATTCAATGGTTTGCATTTTTCAATGTAATGCCACTGATTCACTCAATCATCTACTAAGTCCCTCACTGACTTATCTAAAAGGCCTGGTGATTTCCTACAAGAACATAAATCGACCTGAGGAGTGGGAGAGAAGGTGTACATCTCCATTCGAAAGTGTCACATCTCTGTTGCCTTATGTAAGGGTAGACCTAGCAAGAACAAGGTTTCCACCTGTTTAAAGTAAACCTTAAAGTTGTGCTCTTTTTATGCACCCTTTGAACCCTGAAAACAAACCTGTCTACAGTATACTGGATATCACCAGTATGTCCAAATCAGAGCTTCCAATTTTCGCAGGATCCTGCATGAGTTGCTCATCCAGTCCAGGTTTTCGCTTTGCATTCTGCGATTTGTGGGGCTGGCTTTAAAATGAAATAAAAATGGACTGCATGCACAGACTGCAAAGGAGAGCCTGGGTTGGATAAGCAACTCGCACACAGACCTGGGAAACTTGAGAGCACCGCCATATTGTATAATCCAGTAAATATTGACAGGCACCTAGGATTAGAATGGTATTTTGATAGTTTATTGTTAGTTAGATCCTATATTTAGTGCAGTACATCATCTTTCCGCGTTTTTGTGAAAAGTCTGGTCCCATAGCATATTCAAGTGCCAGGGGCCTAACACAGGCCCCTGTGGTGCGAGGCGAGGAGTCATAGGGGGCCCCAACCCCTCCGGGCTCCCGTTACGGTAGGGGGGGGGACATTCAGGGGGCCCCCAAATCTTCAGCCCAAAAGTAATGAACATCCATAGGATTTGGGAGATCCAGAGGCCCCTCGTCACATTGTACAAGGGTATATGGGGAGCAGGCACGCAACACCCATTGGAATCAAAGGGCTTCAGCCCCCCCCGTCGTGTGTGTTAGCCCGGGCTCAGACAGCTTCCGGGCACACACACAGCCGCACCCAAGCACTTCACTGGTCTTTAAAACATGTGCATGTTAAAGAGGCTTTGTTGATGTTTCACCCCTTCTAAGAGACGCTGCAGCGCCACTCTACCTACTGCTTAAAGTTTCAGCCCCCCCCCCCGAAATTTTTCTTAGCCCCCCCCCCCCCCGAAATGTGGCTCTAGTTGCGCCTCTGATGGGGGGGGGGTATATTCTTGCAGCAACAAGCAAGAACGAGGTAATCAATCATGTAACTGTAAGGATAAAACAATACAACAAAACTGGTCGGTGGTGTTTGTCAAAAACCGAACAGTAGCACAGTAATTCATCAGAGTAAACACTGCAATGACAGGAATCGTTGCTATCTCTGTTTTGCAAGCCAGGCCTTATCTCAAACATGCCTTCTTCCCCTTGCATTGTGAGTGAACATTTATGGCTTGATTTAGGAGTATTTACATTAGATTAGTGTGTTTTGCGTATCATGTTAAACGCAGTTATCTGCATGAATTCCCAAGTAGAAGCTGCTGGGGTTTAAAGGCGCAGCGCAACAATTGGCAGCAACAGGTGTCACGGCCATAAGGGTAAGGGATGACTTAAAAGGGCCTATTCCTGTTTGTTCAGTGCGAGCACGGTTGTTTATTTACGTTCATGCAGGGGGCTTCAGTCAAGGATGGCTGCCTGGGAACTTTGCAGACTGCGGGTCTCATTTCCAAATCAATGGCGCTGCGGGTGCATCACTTTTTTTAAGCCCCTGCCCATATTTACAAGGCCACGTACTCACCCTGCCTGACTTTTCATGGCCTTGTAAATATGGCCCCCTTTCACACATTACTCTGCGTGAAAGGGGCGTTCCATTAGTGTTGCTGTGGGTGTTCCCACGAAACATCCATGAAACCTGACACATTCCCAGATTTACAAAGTGTTGTGAACCTGGAAATGCGTCAGAATCCTACGCCTCCCTTGGAGTGGCGCAACAAGGAAAAATACTTTTATTTCTCATCGTTTTTTGCTCTATGTGTGCTATGCAGCAAAACACATTAATGAATATTTTTGTGCAAGAAGGGGTCCCTTCCTGCACAATAAAAATCATCCCTGCAACATAGGCACCCTTGCACCATGGCACAAGGGTGTCTGCATTGGCGCACGGCTGCTGTTTGTGCTGCGGCGGAGGGGAGAAGGACAGGAATGCATTGTATCTTGTAAATATGGCCCATTCCTACCCTTTTATTTTTACGCACGGCAGCACAGCGGGATGACTTGCTGCGCTGACATGCGTCAAAATATAGTAAATGAGGCCCTGGATTTTGTGTAGGCCTATTATTGAAAGACAGCCTCAGATAAAGTCAAGCATGTGCAGTATTCCCATGAAGACGACTCTAGTCAGGCGAACTCTGACACACTTCTATGTTGGTTGCTGGAGTCTACGGCTTTGTTCACACTCAGGAGGGCTGATAATCTATCAGTGATTGAATTGTGACGCTGGTGGTGGGCACCAGCACTCAATTTTGACATCCGGACTTATTTTTCGTCATTAGGCTTTGACCCAGCGCAAAAACGAACAAGCACTGGCAAAGTCAACAAATCTGGTGTTGGCTCCCAAGCTGTGCCGAAAGGTGATTCCACTGAAGCATGCTTTTTTGAAAGGAAGGGTGTCCTGCCAAGGTGCCAGTTTAAGGCAAAGTGTTCTGCCATTGAGCATCCTTGCAGTTTTACTTGACTGAAGGTAGGGCTGGTGCTGTTTATGGCCCTGCAGGCATGCAGAGAGCCTCGAATGTGGAGCCACTAGCAATGGGTAGCAAGTCAAACGCTTGTAAGACTGGTGTTATGTGAACAACGTTGGTACAAAGTTGTCTTGCTGCATCATTTTGGATTCCTTGTACTCTTCGAAGTAGAAAGAGCAGTTCCCCTATGGGAAGTAACTTGTATAGTCTAGTCTTCTTGAAGGGAGAGGTATGGGGCAGTGGCCAGAGCGGCTAACTCCAGAGCACAGGGAACGCAATTTGATCGCCGGCAGCAGCTCATCTCAGCATCATGTGACTCTCGGCAATAGCTCACTTGATCTCCCCGATGGCCCCAGGTATGCCTTGAAGCCCTTGAGGGGGGATACATTCAAGCATTACAAATACAAATTATTATTATTATAGATGGTCCAAGACAAGGGAGATGGTAGCCTGTAACTTCTGTGGGACATCTAGATGACGGAAGATGTATTTAAGCATTTGCATAGTGTTTTGATCTTGATTCTAGAATTCTGGTTTACTTGGGGGACCAGTGATAGGCAGGATGTTCATGATGATTCCCAGTTTTCTTATTTTCAATGATTTTGGACTGGGTTCCTGGGTGTAGATGCCAGTAGTAAGCTGGTAGTTTTTCCATTATCCATAGATGAGGATCTATGTTTTGGAAGAATTAAGTTTCAGGTGGCTCTTCAGCAGTCAGTAGTTAACTTTTCAGACACAGGGGTTGAACCTTGAGATGTTCAGGTTTATCAGCTTTAGAATGATCTGTGTGTCTTCAATGTAGTTGCAACGGGTTAAGCTGAAAGAGTTTATGTGATCCAGTATCGGGCTGAGATATGCACTGAAGAGGTGTGTATGATTATCAAAGCTTGAAGTAAGGCAGAGTGATGTAAGGAAGTTAGATAATGCTTAGATAAAGGATATGACAAAGTACTGATCAAAGAGAAATTGTTACAGGCCTTGTTTGAAGGTGGAGAAACAGACAATAGTAAAAATTGATGGTAGAATGGAATTCTAGACTCTCAGAGCACATCTGCAAAAAGATACACAGTTTGTTGGAGGCTGGGGTTTCACGTAGAAGAGAATACAACCTTCGAGGTTTGCAGTGCGACCCTGAAATCTTCAAGTTATAGGTCAAAACCAAGAGCATGATCACAGTTTAAGCATTGGTGCGTGGGCATAAGAGATCATAAGTTGATATGCCACCAATAAGGAGCTAGCATAGGAAGGCCAGTACAGATGTGATGTAACCAGAATGGCCAGATTCAGAGATCAAACACGCTGAAGCATGCAAGGAAGCCCTGAGCAGAGAGCAAGCCAGCTCTTTAGAATGCCAAAAGAATGGCCCTACCATAGTCAAGTCTTGATAATACCAGCGTTTGGGTTACATCTTTGAGGTTTTGTTCCCAGAAAAAAAAGAAGTTTGATTCTGCGGATCAGTCGAAATTGATGATTGGCGGTACTGGTCATGGGTGTTTTTATGTTTCTGGAGGTCGAGCAATGAGTTAACAGGGAAGCACAGTGGTTTTACATTATCAGTAATGTACAGAATGCAATCTAGGATGTCGGCTGAATCAAGCCATGTACGGCACTAGAGTAGAGCATGAAATTGTTCAAATAAGGGGGAGTCCTGTTTTATTAGCATTGAATGTAAGATGCTGAGCGGTCATTCAGGCTTGATTGCTATCAAGAGTCAAAGCAACCAAAGGAGTATCCTCAATGGAGGAGACCATCAGGCAGAGCTGTGTGCCATCAGCTTACTGACAATACAAAATTCCAGATTCCATGAAAGCAGATTGCTTCTTTCCAGAAAACAAAGATTAGAGGGTAGGTAGCTCTTTCGATCAGATTTCCTAATGAAAGGCCATTGGAGGTCAGTCGATGGCTGGCCAGGTCTGCTGAATCAAGTTTCTTCTTCTTAATGAGGATTCGTATGGAAGATACATTGAGGTGAAAGGGGAAGGTACTTGATGTTAGAGAAGTATTGACTAGCCTAGGGTGGTATCAATCATTTAGAGTAGAATGTCCTTGAAGGTTTGAGTAGGACAGGAGTATAATTGTGAGCTTCTATGCCCACTTTCTTTAACCTGTTTCCTGAACTGGGAGTCAAGCTGGTGATTGAAGAAGTTCATGGTCTGAAGTCTGGCAGTGGAGTTGGCCTTATTAATGTTGGTCAGAGTCAGATTGATAGCAGGTGTCTTGCTCCTGAGATACTTTTGGGATCTTTGCAGTGTTCTTACAAAAAGTGGACTCCTTCTGCATTCTTCATGGAAGTTCTTTAGACCCTGTTAAGTTACTGGAATCATGTTTTGTCATGTTGGTTGTTAGATTTCTTCCAATGATGGCTGGCATGTACCAAGGGTGGTGGGACACAAAACAAAAATACACATACTTTCCTGCATGATGTGACGTCCTCCTCCTTCTGTCCTTTCTGTAGGCAGGCTCCAGTGCGGGACCCAGCCGATTCCCCTAACCAATCCTGCTGCTGCTTTCATCAGCATGAGAGCAGCGCAAAGATTGGAGGGAGCGGCCTCACTCAGAGCACACAGGAGCACTGGAGGCCTGTGCTTCCTCTAACCCAGCTGTCTAAGACGGCTAGGTTAGAGAACTTTAAAATACGCATGTCTGGCTGGCTGTCACAGGACAGCCGGCCAAAGAGACATCCGCATTTTAAAGCACACAGCTCCCTGTTGCCACTCGGCAGCACTGGCCCCACCCTGTCCTGTCAATCAGTTCGGGATGGGTCGGTTGCTGAAAAATAAAATCGTAATAAATAAACGTTCTTCTAATTTTTTTTTTCAGCTCTGGCCTCGGCCATTTCTTTGTGGGATGACGCTCCTCCACTCAAACAGAGGAGCCGCCCCGATTTCTTCCATTGACATTGTAGTGCGGTGATATCAATCTTGATCTTCTTTCTCATCCCTGAACCATAGAGTTTAGGGGAAGAAGAAGAAAAAAAAGGGACGAGTAAGATCTCCAAATAATCTGCAGTCCTGATCTTCCCTGATGGCTGAGGGTTGTGAGGTAAGAGAATACTGACTTTGAGTCTATGATAAAGGGTTATCATAGACTCAGAGTCAAAGATATTTGTTATTTACTGCAGAGAATACAAAACCAGTCTGGGTTATATGAAAAGCATTCACAGGTTTTTTATTGAGTCCAGAAATGTCATACTAGCGTACCCTATATATGCTTCACTTCACCTAGTATAAGATATGCCTTCGATTAGTTTCTAACAATTTAATTTCCCTTCTTCAAAGGTTTTTGTTAAATAGATTTAAAGACATCAATTTGTACGCATAGAGAAGTAGGTTGTTGTATATGCCTGAGCTTCTGATAGATTTTGTTAGTTCTTCTCTTCCCCCCAGGGGTTCTGATCTGTGAGCATCTTCAGCTTTGCTGCACTGGTACCATTGTTCATATCTCTTGACATCAAAAGAAAGCCTTGGCTTTCTCTGTGTGCTTAGACCTTAACAAATAGTAACCATGATGATCCTTCTCTTGGCCCCCTCTTACACATGATACCATTTTTATTTCTAACAAAGCTCTTTTAGGCGTGAGTATTGGCAGCATAGCTGTTAAAAAGACCTGTTTCTATCAGTAAACTAGAGTGTGCATTGGATTGCTCCTTTCGACCACTGTCTTTCTGCCAACAGCCTATTTCAGCCAATAGCTTGAACTTTTGTTAATCATGTCTTGGCTGAGTCCAATGAAGTATGTATCTCTTACCTATTGCTATTGGCTGTTTGTATTCTTCTGCATTCACTAAAGTACTTACACTGAAGTGCATTATAGACTACTTTACAATTATAGCCCTGTCTGCATGCTCATGCTGGCTCTTTTCCCTGTGTCTCGCATTTAGGTGCTAATGCTGAAAGCATTAGTACACTAAACCAAAGCCTACTGACTGTGGCAATGCTTGTTTTAATTGCTTCAATTGTGTTTTCTTCACTCCCTGTCTCTCTTCTCACTGTTCTTTCTTTGAAGTCTAAAGAACCAAAGAGCTGAAGATGGAACCAAGGGATGAGCTAGAGGAAAAACTTTAAAAAAAATACACACCTCCTTTCTAAACACATTTCTGATTATCATCTTCATTGATCTGTTTTCCTCCCTAATGTTTTTGCAAGGGTCTCCCTTTTCATGATTACTAGCAGCATCCTGGTAGGGAGGCTGATTAGGACTGGTAAAATACAAAGTAATAAGAATTTAAAAATAAATATGGAAATATTTATTATGGCATGTTATGCGTGCCAGAGCTACAGGGGGCACACACTACTTAGAAACAATGGGCCTTATGTTCATACAAAGCATTTGGTAAAATTGATTGTAATTTGAGCACCAACTTTTACCGAATACATTGGTTTTTTGTGAACCAACAAATATTGATAACATGTTGGCTCGCAAAATTCCTATTAGTAGGGGGTCGCAATTTGACCAACCTCATTAGTATACATGAGGTAGGTCGTAAGGTGCAACCCACTGCGAATCAGTGCCATCACAGAGATGGGGGCCTCCTACGGTCAGTAGACCACCATGTCTGTGATTGCTTTTAAATAAAGCAATCTTTTATTTTTTTATACTCGGTCTGTTTTCCTTAAATGAAAATGAGATATGTTAAAAAACAGAAAAAGAAAAGTTACTGAAACTTTTTTTTTACAATTAAGGGACTACAGCATACTTCTAAAAATGTTTTTGTTAAATATTTACAAGTGGGTCACCACCTCCTCTGAGATGTCGGTAACCTATCAATGATTTGCGAGCCCAATTGCAGTCACAAACTATTGGTACATACCATTAAAAATCACAAATTGGAAGGGATACTCTAAACACGACCCTTTCAATTTGCGATTGCGAATCGCGATTTGCGATTTAGTATGCAGATGCAAAACTATTTTGCGATTCAGTAGCAAATTACCAAATCATAATTTTAGTTTTGAACATACCCAAAGGCTATTTTGCTGTTATGCAGGAGCAAAGGCTCCGATTTGGGACTAAAAGCCTTTGCGACTGCAAAATAGCCTTGAACATAAGGCCCAATATTCTTAGTCCTAATCATTCTGAGGACCAAAAACCCACCTCAAGACACAGGAATAAAGCAAGAAAATGCAGTAAGTGCAATACCTGCTTCTCACCCTTCGGTACCATAAATGGACTTCTCATTCCCAGCTTCCTGTTGTCATAATCAAGCAGGAATAATGTCAACAGACAAGGGAGAGATAGGAGGATGGTTATGGCTGGTAGAGGACGATAAGGAGTAAGAGTTGTGAAGCTTACTGGTAAGCATTTGGGGCATTACTCCTACATCCTTTATCATTGTCCCATCATTACTTATAAAAAAATACCCAGGCAGGACTGGACGTTAGCTTTAGCTGAGAAAAATACACATTACACACTGAGCTCAATGCATCATCTAGTGGTATAAAATGTTGAACA
Organism: Lissotriton helveticus; assembly: GCF_964261635.1. Lineage (NCBI taxonomy): Eukaryota > Metazoa > Chordata > Amphibia > Caudata > Salamandridae > Lissotriton > Lissotriton helveticus. The sequence goes on along the minus strand of NC_136069.1, from coordinate 1,239,780,278 downwards.
ATACAACAAAACAGAATTTAAGTCTCCCACACCAAAGTTCTTTCCATCATTGTCAGTGTCTTGAAGTCTGTAATGATGGGCAAAGGTATGTGGAGATGCCCAAATTGCAGCTTTAAAGATTTTTACCAAAGGAACACCCCTAACTTTTTCATAAGAAACTGCCCAGTCCTAATGGACCTTCCTTGAAACCTGTCTGAAAGGGGAGTGTCATATATGCTGCCTTCACTGGATAGCAAGAGCACAACCGGAGAATCTGAGCACTGAATTGGGATGCAGTATGATCCTGGAATAGAGTCCCGAACTTTTGATTGCCTGATAGTTGGATATGGACATGGAAGGATCTTAATATGGTGGAAATACTCTGTTCAAATGATGTGCTATAAAACTGTCGGTCCATCTGATGTAAGTTCCCTTTACTGACTGCAGGTGTTTTTCCACACAAGTACTCAGCTGATCAAATTACCTGATTCTAGTCTCTCTCTCACAATTCACACAGGAGACTTTTACCAGTCTATCTGCTCTCGTACCTTCTTTGATCATGAGAATGGTAGCATTTTAAGGCTCTATACACTATCTACTAGGAGAATGTTGTCCGTCCACCAAAAGCTAGCATTCCTGACCTGCAGGTGCTTCAATGTGGTGCTCCAACCATCTTCAATAGAATTGAGTTCACCCCTGATTCAATATGTTCAAATCTAATACCATTCTGAAATCTCCAGATGTTTTTTGGAGTTTGAATAAGATGGAATAGTCGCCTGTTCCTCTGTCTTTCTCTGGCACCGGAATCACTGTGCTCTTATTGTGAAGATCTTGACGAGCTGAGGTAAAGGCATCCCTTTTATGTGGACACTTTGACTAATGCATTGGTTCCCTTATTCTGAAGGGAGAGTGGTGAATAGTACGCCTAAGATATAACCCCCTGGAACCACTTGAAACACCTAGGTATCTGAAGTACAATTTTTGAAAGCTTTCAGGAAGTACTTGATTCAACCTCCTACCGCAAAGTGTGGGCTGTCCCCAACATACGTGTTAGATAAGAGAAGCACTCTGTAACCCGGTGACTCAGGACAGCACACAGGAAAGGGACTGGTGGTCTTTTAATGAAGACTTACTTCATCCTTCCTCACAGGACGAGCAATGTGCATGGCGAGTACCTCCCGAGGAAATGCAGGTCGGCCCCTTTAACTGGCAGAGAGAAACGGACGTGTGTACAGCCCTCCGTGACGTTTCCTTCCTCTCATTGGATAAAAACCCGGAACAGGAGGAAGCGGGGTGTGACGTCACCGGAATCGAAGAGCACCGCGAGAACGCTCAGGGAGGACGCCGGAAAGAAGAAGAGGAGAAAGGACAGCCAGGACGAGAAGCAGACGAAGTCGGGGAAGGCGAAGCGCTGCTGGCTGAAGAAGACGAGCCAGGAGGCCAACGGGACCACGCTGCGCCGTGCCACACTCCCGAGGGAGGAGTGTGGCTCCGACAGGTGCGTGACAGGTTCTCAAGCTGGGTGGGACGGAGGGGTTATCGGTCTGCAGCTAAAAGACCCTCTACGCCCTAGTATCCTGCACACCCCTCCCTACCCTGTAAAATCCTACCTTCACTATTGTGCACTAATTGAGGTAAAAGCTTGTAACACGAGACGGTGTCCCTCACTCCCTGGTCCCCCCCGGTAGTATACAAGAGGACGAGAAAGTAATCGCTCCTTTTTCTTTTGTTTTATTTTGGGACTCCCGGAAACCCTGCGAGAGAGGCCCAAGGGGGAGCAGCGTCACCCGAACCAAGACAGAGCAGGAAGTCAGTCTTCACACCAGCCGGCACCACGGATACAGCCGAGTTCGCTAACGTTACGAAAGAAAAAGTTGTATGGAAAAATAAAACCTGCTTTACCCAGACCCCGTGTCCAGCACATTCCTGACCCCCCCTTACAAGTGGTGTCAGAAGAGGGATCGCCCGACCCCCACCAGCAGTCTCTGATGGATCAATTAATCCAGCATCTCATAGAAGGACAGGATAAGCTTGAATGGGCGATAAAGAACCAAATTACGGTAGCGGATGCAGACCGTGAACTGTTTAAAAGCGCTATTAGTGCCCAAATCGAAGGTCTGCAGAAAGTCGCCCAGACACCTGGCCTCAGCACCGACCGTAGAGCTGGAAGCCCCCATCCCTCAGGCGTATCCCTACAAAAATATATCACCGGCGAAGACCCGGACGCATTCCTCTCTAATTTTGAGAGAGCCGCACAAGCATGTGGGTGGCCCCCAGAAAAATGGCCATTTTTTTTAGCCCCCTTGTTGTCTGGTGAAGCACAGGCAGCCTATCAGGTAGCCAACCATACCGGCAATACTCCTTATGCGACCATAAAAGAAGTTATTCTAGACCACCTAGGGTTAGACCCAGAGGCCTACCATGTTCGTTTCAGAAAAGAAAGAGGAGTGACGGGGGAAAACCCTAAAACCCTATATCTGAGACTGAAGATGGCCGCTGAAAAATGGTTAAAACCAAATCAAAGAAGTAAAGAAGAGGTTATGGACAGTATAGTGTTGGAACAATTCATGGAAGCCTTACCTTACGGAACCCAAAGATGGCTACGCCAACATTCCGGGTTAACAGTCGCCCAAGCGATAGAAATGGCCACGAATTACTCTCGAGCCCAACCTAGAACTTTTGCATGGGACTCCGAGAAGAGCAACAAGCCGACTGCACCCCTAAAAGTAGACAGAAAGAAACCTGAATTGCCTCCTCCCGTCAGGCAACGACCGTTGAGGGTGGATAGCGTGCAGTTTAAAGGACCCCAGTGTTTCGACTGTGGGGATTGGGGACACATTGCCCGGATGTGTCCAAAAAGGAAACCACCAGAAGAACCAATGGAGGTTGGATATATCCCCAGGGCTGTCATGTACACCGCAGAAATGGGACCCTCGTTCTATGTACGTATTCTGATTAACAATAAGTACATAAGGGGCTTGTTAGACTCGGGGTGTCGCCAGTCTGTAGTTCAGGAGAAGTTAGTTCTGCCTACACAGATCCTTCCTAATGAACAGGTGCACATTAGGTGCGTACATGGGGATGTGAGACCCTATCCGGTGGCCCAGTTGCTCATAGAACCCCAAAACAGAGCCCCTGTGAAAATTAAAGTAGGAGTCATAGCAACCTTGCCGGAAGACATCATTCTGGGCGTTGACAACCCCGACTTTATGTCCTTGTTTCGAGATAAATTCCCAGCAGACCCCAAACCGGAAGATGCTTACTTAGCTAGGGAACCATGGGTACTGGATAGGAATTTCAGGTTCGCACAGGCTAATGACACGACTCTATTGAATGCTTGGGAGGCTGCACACGCTGCGCAAACCAACACTGCTCAAGCTTACCCCAGGTTCACGATCCATAATGATTTGCTATACAGGGAAAGCAAGGCCGGAGATAACCCACAATTGGTAGTACCGTCAGCCTTCAGGGAACAGATCCTTTATTACCCCCATTCACATCTCACAGCGGGCCATTCAGGGGCAGAGAAAACCACCCAGAACATAACCAGACATTTCTTTTGGCCTGGTATTTATAAAGAGGCGGAGTTGTACTGTAAGAAATGTGCAGTGTGTCAAAAGAAAAACATGACCCGTCCTCCAGCTGTCCCTCTGCAACCCCTGCCCCTCATAGGAAAACCCTTTGAAAGGGTAGGGATGGACCTTATCGGTCCCTTACCCAGGACCACAAGCGGAAATACCTATGCCTTGGTCGTAGTCGACTATCACACTAGGTTCCCCGAGGCTTTTGCCCTAAAGGCCCCCACTACTAAAAACATAGCCGATAAAATGGTAGAACTGTTTTCGAGAGTAGGATTCCCGAAAGAGATCCTTACAGATCAAGGTACTCCTTTCGTCTCGAAGTTAATGAAGGAGGTATGCAAGATGTTAGACTTACACCAGATCAAAACCTCAGCATACCATCCCCAGACAGATGGCCTCGTTGAGAGGTATAACCGATCACTGAAAACTACATTAAAAAAGATGCTAACAATAGAAAACAAGGACTGGGATAAGGTTCTACCCCTCGCACTATATGTCTTGAGGGCTCAAGTACAGAGTAGCTTGGGATGTTCCTCTTTTGAGTTGTTATACGGTAGACAACCTCGGTCTTTACTGGAAATAACTAAAGAAGCCTGGGAACAGGAGGATTGGGAGGAACAGAGATCTCTGTTGGAGTACACCCAACAACTGAAGTCCAAGCTGGGAAAACTCAGGGATCTGGCCTATTCTCACGTAGAACAAAGTCAAAGAAAGCAAAAATACCACTACGACAAAGGGAAGAAGTGGAGAAGTTTAAACAAAGGAGACTGGGTTTTGGTACTGCTTCCCTCTTCTACTCAGAAGTTCAAGAGTGAATGGTTAGGTCCATATCCCGTAGTAGAAACGATAGGGCTTACTACATACCGAGTACAACTGACTCCCTCCCGATGCCAGACCTTTCACATAAATATGTTAAAAAAATGGATAGGACCTCCTCCTAAAGCAGCCCACTTTGGTCTGCCGGTAACCAGACCTCAGAGTACCCTGGATCAGTTACCTATCAATCCAGAACTAACAGAAACGGAAAAAGACGACCTAACAAAATCTCTCAGTCCTTTCTCTCATATATTCTCAGACACCCCAGGTCTGACACATCTGACAGAACACCGTATTCAGACCGAGGAAGGGAAAATTGTCAAACAAAGGCCTTATAGGATTCCGGCCGCCAGGCGAGGGGATGTAAAAAGAGAAGTTGAAGACATGCTCAAACTAGGAGTCATCAGACCATCTCACAGCAATTGGTCATCTCCTATAGTCATGATTCCAAAGCCCGACGGGTCCACACGTTTTTGTATGGATTTTAGGGCCTTGAATGCCATTTCAGACTTTGATGCCTATCCTATACCAAGGGTCGATGAGCTAGTAGAAAGGATCGGGGAGGCTAAATATATAACCACGCTAGACCTCACGAAAGGATACTGGCAAGTTCCCCTAAGAGAAGAGGATAGAAAAAAAACAGCCTTTTCTACAGACGAAGGCCTTTTTGAATTCAATGTATTGCCATTCGGATTACATGGGGCGCCAGCCACGTTCCAAAGATTAATGAATGAGGCCCTCTCCACCCATAACAATTATTGTTCAGTTTATCTAGACGACATTGTTATATTTAGTAAGACATGGGGAGAACATTTGAATCATGTACGGAATGTACTACAGGCCCTCGAAAAAGCCGGGTTGCATGTCAATGCAAAAAAATCACGAGCTGCCTTTCCCAGAGTAAAGTATCTCGGGTTTCTATTGGGGGAGGGCGTCATAGCCCCACAAGAGGAGAAAGTAAAAGCTATAGTGCAGACCCCTTTTCCATCATCCAAAAGAGACTTAAGGGGATTCCTAGGTCTAATAGGATACTACCGACGCTTTATAGAGAATTTCGCAGCTATGGCCAGTCCCTTGACGGACTTACTTAGTAAGACATCCAAGCCCGCTCAACTGAGTCATCCGTCAAGGGAAGCCAGGGAAGCGTTTGATGCACTAAAACAGGCTATAACAACGAATCCAGTACTTATACCCCCCGACTACGACAAGGCATTTTCTTTGGCCACCGACGCTTCGGAGGTGGGTATAGGGGCTGTATTGTCACAGGAGGGGGATGATGGAAACGAACACCCTATATTGTTCCTCAGCAGAAAGCTCCATCCAAGGGAAAGAAAATATCCGACAATTGAACGTGAATGCCTAGCTATTAGATGGGCCGTGGATAAACTTAGGTATTATCTGGAAGGTCGTCCCTTTGTGCTCTATACTGACCACGCTCCATTACAATGGATGCAAAAGAACACCTCACAGAACCCAAGAGTCCTCAGATGGTCCTTGTTTCTTCAGCCGTTTTCCTTTGTGATCAAACACCGAAAGGGAAGAGACAACGCCAACGCAGACTTCTTGTCTAGATCACCTGTTCTCCCCGAACGGGAGAAACTAGGGGGGGAGGAGTGTAACCCGGTGACTCAGGACAGCACACAGGAAAGGGACTGGTGGTCTTTTAATGAAGACTTACTTCATCCTTCCTCACAGGACGAGCAATGTGCATGGCGAGTACCTCCCGAGGAAATGCAGGTCGGCCCCTTTAACTGGCAGAGAGAAACGGACGTGTGTACAGCCCTCCGTGACGTTTCCTTCCTCTCATTGGATAAAAACCCGGAACAGGAGGAAGCGGGGTGTGACGTCACCGGAATCGAAGAGCACCGCGAGAACGCTCAGGGAGGACGCCGGAAAGAAGAAGAGGAGAAAGGACAGCCAGGACGAGAAGCAGACGAAGTCGGGGAAGGCGAAGCGCTGCTGGCTGAAGAAGACGAGCCAGGAGGCCAACGGGACCACGCTGCGCCGTGCCACACTCCCGAGGGAGGAGTGTGGCTCCGACAGGTGCGTGACAGGTTCTCAAGCTGGGTGGGACGGAGGGGTTATCGGTCTGCAGCTAAAAGACCCTCTACGCCCTAGTATCCTGCACACCCCTCCCTACCCTGTAAAATCCTACCTTCACTATTGTGCACTAATTGAGGTAAAAGCTTGTAACACGAGACGGTGTCCCTCACTCCCTGGTCCCCCCCGGTAGTATACAAGAGGACGAGAAAGTAATCGCTCCTTTTTCTTTTGTTTTATTTTGGGACTCCCGGAAACCCTGCGAGAGAGGCCCAAGGGGGAGCAGCGTCACCCGAACCAAGACAGAGCAGGAAGTCAGTCTTCACACCAGCCGGCACCACGGATACAGCCGAGTTCGCTAACGAGAGACTAACGTTACGAAAGAAAAAGTTGTATGGAAAAATAAAACCTGCTTTACCCAGACCCCGTGTCCAGCACATTCCTGACCCCCCCTTACACACTCCTATTTATTTTAGCAACTGTGTAAAATGAAATTATTCACTGTAATTTTCTTTTTAAACTTTTTAAACCAAGCGTGCTACAGAGGTGGCACGTTTGTCCTCATCGTGCCTGAACATTGGAAACCTATCTTAAGTGAAAGACACTTAACCTCTATGCACTGTTGCTAATGTGGTTCAAACTTAAGAACAGCACTGTACGTTTTTCAAATTTATCTGTATGACAAAATGATCAATGCACAACAATTAACTTTTTCTCGTTCATATTTACTCAATGAACTTCAAAAGTTTTTTTTTATATGTATAGAACTCTAATCAAGAACGATTCAGAACATTATTATATTCTATCACAATAAATCTGGTACATTTTTAACATAAAAAAATGAATTCAAAACATCATCCTAGACGACTCTTCTTTGTGCCCAATGCATTTCAAGCTCTACGAGCTCCTTATCAGGGGCCTGTGGACTGAATATAATATACAATTACAACTTTTTAGTGTGCTGGACATCAAAAATTCACAAGATATAAGGCATCGAAAGTATAAAGGAATATGAAGAAAAGAGAGTGTAACGAGTTTTTTCGAAGGAACCCTATTCCCCACCACTGTGTGCTCAAGGTCAAACAAAAAGAGGACTACACTCACTGATCTCATGCTCGTAGACTTTCAACAGACCTAAATCATAAAAACGAGCGTTACATATTCTCAAAGAGTAAAACCTCCTTCACCACCTGAAAGACCATGCCAGGACGGCCGTCTTACCTTGCCAAAAACATTCTTTGAAGAAAACCACCTCTCGAGTGTCACCCAACTCACACCACCACAGACTGTTCCGTAACCTAAAAACATATGAGAACAACAATCTCACTCAAATCTTACTGGGCTCTCACTGGTTCGTACCACCATTCTTTAATACTTAGTAACCCAACGGTTCATCAAGGTCTTACCTCCGTTATAGACAGCCTCTATGTAACAACTCGCCCTCGCGTTTTTGCAAAGCTCCTCTGATCGGCAACCTGCCTCGTTCGATAACCGTCCGTGACTACGCTCCTTACAAACAAAGTTTCCACAACTAAAAACTGAAAAAGGACTGCTCAAGACTGCCGAGTGATCGCGAGCGCCATTTTGGAGTGGGGTTCGGTGTCTACTTTACTAAACTAAACTGATGTAGTGCTCATAAAAGTGAACGATACAGTGTTAAAAAAAGAAAGAGGAACAGAGAAAAGGGAAGCTTTTCATGAAAACAGCTTAAACAATATTTACAACATACGGACAATTGTAATACGAGGTTACAAAATTCAGGCATCAACCTTCAGCAGTTTCAGAGTGAAATTTCATAAAAAACACATTAAATCTTTTTTTTCATTGAGTCCCCTCGGCTCTTGTGTTTCAAGGATTCTAATCCAATATATTTCTCTCTGGAGGAGGGATCTGGTTAGATCAACCCCCTCGTATGTTTTCACTATCTCCAGTATGGAAAACCTGATCTGGGATATGTTGTGATTGTTCTCATTCCAATGTTTTGCCAAATTACTTTTGAGATTTTTGTTCCTTATAGTGCTTTTATGTTCTGATATTCTAGTTTTTAACTTTCTTTCTGTTTTCCCTGTGTACATTTTCCCACAGGGACATTTTATGTAATAGATTAAGTTTTTTGAATTACAATCACCATCATAGTGTAAAGTCATTTCTTTTCCTGTTCGTGGGTGATGCAGCATTTTGCCTTCTATTACATTGGAACAATGTACGCAGTTATGACATTTCTTCATTCCTTTATGACTCACTTCTGCTTGTCTTATGGGTGTCATCAATAACTCTTTCAAATTTTTCGATCTCGTATAGGCAAAAATGTGCTTGCTGCTGAAAATACCACTGAAATTTGTTTCATTTTGTAATAGTTCCCAATGCCTGTTGATGGTGTTCTTCAATTTTTGTGATGAGGTAGAAAATTTTGAGACAAAAACATGTCTTTCAGTCGATTTCTTGGGTTTCTGCTTCAAAAGATTTTCTCTGCTGTATGTCTAAATCCTATTCCTAGCTTTCTCCAGGACTTCATCTGGATATCCTCTTTCCTTGTATCTTTGATGTTGTAATGACAGGTTATTTTCCAAATCCTCTTCCTTTGAACAAATTCTCTTTATTCTCATGTACTGTGACACAGGTAAATTGTTCTTTAGATTTTGAGGGTGAAAACTCTGGAATAATAAAGAATTGTTCACATCTGTCTCTTTTCTGAATACTGTCGTTTTCATTTCCAAATCTTGAATATTGATCATAACATCCAAAAATTATAGTTCTTTCTCACTATTAGTGTGAGTAAATTCGATGTGCTCTATACATTGATTTAGTCTTCCAATCTCTGACTCTAGACTTTCCCTTGATCCGGACCACAATACAAAAATATCATCTATGAACCTGCGGTATATGACCGCTTGTTCTTTCCAAGAGCTGTTACTGTAAACAAAATCTACCTCAAACTTTGCCATGAAAGTATTTGCATAGGCAGGTGCCCCGGCAAATCCCATGGATGCCCCCAACATAGTCAGGAATGCAGCTCCTTTCTTAAGGAATTTATCTTCTGTTTTTGTTGACCTCAACTGGACAACTCTCTCCCATGTCTGTGGACTGAAAGGACTGCTGTTGCTTTCTAGAAATTTGTCTAAAATGGGATCTTCCTATTGTACCTGATGTTGCTGATTGCTGTTCTCTGTGGTGTTTGAAACAAGAGGAATGCTTCTTTTCTTTAAAAAGATGATTCATTTGTTCTCCCAACTCTGGGCTCTACAGAAGAACTCATTGAAAGGGCATATGAAGAGCAGCTGCATTTAAGCCTTTTTTTATTAATGATGTAGTCGCCTTCTTAATGGAAGCCCTTCTTGATGTCTATATAACTGCAGATTGCTGGGTCCTAATCCTCCTCTGTGCGGATGATGCGTCCTATTTTCTAGAACCAAGAACCCAATGCACAAACTACTGAGCAGAATTGTGAACTATTGCTACAAGTAATGGTTGACCACAAATACAAAGAAAACCAAGGTTATGTCACTAACACCATCCTCCAACTTAATGAGGACACTCTGGGTCTATGGAGAACAAATTGAGAGCGTAACACACCAAGACTATCTAGGCATTCGCTTTACTAAACACCCTAGCTGGAAGAATTAGATAGCCAAGTGTGTACTGCATTGCTACAAATGTCAATGGCTGTACTTATATTTAGACAGAAGGCTGGAAACAGTGTAATAGTGCCATTCTTCAGATTTATGAACTGAAATGTGGCAGAATGAAGATCCATGCAGAAATAGGTGCCAAGCAAGGCCACGGTTTATTAAGATCAAGTTAAGTACAATGCCTCAGCCACAGCTCGTTCCGGTCCCTGTCATACAGAGCCAGACGCTTCACTTAGAACCTTGCTCGTCAACATTCCAGGGGCATCACAAGCCCCCGGGCGATAAGGGGGAGGAAACCAAGTAGAGGGGGGAGGCTAGAAAGAAAGAACAAAGGAGAGAGAGATAAACTCCCCCACGCTGGGAGATACCACACATCTCCCTCTATTACGAAAAGAATACTTCAAAGGGAAAGGGGAAACCAAAGAATAAAACATGAAGATCTGTATATAATAAACAATATACAAAAACTTGGAAAGGAAAAACAAAGATGGAAGGTGTTAGAAACAACAGTAGGAGAACATTCAAATTGTGCTTATTACATAATCTTTTAGAAAATGTGGGTGGCATGTTCTCCTCCCGCTAGAACTGATGGAAAGCCTGTCCTTCTCCATGGCTGGTTTAGTGGGAGTCTTGTTTTTAACTAATTCCTTCTACTCAGGTGCGGACCCCTTTTCTTTGGGATCAAAATATTTCGCTACTCTTCCCACATTCCAAATCCTCCAATTGTGAGTTTTCAACGCATTCCTGAACAGTTTTATAATTCTCATGGGTTCTGTGAAACCTGACCACATTGCTCTGCCTGTGGGTGCCTTGACCGTAACTAGGTCTCCCATTTCAAATTGAGTATCCTTGGCTCCATGTATTTTGTCATAGTGTGTTTTCCTCTCAACTTGGACCCTCTGTTCCCTCTGTATATGCCATTCAACCGTAGCAAAGTCCAACCAACCCTCATACCACTTCATCCAACCTAGCACTAGTCTTGAGTTAGGCTTCCTAACTTTCATGAGCTCAAACAGTGTGACATTAGTGCTTTGTTGTGGAGTTAGCAGATATGATTCTAATCGTTTAATGACTTCCTCTCTCTAACACAACCCGCTGGCTCTGGCCAACTGAATTCCCTCCTTGATGGTCCTATTCAACCTCTCCACCATCCCATTAGTTTCAGGATGATACAACACACTTAACCTGTGCATCACGCTGTTGCAATGTAAGAACTCTTTCATTTCTTGGGAGCAGAACTGTACCCCATTGTATGGAGCTAGGCAACCCCTCCCTAAGAAACACCTCTTGCATGGAGTCAATTAAAGTCTTGGTGCTGATGTCTGATACGAACTTTAGTTCTGGATGAAGTAGGGGAACTGCTTCTCTCCTGTTAGAGGACCTACAATATCTAAGACGATATCTACCCAGGATTCCTCCGATGGTGCTCTGCAGTGCATGGGAGCTGTGTGTAGTTTATGTGGAGCAAAGTATGCACTCCCGTACCTTCCTCTCAATGTCCATGTCTATCCTGGGCCACCAGAAGTCCAAGCAGAGTCTCTGTTTGGTCTTTGCGATCCTGAGATTTCCCTCATGAGCCAAGTCGATTAACTTGTCTCTTATGACCTTGGGTGGGATAGGTTTCGTGCCTTGGAAAAGACACCCATCTTCTAAGGACAATTCCTCTCGCACCATCCAATATGGTTTGAACATTTCCTTATGTCTGTCTTGGTATGTCCACCCCTCCTGTGTTTTCCTACAAACGCTCTGTAAGAGAGAGTTGTTTCTCAATTCTTCTTTCCACTGTGTTTCCTCAACTGCTCCCTGTGTTATAGCACATACACTCTCATCTAGTAATCTTGCCTCTCTTCCATTTGTGATTTGCTAGTACTTTCTTCCTCCCTTGGCTCCCCTACAAGATGTGAAAGACAATCTGCAGCATGGTTTCTTACTCCCGGCACATACTCTATCCCCAAATGTATACTCCTGCAGGCTTACAAACTGCCTCCTGATCCTACTGGAGACCGAATCCAGCCCATTCTTAGTGAAAACTTAAACAAGTGGTTTGTGGTCTGTCTTCAATCCGAATTTTGTTCCCCACACAAAATTGCTGAACTTGTTGATTGGCAGTGTGTTGCCAGTGCTTCCTTCTCTATCACTAAGTAATTCATTTCTGCTTGACACAATGAGTGAGAGGCGAACGTGATTGTCTCTACACCCTTTTCTCCCTTTTGTGTTAGGACTGCACATAACCATTTTGAGCTAGCGTCTGTGGTTATCCCAGTATTTCTCCCTGGAATGAAAGCCTTAGGATTGGGTGCACTTGCTAATGCTGACTTGGCATCATCAAATTCCTTTTGACAATCTTCCGACCATACAAATGGTATCCCATTCTTTAGCAAGGAGTGAATGTGAAATGTTCACCTGGCATGATTGTCAACAAATTTTCTATAAAATTCAAGCATACTCATAAAAGACTTTATTTTGTCCTTGCTTGTAGATGGTGTCAAGCTCACTATAGTGTTCTGAAGTTCAGTCTTGGCCAAAATACCATCTGCTGTGATCCTGTGTCCTAAAAACTCTATCTCTTAACAACCCAACTTACACATTTAGCATCTTACTGTAAGACGCTGCTCTTGAAATCTCTGCAAAACCTGTTTAAGTCTTAGATCGTGTTGGAGATGATTCTTACCAAATATGAGAACCTCATCTTGATAGCAGAATACTCCTGCTATGCCTTGGTATGCCTTGCAGCATGTTTGTCATGACCCTCTGGAACACCTCAGTTGATGAAACAAGCCTAAACAGCATGCGTTTAAACCGGTATGCCTCCATGGGTGTGATAAACGGCCTCAGATCCTGAATATAGCTTGACTTGACAATACGCGGATGCCAGATCTGAAGTCAAAAACACTATGGTTACCGCCACCCTACTCATGTACTTGATGTTTGGCAAAGGATCTTTGTCTACTACCACCTCTTTATTGAGTGTTCACAGGTCTATGCACAAGTGAATTGATCCATCACCTTTAGCTGCTGAATTATATGGTGCCAAGCTGTAGGTGCATGCAAAGCTTCAAGCATTGCAACTAGTTAAAAACAATTTTGTAAGAGGCCTGCTAAGATCAGGGCCTAGCATCCCATCATTGGCACTATGTTTGGAACTTGGCTTTACTACAATTTCTCATCTGGCTCAAATAAAACCTGTGTTATACTGAATTAGGCTGGTTAGAAACTCAAAAGCTATTATTTACTGGTGGAAGTGGGCAATTATGGAAGGTTTTGTAAAAAAGAACTGATTGTCATATGTTATGAGACTACTAACCACTCTGCAAATGGAATTTCTATGGGCAGACCCCAGTAAGGTTAGTGCTGGTACAGCAAAAAACAGTGAAAGAGCGCTACAAGACATTCAAGTGGGAGGCAAAGCTTGCTGGGATTGAATTAGGTAGTAGATTAAATTGAGCACAAAAAAAACTGGGGTATAAGAGCTGTTTGAATCTGATGCATTCTGAGCAGAAATACTCCCTTTATATTAAGTTCGGTTAGGGACTTTTCCTACCAAATATCTTGTGAGATATGCAAGGCTCACCAAGGGAAGTGAATACTGCAAGTGGATGTTTGGGGGGAAGGGCAATATCATACATCTTTTGCTATTTTGTACTAAGTATGTAAGATTTTGTAAAAGATGGCTTCTTCCCTTGTTTAGGTCTTATGAAACAAGATCATTCAAGAATGTCATGGCCCTCTGTTATAGGATTGACAATGTTATGATTTTAAGTTCCAAGGGCCACATGTAGCAAGATTAGGAATAGCGATTACCTAATTGTGAAATTCTGCCACTCACAATTAGGTAATCGCTATTCCTAATCTATTAAAATCTAAGAGTTTCATTTAGCGATTCATGAGGGATCGCAAATATCAATTAGGTAGGTCGCTATTTGCGACCCATTCAAAATTGCTAAAATCGTGGGGATGGTTGTCTGCTTCATACATACCGCTGCGATTTAGTATCAGGAAGGGATGCCCTAAACACGCCCTTTCCTAATGCCGACTCTCAAACACATAGTGCAATTCGATGACAGGTTGCCAAATCGCAAAATAGAGGTTGGTGCAGTGCAAAAGCCTTTTGTGCGTTTGCAAATGGGTTGATTCTGTGAATCGGCCTGTTTGAGAACTAAAAATAGCTTTATACATGTGACCCTAGATCGTATGGGCAATGTAGCCATGAGTAAGACATACAACAGAATTCTGCAATGATCCTTCTAGTATATCAGCCATAACTTGAATGCTGATCAGCCTATATCATTATCGTACTAGCTTTAACTACAACACCCCACAAATGATTGCTCCTTATTGAAATTCGGTTGGGACGTGGCGAGAAGCATGGTTGCTGCAAACCGGCACATATATATGCACCCATATATGCACCCTATTGTGCCTCTTTGTCCAAGCGGATTAGTATTGAATTTTAACATCCACATGTTTTTGTACCTTATTGAAACATGACCACGTATTTTAGCTTATACAATTTATTGTGCCCCCTTGTACAAATGGTGAGAATATGGCCATTGCAATTCTGCAAACACAATTGTACTTTACTGTGCTGTACTGTGCTACGTTATAATAATGGTCCACTTTTGAATTCTACCCTTTATTATTAACTGCCTTTATTAAAATGATGTGAGTACTAATGGATTTTGCATATTTGCACATTTACTGCACTTTATTGTGCTTTTGTATAAAGTGACTATGCATGGACCAGGCATGCAAACAATGGGACTTTTCAATCTTCTCTTTCAATTTCTTCAACTTTTTTTATCATATATTCTACTGGACCAATATTGTCCAGTTACTCTCTTTAATACTAATAATGTAGGGTCACACGGGAAACATCCTTTACAATGCAACGTTTACCACGCAGTGCTATTACAGCGCAGGTTTTACAACGAAAACCATTACAACGCATTGCGCTGGGGGGCGCTCTAGGATAGGGAATAGATTTAATTTACTATCCAACACCTTCCCTAGTGTCCACGGGGACTGGAGTTGGAATAGTAAATTAAACTATTCACTATCCAGCACCCCAAAGCGCTATGCGTTGTAATGGTATGCGTTGTGAAAACTGTGTTGTAACAGCATGCGTGGTAAAAGCATGCGTTGTAACGTCATACATCCGGTCACACTGTTATTAGATTAATTATATGAGTCCCTCTTGGTTTATAGAGCTACTTTTAACTTTTCTTCTTTTATCACACAATTTTAAAATGGATATTGTAACTATATTGCCTGTGTTTTTAACCAAAACCACTGTTGGACTATTTTACTGTTTGCTTTCATGAGAATTTGGCTGTGAAGAACCTGGCTATAGGTGATGTGTTCGAAATAATAAGTTATAGTGCTTCCACCTAGTGTTCAATACTTGCTATGTCTCCTTGTTTACTAGGGTAAACTGTATATCTTTCCATGACTGCATAACATTTCCTTCCATATCTTAATACCATGTGCTTTACAGCATACGCAAATACATTTCATTATTTATTTGAGGAGTTTTATATATTACCTGGGTTCACTGCCACGTAAGGTAAAGAGAACCCGAGTCAGGATCTTGTCTCATTCTTAACAATCAGGTATCTTGGCCCTCGTCATTATATCTTATATTAGACTCTTCTACCAGGTCATCAGTCTGAGAGGTTATGTATTTTTAGACTTTTATAGAGTTAGGCCATTAACACAGACAGGTTACTTGGTTACTTGATCAGTGAGGAGTAGCTCCTCTGGTAAGCATAACCTAGCAACACAGGAGAATAAAAGGTCACAACTGTGGGCAATAGACATACCTCGTAGAGGAGATGCTTTGAATGTCTAGCAGTGTTGTCAACCAAAACCAAAATGTGCTTATTTGCCTTTCCTGAGGTTCCAATGGACCAATCAAGCCCATTCTGATTAATAAAATGGGACCTTAATATTATGCTTGGTTTGTAATTGGGCTTTTGAGAAATAGCCGGTATTGACTAATTGACGTTCTGGACATGTTTTACAATATTTGTCAGTTTCGATATGTACTCTGGGCCAATAAATGCGCTATTTAACCATTTGTTGTGTTTTGTCTGCCCCCAATTGCTCCCTGCCCCATGATAAATGACTGTGAGACAATTTCATCACTGCTTTTCGAAACAACTTAGGAACCAATACTTGTTTCCAATGGGGTACTGTTGTCTGAGGACAATCTTATAAACAAACCCATTCCCCCCCCCAGACAATTGGGACATGTAGGTTCAGTGTCAGTGCCTCCTTCTTTCTTAGCCCTCCCTAAGTCATATCCCTAAGTAGGGTCCATCCTTTGCTTTTGGTAGAAAGGAGAATGGAATCCTATGTCCTACTCAATGAGTCCAGGTTGGGCAACACATGAAGGCGCCTTAGGTATTTCCCACTTCTATTTTGCTTCCCACTTTTCTACTTGTAAGGTGCTTTTCCATAGGTCCTTCGTCAGTGCTATTTTCACAGATGAAAAAAGGAGCCTCTTGTAGCCATGTTTCCTTTGAAGGAGTGTGGATCAAATCATTGAAGAAAATTTGTTATGTTAGTCCCTAATACTACTGGTTCTGGAAGACTGCACAGCATTCCCACAGTTAAAGATAGTTGATGATTACCTAGTTCAATATGAACCTGAGTGGTGGGATATGTGTTTGAGCTTCTGTGATACAAATAATAGGTACCCAATTTACAAGGGTAATTGGAGAGGTTAAGTCTGGACTCCCAACAGTTGGAAGACATACACTGTCTACGAGTCAACATGCTCTTTCATCATTAATAACTTACATCACAGATAAAAAGTTCGACCTTAGATAGATACTTAGTCCCAACTAGACTCACATGCCTAGGCTCTCGTTTGACCTAACTTGTACAAAGATGAGCGATGTGTCCTAATTCTTATGGATGAAATCATCACTATCCCCATAGATTTTTTCAGAAATGAGCTTCCTCAATTTAGGGGGTGGACATGTGCAATTATCAACCCTAGGTCGGTTCTGCAGGAGGGAAGAGGGCCCCTTTTTAGCAGGACGTAAGGAGGAGGAGGCTTTATAGTTAAATGCCTTATGACAGGAAGATGCATGGTTACCGCCCCCTCCAAGATGGGGTTTGGGTATTGTCATACCCAACACTGTCTGGAAGGGGCTAAGGCTTCCAGGAACTGTTCTTAAACCATATTGTTTCTTACAACCTCCTTACTAAAAGAGGCAGGCAACAACGAATTAGCCGCTGTATCGTTGGTCAAGAGAAATAGTTATCATGATTGTTTGTTAGATTTTTGTAATCTTCTGGAATTATCCATAGGCGTCCTCATCATACTCCACCCATACCAGAATGTTTTTCCCTTTTTATATATTTATAAACAGATTCACCATAATACACAAAGCAAAGATTGTATTATCAAAATGACACCACTATCTTAATTGTCAAACGGAGAACATTATATATTTTGTTCTAGCGATAAGGGTGATGTGCCTATGTCACCCTGTTTCAAGATACATAGAACGTTTTAGAATCCAGTCCAAGACCTTGCATGAAGAAATACGTTCCTATTTGGGTTTTGTTCAATATTATCCAAGATTTATTCCACACTTTTCTACCATGTGCACCCCCTTACCAGTTTACTGACGAAAAATGTTTCCAATCAAGAACCTTTGGAGTTGCGGAAGAAAAAACTTTTACCAGCCTTCGTAAGACTATGGAGTCCAAACCTGTGTTACAGTGCTCTGATTTTACCCATTCATTTATGCTTCAGACTGATGCAACAAGCTCAGGATTGTGTGCTGTTCTGCCTGAAGAGTATGAAAACTGCTTTCACCCAGTTCTATTTATCAGCAAAAAACTATTCTACCATGAAATGGCATACATTACAATTGAGGAGGAAAGCATGGCCATACCCATGTCATATTACTTACTGGTAGACATGAATATGTAGTCCCTGATCATGCTCCATTGACAATGCTGCCATGTAATAAAGACAGTACTCACCGAGGACTCCAACAGTTCTTGGCACAACAGCTATTTTCATTCCCTGCTGTCAACAATCCATGGAGTACCTTTGTGTAGTGAATTACCTCCCGTCACCGAACATCAGGGGTCAAGGTTGTTGGTATTATTTGTAACCAAGTGGCATCCAAGAGTGATGTCAGTCGTACCTGAGTAAGGTCCCTAGTTGGGTCAGAGACACAAACACTGTAATTGACAGCAAGATACCCCTCATCCTGAGTGACCTCCATTGCAGGTAGGCCGACTCGGATAGAATGAGCAGAACGAGACAGTTAGAATTTTTTTTTATGTGCAATTTTGGTTGACAATTAATGTTGAGTATTAATGATTATTATGATGAATTCTAGTCGTAAATGTTAAATTGGTAAAATTGCACTACAACAAGTTTGCTGAAGCATTCAGAAGTGTGTTTAATAATGTGTTTTAGTTGTGCCACATTTTCATGACCAGGTATTTCCTCATCCTATTTTTGGTGCTGTCCCATACCGTGTAAATATGGGGCAGCCTCAAAAAGCAATGGTGTTGCAGCGGAACACCCACTGCAACACCCATTGCACGCACCATTTGCTAAGTGCTGTGTGAATAGGGGCATTATTTACAAGGCGGAGTTAAGCCACAAAAAGGGGCTTAATGCTGCCCTGTAAATAAGGCGAAGGAGTTAACGTCACCAGAACGTCAAAATAAGTGACGTTCTGGTGGTGTTAACTCCTGGTACATATGTACCAAAGGATTATTGGAATCCGTTGATTCTGAGTGATATGTTGGCAGTGAGTAGTTTGTAATCATGGTGCCTGAGGAGGTAAGAGAATGGTATGCTTAGAGCAATCCTAGGGGTAAACCAAAGTGAATCATATGTTAAATAAGATCCTATTTAATTGTTGACTGCTGCGCGGGCTACCAGATCTACGCTTCATTTTGTAGAAGTCCCAAACCTACCCCTATCTGGAAGAGATGTAAGGATCAGCAATTGTTATCCAGGTTACAGAAGATGTTCCAGCTAAAGCTGGTTAGAAGGAGAACAGACACCAATTTATTTTGTGTGTTTGAAGTCCTGTGAACTTTTTGGGAAGGGGCGTACTAGACCAGGTGGTGTTGCAATTGAAACTCAGGATGAGGGCTAAATGTTCAAGGTTAATTCTCAAAGTAAAAAAGATCAGTTGTTTTCAGTTTTAACAAAGGGAGAAAATGTTCAAGGTTGAGTCACAAAATAAAAAAGTTCTGTTGTTTCTAGTTTTAACCAAGGGAGACCTGCCTCTGGATTTAAGATATACTGTCAAAGATGAGGTATCGTATTTTACAAGTAAATAAATTGATTTCCTTAAAATAGCAAAGCCAGTAAAGATAAAGATCAACCCAGATGCAATATTCTCAAGAGCTAGACAGCACAGACTTAGAAAAGAAGCAGAAGAGGGGGTAAAGACAGTGATTGAGAAAATGATTGAGTAGGGAATCCTCCGGGCTTTACTTGATAGTCCTTGTAATTCCCCCACAATGGGAATTAAGAAATTGAATTGGCAGAGCAGAATTGTACAAAATCTCTGTAAGATTAATAAGATAGTGATTCCATGTTATCCAGTATTAACTCATCCATCAGTCATTTTTTTCAGATTCCATCAGATGCAGAATGGCATACAGCCGTCAACTTATTCCAAGCATTGTTTTCTATTCCCTTTTATGAGGAGGCATGGTTCCTTTTTGCACTTACATTTTTTAATGCAATTCTTGTGAGGTGTTGAATTCCACAAGGGTATACTGAAAGTCCTTGAACTTTCCCCCAAATGCTGAAGAAAGAGCTAGAGAGTTTGAGGTTTTCTTGCAAATCAGCATTGGTCCAGCATATTGATAGATTGCATCTAGGACAAAAGAAGACTGTAAATAAGATACAATTGCTCTACAGGATCATTTAGTTTAGAATGGACATAAGGTTTCCTCACCTCAAATACAGTATTGTAAAAGGGAAGTGATTTATCTTGGACACCATATTGAAAAGGGTGTAAGAAAGGTCTCTGAAGAATGCTTTTCTGCAGTTCTGAAAATGAATCCCCTGACCACCCAGAAGGAGGTTGAGATGTTTCTTGGAATTCTTGGCTACTGGTGTCAGTGGATTCCAAATTTTTCCTTGATTGCAAAGCCTTTAGTAAGGTTGACCTGCAGTGGTGTCCATTTGGCGAAGAATGCTGTGATGCATTTGACAAATTGAGAGAGATTTTGTGTTGTGACGCCATGACACCCTTGGGCAATTGTTTGCGCTTTACAAATTTATATCATATCACATCGTGTACCTATGTTGGGGATGCCCAATAACAATTTTACCTTCTTTTTAATTTGTTGCTAGAAAAATGGATGTTCTCTTTCAGTCCTGTGAAGGGCCCGAGGGCCGGTACACATATTTAGCGTATAGTGCAAATGAGAATCCCACAGAGGGAGCTCTCTGCAGTCAAGGAAACCTGATAATAGACAAAGGACAAGAGTCTGGAGATTGGAGGGAAAGGGTGGAGACAGCCAAAACCTCAGACACTAAGAAAGCACTACCACACACAGGAGGAGGGCGAAGCCAACAGGAGCAAAGGGAGATGAAAGACACAGAGGTCGGACGCAGAAACGAGAAGCCATGAGGGAAACAGTCACAGACGACAGAGAAAAAGGAGGAAAAGCACCTGAACACCGAGAGGGACAAGAGGAATTACAGCAGAAGTCACAGCAGTGATTCATCCAGCGAGGCCAAACAAGAAGAAATAATAGCCCCACCCTCTGACTCCAGGCCAAGTAGTGCGGACGCAAGGAGGAAGAGAACAACTGGCTGTAAGACTGGTAGTTGCCGCAGACCAATGCTGATACACCTGCCACAACTCAGTAGAGTTGTGGCTACGGGGGTGAGTGAAAGGAGAACTGAGCACAAGTTGGAAAATTGTGGTGATGGGAATTCCTATGTCTGCTAGGCTAGTATTCCTCATGTGCTATCCTACACCTCTGCTCTAATACAAAGGAGATAAAAAGTATGGTATTTCTTTCATGGAGTTGTTATTTATAGGCTAATTCTTGTTTACTTTACTCCCTGTTTTGGCTCAGGTATATGGGGTTATTAACTGGAGTGGTGAGAACAAGGTAGTCAAGGCGGGACAGTCCTGAAAATAATGCACCCAAAGGAAAAGGTTGAAAGCACAATTGGAGGGAAGAGATAGTTGCACACTGGTAACCGGATCACAGGACGTGATATAAAAAATGTTTGAGGCCATTGAAATTCAAAGGCTGGTAGACCAGAATTATGGCCTTACTTTTTGAAAGCTCTGGTCTATTCATTTTTTGTAAAACACTTACCGGGTATTCTTCTGTTTCCAGAGGGGCGGCCGTGTTATCATCCTGCTGGACCTAAAAAGGAAGAGGGTGGATATTAAAGAAGACATTACTCAGGTGCACTAATTAAAAGTAATCATATGTGAACTGGAAAAGCCTCCTGAACCTTATTTCTGAACATCCCTGCACAAAGTATTGTCCGAAGTGGGATCGGAGAAAATGGAGGCATTTGTGGCTAAAATGGTCAAAGGATGACATCGACTAGAAAAAGCTTTGGAGAAATTCATAGTAGCCACTGAAGACAGAGAAACTTTTCAAAAAGCCATTTGGACTTAGGTGGATCAGACAGATGAGGTGGCCCACACCTAGGACAGTGTAATTGGGAAACTAGCAGATGTATTGGACCAACAAAGTGGCCATACAGTCCTCCCTTCAGAAATCTTGCAGAAAGATATGGAGAGGTGGTGAATCCCGATTTCTTCTTTAATAATTTCAAATGTATAGCTCAGGTGGCCACATGGCCAGGTGATTGATGGGAACAATATCTGGGACCCTTGTTGACAGAAGATTTTCAAACTGCAAATCCCAGAGGAAGTACATATTATGCACATATCAAGAAAAGCATCTTAGAGTGATTAGGTGTTGACGATGAAACCTATTGAATAAGACTGAGACAGATAAAAGAGGGACCCAGTGAGACCCAACGAGCCATATTTTATAGGGTTTAAAGATATGACGGACAGATGGTTGAAATCCGAGACTACCACTAGAAAAGAAATGTTAGAGAAAATATACCAGGAGCAGTTCTTAAGCTTCCTACATCCCCAATTAAAAAGTGGGTAAAGCAGAATAGCAAACTAACCCTGGATATCACTGTAGAGATAGCAGCAGCCAGTAACAGAGCTCAAGAAAATAGAGGAGGGCGAGAGTAAGGGAGGCCAAAAGGGAGATTTACTCATGAGAGGGGATCAACACTTACGGGGGACATAAAATCAGAAGGAGCAATCGTAAACCCAGGGGAGGCAGATACCTATTCCTACAGGGCCTCAATGTTTCAACTGTGGGGGTTTGAGTCACATAGCTCATTATTGTTTTAAAAAACCTAAACATATGGAGATTGGGATGTCCAGACCAATATTGTATGCTAATCCCAGCACCAAAAACCCAAATCATTGTTCCCTGAAAGTCAATGGAGACACATTAAATGCACTTCTGGTCACCAGGTGTTGTCAAATTGTAATGAGACTCCACCTCATTCAGTGAGAACGTCCACTTCAAAAAGGAATAGTGTACTATCCAATGCATCCATAGGGACTAGAAAGAGTATCCTTTTAGTTCAGGTGGACATACAAAGACATGGAGAGACTCACATTCCCATCCAGGTGGGGTTGATCCTGTAATTGCCTGAACCTTCATTGTACGTACTGATTATCTAAGGCTTAAGTCCCTGGTGCAAGACTCTTAGAGAGAGGGGAAGGAATGGTGGGAGAGAGCTCCTTTTTCTGGGATGGAAGACACTGAATGGCCCATACCTAAACAGAGGAAAACCAAGAGGAAGAACAGAGCATAGAAAAATGGAAACGTGTTGATTCTTCCTGTCTATAAAGAGGAAGTGATATGGGAATCTGAAACTTCAAAGGGGCACAGAGCGAAGATCCACTTCTTCATGGAGCTAGGGATAGGGCGGCAGAAGAGGGAGATATTCAGGAGGTAGGGCCACAATTTACCAAAATAAATGGGTTATTTCTCAACCCGTGGTGCTTCTAATCCCAGAACCCTTTAGGAAAAAAGTCCTTTATCTAGCACATAGATATTTGTTAGGAGGGCATTTTGGACAAGTAAACCATTTTAGAGAACTTCTATTAGCCTGGTATCTATACTCATATAAGGAAACACTGAAGAGAATGTATCACCTGCCAGAAAATTAGCTAATACTGACCTCAGAAAGCTCCTTTATGTCCATTCCTAATGTGGGGGAATCAATTTCAAGGGTGGAAATTGACTAATTATAGAACCCTTATTGTCTTCCAAAATTGGATATCCCTTTGTTTAGTCATGGTAGACTATGTGACTAGATATCCCAAGGCGGTCTCATTACATCAACCCATCATCACTTGAATGGCCAAGGCAATGGTGGAAATATTTTCGAGGGTGGGGTTTCCCAGAGAAATATACACCAACTACGGTAGCCCCATCACTTCTAAACTCATGAAACAGGTGTGTGAACAACTAGAGATATAGCAAATAAAAACTGCCATCTATCACCCCCAGACAGACGGCTGGTAGACTGGTATAATGCCAGTCTGAAAATTACCCTGAAAAAACCTACCAGAGATGGAAACAAGAAAATGGGTCCAGATTCCCCCGTTGCTTTGTCTGCCATATGGCACAAAGCACATAGAAAAACCAGATATTCCCTCTTTCATTTTCTGTTTGGCTAGAAACCCCGGACTCTACTAGATATGGCCGGAGAGGTATGGGAGAAAGAGAGGGATGACTCCAAAACTATCCTACAGTATGTGAGCCACCTAAAAACATACTTATGACAAGTGAGAGAAATCATGAGGCAGAGTCTAGAGCAACATCAGAACACCCAAAAGGAACAATATGGTAAGAAGGCTAAGATAAGAATCTTTGTAGCCAGGGACTATGACCTATTATTGTTGCCCACAACAGAAAATAAAATTCTTTGCCAATGACAGGTTTAGTACAAAATAATAGAAAAAGTAATCCTGGAGACCTATAGGCTTGAGGTTAAAACAGCGAAAAGGAAATCAGCATTCTATCATGTAAATATAACAAAAAAATGGGAAAGGCTAATCCCAGTACTATTCTTGCAAAGGGGATATACAGCTATGGAGGATCTCCAATGTATTGACCAAGATTTTAGCGGGATAGAATGACAAGCGTTATTGTGCAGCTTAAAGACATGCTAGGGAATATTTTCCACAACTTCGGGCTGCACCCACATAATTCAACATTCCATAGTCACTGAAGCCGGTAAGACAGTAAGATTAAAACCCTATCACATACCTGAAGCCAGATGGAAGACCAAAGAGTAGGAAGTGGAGGAGATGTTACAAATGGGGGTGATTAAGCCCTCCATGAGTGAATAGAATTTACAGGTGGTTTTAGTCCCAAAGCCAGATGGCACGATCCATTTCTGCATAGATTTTTGAGAGATAAATAAAATATCTAAGTTCGATACATACCTTCTTACCCGTATCAACAAGATTATAGAAAGACTAGGACAGGCCCTGTACATCAGGACCCTTGATTTATGTAAAGAGTATTGACAAATCCCCCTGAACAAGAGTGATGTAGAGAAAAACGTGCTTTCCACACCTGGGGGGCTATAGCAACCTTTGTACCCTGGGGGGCAATATCAACCTTTGTACCCTTTGGACTTCATGAGGCTCTAGCCACTTTCCAAAGAATGATAAACACCTTACTTAGACCTCACACCCATCATGCTGCAGCATATATAGTAGACATAATCATTCACAGCGATTGGTGGCAAAAACGTTTGGGTCACTTAACAGCAGTCCTACAACCTCTACAAAAAGTAGTCGACCCAAAGAAAAGCCATTTCGCAGTTAACAAGTCAAATATCTAGGGTATTTGTTCGGAAAAGGAATCATCTAGCCCCAAACTAAAAATGTAGCAGCCATCATGCAGGTGCCATTCCTCAAAACAAAAAGAGACTTAAGGGTATTCTTCGGTCTGGTGGGATACTACTGTAGATTCATTCTGAGATCCTCCCACTGGCCTACCCGCCTTAACCAATTTACTGAAATAAACCTGAGAAGCAGAAAGAGAGGTCAGAACTCCATCTGAAAGTGTCTTGAATTCTTTTAAAGCCTTGAAAGCAGCATTACCATCAGGACCCATGTTACAAACCCTAGACTTCACCAAGAAATGTATCCGACAAACAGATCCCTCAGGAATGGCCTTGCGGCAATTTTATCCCAATGGGACTCAAATGGAGTAGAAAAACCAGTAGTGTATATAAGCCGGAAACTCTTTTCAAGAGAATGCAACTATACCAAAGTTCAGAGAGAAGGGTTAGCTGCCAAGAGACCATCAAATCCCTTCGATACTACCTAGGAGGGAGAGAGTTTGACTGATATACTGATCATGCCCATCTAGAATGGATGACCCAGAACAAGATAATAACGCTTGAGTGCTAATGTGGTGTCTGTCACTGCAGCCCATTCAGCTCCAAACCTATCATAGAAGTGGAAAAGAACAAACAAATGTTGATTTTTTTTCCCACGATATCCCAGGGAGGAATTTCTTCCAGGGAATAGATGTGAGGGGGCTGAGGATTGGTACACATACTTACCCTATAGTGTGAATGAGAATCCCACAGACGGAGCTCCCGGCAGTCAGAAACCTGAAAATAGACAAAGGATGAGATTAAGGAAGAATGGAGGGGAAACTGCAGAGACAGACAAAACCTCAGACAGCAAGAAAGGACTACGGCAACATTATTTTAAACCCCCCACAACGGATGTAAACATAGACGAAGAGTCTTGGGTCGCACATTATGAGAACATCTTCTCTTCAAATTCTGATACTAATAACCATCATGTGATTACCCAGGAAACGTCTTATGTACCAATATCATTTACACTCAATGAAGTAAAGGTGGCTCTGAACTCCTGTAGTTCAGGAAAGGCCCCAGGACCGGATGGGGTACCAATTGATTTTTTCCAAACTAACCCCGACTTGTGGATCCCACTCTTTACCAACGTCCTAAATAGCATAGCTTTGATAGGCCCGCCCCCTTCGTGGTCTTCGGGGGTCATTGTACTCATTCATAAAAAAGGGGATAGGGCCGTCTCTAAAAATTACAGACCAATATCCCTGTTGGATACAACATCAAAGCTTATGGGCCGCCTCCTCCTTTCTAAATTAGAAAGCTGGGCCACAGGAAATAAGATCTTGATTCAGGCCCAGTATGGCTTCCAGCAGGGGAGGGTTACTGTGGATCAATGCTTGAATTTAGCTTTGACCATTGATAAATATACCAATGTGAAACACGGCAAATTATACATGGCGTTCATGGACCCGAGCACGGCATTCGACTGCGTCGTCCATGACAAATTATGGGACATAATGGAGAAGATGGGGGTTGAACCTGCTATTTTAAATTATATTGGACAATTAACGTAAATGCAATGGCTTCAGTGTGTTACACTAAATCGGGAGATTGCACACGTCTTTTTAAAATCTCCAAAGGTGTAAGACAGGTATGTTTACTAGCCCCATTTCTCTTCTCCCTACATACAAATGGAGTGGAGGAGGCGCTCACAGTAGTTACAAGGGTCATTCCCCTATACGAAAACCAAATGTTACCGATACTGTCCTATGCAGATGACGTGGTTTTAATTCGAAGAACGGGGATGAACTCTTTTATCGACTCATTACAGCTAAAAGTAAATCGATCGAAGTCCTTTATAATTATAGCTGGGGGTACTAAAGAGACAAATTTACACACTTTAGCGCTGACGCAGAAAAAATTTAGGTCATAGACTCTTTCCCCTATTTAGGTATTCTTTTTGACAAAGATCTGTCATGGGCAAAACTGATGGAAGGAAGGAGGCTGGTGATAGAGAGGGGTATTACTGCTGTAAAATCTTTCGCAAAGAAATTGGGCGCCAAACCCCTATTGCCAATAAAAAACATATACCAGGCGAGGGTAAAGGCAGCCGTGACCTATGGAGCCGGGGTCTGGGGCACGGTCGCATCAACTACAAACTATGGAAAATAAATTTTTTACATCTTTAGTGGGCCTCCCTTTGTCCTTCACGAATGGGATCTTACACACGGAATCAACCCTTCCTTACATATCAGATTATATACAACTAGCCCCACTCCTCCTATGGCACTCTATTTGGAGGAGAGACACAGTACCTCTGACACAAATGGTAATTAAGAGTTGCCTACGAGGAGACAGTTTTAAAAGAGATAGGCCTCCACAAACTTTTTAAAGATCCTCTGGTTTGTAAGAAGGTGTCCAAGCAGAAAGTTATTGCTGTGTTTATGTTAATGGCTGAATATAAGCGTAGGGAACATTATAAAGAGAAAAACGCAGTACTGGTTTATTACCGTAATTCACCACTAATGGAGGGAGATTTCTCCTACCTAGCCAACATAAACCGTGGACAACATAGAGTTATACTGTTAAGATTCCGCACTAATTTGACTCCTCTAATGCTTGGCTATCCTGAAAAAACCTATAACCACTCCAATCTTAGCATGTGCCCTTGTGATAATCTATCACCCCAAACTGAACTGCACTTGGTTTTATTCTGCGGGCTCTATGAGAGCGAAAGGAACACCTATCTGAAACCAATTTAAAAAAAAATGGGCTTTAAGCATTGTCGTGTAGCACTATTTTTTAAAAACATTGCCTGACGCTTTGGTTTGCTACTCCGTAGCAACATTCTTATGGACTTGCATGAGGAAAAGGAAGGGGATGACATGTGGCCCACTGAGTGTGATCAATAATCAAAATGTAACTAGACCCGTGATATGAAATGTTTTATTTATTATATATATATATATTATTTTTTTATGCATTTTCATCTTATTCCAGGACTGTGAAGAAATATTAGTAATTTTAAAGGATAATATTTTTGTAATAACTTCTTTTTATTTATGTGATTTTATATGTGCTTTTATGGTCATTTTTAACATGATCGAATAAAGATGATGATGATGATGATGATGATGATGATGATGATGATGATGATGATGATGATGACTACCGTAACATTTCATGAAATTAATTTAAAAGAAATGGTTTTTGGGGGGGGGTTAGTATTGCCCCTGAAAAAGGGACCTAATTGTCCCAAAATGCATTGGGCATGAACTAATCAAGATGATTACATATATGTTGAATTCTGAAATACTAATTGTATAACTGCAATTCTGTAGATTTGAACAATATCTCAATGATAATTCATGATTGTCAATGAATTTAACAGATGGTATATTATACTTTGAAAGCAACATAAATTTACAAAAAAGAAAGATTACAAAATGATGAGTAGTATGCTAGCTAACAGTATTGTGATCATACGCTTGACAAGCTACATATGTGAACAGTGCACAGAAACAGGAAGCCACCAGGGAAACAAGGAGGATGGTAGAAAAGCACCTGAACAATGAGAGGGACACGAGGAGTCACAGCAGGAAACTCAACACAGTGATTCATACTGAAAGGCTGTACAAGGAGAAACCTCAGCGTCACCCGCCAACTTGAGGCCAAGCAGTGCAGACACAAGGATTGAGGGGTAATGAGGCGGAAGGTCAGAAGACTGGTGCTTGCTTCTGATCAACGCTGACAAGCCTGCCACAACTCAGGGGGGTTGTGGTTACCGGGGTATGTGAAAGGGGAAATGAGCACAAGTTGGAAAAGTGTGGTGATGGGAATTCCTATGTCTGCTAGCCTAGTATTCTATCTTGTGCTATACACCTCTGCTCTAACACTAAGGGGATAGCAAGTGCTGAATTTATTTTAGGTTGTTGTCAATTGGCTACCCCTACTTTATTCCCTGATTCAGTTCAAGTATATGGTGCTATTCACCAGGATGTTGAGAATACGGTAGTCAAAGTGGGGCAATTCTCACATAAGGCGCCCAAAAGAAAGGTTTGAAAGCACAGTCGGAGGTAAGAGATAGTTGCACACTAGTGACAGGATCAAAGGACATGAAACTAAGAGGGCTTAAAGCCACAAAGAAAAAATCAAGCCCAATAGACTGGAATTATAGCCCTACTTTTCAAAAGCCTATTAATTTTTCAAAAAACACTTACCTGCGTATTCTTCTGTTTTCCAGGAGCATTGGTGGCACCTTCCTGCCAGACCTAAAAAGACGAGAGGAGGCTAATAAAAAAAGACATCACCCCAAAGCTAACAATCTCCGGAGAGTGTGGGGCGTTACCTGACAGAAGGAGTATATTTTGTTGTGATTTCAGAGCCAAGATGGTTACATGTATCTCAGGTGCAATGATTAAAAGTAATCTTACACAAACCGGAAAAGCCTCCTAAACCTTATTTCCAACCATCCCTCCACAATCTTTACACAGAAACATGGAAATGTCATGCACCCAATGGCATATTTGTCAGCTGTGTTGGATACAGTAGCTGGAAGTCAACTGGGGTCTCTGAAATTGGTTGCAGTTGTTTGTTTTGCTATTGAAAAAATGAAAGAATCGTGATGGAACTTACTTTGTTTATGTTCCACACTGCATTGAAATTTGACCAGTAGCAGGCTGACTCATTATGAGCAAGCAATACTTGCTGCTGAGAACATCTCTATGAAGAGGTGTAATGTACTAAATACTGTAACACTGCTTCCTATTTCAGATGAAGACAGGGAAAGCAGGGAAATTGATGATTCATTTGTGGGGCCTGAGCATTACTGTGTAGAGGTCACTGAATTATGCACAAAACCAAAACCAGACAATAAAGAGTTACGTTTGGACATGGCAGATCCGACATTATTTGTTGATGGTTCTTACTTAAGAGATGAATATGGTGCATTAAAGTCTGCCATACAGTATGCACTGTTTCTGAAACGTTGGAAGCATCTTCTCTGCCGAATGTAACTTCAGAGCAAGTTGCAGAGTTGCTTGTCTTGACAAGAGCTTATTGCTTGTCTGAAAATTTGGATGTGACAATTTATACAGACAGCCAGCTCATGATTATGGGCAGCTCTGAGCACAAAGAGGCTTCATGGCATCTTCAGGAGCACTGATAAAAAACAGTGCTTACCTTATAGATTTGCTTAAAGCAATATTGAAAAGGAAAGAAATTGCAGAAGTCAAGTGTGTTACCCATGAGGTGGGAAAAGATTCTGTCACACTTAGCAATAAATCTGCTGATCAAATGGCAAAATATTGTGCATTGCAAAATGAAGCAGTTATTTAAGACAATGAAACTGATGAAAATCTGAGAATACATTCAGTTGAAAATGCAGATGAAAATGTAACCTATTTCTTATGAGTTCTATTCAGACTTCATTGAGTGAGTTAAAGGATCTTCAGGAAGATGTTCCAGTTGATGAAAAAGAAAGATGGAAGTGACTAGTTTATAAGAGAAATTATCAGGATTTTTATGTGATTCTTGAAAACAAATATATGCGGCCTGATAGTATGTTGTATTCTGTGTGTAGTTATTTGCACTGAGATTGTATGACATAAATATTTAAAAAATACTGGGAGAATACAAAATTCAGGAGTGTTGTTGAAGACATCTGCTCTAGGTGGCTAGTATGTCAGTTAAACAATCAGGGTAATGGTACCAGTGTCATAATGAACCATACTGGAAAGTCAGAAGGCCCATTTACGAGACTTCAAGCAGATTATGTTGAAATGCCCCATTACAATGAGTTGAAATATTTATTTGTAATAGTCTATTTGTTCTCTAAATGGGTAGATGCATATCCGACTCAGAGATCAAATAGCCTTACAGTTGCCAAATTGTTGTTGAGGGAGTTGATTCTGCATTTTGGTATTCCAACTTCTATTAAAACAGACAATGGAACTAATTTTAAAAATAAGATTTTGTAAATCATTGGTGAAGCTTTTGACATCAAGCAAATGTTTATTCGCAGTTATCGTCCTCAGTCTTTGGGTACTGTTGAGAGAGCAAATAGAACTCATATCAAGCATTTGCATAGCCAATAGGTCTCACCTTTGGGACCTTATAAGTATTTAATTCTGCAGCACAATATCCTTGGTGCAACATCAACTGTTGCATAGCTAAACACTTATAATGTCCCAAAGGCGAGACCTATTAACTATGCCAAGGCTTGTTTCTGAATTGTCGGAGAATTGATGCTGATCTGATGTCAGTATGATGCTGTTCCATATCCTCGAAGCATGAACACAGAAAACATGCCTTCTGTGTTTTTTACCTTCGTGCAAACGGTTTCAGACAGCCGTTTGATCAATCCCTTTGATTCAATCGAGTTAAAGTCAGGCACTTCTTTCAAGAAGTGTTCATGTTATGACTGTGTGTGGCGTACTTGCATATAGTGGAGGCTTTAGTTGGCTCCAATATTATCTTAGGGACGGACAACAAATATAGTATAATTTAAATGCCTCATAACTGAAAGTAGTCCCTCTTCAGTTTGTAAGCTGGGTCGCCTTGATCTCCAAAACTCCAATCATTTTTCACTACAAACTGTGAGGCCCAATAATATAAACGAATGTCTGGGATACTCGCAGTGTGGCGATGGTCGGACTGCCACCGCGAGACTGCGAGACCCGTGTTTCGACCTGAAGTGTTTCTGTGGTTTAGCTTCAGGAAATTAGCTGATAGCCATGATTGGATGAGTTTGAGGGAGGATTTAAGTCTCTGTAGGCTATTGGATGAGGATCTATTTATGTAGTGTCAGGTGTCGCCTGCTTTTTTATGGTCTGGCTTAAAAGTGCAGGTGTCACCAGACAATAATGTGAAAATCTGCAGGAGAGGGCCTTTGGCTCCACCCACATCTTAGGAACGAGTAGATGAAGTTTTTATTAGGCAGAAGTAGTGTGCTTCCACTAAAAAGTGCTTGCACTCCTCACAGCTGTGATAATTTTGGTTATTTATCCAGATGCCTGAGCTTCAAACTTTAGGGGTACATACATGACATTGTAATACTATTAACTACACCAATATTATTCTACAATTCCTTGCTTCCACACAAATACATATGTTATGTTATGTTGTTATGTTATGTTATGTTAAAGGTTTTCTAGAGTGCACAGCTGCCCCAGCAAAGGGGCGACCCGGCGCTATCAGATCTACAAGCACAACAGTCCAAAGAGGTTAAGACGCAGAGACCCTGTCCATAACCTATGCAGAAGAGAAAAGAAAGGTTTTAATGGCTTTTCGGAAAGCGAGCAGGTCCTCCAAACCCCGTATATGTATCGGCAGAGAATTCCAAAGCTTGGCGGCCAAAAGACGAAACGAACGCCCTCCAGCCCGGCAGCGTTTGAATCGTGGGACAGACGCCATGTGCTGTCCCAGGGAACGCAGCTGTCAATGAGGGAATACGGACTTAAAAGGTCACACAGGAGAGATGGGCTGCTCAATTTTAAGATCTTAAAAGATAAGCAAAGAGCTTTAAACTGGATCCGTTTGTCAATCGGAAGCCAATGCAGCCCTTGAATTGTAACCCCAACCGGACAGTGTCGGGGAAGACCTATCAGAGTTCTGGCCGCAGAGTTTTGAACTCGTTGTAGTCGCCGTATCTCTGCTTTATTGACCCCTAAAAGCAGAGAGCTGGCGTAGTCTAAGCCAGACAGTATAGTAGACTGCACAATAAGTTGTCGAACCTCTGGATCAAAAAATTTCAGTAGGGGTTTAAGACCCCTTAACAATCCTATGCAGGTAGCAGCAACTCTCTTAGTATGGGTCTGGAAGCTAAGCTTGGAATCCATCCAGACCCCAAGGTTCTTTACTACTAACTTAGGCAAGGGCATAGGACCGAGGGGCGCTGGCCACCAATGTTCATTCCAGAGGGCAGCATTCTTTCCTATCAGCAAAACCTCTGTTTTGCTCACGTTAAGTTGCAAGCAATTATCTGTCATTCATTGATCCAATGCTGTCATCCCGTCTCTAAATCTGGTAGCTGCCACTGTTGGTCCTTCAGCTAAGGTGATAACAAGCTGGGTGTCGTCCGCATAGGACACCATTTTAAGGTCCCATCTTTTAGCGACAGCAGCCAGAAGCTGTACATACAGGTTAAACAGTGATGGGCTCAGTGCTGAGCCCTGTGGGACCCCCTGTCCGATAGAATGGGATTGAGAGAGGAACGGAGGGGCCGACACATGGAAGGATCTCTCTGTCAGGAATTACCTGAACCATTCTTAAAGCGGTACCGGTGAACCCTGCTGCCTCCAAACGATGGAGAAGGATGCCATGTGACACCGTGTCAAAGGCAGTGCTGAGGTCCAACAGAATCAGCGCTGCACTTTGACCGGCATCCAGGACAGTCCGAAGATGTTCTGTGGTGGCCAGCAGGGCTGTTTCCGTGCTATGGCCTGGCCTAAAACCGTTCTGTGACGGGTCCAGAATGTTATGGGAACTCAGGAATTGGGATAGAGTATTGTTAACATGGGCTTCAGCAATCTTGGCCACCTAAGGAAAAAGGGAGATTGGTCTAAAATTCTCAGGCTTTGAGGGGTCTAACGTCGGCTTCTTAATAATAGGAGACACCCAGGCCTCTTTCCAGGCATCTGGAACAATAGCCATGGTGAAGTACAGGTTCAGTATTTGACATAGCGGCTGCTGGAAAAGTGAAAGTGATTCAATAAATTGGGGTGGCCTCATGGGATCAGAGGGGGAGCCAGATTTGATTCTACCACCCAGTCTGGTAAATTCCTTCTCAGAGATCTCTGGAATAGCTGATAGTGTGGGACAAAACTCGTCCCTAGCAGGTAACAAGATGGTGTCAAGGGCCACGAGTGGAAAGGATTGATAAATCGTTTGCACTTTTTGAACGAAAAAGGTCGCAAGCTCCTCGCAATGTTGTGTAGATGTAACACTAGGTAGGGCCACTTTACTACTCTTAAGCTCTTTAAAGATTTTAAATATACATTTAGTCGGATTGGAGCTTGACTTTATTTCCCTCGCATAGAAAGCCGCCCGAGCAGCACAGATCGCTTTGTGATAGAGCTTGATTTTGGACATATAGATTGCTTTATCTCTTTCTATGTAGTCCCTTCTCCAAGCCCGTTCCGCTTTCTTGCAGGCTTTCCTTAGGGCTCTCAAGGACTCATCGTACCAAGGACTAGAGTTAGAAGTGCGCCCCTTGGTCCATTTTGCGGGGATAAAGGTATCTAACCCATTTAATATCCAATTGCAAAATGCGGTGTAAGCCCCCTCAGGGTTTGTCATGTCTCCTAGGGGATTAGTCATAAAGAAGGCATGAAAATCTTCCAGTCTAAATGTATGCCATGGGCGTCTGAGGACCTGATTGTCAGTATCTAGTCTATAGGGATCTGAAATGGATAGCCTTATTTCTATCAGGAAATGGTCGGTCCATCCTATGGGCTTGGGCGTAGCTATGTTTAAGGCTGAGATGTTGGAGAAAACCGGATCTAATATGTGTCCAGCAATATGTGTAGCATCGCACACTAATTGCTCCAACTGCAGCGCACCCAGGTCTGCTAACAGATTACCGATGGCACTATCCTGAAGCAGGTCAAAGTGGAGGTTAAGGTCGCCCAAGATGGTAAAATTGGCAGATCCTACAACCAAATCATTCGCCGTATCCAAGAATGCCTCTATGAACTTGGTAGCCGGCCCTGGGGGGCGGTAGATATACAATCCAGAGAAGGTGAAATGCACACATATCCATTCGCATGGTATCTACTTGTAATGATTCACATTACCAGACAACATTTCTTTAAAGCCAGACCTCTTGGCATTGCCAATGATTATTTACAGCTGTAATTAAAATCTTACCATTACTGTAGCTAGGTGTTGATGTACTGTAAGTTGATTTTAACAAACGTCCGATAAAAACTACTAACATAGGCTTGTTTGTATAATAATTGATAAGTGGGTTTGTATAGTGATTGCACGTTAAACAGGGAACTGTGCATGCAAACCAACAAACAGCTATTTTCACAGTCGCACAAACATACCAGTACCAATATATCAATATTCAGCAATGGGCACAGAGTGATGTGCATCAGCAGAGCACTGGATGATGTGCAGCAAAGGGCAAAATGTGAAAGTGTACAAACAGGTGTGCCCCAAGAAAGCACAAGGTCATAGGCATCCAGAGAGCAGAAGGGTGTGTACCTCAATTGCTGTTGGAGTGGATTGAGGGGATGTGTCTCAGGGGGCGGACCATGATTTGTGTCCCGGTAGGCAGGGTTGAGTGCTGTGCACCAGGAAAGCACAGGGTGAAGTAGAGTTAAAGGTCTCAGGATGTGTTCAAGATAAGGGCACAGAGTATTGTGCCCCTGAGGTGACAGTGTAATGAACAATCAGGCACATGTTGATGTACAAAAGTGGGAATGTGCGGTGGTGTCTCATATCATATGTGAAATCTTTAGCCAGTCCAGGATTTTTGGGCCAGTGGAATTGTGTATACTCTGATTTAGCTTATACTTAAAACTGGCAAAAGAAAAACTACAAGTCCTAGAATAACTTGTCCTATTGGATCAAGAGCCAGAATTGTCTGAAGGTACCAAGCATGACACGGCCTCTTGCGGCTATGCACATGAACAGATAGATTTCCTGTTCATGTCAATGTGGATAATGTAAGCATTTTTACTGAAAGTTTTCTGTGTTTCCATGTTCATCATTCTGACCATAGGCGTGTGTTATTAGTAAAATGTCCTCATATTTTCAGTACTGTGCTCCACTGAACTTTTGTTTTCAGCCAGTGTTCTCAATTCACTGAAGACTCAAGCGGTCTATGCAATTCCTTATTGTAATGGGATGTGCAAATGAAAAGGTAACAGGCTCCCTGAACCTTACCTATTTCTGTCAAGCAATGCACTGCCTTATTAAGGGATTTCTGTGAATAGAGGAGTTTTTTCTGGGAGTGCCAAACAACTGTAAAACTGTGCCATTGAATGAATACAGTGAAAACGTTCAACATAATTTCTCTAGCATGCTGCCGGCAACTCAATCAAGTCCAAACCTGGGAGGTACTGCTTGCTTTCAGGGCCTTATTGCCGCCATTGGTTGTTGAAATAGATAAATTGATCAAGTGCATTAAAGCCAAATCTAAAAAAGATAACTGAATGAGACCAACGTTAGGCAGTACTAGTCACCTCCAAAACTTGCACAAGGATCTCTATGGCATAGATAAGGTCAGCCTGGAGCAATCCATTACATCTACAAATTAATGAATTTGATTTCTAGGAGTGAAAAGCAGAAAGCAGCAATTAAATGGTTGAAATCGCCATCTCGTTAAAAAAAAAATAACAAACAATGGAAGCAGTCATTGTTTTTTTAAATGACTGCCTAATTTGGTGTATTTCTGGCTCCCTTGCTGAATTGAAGATCATTCAGACACATACAAAAGAGCACAAGTACAGAGAGAGAAGCTGGAAAAAATAAAAAACATAAAGTAGGGTCTATATCTTATAGTGATGTGATGGCAACATACAGGGCGTTGTTGCCCCAAAGCCCAAGCCAGCCGCCACTGATATCTGAAGTAATCTGCCTAACTGAGCTTTTGTTTTGCTCTGATGATGACTGCCTTGGAAGAGCACTCAAAACGGACGTCATTTGCCCCACCCCCATAATGAGACCCCCATCATACATTGGTGAACCAGTATATTCTAATCCAGACTCACTGACCTGCCATTCGCTTCTTGTTGGCTCTCCCACAAGTGCATAGACACCCTTCTGAAATGATCCTGTCAAGAGCGGAAGATTAGGACGAGATGCGTGCAAATGGCAAAATGGCTGTGAAATTACCAATCTATTCTCAAGCAACTTATTTTTGTCCTTTATCCTGCTCTAGGACACAGAGAAAAAAGTGTCAAGTGAAGAGGAGGCAAGCAGTGTAAGGATGTGATTGCGGGCTAGAAATATCGTGCAACAGCTCTTCAAATTATGCAGATTAGTCCACGTCCGCGGGAAAAGAAGTAATTGAAAAAACTCCCCAGCTGTATCTTCATGCAAAATGTTTATCCTTGAGTTAGCATTTTGCGCGCCACCCCATACTTTGTATTTCAGAGATCTGTTGAACAATTGGCTGCTTTTAGGACACAAATAACAATCAATAAATAAACAGACAAAACCGCTACTGGTCTGAGCATATTTGTGCAGCACTTTCTTTCGCTTTCTTTTTTTGCTACAGAATTGAAATGAATAAATCAAGGCAGCGTGGCTGAAATGCTTGCCAATGGCTCGCAGAGTCTCTTTTATCGGAGACATGAAAGGACTTGAAGTGAGGAATAACATTCAACGATTAAGAGGAATCCACTTCTGAATTAACAAGCATTGGCCGCATGGCCGTAAAAGTAAAGCTGCACGGCCGCAAAGTGAAAAAAAAAAACGCGAGTGGTGCGCACGCGCGCCACCGCAAGTGCTACCTTACCAGCCACCAGCTTGCTATTACACGCATGCGCGCGCGTGATAGTATGCTGGTCGCCAGGAAAGTAGCACTTTTCAAAGCAGCTACTAAATGTCTCGGCCAGACCAGAACATGCGCTGGATCAGGCCGAGACCTAAAAATAAACTGTTCTTCAACTGCCTTTAAATAGCTTGATGGCCTTCCTCAAGTTTTGATGAATATGTGAAGTCTTTGGATAAAAAGATTGGGTTATCTCTTCATGGGATAGTGATGGATGCGGCTATGAGAATTGCACATGTGCCATCACCTGCATTCGATTCTTGCTTTCCCTTCAATGCAAGCAATAATAATAATAATGAGTCTTGTAAAGCGCAAATGGGTACACCTCACGCTGTGTCTCTGTGCTAGGACCAGAACCTCTTCTGGATCTGAGTCAATAGTGAATCGTGGAATTATAATTTGCCAATGTTTTTTTTCCAAAATCCCCCTCTTGCCTATTCCCAAATGTTGGCATGTATGACTACAATGAAAGTTCATAGATATTACAAATAAATATTCCACGCATTTTCTTCACAGCTTTGCAACAAATTGGAAATGTAGAGTACATACCTCTCAACTCTTCCTCACTTGCTGGTGTCATCTTCTTTATTATAATAATTAGGCCCTGAATAGGAGTGCACCAGGAAAATTTGGCCTCACCATCATTCAAGCCCTTCACTGGCTACTTATATCTAGGCGATCAATGTTCAAATCATTCTACATCATCCATTTACTTTTTCATGGAAAAGTGCCATTATATTTGGAGTTTATGTTCAAACAATAGCAAAACAGGATTCTACATTTGAGATTGGCACAGCAGATTGCCATACCCACTTATGAAAAGAAATTCATAGCAGGTCCTGCATTCCTGGTCCAAGCAGCAACACTCTGCATCTCCCTTGCCAAGTATACATGAGCAAGTGAGATTCAGGCAAGTAATAAACCTGACTGTTTCCAGGGTAGTACAAGACTACTAGTTCTGGAAAATAGCCGGAAACAACAACCTACCTACTGCCAGGTTACACACAGCCCACAGCAATCAATGCCTTTGGCTAGCTGCCAAAGACCTGATGACAGAACCAGGTAATCCCATTCTTGCCAATTTAAAAGTTAATTTCACTGGTGGTGTGAAGCCTTGGAGGGAGTGGGCCTCATGCCAAAAGCTACCTAAGAAGCACTTTGCCTCTCACCAAGTAGCCCACTCCCTCCTAAAATAACAAAAAAACAAAGGGTTATTGAGGCTGTCGCCGATATCCTGAGGTGTCTTCACACCTCTTAATGGACATCAGCTGCTTTCTACTTCCAAAAATGAGCTGGAAATCCACTGTTTGCAGTGGTTTTCAGATTGTTTTCCCTGCCAGCGTGTGATTTCAGATCCCCACCAGGTAACCATGTGAAGTGAGCCGAAATTGTGCGATACACAGTGGCACCATGTGAGTAGGCAGATCTGCAACCCGCCAGAGGCACAAGAACATTGAATAACTACTACAGTAACTACAGCACTCTGCCACACTCAACTATGCATTTATGTTATCGCCCATAGAAGTGTGATATAATCAACAAGTCCACTATAACCAACCACTTGATATCATTCGGACTAGAAGGTAATGCTTATATCAGACTCATAATAGACTCTAAAATGGCCCATACCTGCAGATCCCAACTAGATGTATATTCTGACTAATCTCTTACAACTCATAGTTGAGAAAATACAATAATCACATAAAGGGTGACTTTAACTCAGTTTGAATCCCTTGTTATGCTGCAGATTTCCCACCAGATCCACAGGACCTCAGACTGAGCATTCATCTACTACAAACAACATATACATCTGGACTAAATTCATTTAAAAAATCCTAAGCACAGTTGGTACCTGAAACTGGAAAGGTTATCACAGTTGACAGCACACTACAAATAATAAATCATAAACCAGGCGTCTATCTGCAATGCTCCCTCATCTGTCCCACTGCTAGGGACTGAGTACCTAGACTCTTTAATTTGAAAGGAAGAGTACCTACACTTCTCGGTGGGGTTCAATACTTTTAATGGGAGAGTACCAGCATTTCTCAAAAACACACAGGTGCTCTTGGCCAGTGAGTTCTACTCTTCCGTGATACCATTTCAATCGCTGGATACAACCTAAGAAGAAGTGAGAGCAAATAATCGAGAATAAGTGGGAGTTAATCTGTACTTAATTGAGAGAAGTGAGAAATAAGTTGTACACAAGTACAGTTCCCAAATAATCAATATAGCAGTACATTTGAGATACAACAAAAGAAAAATCTAAAGCATACACTGGTGAGCGAGCAGGAGAAAAAGGATTTAATTCCAGTAGTTAGCGCTACATTAAGGCTACGGAGTAATATAAGAGCCAACTGGTTGACATGCATATATGCCAACAAGCCCGATTCAGGTGGGAGACTCATGATTTTTAAAGCTAAAAATGGCTTTATTTTACCTGTCTCCCACCTATAATTCCCTATTTTTCAATGTTAATCAATGGGGAAAAAACGAATTCCCCAGATGTTTTTTAATCATTATCCCTGTAGTATTGAGGTAATTGACCATTGAATCATTCAATATTATACATTTGTAGGTGGATACTCTATTTGTTATACATAATATAAATATGTAGAATGTATCAGACCGCCAACTCACACAGTGCCACTGAGTGACACACGATATCGGCTCCCATCACATGATTACCAGGCGAGGAGCCAATATCACAAAGTGGCAAAGAAAACAAGCTGAAAACCAATGTAAATAGTGAATTTCCAGCCTGTTTTCTGAGGCTTTGAATTGCCGACGTGCATTTAGGGATGTCAAAACACCCTAGGACATCGGCACTAGGCTCAGCAAATGTTCTTTGGAGGAGGAGGGAACTTGGGGACAGGGTGGAAGCAAAAGTGCCTCTTAAATACTTCTCTGCATGAGCCCCCCCCTTTCAAGGCACTGCCCCCTCCTCACACTGTGAGATGTTTTTCAACTTGGCAGGTCTGATGTATATGTATTGAGGTAATTGTATTCTATGGAATACTTAGGATGTTCTTATAACTGTCAGGATAGATCAGTATCCTGCAGTTCCTGAACCTACCTGGATATTCCTGCTGTTGTGGGTTCATACCTACTGGATTAAAGAAACCTAAGAGAACAATAGGGTTGCTGGATTCTTTGCTTGACCACCATACCCACTACAAACTTATACATGCCAGCCCTCTGTTGGGACTGCTCCGTAAACTGCAGCATATGCAGGCGGGCAGAGCAATCCCAGAATAAAGAGGGCAGGCACAAAGGGAAGAGCGCTTCGCGTTCTAGTCTACGTGTGCACTCCTCTGTCTGTGCCCTTTGACTCACCTGATTACTTCCATGTCCCGTTGTAGGTCGTTTGTTGGCGTGGGGCTTGGACGTGTGTCTTTTGTTCCCTTGTTTTCCCCTATTCCCCGTCTCACCATTATATGTTTTGACTTTGGTGGGCTTTTGTGGTGATTGGGGTAAGTTGGGATCTAGCTACTGACCTCCATCTCGAAAATATCAAAGGTGAGAATTACACGCTCCCGATTCAGGCGTGAGACTACCGATTTCAAGGCTAGTCTCACGCCTCCCGATTCCTGCATGAAAAAACCTGATTCTTCGCTGGGCTTCTGCCGACAGGGACTGGTCTTGTGCGACTTGGAGTATGCAGGCCAGTGCACAGCATTTTTGTCACACTCTCTCTGCTTGCTATAGTGCTTTCTCCGTGTCCCTGACAGATAAGAGAAAAACATATTTTTGCTTTTCTGATATCCAACATAGCAGCAACACACTTGCAAGTCCCATTCATGACAATCAACCCAATTAAGTCCTCGCCCTCAACAGAAGTCAATGAGAGAAAATCTCTCAATTTCCTCTTCTTAAATGTTGGCACGTATGCAGTCTCTTTCTCACTTGTTTTGTATTGTTGCCACGTATGGACGTGTATGTGTTGCAGGGTTTCTTCTCTCTTCTTGCACTGGGCCCAAAGATCAATTTATCTTTAACTTTATTTTATTTGATCTCCTTCACTTGGTCTTCCAATAGATCTTGCTCATTACATTGAGGGGTGAAGGACTATAGGATGTCAATGTTGGCTACCTAACGAGGACCAAGAATTACTAACCAATTTAAAAATTTGTAATCAGGTTCAGATAAATTTCTCTTAGTACCATACTGTAAATATACAGAATGGCAGTAGAAAGTCCGAATCTCCTACAGAAATTCAAACGAGC
Organism: Lissotriton helveticus; assembly: GCF_964261635.1. Taxonomy (NCBI): domain Eukaryota; kingdom Metazoa; phylum Chordata; class Amphibia; order Caudata; family Salamandridae; genus Lissotriton; species Lissotriton helveticus. Next base: position 1,239,738,588 of record NC_136069.1, on the reverse strand, counting down.
CAAGATCACACAGACTAATAACTCTGCTGCTGCAATGCAAAACAATAATAACAGAACCTGACGTTCTGTAAACAATTTATGACTTTTTTTGCTATACATTTAGAACCGTATTATATCAAGCACAGTCCCTGTGGAAAGAACAGTTAGGCAACTCAAGAGACTTAGCCATTTAAAGATTTCAATTAAAGTTGATAAATTTAGCTAATTTAATCAGCGCATCAAACAATCATTAAGAAGTTAGTTGATGAATTCAACAAAGCCAGTTGCAGGTGTAGTGTGAAATTACACATTAATACAAAGTCTAAAGGTAAAGTTCTCATAGTCCACAGTAATAGATAAATCAAGCAAGAATCTCTAGTTCAAAAAGGAATCTGAAAAGGACATTATGGGATATGGTTCAACAGGAGTCCATTGGAAGTCTGCTAGGCAGGAGGTTCCTGCCTTGCAGGGGCAGAGAGAGCCTGTATGTTCTCAGCAGGGGGAACATCCTTTACAACGCAACTTTTACAACGCACTACCATTACGACGCAACTTTTACAACACAAGTCATTACATCGCATTGCGCTGGGGGGCGCTCTAGGATAGGGAATAGTTTAATTACTATCCAACACCTTCCCTACTATCCACGGGGACTGGAGTTGGAATAGTAATTTAAACTATTCACTATTCAGCGCCCCCCAACGCAATGCGTTGTAACTACTTGCGTCGTAAAACCTGCGTCGTAATGGCATGCGTTGTGAAAGCATGCGTTGTAACGTCATACATCCTCTCAGCAGTCTCAAGCGAGTCAGCCAGTAAGCCAACCAGCTCAAAATCAGCAAAGAAAAGTGAGACCAGAGAGCCAGGGAGTAAGCCGGTCACAGAGAAAGAGCACCCTTCTCCTGGGTGCATTTCGATATTATAGTTAATCAGTCCAGATGTAACACCCATTGTCACACCACCATCGTCCAACATCCAGGAGGTACTCTTCCTCTCATGAGGTGCAAATGTGGCAACATGCAGGTATTTTACCATACCAAGCATGGGAAATGACTGTCCATCTAGGGCAGATGGTTTAAACACAAAGCTATTAATTTCTAGATCTTCTGTGCTCGTCGCTAATGTCCGGTTCTCATAGGAGTATCAATAAATGTAATACACTATGAATCAAGTATAATCACAGGGCCGCCTTTGAAAAGTAAAACAGTTTTAAACCAGCTCACTGTAGAGTAGAGGTTGTAGACATATTTTATACCTTGGGATACTTTTTGATGGAAAATTTTTATGGAAAGACATGGTCTTAAATAGAGCCTCGCATCTTGAGAGAAGCATTGGAGCCCTTTCTAACTTCTCAAAGAAACTGGGGAATAAGCCGGCTCTGGAAATTTTGCAAATCTTCACGGCAAAAGCAAGAGCCATAGCCACATACTGGACGGCAGTGTGGCACATGGCAAACAGAGATCCACTACAATGAGTGGAGCATGCTTTTGCCAAACATTTGCTCTCACTGCCCCTGAATTGCTCAAAATATGTCTGTCACAGCGAGCTCAGTCTTCCATACATAGGCAATGTATTTTGCCTGGTCCCATTGTTATTATTGCTCTCCATTTGGAGGAGAAAATGGTTCCCCTAAATCAAGCCGTGCTAAGGGATTGTCTTAAATTAGATCTTGCTACAGAGATCCCCTGGTTGAGGTATAAGGGTTCCACACTGGCAATATTGGGACTGCGAGAACTATTTGACTCCACCGCAATGTGTATTATGTCTTCCAAGGCCAAGCTGAAGCAGATCTTCTTGACAGATGTAGCACCCACTAGATGGGAGGAAAATCAAAATAAAAGCAGCGTTAGTCTATATCAGTGTTTCCCAAACTGTGGTCCGCGGACCCCCAGGGGTCCGTGACACATTCCCAGGGGATCCTCAGGCAGTAATTTTAAAAGGACAACAAAGTTCCTTGTAGAATTAGCAGTTTTCCAGCAACAATAAAAGTGTCAAGATAACGTCAGTGATTAATGTACCTGCAGGAGAGAGATGAGAGTTTTACCAAGTGGCAGCTTTTTTTTTTTTAATCTTTTTATTTGCAAAAATCAAATGCAAGTTAAACAAACTTAAGGGTCACATCCAAGTCATGCAGAGAATGTACATATACTGCAGAGAACCATCTGGGTAGCAGCGTCATCAAGGTTACATTTAAAAGGCAGGATAAACAGTTTTTACCATGTTCACAGCTCGGTCAGCTCCTCGTCAAGTGTTATACAGGGAGGCTCACAGATATTCCCCCGGTGCTCGTTCCAGTTAGTCCATATTGCCACCCATTTCTGCGGGCACCCCCGAGCTACATACACTGTCTTCTCCTGTACCATGTTCCAGTCCATATCCTTTTTCCAGGAGCCCAGGGTAGGCGGGGCCTCCGCCCCCCACAGTTGCGCAATGTTTCGCTCAGCAATTGCCAGACCCAGCGTGACCCACAGTTTCCCTTTCGAGGAAAGGTCAGTTGGCTCCCATATGTTGAGGAGACACCTCTTCACCTCAGGTCGCAGCTCCACTCCCCACACCTTCCTCATGCAATGCAACACCCGGGTCCAGTAGACCTGTATCTCACTACACTCCCATAGTATGTGCAGGAAGGTGCCAAGCTCCCCACACCCTCTGCGGCAGAGCCCGTCCTCACTACGGCCCATCAGGACCAGCCTTGTACCAGACATATAAACTCGGTGCAGGATTTTCAACTGGATAGGGTGTAGTTTGGCCACTATTGCTACCTCTCTGGGGGATGCCAATGCTTCACTTCATTCCTCGTCATCCATAACGAGACCATCCGCCTCCCACTTCCCCCTTAGGGCCCTCAACATGTCTGGAGTGTGATTGATGAGTTTCTTATACGTTAATGAGATGGCTTTCTCCGGGAGGTGGCCATCTAGTAGCCTGTCCTCCAACGGTGAGTATTCTGGGGGCAGGGTCCCCTGGGGGATGTTTGTCGTGAGTGTGTGCCTAACTTGCAAGTAGCGGAAGTGCTCCGTCTGCGAAAGAGCGTACGTCTGTTGCAGGGTGCTAAATGCTACTACCCCAGTCGGGCCCCATAGGTCTTTAACTTGCAAAATACCAATAAGGTCCCAGTTCCGAAACCCCTTGGTCCGCCGAAGAGAACCAAGTCGTTCCGAGGCCCAGAGCGGCGTTGCTAGAGTAAGCTTCCCCGCCCAGCCCAGTTTCTTCTGCGCGATGTGCCAGAGTTGGACTGAATGTTTGGTTGGACCTGAAAGGCGATATTTACCCGGTCTTGAGCAGAGGGCTATTTCATAGTTGCCTCCCGGCAGGAGCCACTTGTCCATCTCGTATCCCGGGTCATTCCCCGCACTGTATGTGCCCTGATAGATGGCCGAGAGGTGTGCCGCCCAGTAGTATTTCCTGATGTCGGGAAGCGCTATACCCCCGTCGAACCATCCCTGTGTTAGTTTTTGCAGCGATATCCGGTGCAACCCGTTCCAGAGGAGGTCTCGTTGAGCCGTCTCAATAGCAGCAAAGTATCTCCGAGGCACCACGTCCGGGTAGTTTTGGAGGGCATAAAGTAACCTTGGCAGCGCCATCATTTTAAACAGCGCCGCCCGTCCCAGAAGGGACAAAGGGAGAGTTTTCCATGTGGCTGAGTCCTTCTGGAGCCGCTGCAGCGGTGGCAGAAGGTTCCTCTCGTATCTGAGGGTCAGGTCCTGCGTGATAAATACCCCCAAGTATGTAAAGCCCTATTCTGTTATTTGGATCGGGCAACCTCCGGGCAGTGTGGGGGGTCACCCTGAAGGACATACATCAGGGATTTACCCCAATTGATGTTGTAGCCGGAGTAATCGCCAAATTTAGTGAAGATGTCCAATGCCCTCACAATTGATGCACCCGGTTTAGTAAGGTAAAGGAGGATATAATTTGCGTAGAGCGAGATTCTGTCCTCCCACCCCTCCGCCCATCGTATCCCTGCCAGGGAAGACGTTTGCCGAATCCAGGCGGCGAGCGGCTCCAGCGAAAGAGCAAAAAGCAAGGGCGAGAGGGGGCACCCCTGTCTAGTCCCCCATTCCAACCCAAAGACTTCCGAGACCTTGTTGTTGACTAATACTTGCGCCATCGGTTCCGTATATAAAAGACGCACCCAGCTTACAAATTCCGGGCCGAATCCTAGCGTCCGCAGTACTGCCCACATACACTGCCACTCCAAGGTGTCAAACGCCATTGTCGCGTCCAATGACTCTACCACCGCGTCCTCGTGCAGTCAGTAACAGCTACCCAGCACTCCATTCAGACGGCGCAGGTAAAGCGCCGTGTAGCGGTGCGGCATAAAGCCTGATTGTTCTGGGTGCACTAGAGCGTGTAGGACGGGTTTCAGTCTGTTGGCCAGTACTTTGGCTAGGATTTTAGGCTCCGCGTTGAGCAACGAGATCGGCCTGTACGAGGTACAGGCGTCCCTGGGTTTTCCTTCTTTCGGGATCGTCACAATCGTGGCGTTCTTTGGTCTATCGGTAATATTCCCTGCGCTCTACTATCTTCAAACATCCGTTGGAGGGGTATTCCTAGGCTGCCAGGTTTGAGCTTTTATAGTTCCACTGGCAGGCCATTGGGCCCAAGGGCCTTCCCTGAGCTGAGATCATGAATGGCTTGTGTTAGTTCCTCTGCCCCTATCGGTGCCTCCAGATCCTCCCGCTGCTCCGCCGTTAAGGCGGGAAGGGTAATACCGCTCAGGAAAACCATAGACTCCTCCTCCGATCGTTCTGACTTCGTAGTGTAAACCCGACGATAGTGGGCCGCGAACTCCTTCACTATCTCATGCGGTTCTGTCACCATGGCCCCTGACTCTGTTTTAATTTCTACGACCACCTTCGACGCTTGCTGTTTTTTGTCTAACCCCGCAATGAGTTTGCCCGCTTTGTCCCCTTGGTCGTATAGCCTACCCTCCCTACTCCCTACTGCGCGCCATGACTTTGGCCGCCTCCGTGACTAGGTCCTTATACTCTGCCGTTTTGAGTTGTAGACGGTGTATTGCATCAGGATCCGTGCCCTGTTGCACTGCGTTTTCGAGTTCCGTCTCTATTGTTACGGTCTGGGCTTCTCGTTCCTTTCTGTTGCCCGCTATGACTGATAGGGCCTCACCCCTCAGCACCGTCTTAAAAGCCTCCCACAGTACCGTTGGGGAATCCACCGATTTTCTGTGAAATAATTGTCTATTACCCGGGACAGCGCCTTTCTCATGCCCTCTCCTTTAATATACCAGGTGTTGATTGGTGCCACACAACCCACCCTGTGGCCACCCACCGTAATGTGCGCCCATAGTGGGGAGTGGTCCGAGATACCTCGCGCCAGATGGGCGACCTCCTGGACCATTACGTCCTGGTACATTGGCGCTAATAAATAGTCTAGTCGGGAGAAAGTGTGGTGCGGGCTGGAGAAAAAGGTGTACTGTTCCTGGGTTGGCTGTTTGAGGCCCCAAAGATCTACTAGGCCGCAGGCCTCCATAAGGTTTGGGAGCCACCGTTGCCCTGAACCAATGTCCCTGGCTGGGTGCCTGTCCAACTCCCCTGATACAACCGCGTTAAAGTCTTCCCCCACCAGGAGCTGTCCCTCAGGAAGCGGCAGAAGAATTTTCCCCAGGTCTTGATAGGACTGTGTTTGTAGGCCTGGCGGGATGTAGACCGCTACCAGAGTAAGCCGGCGGCCCTCCAACTTCCCCGAGATCGCAACAAAGCGGCCACGGGGATCTGCCTCTGTGTGGTCAATCGTAATCGGGAAGTTGCGTCGCAAAAGGATACCCACTCCCCTCGATCTGGACGTAAAGCCTGCGTGTGCCGCAAGGGTGAATCCCCACCTATTGAGAGCGTGGCATGTGTTTCCCATCAGGTGCGTCTCCTGAAGGAGAACGATGTCAGGGGTGTGGCGCTTCAAAAACTGCAATACAATACTGCGCTTCAGTTTGTCCCCCAGCCCATTGACGTTCCAGCTGACCAACTTCAGATTTTTATCCCACCTCATAGTAAGTCAGGCATCCGTGTGTACTGCCGTACCCTTGGTTCTCTCTTTCATGCCCCATCCTCTCTACCCTAATTCTGTGTGACCCCTCCAACCCGCCTCCCCTCCCCCCTGTCCCCACAACTGTGTCACTAGCTACCTCCAAAAACGTACAACCACCCTCCCCCCAACAGCCCCCCACCCTGCTACCCTGCTCCGTAGGTTCTGAACTACCCACAACCCCAATTAGCGGAGCGCCTTTCGCCCAATCCCAACCCGGGAGTTCGGAAGCCTCCCCCCCGCTGTAGTACTCCGAAAGGGAAGAGTGCACCGGCCCCAGCTCCAGCCGCCGCCCACATCAGTCCCCTTCAGTACACAACATAGCCCTACCCAAGAGTACACACTCAACACAGTAATACACTCTTACAAGTGTTCTTGTCCCACATCCTCGAGTTAGAGCGCTTAGGTCCCCCCCCAGTGGGGGGCTGAACCCCTTGTCTTAGTTCAGGATTGTCTTGGGCTGCCTCCCCACAGTTACACATACATAAGCGCTCGTCGTGGTATTTGCACAAGGAGGTCTCCCCCCGAGCCACCACCCTCGTAGGAGCAGCCAGTGTCCCAGTAATGCAGGTTGGAATACGTTACAGTTTGTTCGGTCCGCTTCCACCTCCTCCGAAGTGGCAGCTTTGACTTATCTAATGTAGCAAAGAGGGTTAATATGCCTACTGCAAAGAACGTGTAGCATGCATTTTAAAAACCAGTTTTTTATGTGCATAGGTCCGTGGTCACTGTTTTTGTCATAGATATTCTTTTGTTACTGTGCAGTTCATAAGTGACAATCGTAATCTAGCACAGTGACTTATAAAATGTCATCAGAGTTGCTTGCAAACTGTATGGTACAAGTTAGAAACATATGTTTTTTCCAAGTCTTTCATTATCCTGATGCTGGGATATTTGGCTGGAAATACAAGTCAAAGTTAACCACTGTGTTATGTTCTTAAACCTGCGTTTGTGCTTCTCCAGACCAAGCACTCTTTGAAAATTCCCACCAGTATGAATGACGTGAATCCTACACCTTGTAGTCGCATTTGCCTTATGTAACATTTACTATACACTGATTTACACGTATGAATCAATGTCTCTATGGGGCAGATTTACAAGGAAAGGGACTGTGTGTGCCGCAAGCCATTTGGCTGCGCCGCACTGAGTCACTTTCAGAGCACAGGGATGCAACATATTTACAACAATATGTTGCATCTCTGTGCTTCCCCCTGCGCTGGCAGACAAACTGCTGCCTGCTGCCATGCGCCTGCACAGGCACATTTGCACCATGGTGCAAGATGCCTGCATCGTGGGGAGATTGTTTATATGCAGGAAGGGTTCCCTTCCTGCACATAAACAATCAGAAATTGCGTTTTTCAACTTCTAAGTGTGCTGCATTAGCACACATAGAACTTTCAAAATATCATTGTTTTACAGATTGTTTACGTGCAGGAAGGGACACCTTCCTGTACATAAACAATCACCAGAGGTGATATCCTCTTTCTATGCGTGCTGCAGAATGCAACATGCATAGAAAGAGCAAAAGAACAAGGAGAAATGAATACATTTCTCCTCCTTGCGCCTCCCTACGCCTCCCCTAGGGAGGCATAGCATTCAGACACATTTCCAGATTTACGATTTCTAGTAAATCTGTAAATGTGTCTGGTTTCATGGGTGTTGCGTGGGAACACCCACAGCAACACCCGTGGCGCAAGGGGCTTGTAAATCTGCCCCTATATGTGTGTGATGTAAAGTGCTCTGACATAGAGATGCTATAAAACAAATGAAATACATGTGAAAGAGAGGCTATGGAGAGATGAGAGTCACTGTTGGAGGGTGATAATAAGGGAATCATTGAAGAACCCCAACAAAGATTGTCGTATCCTGGTGCATAGTAAGGTCATCATTTACTATTCTTTAAAAGCTGATACAATTCAATATATAATGATACATTTGTTGTAGAATGCACCATTTTTTCCTACATTTTCTTGGGAGAAGAGCCCCCCAAAGCCCACTTTGTAGTGGTCAGGATCACTCACTGCACTTGGTGTGCACTGTATGGGGACTGTTCTGAAAACATTTGACAGGGCTGCTTTGGGTTTCCAGTCTGGCCCTGGCAGGAGCCTCGTACGGCGAAATAAAACCAACCATTTAAAAGTTAGACACGGAGATGCAGCACTAACCTTCCTGTTTTTTGCAAATTCTTTCATTATAAAATACAAAAATCCTTAGTAAATCGAGTATTTGTTTCGCGTGCACAAGTGTTTTTATTGTTTTTGGATTACTGTTTTAATGTTTGAAATTTAAATCATACAAATTGCTTGGGGGTCCGCGGCTTCCAGTGGTGACTCAATGGGGGTCCTCAGGATTCAAAAGTTTGGGAACCACTGGTCTATATAATACATCGCCCTCAGCAAAGCTGAGCGTGCAACCCTGTCTGGCTTTTGTGCATAATCTGCAGCATTGCTTCAGCTTGGCTAGGTTTTGCTTAATTCTCATACCACTCATGCTGGGATTCCCGGCAAATATCTACTTGCATAAAAACTGGACAGCATGCCCTTGTGATGGAGTATGCTCTCAGTCCGTTCAGCACGTGCTTTTTTTTGTTTGTTTTACTCCCAACAAAGGAAAGGATCAATAGTACCATATCTGCGAATTGCTAACGTTACTCAATATACACTGACACACTTTCAACAGCTGTAGACCCCTCTGGGGTGCAATGTATTGGTCCCCTTCCTCTGGTCAGCCGTGAACCGCGGGAAAAAACTACAGATCCATGCAACAGGGAATGTGTGATAATCATTTTAATTTGATCATCTTACGGCAAATGGTTCTACTTATTAATTAGGATGTAAGCTTTTATGTACCAAAAGCTATGAGAATAAAGTTTTCTGACTGACTGATTACATGTATCAAATCTCTTCATCTCGCATGAGAAAGAACAAGAATGTTACCTGAGTGGAAACTAAAACAAAATACCTTCTCACAGACCTCATGAGAAAGTGTAGGCCTAAACAACGAAGTCAAGTTGCTCATTCCAAACCTGCTCCTGCTGCTATGATCTCCAACTAAACTCTTTTTAGACTCATCCCTCTTTTATCCCTCCACTATCCTTTTCAATACAACTAACAGACTCACATGTCCACTGCTCAAATTAATTTCATATTTCCCTATACTAATTCACCACTGATCCTGTTTGGGTTCCAGAGCAGCATGCTACTCCTTGAAAAGCGGTTTGATGCCTCATCGGGGGAACCAAACTCTATATAAATACAATCTCCTCCCTCTTCTATCCCTCCACTATCCTTTTCAGTCCAAATAACACTCACATGTTTAACCCTCAAATTAATTTCATATTTCCCTATATTAATTAACTGCTAATCCTTTTTGGGTTTCGGAGTAGCGTGCTACTCGCCGTAAAGTGCTTCGACATCTCATCATGGGTAGTAAGAGCTATAACAATGCAATTACGATTATGTTTTATTGAAAATAAGTAAATAATTCATTAATGCAAACTTCCATTCAGCTTTAGTGTCACAGATTTTCATAAGAGGCTTGTAAAATGTAAAATATAGCCTGCTGCTATATATATATTTGAAGACACATATGTGTAACATATATGCATACATTGAGGACTGTCAGAGTCTCGGGTGAAGCAGTTTCAGTCCAGCCACTGCTGCACCGGCGGTCCGACCGCCCCATGAAGAGTTGGGCGGTCGGACCGCCCTGAGAACGCCAACATAACATGTGTCCCCCTGGGTGCATGCACACCAGTTCCTGCACGGCATGGACTTTTGAGTCCATGTCGTGCAGAAACCTTGTGTGGCGTTCCCATTGTAGTGCCTTTTTCAAAGGCACTGCCACCTTTGAAAGAGGGACCGCTTCGGGACCGCCACGCCGCCTGCTCTACAGACCACTTTACAGTGGTAATATGGTGGCGGTGATGAAGGAGTGATGTAGCAGGATTTCGCAAAAAGAATCCTGCTTGATTAAACACCCCTATAATACGTACTAACATTAAGTAGTGTCTAAACGACTAATGTGCACATTTACACTACACATGAGAAAGAAGCTTACTTTGAAAATATGCACAAACTAATCCGAATTAATGTGAAAATAACCGTAAATATAATAATCTTGTGTTTAGAATGGATTAAAGGGTTTTGCATGGCAAGGCTGCTTGTGTAATTCGCAAAATGCATGGTGTGTGATGCTTTAAACTCACAAATAATGCTGTTTTCTGCTTAAGCTATGCTAGGCTGACACTTTAATATTGAATTAGTGCTACATTGGGTGGTAGACAGTGTGAATTGTATCATGGTTTCACTAATAAATGTATATTTCCTGTTCTTTTAGTGGTAAAAGAGTCCTCCATGTTCATTACTTGACCAAACTAGAGGGAGGGTGGATGTGTATGCGAGCAAGAACCATGTGACCACGTAACTGAAATGCTTTGCTAAGCTGAAAGAGCCTGACCTGGTGGAGGACAAAGATGTTGGCTGCCAGCCAAGCCAGTGAAAAACGTAACCAGTAGTCGCTGAATGTAATAAATTGTATAACAATTTCGTAACATGTGTACTCATGAGAGAGAGGGTGGGAAAATTAATTTGAACAATGGTATGGTTACAATGATGGGGTGACATCCCACCCTTAGAAACCAACCAATCGCTTACTTAGAAAATGTGAAGATGCAACTATTGTGGGACAGACATGTAATGTTAAAGTATAACAATAGGTGCTTTGGGGGTGTGGTTTAAGGTGATGCCGTCAGGAGAGAGTTGCGTAGGTTGAGGTGTCAGAGAGAGATGTGCGACCATGTTCGCCGGTTTGCTGAGAGGCCTTGCTGTTCCTGTCCTGCCCCTGTCCTGCCCCTGTCCTGATTTTCAGAATCTTTGATCCTTGACTCTTAGTTCAGGGGTCCTCACTACTGCCTAGGCCTGGGTGGTGGTTTCACCTTTACAGATCCATTGGGTTTGTATTTAACATTGCACAAATATATTTGTTGCAGTTATATTTTCCTCAGTGCTTTTGTCTCTTTCTCTACCCCTCCGAAATTGATGGTTAATGTCAATATATTTTTTTTGCATCTGTTTCTTCATCTATCCGCTCTTTGTAACGTATATTTGAGATGTTGTTTCAGTTATTGATATGATTAGTTTGTTACTCTCTGATGATGTTTCCAGTGTTTGTGTTTATAACGTATGCTTTGAGCATTTATTATTACTAGATAAAATTACTGAAATTTACCAAAAGTCTGTGGTTCTTTTTGTCAAAATATTGATTGTTAATGTTCTTAGAATTCCTAACCATCAACTCTTCAGCTAGTTGGTTCATCGACCAAGTAGATGAAAAGTCGATTACATATGTTAAATATAGATACAATACAGGATGTTTAAATAGAAGTTTTAGCATTAAGAAAGATTGGAGAAAGATCCATAAACTTGACCCCAGCGCATCAGGGATTTGGGTGAATGTGTATGGGCCAAAGTAGTGTGAAGATATTGAGTATTAATCCTTGATCAATTTATTGGTTTTGCGCTGGATCAGGTGGAGGCCCACCCGCCAGCCGCGGCCCATGGAGGGAGTTCCGTGGGGCAGACAGGCGGGGCGGGGGAGGGGCAGGGTGGGGGGTGGTAAACACTGGAATATGGATGATTGCAGGTAAGTAAACAATTAAATTAATAAAAACGAATTTCGTTACGCGCCCTGCATTCCAAAATGCGATGTAAGACGCGCTACGAAATTCGTTTTATTAATTTTATTAATTTTATTAGTAATCATTTTCATTTAAGGAAATTCGAGCCGCCAATTGTTGGAGGACGTCTGGAAAGTTGCTGCTTTCGAACTTTAAGCATAGCAGATCTTGTAATGATGCAGGCACACACTAAGAATGACTCTTGAGCCAGGCTGTGTTGATTGCTTATTTATTAATGTGTTAATGTATCGCTCCCAAAGAGCGCCGAGCCTCTGCTCCGGCGCCAACTAACTCTCGCCCCGTTTCGCGCTCCTCGCGCTCCTCCACGCCCCCTGCGTGCGCAGCCAATCCTGGCCGCCCACACGTCACGTCCGCCGACGTGCCGTGCATCAACTAGACCGTCTCTACATATCTCCCTTTTTTCCACAAAAACATTACAACTTACAGTCCGTCGCTCAAATCATAGTCTCTGAACCTCGTGGGCCTCACCACCGCTCTGCCACTCCGTGTCTGTCTTACTGGGGTGGTGTTGTTCTCTTCTTTGCCGTGTCTGTTCCTGTCATCACCATTCTCATCAGCTCTTATCTGATGCTCGCTGTTCTTTGCTTCTCCTTGTCGTTGCTCTCCTTCTCTCAGTGCGATCTCGTTCTCCTGATGTTCCTGTTTCTCACTCTCACTCTCTTCTGGTTCTCCGCTTGCTCTTCCGTAGTCCCAAACGAGGATCTTATTACATCTGGCCATGCGGTCTTGTGACCATATGTTACCGTCACTCAATCTGGCCGCTCTGCCCTTAATTTCCTTCACCTGCATGGGCTTGCTGTATTTGCTCTCTCCTTTTCTTTGCAGAGTGGGCAGCTTTACTCTCACCCATTCTCCTTCCTTAAGTTCTGTGTCTCGCACGTTCCTCCGTGCATCGTAATGTCTTGTGTATACTGCCTTGGCTTTCTCTATGTTGGCCCGCACCACTGCAGGGGACCATTCACTTACTATCGTTTTGTCCTTCCATACCCGGTTGTCCTGAGTGAATGGTTCCCGGCCACGCAGCAGCTGGAAGGGGCTATATCCGTACTTGTGGGAGTGATCCTATATGCCCATAACATGTGCCATATGTCCTTCTCCCAGTCTTTGTTGTCCGAGATGGCTGCTTGGATCGACCCCATCACCACCCTGTTGAAGCGTTCTACTTGGCCGTTTCCTGCTGGGTGGAAATTGATGTATGCTTCGCCTGGATGCCGTTCCTTTTCATGAAGTTGTCCCACTTTTCCGATCGGAACTGGGGCCCATTATCACTGAGGATGGACTTGGGTATGCCCTCCCTCACAAAAGTGTCTGCCAGGAACTTCACTATTGTTTCCGTGTCCATGGCTTCCTCTATCTTGACTTCTGGCCATTTCGAGAATTTGTCGACAAGGACACACACGTACTTCTGGACCCCTTGGGTGTCTAGGATTGGGCCTAAGATGTCAACTGACAGCTCTTCCCAGGGGTTCCTTGGCGTTTCAAATGTACCCAATGCTGGGCGCAGGGGTTTGAGTGTCTTGTCTGCGCCTTGGCACCTCACACATTCTCTTACATGCCGTTCTGCTCTTATGTCCATTCCCGGCCACTAATAGTTCTGCTTGGACCGCAGTTTGAGCTTTCCAATGCCCAGGTGCCCTTCATGCAGCATATCCAACAGTCTGGGTATGATGCTCGTTGGAGGGATGACTTTCTCTCCTCTATATACAAATGTTCCTTGATTGTCCAGGGAGAGTTCCTCCCTCACTTCAAAGTATGGATTAAGTTCTCTCCGGACCCGTCTCTTATCCGGCCAACCTTGGGTAATGTATGTTTTCACCTCTTCTAACGTCTGATCCTCTTCATACGCCTGTGTCCACTCTTGAAGGCTGATGACCTTTTCGTGATCCTCCATTAGTGCCACCCATTCCTCTGTGCCGGACTTGTCTTCCTCGCCTGGTTCCATGGCTGCCGCTCGGCTCAGGTAGTCTGCGACCTTGTTTTTGCTGCCTGGTATGTGTTCCACATCATACCTAAACTCTAGGAGTTTTAGCGACATTTTTGATATCCGGGGCGTTGCCTCTGCATGGCCACTCGATGTCAGCACTCTCAGTAGCGGTTTGTGGTCGGTCCGCAATTGAAATCTGGTGCCCCACAGGAATTGTCGGAAGCGCGTGGTGGCCCACACCACCGCCAGCATCTCCTTCTCTATCACACTGTATTTTTTTTCTGTTTCACTCAGTGTGCGTGAGGCAAAGCTGATCGTTTCCAACTGTCCTTGCCCTCGGTCTTGCATGAGGACAGCGCCCAATCCCTTGTCGCTGGCGTCGGTAGTTAGGACAGTTTTGCATTGAGGGTCGAATCCTTGTAGCGGTATGGCCCCAGCCACTTCCTTCTTGATGATCTCAAATTCCCGTTGTGTGTGCTCTGACCACTTGAATTCCGTATTTTCTTTGGTGAGCTGCCTCATGTGATGGGTCTTTGAGGCGAAGTGCTGTACGAATTTTCCGTAGTACTCTGCCATTCCCAGGAATGACCTGACCTCTTCCTTGGTGGCGGGGGACGGTGCTTCACAGATCGCTCTGACATTTTCTGCTTTAGGGGTTACACCCTGCACTCCTATCTCGTGCCCCAGGTAGGTTACCGAGTTCATCCCTATTCGGCATTTGGACCATTCAGCCGTGAGTCCTTTGTCTTCTAAGATCTTCAACACTTTTCCCAGCTTCATATCGTGGTCTGGGATGTCTCTCCCCATCACCAAGATGTCATCCTGGAAGTATTGGACGTCGGTGAGGTCTTTGAATAGTTGGTGCATCATCTTCTGGAACACCGCCGCTGCCGAAGCTAAGCCGAATGGCATCCGGCGGAACTGATAGCACCCAAACTGGGTGATAAAGGATGTTATAAGAACGCATAATAATAATAATAATAATAATAGTCTGCGGCTGTCTGGGTGGAGGGCAATTTGGTGGTACGCGGAGGTCAAGTCTATGGTTGAGTACCACTTAATCCCCCTGGTGCTGGCCAGCATCTCCTCTATTCTGGGCAAGGGGAACCTTTCCACCACAATGTTCTTATTCAGTTCTCTCAGGTCGACGCACAACCGGACCTTTCCGTTGGGCTTCTTAACCACTACCAAGGGCGCCAGCCACTCTGCGCACGTGATGGGTTCTATAATCCCCTTCTTCTCCAAGTCTTGGAGTTCTTCCCTTACAGCATCCCTTACCGCCAACGGGATATTCCTTGCTTTGTGGGCCAGAGGGACGGCATCCTCCTTAAGAATGATTTTGTGGGCGAATTTCTCCAGCTTCCCAACGGTGCCTCCGAACACTTTGGGGTATTCGCTCCTCCATTTGTCCAGACTTGGCTCTGTTTCCTGGTCCGTCAGGAGTATTTGCTCCTTGCCTCCCGGATCTAGCTTGATGCCCAGGTCGCCTTGATCTAGCCATCCTAGGACCGACGGGCCCCTCTCCGACACGTAGAGCTTGCATCGTGCCGACCGACCTCGAAATTCGAAGGTCAGGGGTCTGAACCCCGCCATAGGAATGCGGTCCCCGTTGTACGTGACTGGGCGGATGTCTGGTCTCTCCAGCTCCGGGCCGAGGCGTGGTGCAAATTTCTCCTCCCACACTGCTCTCTGGATGATGGTGAAGGGTGATCCTGTGTCTGCCACCACGTTGATCTTGACACCACCTATGGCCATTTCCAAGACTGGTTTCATCGTACGTTTTCCTTCTCTGTCCAGGGCTTTACCCTCTGTACTCAGGACCTGGTCCTCGATGTAAATCACTGTGACTTCTTCTGCTTCCGAATCGTCTTCCGGATCATCATTGCTTTGATCTACACACCTCACCATGCTCTTGGAAGCCTTCTTCCTGCAAACCTTCTCGTAGTGGCCAATTATTCCGCAGTACGCGCATTTGGCGCGGAATGCGGGGTACTTCCGATCATGTGCTTCATGCGACCAGTTCCCGCACCTGTAGCATGGCTTTCTGTTGCTCCCTGCTTGTTTCCCTGACGTGCTTGCATTGCTTTGCCACTTGTTGGGCCCTCTTTCCGATGGTTTCCTGTTCTGATACTCTCTTCGAGGCCCTTCATTATCTACCTTGTTCACCATCGTGCTGGACGCCATGTCTTTCTTCGTCACTTCTGCGCACCGACGAGCTAGCTCCGCTCTTTTTACGATGACTAACACCTCTTTCAGTGTGGTGTCTCCACTCGCCCATAGCTTGTCCTGCACCGTCGTGCACGTGGTGTGCATCACCACCTGGTCCTTGATGAACTCATCTTCCCAGTTGGCGTATTTGCACGTGGCTGCCAGTCGTTTCAGTGCTGCCACGTACTCCTCCACTGATTCTCCTTGCTTCTGCTTCCTCTGTTGGAAATTGAACCTGTCCCCTGACACGCACACTGCCGGTCTGAAATGTTCATTGAGGTCATCGAGCGCCTGCGCGTACACATCATCGTCTGTGGTTGTTCTCTGTTTCGGAACTAAGCTCTTGTATATCCGGAGACCTTCCGGGCCTAGGTTCAGTAGCAAGATACGCTTCTTCCTCTGGGGTTTGAACTCTTCTTCGTTCTCATCTTCCAGGACACCTATGAAATTATCTATGTACTCTCTCCAGTCCTCCCATTTCATGAGGGGTTCCCCTGGCCGGGGTAAGAACTGTACCGGCGCCCTCGCGTAACCTGCTTGCGCGCTCATCTTCTCTCTCTTTACTGCGGGTAGTGTTCTTCCTTGGCTGCGGGGACTCCCTGGTGTGTCGTCCTGTTCTTCTTCGCTTGCTGGGGTTCGGGGACTGTCTGTGTCGGCCCCCTCAGCTCCCTGTGAGCCCTCCAGCGCGTGTTCCCTGGGTCTGCTGTTCGCTGCGTTGGTCGGTGCCCTTATCCTGCCTTATTTCTTGGTTCCTGGGGCCTGTCCCCCCTTTTCATTCCTCTGCGCCACACCCTCCGGTGTGCCGGGCTCTGCCACGCTCTTTGGGGTACCTGTTATCCTGCACCAGGTGATCCTGCTCCTCTGTCCCTTGTGTGGTGGTCCTGGAGCCTCTGGTGCTTACTTGTCGCCTTGGGGTCGAGTCGGTGGTCCTGCCTTGCTGGGGGGTCTTCTATCCCACCCTCGTCGCCACTGTAATGATGCAGGCACACACTAAGGATGACTCTGGAGCCAGGCTGTGTTGATTGCTTATTTATTAATGTATTAATGTATCGCTCCCAAAGAGCGCCGAGCCTCTGCTCCGGCGCCAACTAACTCTCGCCCCGTTTCGCGCTCCTCGCGCTCCTCCACGCCCCCTGCGTGCGCAGCCAATCCTGGCCGCCTCAACTAGACCGTCTCTACAGATTTGCACAAACTTTTGAAAGTTCAACAGTGTAGAAGAAGAATAGATTTCAAGCAGAAATTTAAATTCATCGTGAATGTTTTAAAATAGTTGGCCTATTCTATTGTTCGTTTTTAATGAGACGCATAAATATATTAATATGTTAAAAGCGTGTATTTTAAAATGATGCGCCTTTGAGTGATGTTTAAGTAGCGATCTCAGTTTTGAATGGAAGGAAGTTCAGTAAAATCTACAGTTTACCTTTCTAATATGGCCGCTCTTTAACTTTCAGCGCTGTGGCACTAGCAGGTATTCTCCGTCTTCCATGCTTCCGACACTTCGGTTTCCCAACGGAAAGCAATGAGGTGGGCGGGACTTGTTGTCATGGAGACGGGGAGAGGCAGTTGGCAGTGGAATGAGGAAGCACTGACGCCCGTGGGGGCGTAGTTACACCGAGAAGCTTAGCTGTCAGCCTGGCGCTTGCTGTCCCTGCTACTCGAGGTCTAGCATCCCCTGTGGCGGTGCGGCCATGGGCTGCTTCTTCTCCAAGAAATCTAAGAGGAAAGAAAAGGATGGCGACAGCGACCAAACCCAGGCTGAAGAGCCCAAGCAGTACAGCTGGGACAAACGCGAAAAGGTACCGACGAACAGAAGCTCTAACCAAGCCCTTCCCCACCACTATCAACACAAACTCTATCCACGTAGCCCAGTCTTTACACCAGCACCCCCTCCAGCAATAATATACACCTATTGTACAAACATTGTGTCATCTCTGCACCACCACGTCCCATCTCTACAACGGCTTCCTCTTTCCAGCACACACTCCATCACCGCCCTCTTGCCTTGTTACATTCCTTACTGGGTTGCAGTACAGTGCATAATAAATGCAGATGATTTAAGAATGTTGGAATGAACACTGGAATGTGTTGTAATTAGTTCTAGTGGTCTAGTGACAGCTGTTCTCGAAGAAGCGCGCACTTTCTTGCTTCGCTATTAAACATCTGACCGATTTAAGAATGCAGCTGTCCTTCATTGTAAGACGTCCATGCTATTTTCCAACACACCCATTGCCTCTGCTATACCCTCATTATATTTTTCAACAGCATAATCTATGCTATTGCAGCAGTCTCAGCTTTGGTGCATCTCCTTTCGCCATAAGCACACCAAACCACCCCTGCAGCACAACACTTTCCTATCCAGCACACCCTTCTCCCTCCAAAACCAAATTCTCAACCTCGTGTATCACTTCTTTCTTTTCATCTACCCCTCTCCAGTATCAACCATCCCGTCTAGTCTCACTCCCCAGTCAAACAGCATCATCTTTGCATCTACAACAATTGTTCTCCTTTCTCGCAGCACTTCTTTTTCTTGGTGTTATTGCAGCACCATTTTCTCCCCCCTTTTAATGCTGCACCATTTTCTCCCCCCTTTTACCTCAGCACCCTCTTCTCCCCAAATCATGCATCGCTCTTCTTCCCCCTTTACTGCAATGTCCTCCTCTTATACCTTCTACCTCGGCACCCTCGACTCTGTCAGGCAGCACTTTTTCACTCTTCCACACCATTGTCGCCCGTCGTCAATACTGCTCTTATTCCCTTTCTAATACTAAGGTCGTCCCCTTTCTGGTACCCTCTTCCTCACTCCACCAGAACGTTGAACCTCTACTTCCCCCAGCGCCACTCCTCTCACTCTTCCCTTCTTATTCTCTTGTTCTGCTTCTCCAACAGCTGTTCTACCCCGTTTCCCCAGCAACCCTTCAATCCAGTTTCCTCAGCAACCCTTCTGCCCATTTTCCTCAGCAGCCCTCCTGCCCCTTTTTCTCAGCAGCCCTCCTGCCCCGCTTCCTCAGCGGCCCTCCTGCCCCGCTTCCTCAGCGGCCCTCCTGCCCCGCTTCCTCAGCGGCCCTCCAGCCCCGCTTCCTCAGCGGCCCTCCAGCCCCGCTTCCTCAGCGGCCCTCCAGCCCCGCTTCCTCAGCGGCCCTCCTGCCCCGGTTCCTCAGCAACCCTTTTGCCCTGCTTCCTCCCTAACCCCTTTGCTCTGCTTCGTCACCAACCCTGTTTGCCCTGCTTCTTTACCAACCTTCTTTGCCCTGCTTCTTCACCAGCCTTCTTTGCCCTGCTTCTTCACCAACCTTCTTTGCCCTGCTTCCACAGCAACCCCCTGCGTTGCTTCTATGTCCACTAAATCACTTCTGCTTCTCTGAAATACCACTTATACAATTGTCAGGTTTCCTTGAGAGCTGCAACTTTCCCTTCTTTCAAGTTGCCCCTGCTTTGTTAAATTGAAAAACTGTTACGGGATATAATGGTAAGTATGTGCTCCTGTAAATGGATACAGTCTGAGTTATTGAGAAGTATGCATGCTGGTACTCTGTACATGCAGAGAGGAACAAAGTTAATTGCTCACTCTTCCGGTTAGGATAAAAGGCACACCCTGTACTGGCATTGCATTTGGTTGCCTTACTCTTAGTGCCTGAACTGCGTGTGTATATATATATAGATCACCCCATTGTTAGTGGCAAAATAAGGATCTGGTCAGCTGCCACTTTTTTCTCTCTCCTACACCATCCTGTTGTCCTACTGCTCTCACCAGGCCAGTCAGTCCAAATCCCAGTTATGTGCTCCACCATTTCTTCATCATGCTTTCACTTCTACATAACCCCTGCGTCAAGTTTCACACTTCACTTAAATAAGGCAGTTTTTCCTCGCTGTGAAACTATCTACTAATATTACTGAAAGCACTGCATCCTGTGTAGTTTTAGTTGCTACTGTGCTCCTGGGTGATTCGTGGAATGCCAGTATTGCTTAGAGTGGGAACAAAAATAGAATTATCAATTGCTCCATTTGGGTTTTTGTAAACATTTTTCAGGATCTCAAATGTGCGTATTTTTGTGGAATATTAGTTGCATATCTGTAGTTTAATAGTACATTCTTGAAGTTTTCTGGTGTATTTATTATTTAGGCATTTTTGATTTAATCTCCTACTCCACATCACCGACGCTCCAGTTTTTCAAAAAGTACAATAAGTGAGTGAGTAGTTACTAAATCCCATCCATTTCTCTTGGCAGGCCACCAGCACCCAGTCAACTAGGGTTTCCTGATGTTCCTTCTAGATGTCCAGTCTGGCATTTATCATAGTAACTCGAAATATAGGTGGAAGCCATACTGAAAGTGCATTTAAATATCTAATATACATCATTCTTCTCAGGTTTGCAACCCTCACATCTTGCCGTCCGTGACATAGAAAGCAAGGGAAATCTTTGGTGCTGGGCCGGAAGTTTTTAACTATGGGTACATTTCTTTCAAGAAAAATGTGCTGTGGAGCTTGGAGGTACATAGTGCCCCATGACCTTGTTACAGCCACGCCTCTAGGCAGTCTTGAAATGTATACAAGAGGGGCACCAGACTGAGATTAGGTTGAAAGGAAGGTACAGCTTGGATAGAAGATATAGCAGAAGTGACCTACAATAGACTGTGATGACAAGATTCTAAGGGTGATGATATAAGTGCCTGACTGAGGGACTCTGAACTACTACATACTTTGAATCGAAAGACACAGCACTTCGAGAACTTCAAATCTGCATTCATTGCGAACTTCAGAGCTGAAAGAGCATCTGAGAAGCTATCCAGAAAGGTTATCTGGATTTGCGGAGATAATTGCCCTGTGTAGCAAGGAAACTTCACTAAAAAAATAAAGAATGTGCAAAATTAAAATAGAATTGTTAGGAGAGAAACAATTTTTAATATAGATATCCCCTAACATTCTAAATAAAAACAGTGCAAAAAGGAGTGTTCACAAATAGCTGCTTTCTATTAAGGTCGACATGTTTCAGCACCCGTCTTGATCGGGTAATGGACCTCATCTCACCTGGTCGACTCAGACACTGTCGGAGGCAACGACGGACAGTGCGCGGCCTCGTATTCCTCAGTGAGGTACCAGGTGAGGTGAGGTCCATTCCCCGAACAAGAAGGGTGCAATCTGCATCCCTTAAAGTGGAGGACCTGTAAAGCAAGGTTGTATTCATTCCAACCTTGTAATTTGGTGATAAGTTTATATTTATTTCTATTCTTATTTGGACACTTTTGAGGTCACTTTGGATGGTTTTGATGCAATAGCAAACTATTAATAGAGACAGGTCCTAAAGAAAGCCTCGGGCATTTTTACCTTAATGGCTGATACATGTCGACCTTAATAGAAAGCAGCTATTTGTGAACACTGCTTTTTGCACTGTATTTATTTAGAATGTTAGGGGATATCTATAATAAAAATTGTTTCTCTCCTAACAATTCTATTTAGGAGAGGGACTAGGTTGGTCTAGGTCATTCTCGATTATCCTTTTTCCTGTGAATGGGGTCCTGCCAAAGTCCTCTCCCTCAATCTTACATTTTCAAAATAACCACCAGAGCTGCAGAATGTGGCAGTGAACCAGCTTTGGTTCCCTTAAAGAAGCAGTTTATCCAAACTTGTTAGCTTTCAGGAGTCTTAACGAAGACCTTCTCCCAGATGGCCTCTACATATTTTTCAAAGAAAGAAAATATGTAATTGTTTAATGGAAATGTAATACCTTATAAAAATTAGAGCGCTCCTCTTTCAAGGTGCCATTCAAAAGCGTTATTCAAAGGTACAGGGGGGCAGGAGTAGCTCGGACATTATTGGGATCTGCATAGAGCTTGTGTAAACTATTGATGGAAAAGAATCTGCAGCTTTGTTTTTTACATTTTTCGTATGAGACAAAGCTGGGAAAATGAGCAGAGCAGAAGCCACAGAAGGCAGGGCACTCAGGATTTATAGTTCTAATATATATATATATATATATATATGTACCTATTATGAGACTTAACCATAGTAACCTGAGAAGGAACTGGTTGCGTTATGTTTTAATAATTGAATATTTCTTCATGTCTAAAAATGTTATTACGTCAGACATCATAGAATAGTAAAGTTAGGTAGGGTATAGGTATAAAACTCCAGCCCACAAGTCCATGAATGGAAAGGTCAGCTGTGTGAGGCGCTTGAACGCTCTCTAAATCTTGATGCTGTAATATTTAGAGTAAGGAGTTGTAGGTTACTCAACACATCGCTGGTTTGGTCATGCAACCTCATTCAGCACTACAGGTCAGTGATTCCTTCAACAACAATAAGTTTAAGGGAAGCAACCCTCATGCTGAATGATTCATGCCAGCATGTGGTAGTGTGCATGGATTTGGTTTAAAAAAAGCTATTTGAATAAATCTTGTCATTCACGTTCTCATGATAAATATTGTAGGCTTAAAGTATTTAATATGTCCATTAATCCTTCTCATAGCTAATTTTATGAGTATGCCGAAAGGAGAACTGTTGCTGAAAATCTTGCTGGCACAGTATTGCTCTGAACTGCCCAAGAGTTAGAGTGACCATTAAGATATGTGTTAATTAATTCCACCGAATATGTTGTAAGTAAGACAAGTTCGAGGGATGTGCTGTCGTCTTTTATTGGGGCTCTGGTATATTTTTGATTTGTTGTCTTTTATGAGGCAGTTGATGTTAATTTTTAGAGTTTAATTAGTTTTATTTGTATATTTTTCATGATGGCTGTGAAAACAATTGGAGAAGGCCAAGTGAAGCCAATAGTTAATGATGTAATGTTATTTGTTTTCGATTTCTACTAGGCTGTTGCTTTCCCACAACCATTTCTAATTGTGAAGGTAGGATGCATAGTACAGACAATTATTTACTGACCATGCCTGTGAAGGCCAGACTGGTATCTCAGATGGAGTCACTCGGATGTAGGCAGCAGAACTCTAGAGGAATGTAAACTTCGATATCTTTACAAGGTCGTATTGCAGGCGAAGGGAGGTTTTCCAGATGTGCGATACTCATGCAGAGTTCTTCCCCCAGATGGTTTGTACCTTCATTTGTGAAGGCATGTATTGTTTTGTGCAGCTTGCCAGAAAATGTGTGGGCTTAGAGTGTGACATTCACGTCTGAGCAAAAATAAACTTAGTTCTACCAAACAAGTGAGTTAGATTTAAAAATCAAGTTTTATATAGGCAGCAGAACATGGTAGCTTGCCATTTTTTGGCAGTTTCTAAGGAAAGTAATTAATTGAACTAAAAACCCGAAATTGGTTTAAGACTTAATTTGATATAGCTCAAAACTTTTTTCCTCTTTTTTCGAGTATTTATGTAAACGCTGACGACAGATGGAAAGCGGAAGTATAAACGGTCAGTCAAGTTGGAAAGTCCGTAGATTTTCCTCCATGCATCTCTTTGTGTAAATAATCGACAAGAATTGAGCAAGGCACAGCTGGGTGTGTGGGTTAAGCTTGCAACATATCCTCAGCCACATGGGAGACACGTAGTTAATGCGGTGCATTGTAATTTGTGAAATCTTAACTGTAGAGATAAAATTAACGTATTTGGTATTTTATAGACCTGTTGTTGAATGTTTTAGAGTTATCATAACATCATATTCCAACTATGCGACTCTACATAACCTTGTCGCATTGTCTCATCCCTTCCATCCTCTTGGAGTCACCTCTTTCCGGTGTAGTGATGAGAATCCGTTTTTGATTGCCACGTTGGAATTCTGATAGCTGCCACTTGCCCCTGTCGTGATGACTATCATAATTCTTCGCCATGCCGCTCGTTCCTAATCCTGTCTTTAACTATCCATCTCTCACTCATCCAGTCCATATTTTATCAAATAATTTTTGGACATCCTCTATTTTTTTAAATCACCTTCTCTCTTGCATAACATATTTATTTCTCACACCCAAGCTTGCGGTTTTGGAATCACTGTAGTTCCCCATTTAAGCGCTATTTCCTGTATGGCCAAGAGGAATACCAAGTCAATAAGGAGTTTCTTATGGGATGTAGCACCAGTGTCCTTCCGTATCCCCAGGGTCACCAGCAATGCGTTTGGATACTAATTCAACACTAATCCTGATGGGTTCCGGAGTGGCGTGCTACTCGCCAGAAAAGCGTTTGAACATCCATCAGGGGTAACAAGTGCTATATGAATGCAAACCTTTCTTCCCCTTCTAACCTTTTTTCCTCCTCTATCCTTCTGCTATCATTCCAAATCCAAAGAACTGACTAACCTACCCACCACTTAAAATGTACTTGCATGTTTCACTATACTAATTCAACACTAATCCTCTATGAGTCCCGGAGTAGCGTGCTACTCGCCGAAAAAGCGCTTCGACCCTCGTCCGGGTTAGTAAGCGCTATATAAATGCAATTACAATACAATACAATACTTCTTCCACCAGTCTCAATTGGACTCCCTCCCAGAACCGGTGAAGTTGCGGGCTGTCCCATAGTGTGTGATAGAATGTGCCTTTCTGTCCACACCCTGTAAGCACTTCTCATCTGCAGCGTTCCACAATTTATGTAAGAGGACCCTATAGTATAGTCTAGTCTAGTCTTTGGAGTATTTTTACTTGTATCGGGCGATATCTTGGTTTGATTGCCACCTTTCTAGGATAGGATAAAATGTATGAAGTGCACTAATACCCAAGGGTGTTAAGGCGCTGGGCAGACGGAGGGGTGGAGAGAGGCACAGATCAGCCAACTATGATGAAAATAGCCATGTTTTCAGCAGTTTTATAAAACCCGGAAGAGATTTTGCCTTGGAAATGGAGGAGAGCAGGGAGTTCCAGAGGTTGGCGGCTGTCACTGAAAAGGACCGACCGCCCCATCTGGCCCTGCGGAATTTAGGAGAGATCTCAAGGTCCTCCTGGGGGTGTACCATTGGAACATGGTTTTTAGCTGCAGCGAGCGTTTACTGTGCAAGGCCTTGTATACCGTACTAAGGACCTTGAAGGAGATGTGCTTCCTAATTGGGAGCCAGTGTAAGGCACCAATCCCCTCCCTGGCTGATTGGTGCTTCGGAATGTTAAGGATCGGCCTGCACAACGCGTTCTGAATAACCTGCAGCTTGTTTAGGGAAGCCTCCTTGATTTGGAGGTACAGAGCGTTGCAGTAATCAAGCCAGGAGGTGATTAGTGCAATGATGGTGGACCGATGCAGTTCAGACGGAATGTACGGTAGCACCTTTCCAAGGGTTTTTAATATATAGAAACAGGTGCTGACGGTTCAGCTGACCAGAGCGATCAAAGGTCAGACCCTCGTCGAAAGTAACCCCCAAGTTTTTGCTGTCCTAACCGGGACGGGTTGGGGACCCAGGTCTGCCGGCCAACAGATGTTTGACCAGATGGAGTTCTGTGAACCAAATACCAGTATCTTGGTCTTATCGGCATTAATCTTTTGGGGGTTAATCTTCATCCAGCAGATAATGCTTGCCATGCACTGGTTACATTTTTCTGCAACCAATTGCAAATCATTTAAGATGGAAAAAATTATTTGTGTGTCGACCGCATAGGAAATCACCTGGAACTCAAATGATCTCACCAACTTGGCTAGAGGGGTCACATGAATGTTAAAGAGGTTGGGGCTCAGTGAGGAGCCCTGGGGAACCCCACAAGGAAGGCTAAAGGCCTTAGCTGTGAAATCTCCTTCAGCTGACGATGTTCATACTCTCTGTCATGAAAGAGTGGAGAAGCTGCAAGGCCTTTCCCATAACTCCCACTTCCTGCAGATGATGAACCATGCTCGCCGGGGAGACGGTGTTGAATGCCGCTGACAGATCAAGCATATTCAGCACCGCTTATCCACCTGCATGCAAATATGATCAGTGGCTGCAATAAGGACAGACTCGGTGCTGAGCCATCCAGGATCAGAGTACTGAGTGTCATATGAAGATTACAGTTATATAGCCTTGGCACCTCCCTCGTGGCTCTGATAATCGTGATCACATTAGTCCAAGTGAGGAGATTGGTGAAAAGCAGCCAAGTGTGAATACTGTTCAAAAAGACATGCTGAACAGTTGTTTATCAGAATTTGCCATTTTCAATTTGAGGTTGCACTCCATTTTGTTTGGTGTCAAATTTGTTTTTTTGGGAGCCATATGAAAATGTTAACAGTGTGTAAATTTGGACTTGGAATTTCTTTCTTTATTGTGGTAAACAAGAATCCATGGTCCCGAGGGGAGCTCGCAAATGAGCTATGAGTTGTTATACCGGATTGAAGGCTGTATTACACACCTTGTTATCGCTTCTTCTTTTAAACATTTATTCATTGGTTTCTTCATGTGGTTCCAAAAGGAGGACAGCATGGACATTTCAGTGCTTACTCTTATATGACATCTGAAGCAATATGAAGAAACAGTAAAAGTGCACTAAAGTCACCAAGGCGTGGTATCGACATGACACATAAACAGAAATAACATTACCTTTTCCAAGCCCAACTTTATGCAGGAGAATAGGGCAATGTAAATGGGGAGAGGGGCGCTTGCCCCTAATGCCTTCAATTGTTAAAAGTACTGTTAGTACAAAAAACACTCTATGTTCGCCCTCCACTCTGCAGTGAAAAAGGCAAATCCTTCCCAGAAAGGCTCACTTTGTGGTCTATTGTATGTTCATTCCGACGTCAATAATTTTTCCTAATCTTTTCTGGCCCAAATATTGACAGAAGGACATGTTGATACAGCTCACTCCCGGGTTCCATTCCATAGGAGATGTTTACTTCCTAGCTCTGCTGTCACTGCCATATCGACTCTTTCTCACTGATTTATGCAAGGCTAAGAAATGACCAGAGAGTCTGTAGCCCACACTACTTTAAAAAATCCTGGTTCGGCAAGACACTTTTCATTGATGTCTCCTTATACGATATTTTAAAACATTAGATTTTATTAAGGCCAGCAGTGGGTGATGGGACGTTTTTGCCTTTGTGATTATCTTGAAATATATGTTTGCTGGGAGAGTGGGGGGAGCAGCCATTTTTCTATTTTGAGGATTAGTCCTGAGCCCTGAGGTAGAATCAATGTATTGTCCAAAAAGGAGCATGAAAGTTCACCAATAATATTTCGGGTTGTTAATATAATTGTGTAGTTGTTCGTCTCCTGTAGAAGCAGCATGAAAGAAAATAGTAACAAGGCTAGGAGGTACTGGACAGCAAAGGTGAAGTTGGTGGCCATGCAAGGCTAATATGTTTCAAATAGGCCGCACCCAATTCTGTTTAGTATAACCCCATTAAACACAAAAAATGTTTTAGCAATGCGTGTCCACATGTATTTACATGTATGATGCATTCTGCAGTGTGCTGGCTGGTGACAGACAGACACTTTATAAATGTGGTAATTATATTAATAGCAGTTCTTGATTTAATCATCACCCTTCTCAAACTATGGGAAGTTGGGGACAGCCTTCCCAGCCAGTGGAAGTGTCTTGCCTGCATTGCTATGCCTTTAGGATGGAGACTGAACACCGACTTGAGAAATGGTGGAGACAAAGCTCCCCTTAGAATTTCAATGAGGGCCTGTTAGGAAGGAGCTGAAATGACTTGTTTTTCCTCAGCAGTGCAGGCTTGTCAAATGGTAAGTGTGAGAGGTGGCCTGCAGCTTCTATTCCACAGGTGAGGAAGTTTATAGGCAGGGCATTTCCTTTTGTGTCTCTGATTACTTCTGCAGGAAGGTTGAATGAGAGCCAGATGCAAGATCTCACACTTCATTGTGCCTATTTTGTGGGTGCTCCAGATTTGAGACAACCAAATTGCACTTCCCCTGAGAAGCATTACTTTACACAAACTGACTAAAACAGACTCTGCTCTCCTTAATCTTGCTCTGGTCATCGGAGGTAAAGGGTAGGCACATCTCTAGCTCCAACATTTTAAAATACAACTTCCTAGTTTTGCCTTTTCCTTCCATCAGTTTTTAGTGGGAAAATGAAACCATGTCTATTTAGTTCTATTTACCTCATTGTTGATGGTGGTGTGGGTTCACACAAGGGTTCTATTGGCCTACCATGGTAGTGTAACACTTGCAAATAAAGTTGTTGCCTTCTACAGTTTTGCATGCCATCTCAAAAAAGCATCATCAAGAGTTCTTAAAACCCTGCATGAAAACGGACCTTCACTAAAACCTATGATTGTCACCTCTTTTATTTTTTCCTTTCAAATGACTCTTGTTCCTTTCCATCCTCGACATGCCGCCACTCCGCCACTCTCTTGAACACAGGCTGCTCTAGGTCACATGCATGTTAGCTTTAATCCCTATTATTGGAACGCTGCAAATTGCCCTCATTTCATTTCAAAGATCACAACCGCTCTTTTTAAAAGTCATCCTAATAATACTTAGCCTCTTGTAGCTCATCTATTAGTACCGCTACCTTTTTCATGAATTTGCCTTCTCCTCTTCCACTAAAGGTCACACCTAACACATATTATTTGATCTACTACATAGAAACTGGAATAAATGCATGGAATGTTTTCTTTAAGAGCACAAGACTAGTCTTACCAACCAATAATCACCACAACAAAAAAACATGTTGGGGTCTGGAGCAGTGTGCTGCCCAGCGTAAGATGCTGCAACACCTCAACAAGGGTAGTAAGTGCTATAAAAATGTAATTACTATACAATACATAACCAACTTCTCAGTGCCCCGGCAGTCGAGTGTATTTCATACAGGCTGAATATTAATTCCCTTTTACTGCTTGACGCTCTTGCACTCACTTAAGACCAAACTGTTAAGGGTCATGTGCCATTCCACAGCAATAAACTACCCATTTCCAAATGATCAAGCAAGAAATAACTGAAGAGATCTGCCACATGTTGCTGGTCAGTGGAGGACTTTCATTTAGTCCATGGCTGAGGTCCCGGCTAGCCACTTACTACAACGCTTTTTGACATCCCATATCTGACTGTTATTGTGAGAAGATATTACCTGAGGCCATCCAAGCAGATCTTTCTTCCATTTTCCTTTTAACCTATGCCTGTTCAGGACCATAAACTTTAACCAGAACATCTCGGACTGGATAACCCAGTGCAGTAACCAGGTAAGTGTTCTACAAACATTAGAAATATCATAAAGCGACCTGCAGTAAGCTGATGGCCTACTGAAAACCAAAAACTTTGCTCCTGTCTCTCACAATTTTTCAACACACACTGCTAAGCGCTGTGTCCCATAACACTATAACAGCACATCAGGGGTCATTGCGCACTACATGGAAACACTTCCTACACCGGATCAAAGGTTGTATGTTTGAACCACTCAGGTATTTCCCATGGCTGCCTTAACAACATTGTCCGAACCACGAATGCGTCTTTACAGTGCATTCCTTCACCACGCAAGTCATTACAGGGACTTGCGTTAGGGAAAGCACTGGACTTTGAAATAGTATAATTTACTATTCCAATCCAGTCTGCACAAAAGTAGGGAAAGTGCTGGACTTAAACTCCAATATCAGTCCAAAAATGCTTTCCTTAAGGCAAGTCGTTGTAACGACGTGTGTATTAAAGGAATGCATTGTAAAAGCACATTCGTGGTTCGGACCATGTTATTAAGCACAGCATGGTTCGAGCTACAATATAAGAGCTGTTTCCAGGTCAAAGCAAAGACACACTTCCAACCACACCCTACACAAAATAGTGTGCTATTCATGTAGGCAAGTGCTTCAGCTTCCCACACTGGCTTGAAAAGCAGCCCAGTGCTTAATTTGTAAAGCAATGAGTGCCGGTGCCCAGAGCTATGCTCCGGGAGTGCTGGTGCACCAGATTCAAAGGCTAACCAGTGTTGAATTCCCCTCATTTCTCCTTAATCCACTACCAGACACTGTTGCCCTTCATATCACTCTTGTCGGCCCCTGCTTTCTGCCTGTTTTTAAGACTTTCTCTTCCTCCTTTCCTTGTTGTGTGTTTCTACCTCTCTTGCTTGTGGTCAATATCTGATGAGGAAAAATAAGTGCAGTTCCCAAAAAATGAGTGCTGGTGGGCCTCACCTGCAACCACAGGCTCAAATTAAGCACTATATAAATGATGCAATCAATACTATACAGTACAATACAATAAACAAACCAGTAAAGAAGGGCAAAATCCAGTTGTAACGAAACCTGGTTCTGGAAACCAAGTATTTTTTTATTAGAATATCTGTAAAAGACAGTGACCCGTTAGTTGAGGGGGCAGGCTATTAGAACGGAGGCGTGCCATTTCAGTAATGTTACAAGATAGTTATCGGGTTAACGCTTTCCAACGGGCTCATGGAGCCCATTGGTCGTTTGGAAACTCACCATAATCCCTTACGGACTACGTTTTTGCCATCAGGATTATGATGTTGGTTTCTGACAGCCATTCCATGTTGGCATTTCCATTCCATGGTGTCCCCTTAAACATCCCTGCACCGTGTGTGGTGCAGGGATGTTTGGAAACATCCCTAGTTCTATGGTAGCTTATGCTGCAGGTGTTTACTGCCCGCCGCACAAGCTCCCATAGAAAAATTGATCTTTCCGAAATGATGCGGTCGAAACTGCAGACCGGAAGTCGGTTGGTTCCTAATCCGCAACGTTGTCGGACGGACGTTAATCCACCTGACATCGTAATCCGGTCCATAGTATTTTGAAATTTGACTAATGTGCTCTATCGCTTAGTATTTAGTTATCTGTCTGACTCAGCCAGCGTCGACGTTCTGCACGTTCTTCAAGCTTGCCATGTTAGTCAGCTCTCATCTTTGATGGAGGAATCTGGGATCCCTTCCGTTTAAATAAGGTTGCTTTATTACCAAAGTGACCTCAATTGGCCTGATTTAGTTGCTCAACGTAAAGAGAGTTTATAAATCATTTTTGAAAAAAGGGCAGTTGTGGTGGTTCATAACTTCCTCTATGGCATGCGCATGAATCTGAAACTGCTTAGAAACCCAAAAGGTCATATCAGATGTGAACCAACTCCAAATAAACTTTAAAAAGACAAAGGTCATGTGTTTTTCCAGCCCACGGAAAAAAGTACCAAAATTCACCTGGACGATCAACAGCAGTAGTTTGGATCGCGAGGAGACATACAAGTACTTGGGACTGATTTTGGACAACCACCTCAACTATAAGCAACACCAAGAACATCGGAAAATTAAAGCTAAACAACTTCTGTTTGCATTCAAGACCCTGCAAAAAAAACTCAGTGTCAGCTCCACCACCCACTTATTAAAAGTTGTGGCATCAAAATTTCTACCCGCAATTACATATGGTTTTGAACTATTAAATGCAAAGGATGGAACATCATTGAACATCGCCCAAATCCGCCTCTTCAAAAAAACTGGTTAATATCCCGCCCCACATCTCACAAGACCGGATAAGACTTGAGTTTGGGCTAAAAAATCAGACTATGGCAAGACAGGGAGCGCTGGTGAAATACTATTGGAGAATGCGTGCAGCTGAGGACGATTCCCTGGTACACTATTGCTGGCTGGAGGTCGAAAAGCAATCAAAACTGACTAATTCGGTTTATTCGCACTTAAGAAAATCGATTGAGGCTTTAAAGCTAGAGGTAGTATGGCAGACCATACAGTCCTATTCTGAGTTCAAACAATTGGTAAACAAAACAGTTAACCAAATGCCACAAGACCAGGATAAAGCCACGCTGTCCAAGTAAACAAATGCATGGACGGTCCTGCCGACATACAAAAAGCTAAAGCCCCAACCATATCTTTCGGAACACTTTGCAAACCGAATGAAACATCAATTAATGCTACTGAGACTAGGAGTATACCCAACTAAAGACTTAACTCCCAAATGGAAATGCACATGGCCCTCAATGGACTGTCGCCTTTGCGGTCAAGGCGATGAATCAGTGCTCCATTTGCTCTGTATTTGTCCGGCATTACTATCCAAACAGAAAAGATTGCTGCGGCCGTTATTGATAAAAGAACAGATAAGGACATGCAGATCAGCAGTAATAAAGTGTTTAGGAGGATCAACAGTGCAACTGGCATGCAAATCACTAAAACTTTTAAGTCTAGCTGCAAAAGCGCTAGAAAAGAAAGAGGCGGAACAGGATTTAGGAAATGCTTAGACATTTACCTAAAGTAAACATAACTACTAGAATCGGATTCCTTGAGCTAGTATAACCTCGTAAGACTAAAAGGCGCTAATTGAACCCTCGCTTCCTTTGTTTTATTGATCAAAATGTTTTAAAAGAAAGCTTACTTACTAAACCAGTATTAATATAAAATTTTAAGTTACAGGTGCTTATGTGTTTTTAGCGGTCATTCCGCTCTTTGTATGATTTAAACCAAATCAAATAAAGTATTTTTTTACTGTACTGATGTGATGCTAGTGGGCTATCTACTGTGATATAGTAGTGCTGTTCTTCATCTGTCTGTATTGTCAAAGTATATGTATATTCGTGGTTGACCACTAAAACACAATATAATGTAGGGAACATGGATAGACTTCTTGTGGCACCCCTACTTAAAGGCCCCATTTCACATAAACATTGTTACATTATTTGCTATAACTGAATGAAGTTGTCTCCTGTGTACGGGGTGATCATGAATACTTTATGCTGGTATGATAGTCCGGAAGTGCCATTGCATTACGATTTTTATCGAAGTGCATTACAAAATGTTATTAATTTTTGTATATAACTAAAAAGCGTAAGTAACATGAAGGATACCACCTTATTTCAGGCCATATTGCCACAGGCACACTATATTGTAGGTCCTAATTTAGACTGGCAAGATGGGTCCATCAGAGCTAAACACTCGTTGCTGACCCTCCGTGAACTGCAATTTACAAGTATAAATCCAATTAAGGCCAGCTTAACCTGCCAACCTTTCGAGCATGTTCAAAATTGAATACCATTAAATTGGAAAGTAGCAAACCTGTTTCTTTAGCGCTTAGACGCAGCAAATTGTGTTAAGTGCTACATGAAAATATGTTTATTATCATCATCATCATATTTAGTGTGGCATCTACAGAACGTTACAAAGTTTTTTTTAACGCTATAGCCTCTGTAGGAGGTAAAAAGAGTCCGAGGTGCTTCTCCATTCATAAGCTAAAAATAAATTCAAGTCTGCCTGTGACAACTCCTGTAACTCGTGAGAGATCATAACTGTTTGCTAGTGTGAATATCGGTCCTAAATAAATGAGCGTATCACTAGGACTGAATTCCTTTTTTAAACTGCATGTTTATCACAGTTACTTGCTGTATCTGATCCATAATGTCGAGCTCTCATTTTAAATTCACTTAGTAAATCAATGTGATATGGAGATGACTGGTCTGTTTAACTGCATGGACACAGTGGTTACAATTCATATTGGTACGTCACATGGTTTGCTGTGGGTGACTGGTACTGTGCAATATGGAAGGAGGAAGCCATTTTGTTATTTGAATGTATTACCTGTAGAATAATAAACTGTGAAAAAGATACCGGCAGACTGCATTAGTGTTCAGCCAGCTATTGTGTTGCCATAACAGTTTCTGTTTCATAAGAATGGAACTGAGGAATGATTTTTGCTGAATGGCAGTGTTTCCTTTCCCTCCCCGTTTCCCTTAGGCAATGTTGGGCCTGGTGCGTGTTATTGTGGTTGTGGCGGTTTCTAGTCTCTAGAGCATAATGTACACAGTAATGAGTCTCTTGTGGCAGTGATGACGGTAAATAAACCTGGGAGTGGAAAATAAAATTAGTGCGTTGGCAGTACTAAAGGTGATATTAGGCGTGGAGGAGGAGGTCTGGGGAAGTAGGGGCGCTAAGGAGGAGCGGTTGGAAAATACAAACTTTAATCATCATTGTAGAATCTAGATCACTAGAAGCTAGTCCACTGATCAAGAGGTCCATGCAACCTGCTGTGATCTTTGGATATCAGTGACCTTTGGAAACCTGCCCTGGTAGAGTTGAATTACTCTCATTGACTAAGGTTGGTTAAACCAGTTATAGTCGATTGAGCTGGTTACCTAGGTGCTAATTTAAGATAGTTGTTGGCTATTGAGATGGAAAAGCTATACATCTGTACTCGTACACCGATATATACCTACCTAAAACAATGGTAATCAGCTCATGTAATAGTCATTTGAATATGGTGTTCCTGTGGGCAGTGTTTGCTGTTCCCTGGTCAAAAATCAGTGCTGGTATTATTATTGATCATTGTGCCATTTCTTTTGTATTATCTAGCATTAAAATCAATAAAAATAATGTTTTAAAAAATCAGTGCTGTTTGTTATGCGAGCCAGTAAAACCCTAATGATGCTGTCAACTAGGAGTTTATTTTCTTTGTTTAATTTGAAAAAAGCTGCCATTAACATTTAACATTTATGTACTGCCACTTCACCCCTCTTCCTTGTTAGTTAGTCCTTTGAGTACAAGAGTGATCATCTCTTAATTTGTGTTGGTGATTGGCATCAGTACTCATTTTTTTGACCTGGTACTTATTTTCCATTATCGGCCTTCTCCTTGGAGCAAAAGAGCACAAGCATTGACATAGCCATTACGTCTCGTCTTTGGGACCTTTATAAGTGTTTAGTCAAGCAGCACATTATCTATTACATTACATTAGATATTAAAGACATCAAAGTTTGTGGTAAATTATCTACGATATACTGGGAAACAGTTGGTTACAAACTTACAGTTATTGAGTGCATTTAAAGGAACTGGATTAGTGATGTCAGATTGAAAATTCAATGCAATGCCCTAATATGATTCCTTTCGAGTGTTTCCTCTGTTGGGCCATATGGGACAATTAACAAAACAGACCACGATACCTCAAGTGTTCTTAAAGGCACCCCGCCAACTGCAGAACACACTTGTGTAACGTCATTAACAGCATTTTATTACTTGCAGTTCATAAGATACAACCCTAATATAACATCAAAGAGTTGCATGCAAACTGCATGGTGTAGGTTGGAATGTTGGAAACTTTTTGCTGCATACTTGCATTATCCTAATTTTGCTCAAAGGGGTTCATATGGGTAGAAATACATTCTTATTAGTAAAGCTAACCACTGCGGTACGTTTTAAATTCTGAGTTTGTGCTTCACCAGACCAAACACTCTTCAAATATACTGCCTAACAGTATCAGTGACATGCGACTCCTACACATTGTAATCCTCATTACCTTATGTAACATTTCCTATAGACTGATTTACACACATATGAATCATTGGCTCTGTATAGTGTGTGTGTGTGTGTGTGTGTGTGTGTGTGTGTGTGTGTGTGTGTGTGTGTGTGTGTGTGTGTGTGAGAGTGATGTAAAGTGCTCTGACACCCTACACTTGCAAGAGTAGCGCTACAAAACAGATTAAATGCATGTGAGAGAGGGCCAATGGAGAGATGAGGGGCACTGACTGAGCATGGTAGTGAGGGAATTCATGGAGAAGGAAGCTTTTTTTTAGGGGGGTAACAAAGATTGTTGCACTGGGTGCCACCAGCGCTAAAGCCAGCCCTGGCTCCTGCTAACACACAGCCTGATGTGATCTTCAATCAGGGAAGCTTGTAACTGTTTTCATTAGCCGACTTAAGGTATTGATGTGTTACAGGCTATATATCTAAGGGTTATTTATAGTACGGTTGGCTAACAGGGTGCATGAAAACTGAACACACACATTCATTCTGTCTGTGTGTGTGTCTGTGTGTGTGTCTGTCTGTCTCTGGCAGTGATCTTACGTACGTTGACACAAACACTGGCATAGATTATAATTACATCACCGGAACTCCTTAATGACATTATTGGAACACAGTGAACAGTTAACTGCTGTGGATAAAAATACAGTTTTTATGAAGGCTCGCCAGTTAATCTGTCTTTTTAGATAAGTTGTACTTGAAGGAGAGAATATAGACCATGTCAAAAGGGAACCCGAGCAGGCATGAAAAGTGCAGCTTAACTTTCCCCGTTGTAAAAGTGACAGGCTTATTGAGTGGTGTTTTTGAAGCAAATTGTCTGCCAATCTCTTGCCGCTGTAGCAGCACTCAGGGCAGCCACTTCAGGAACTGCAGCTGGGCAAACATTTTCAGAAGCAACCATGGGCCCACTTATTCATGAAGGGGCTCTGACTGAACCTCGATACAGGGCAGCCACACAAAACGGGCCTGTGCAGACATACACGAGAGGGGGACAGAGACCCCACACATTTTACGTACTATCTACACTGGAGACACAGAAGGAAGAGGGCTAGTGACAGCATACCTTCCCATGTCAGCCCTGAGGCACAAGGCCACTAGCCGCATCAATGTGTCCGGCTAGTGAGGTGTTTCTTGTGTCCAGCAGTGTACCAAAACAGTGGACGGCTCTTCACGTACGGGACGCCTTCCCATGTTTACACCAGAGGTGGTGGAGAACGAACCTATGCTATGCACTTTGCCTAGAGGTAAAAGCCACAGCATACCACCACTTCCTGTTGAACCAGTACCATTTTATGCTATCCCAAGCCAGGTGCACGGAGAGGCTGCTTGCAGCACGATGTTTTTGTTTTGAGCCGCAATAGAGTGTGCCCTCTGCACTGCAGTGAACATACTAACCATTTGCTGCGCAGAGCGCCTACATACATCACCCATTGAGGTTTGGGCTACATGCTTTATTAAAATTCATGATGCCAGGAACGGTCTGAACACTTCGGCCTGCAAAGGACTGCTGCGCTCCACCTCTGCGTTCACTTTCACAGTGTCCCAGTCTTAAATGGAAGAGGGTTGCAATGCCTTCGCGGCACAGCCTGAAGGGACGTTGAAAAGTGCATGCATCGGCTCATTTGGCTACTTTCTGCCATGGCTACTGCTGCCCTCTTCCGTCAGTAGTGTCCCACTTGTTGCTTTGCGGCTACTGGGGAGGCCAATAGCCTGGGTTCCTTCTCTCGTGAACTACCTGACAAACCGTGACCCCTCTTTTGCCTCCCAAAGCAGAGGCAAAGGTCAGACCTGCCAAGTATCACGCAGCAGGTGTGATACTAACGCATTTTACCGCGGTGGTCCGCATCACCACACTAAAATGCAACGTCACGCATTTGTAGCATCTCCTTGACATCACTGTTGGTGCAGAGGAAGAGAAAAGCGGGACCGAAATCGCCGATCTGGTGCTGCGCTGGCTGTAGCAGTAAGCATTTTAAGGTACAACTAGCGCTTCCATGCTGTACTGATAGCCACAGAATCACGTGTGCACTGCGCTCAGGGCCCCTTCCACCCTGCCGGAGATGTTGGGATGGGTCTTGCGCAAACCAGTTCTCTCCGGTTCGCCTCGTGTCAGTAAATTTAGTCACCAACTTGGAGTGAGAGTCACCTTCCTGTTGACGCACAGTTCAAAAGTGCTAAAAAAGCTGTAACACTTGAAAACAACATCATATCAATATGCTACATTATCGTTTCAAAACAAACAATGAATGTACAACAATGTATTGTAAAACAAGCTGTTGAACTTTTACATCACAGTAAAATTCCGACCATACCTTCAATGCACATAGATTTAAAGCAACATTTTTATTGTATAGTGGGGAATTTTGCCGAGGCTGTTGCATTAGATAAGTGTATTCGTACAAAGAGATTTATATAGGCCATGGTCTTTTGGATGTTAAAACACAGTACGTTTTTCACATTTCCAAAAAGAGGAAGTGGTAATAGGTGGCAAATAAGGTGATTAAGGTTGAAAGTCATGTTTAACATCCGCGTGAGCTCCGAGATTTCAAGTGGGAGGGGAGAATGAAGTCAAGGGAATGGACTGGAAGATTGTAGTGAACCAGATTGTGTAAATGTCATTCATGTTGTGAGGGTGGGACAGTAAGCTGTGGGGTGTCCTTGGTATGAAATGGTGGAGAAGCATTCAATATGCAGCCTTTAAGTGATGTGAAAAATAGCAGAAGAATCAGAGGAGCACAGCCATATTGAAATACTGAGAAAACATTGATTTCAGGAGGACACAGTTACCAACATTATCAAAGGTGGCCAAGGCAAGCAGAAAACTGCTTCTTTTGGGCAAAATTGATGGAGCTTGAGGTTTGAGTAGGAGTAGACAAAATGGTGAGCATTAGGGGCCAGTCTTTCAATTTTTGGGGGGAAAACAGGAGTGTGACAGCTTAAATAGAGCGGACAGTCTAAATTGAAGGACTGCTCTGATATTTGTTTGGTTTACAGGTCTAGGATTAATTCACTGCCTCGCATAACGTTTGATATTGTATAAATATCATTCACAAATATTAGCGCTTTTAAGATGTAGCAACCCATAAGATCATGGAGATCCTTTTCATTTGAAAGTAGTTCATCAGGACATTTAAATCATATTTTCTCATTTTTTTTCTATCTTCTGAAAAACATTAACTTTGGGGTATTTTTAAAAGTTCAGTATGCTCTGCCAATTTAATGTATGTGATTTGTCCTAGGCAATAATTCTTTAAAGCTCCTTTGAGAGTTTAGCACGATTTTGTTTAAATTAAAATGAATTATTT
The DNA here is from genome assembly GCF_964261635.1 of Lissotriton helveticus. Classification (NCBI taxonomy): domain Eukaryota; kingdom Metazoa; phylum Chordata; class Amphibia; order Caudata; family Salamandridae; genus Lissotriton; species Lissotriton helveticus. Next base: position 1,239,700,353 of record NC_136069.1, on the reverse strand, counting down.
TTGTTGTTTTTCTCCTAGGTTGATCCAAAAGACTACATGTTCAGTGGATTGAAAGATCAAACTGTGGGACGTTTACCAGGAAAGGTCGCAGGGCAGCAGTTTGCTATTCAAGAGTGTGAGAACTGCAATATCTACATTTTTGACCACTCTGCGACAATCACGATTGATGACTGCACAAACTGTCGCATCTTTCTTGGGCCTATAAAGGGCAGCGTGTTTTTCCGCGATTGTAAGGACTGCAAATGTGTTGTTGCTTGTCAGCAGTTTCGCACTCGGGACTGCCGGAAGCTGGAGGTCTTCCTCTGCTGTGCCACTCAGCCCATTATTGAGTCCTCTACTGGTGTGAAGTTTGCCTGCTTTCAGTACTACTATCCAGAGCTTGCATTCCAGTTCAAGGATGCCGGCTTAAGTATCTTTAACAACAACTGGAGCAACATTCATGACTTCACACCAGTGTCTGGAGAAAACAACTGGAGCCTCCTCTCAGAGGATGTTTCTGTTCTAGATGCTGTTCCTTTGCCAGACTCTGAAGAGCTCAAAGCTGTCCGGGTTGCTACAGACCCTAGCAAGAGCATCATACCTGTGACCAGGGGTCAGCGGCCAAAGAAAAGTGATGAATCATGTTTGGTTGTGTTTTTTGCTGGAGATTACACCACGGCAAATGCTCGGAAGCTGATCGATGAGGTAAGCAATTGTTTCGATATTGTTTTTTTGTAGTTTTACATTACCTTGAATTAGTATAGAGCTGAATCAATAACTAGCAACACTTAAGTATTAGTTGTAGAAGTTGCTGTTTCTGTTTAAAGAAAACCTCCAGTATTTTAGATGTGGTCCTTATTTCACCTCCAACGCTGTCTGATGCATTTCATCTTTTGAAACGTGGGATTAAAATGCAGATTCACAAAGGTAGGACTTTGAAAGTCGTAAATGTGCCTACATTTTGAGCAAATGCCCTAAAATGGAATCACAGAGGCTTCGAGGAGTAGTTTGTGCAATATTTTGACTTTCTTAGATTTCGTTGAGAACTCCAGTCCTTAAAATTTACACATGCAGAAATTCCACCCTCTGGAAAATGCTGTACCGCTTGAGTGTTAAACCATTGTGCATTTACAGGTTTTTTGTTCCCAAAATGAGGAAACCATTCCACTTAAGCCCACATTTAATACAGAGCTCTTTTCTCCTCTTTCCTACTCTGGAAGCGTGCTTGCTCCAGCCCTTCAAACGGAAAAATGTGTGAGTGTTTCCAGGGTGGGAATATACATGCAAGGAATATGTGAATACCGACAAAGTTTGTGGGTCCACCTACGATGGTACGGCGACCCCGCCTTTGCAGTGGCCAGGGTATAATTCCATCAGTCCTGATTCTTATGGAATTGTACCCTCCCATTTAATTACTTTTTATGTGCATCGAGGTTTAATGTTGATATGCAAAAACATTTGTGAATCGAGCTCACAGAGTTAAAAATAAAACCTATTTCGAAGCAGATGTCATCTTCAAAGAAGTACTGGAAAAGGGTTTCAACAGCCTGCCTGTAGCCTACCTGAATTTGACAAAAGCCTAGTGCTTGCCTCAAACTTTAGATTTTTTGGTGGAAGCCTACCAGACAGCACAGCTGCCTGGTTGCAAAGACATGTTGGGGACATGCTAGAAGCTGACCTAGAAATGAATTCTGCCCATTGCTTACTATTGGCTTAGCTTTTTGTCATTCACATTTGCATACTTTCTATTTGCTGGTTTTATTTGTTGTAGGCTGTCCAGCTTGATCTTGTCCCTCCCAAGGAGCATACTTGGTTTGCTCCGAGTGGCTGTTTGTATTTTTCCATAACTGCTTGCTTTTTGGGAACTCTTTTCTTTTTTGTGAAGCACTTCATGAGAATGCATGTTTTAAAGCTGTCCCTACTTGCATGCTTCTCCTCCCCACTGCTCTCTGTATGATTTCTGTAAGCGTTTTGTGATTTCTGCAGTCACTTTTACCAAAAGCTGTTTATGCATGAAAGTGAATGTTTTGTTCAGGGGTCGCTTTTCTCAGGGTATGTTTCACTAGCCGCCATAGCATACTTCCCACTTGGATGCCAGAAGCTGTCATTTTGTAGATTTTTAGGTCTATTAACAGGTGAAGAGAGCATGGTGTTATCTTATTAGCATGAAAAGAAACCTCTCTGGGCCATTTACTGCTTGACCAAGGGGCCTGAACAGACAGTGTTTCTGTTTCTACTTCTGTCTGCTTTTAAAATTCTTACATCTGGTAATGAAATGTGTTCCCCTAACACAAAAGAAAGCCCCTTAGCACACGTGTTTGTTTTATTTCTTTGGGACATCTACTGATACTTTTCAGTAGTTAACATTTCTATTTAGTTTTCTATTGGGATACCTTTCTGCTCGATGCTTATGTACTGTGAGCAAGCATTGCTTTGACCTCTTGGAATCTGCTTTCCACTAAATACAACACTTTAGCAAAAGTTTGCTAACTCATTTGCTTTCATTTATTGTTTGGCAATTGAATATGCTCAGAGTTGCCCTTCTGCATTTAGTACCATAACAGTATACATGCATTTTGTTTTGTTTTCATAACATAGCTTTTTCCCAAATCACACACTGTTGCACATGTGCACTTTTTTGTAAGAAAAACATAATAAAAAATGTATCTGTCATAGATGGATTTTAGACCCATCATGTTAGGGAGAACATGCACGTTTTTTTTAAACGCCCATACTATTTTTAATAAACCCCCCAATAATTAGATTATTTGGAACCCTATATTAAATAGTACATGTTGTAGGCCTCTAACGAAGGAGCCACCAGCAAACAGCAGCTCAAGGGTCACATCTGCCTCTTGTCTCTATGCTTGTTTGTTAACTTGTATTTCTTCACCATGCATGCCTTTACCATGCATGGCTTAATTTTTGCGTTTATTCCTTCCAGGTCATGTTGGATGGTACTTTACCAATACAAACCTGTAATGATGTGCCTTGAGTGGTAAAAGGCTTTTGTCATTTTTCAGCTGAGCGTGGATGGCACTATGCTAATCCTATGCTTGAAGGCTTTGCTGTAAAAATGGTAAAAGGCTTTGTCACATTCGAGCTCAGCTTGGACGGCACTGTGTTGATCCTAGCTTAAAAACGTTGTTAGAAAAACGGACATTTGAAGTGAGCAGATTCAGATTGTCACTGGTGTTGTAGGGTGCTCCATTAAATAGGAACTACTGTCCAACTAAATTTGGGAACTACCCAGAGTTCCTTGCTTCCATTTTTGCATACATTTTGCAGCAGTCTAAACCAAAAAGGTTTATTTCTCACATTTTATTTGTTACTTGCCTAAACCTACCATTACCACCCTTTACCACTACCCACCCCTACACCCCCAAATTACCCTTATCACCCTTGGACACTACCCACCCCTAAACCCTAAAACTACCCTTACCACAATGTACAGGTGCCCATCTGAAACTCCAAAATTACCCTTATCAACCTTAACCACTACCCACCCCTAAACCCCGAAATTACCCTTACCACCCTTTGCCACTACCCTCCCCTAAACCCTAAAATTACCCCTACCACCATGTACCATTGCCAACCACGAATCCCTAAAATTATCCTAACGACTACCCACCCTAAACCCTAAAATTACCTTTACCACTCATTGTCGCTACCCACGCTAAGACTTAAAATCTGATATAGACAACTAGCAGCAGATTCCTTACCTTTTAATTTCCCAGGTGTCAGACTGGATCCGGAAGATTTTTCTTTGAGCAATACCCCTGCGCACTGGTAGGTTGCGTCTGTTGGCTCCGCGTGACATTGTCGGTTTCATCTGCCCCGTAGTGATGTCCACATCACCTATATAGGCACCAACTCTGCCCATTAACGTCCATTCTTTTCTTTCTACGCCAGTCAAGCGCTGATCTGTGAAGAGAGCTATCCTCTGTCACTTTTTGACAGGCTTTTTTGACTGTTGTCCACCCCTTTTGGGTGTGTAGGTTTTTTCCATCATGTCTAAGAAGACTTCTTGGTTCAAACCTTGCGGCGCCTGTCATTGCGGCATGTTGGTGATGAACCCGGACCTGGTTTGCCTGTGGTGCATTGAGCGCGACCATGACTCAAATTTGTCCTCTGACTGTCGGGCCATGGCTTCGAAAAGCTTTGAGTGAGTGGTCCCTAAAGCAACTTGCGGCCCGGCAGTCGGCCCCACATCGTGTGACTCCTAGGAGATCTCATTCACGGTCCCGGTCGACAGGAAGTTCTGGGCACCGCTCCAGGAGTCCCTCTTCCTCTCGCTCGAAATCATCGGGACTCTCAGGTAAGAGGCGTAAGAAGCACCTCCCCATCTGTCGGTTCACGTGACAGAGGAGTCTCGGCATACTGGACCTCGTTCTTCAGAACCTGCGCCTGGGTCGGCTCCGCACCTCCCCGATTTTCCGGGAGCCGGAGTAATGCTCGCCCAACTCCAAGGGTTCTATGAGGCCATGCACCTCATTTGTGGGCGGTCTGACCCTGCCTACGGGCCTACAGGCCCCAGAGGGGGCTCTATTGTGTTCCGAGCCGGCGGCTCCGACGCTGATATCCCCCTATGGATCCGGGAACTGATCTGGCCTGGCGCCGGTAGTACAATTGCGACCTTTCCCGGTGCTGGCCCCAGCGCCAATGCTCCCGGCGCCACTGGTGCCCCCCCCGGCAGCGCCAGACCCATTCTAATCCTCAACAACCTGGAGCCGCTACCACGTCGACCAATGCTGATTCCAGCACTGATAGAACCTCCAGGTCCTTGGTCGTTTCCTGAGCCCTATTCTGAGGGGCTAGGAGTGGGAGAAGATTGGGAGGGGTCGCTGAACCCTTTAGAAGACCAGCCTTATCAGGAAATGGACTGGTAAGAGGAATTGGGTGAAGCCAGTATACGCGACACCTCTCCAGATTCTGGCATGCTTTTCCCCCCTACTGTGGCTATGGCGGAGGGAGCGTGATTTGCTGGCTGAGGTCCTTCAGCTCCATTCCGTGGTGGTCAAGACTAATATGTTGATGGAGGTCCTGCAGCCTGGTGTCTCCTCTTCGGAACCCTTGCTGCCCTTAATGAGGCCTTTACAGATGTCCTACTGGGAACTTGGTCCAAGCCCAGCACATCGGTTCCTGTGAGTAGGACAATTGCCCACCGTTACCACCCTGCTGCAGGTTACCCAAGTTGCCTTACTACCCACACAGGTAGAGCTGGTGGTCCAATCCTCTACCTCCCATGGTGCGTTCCCTTCCACACCCCAAGACAGGGAATGCAAGAGGCTGGATAGTTGGGGTAAGACCTTTTTTTCCTTCCACCATCCTTGCATCTGAGTCAGTGAAAAGCGTATTGGGCCATTATTCCCACTCTGTGAGAAACGGTTGTGCAAGTTCTACCACAAGCCCCAGAGGAGGCCTGGGCCATCCTCTCCCAAGCAGTATCAGGCGAAAGAGATACAGCAAAGTACACCATCCATTTTTGTCGCGATCCGACCAACTCGCTGGGCAGAGCAATTTTATCGACAGTGGCTTTTAAACGCCACGCCTGATTAAGAAGTTCTGACTTTTTAGGCGATGACCAGGCCTCTCTCATCGACATGCCCTCTGATGGCACCCGTCTCTTCGGAGACAAGACAGACATGGGACTGGAACACTTTAAGGACTCACGGGCTATGTCCAAGTCTTTGGGCCTCTCAGTGGCCACACGTCTAAAGTCTGCATTTCGCCCCTTTCGAGGCTACAGAAGGGGCTTTCAGCCATGCCAGCCCTATCCCAGCCACAAGACCACGCAAGTTCCACAACCACCGTGTGGCTGAGGGCACGGCTCGTTCGACCCCATCGAGGTCGGGTCAGTCCTCCACTGCACCTGCAGCTTCCGCCTCCAAGCCCTCCTAGTCGTGCCCTTCTCAATCATGGATTCTGCATTCGCTGGGGTTCACTATCAACGTGCCGAAGTCACACCTGACTCCCTCTCAGGTGGGAGAGGGGGTGGGAGGGGAAGGGGGAGAAGGGAGAGGGGGAGGATGGAGGGGAGAGAGCAGGGATGGAGGAGAGGGGAGAGTTGAGAGGTGAGCGTGGGGAAAGGAGGGAGAGGGGAGGGGAGAGGAAGAAAGTTCACTCCACGGGTGCGCCCCACATGACGGTGTACTCGCGAATATATACAACCATTCCTCCAAAGAAAACTGCGGGCACTCACTGGGTCAAGTTTAAAGAATGTATTCATCCTTCAAGTAAACGTGTTTCAGCAGAAGTGCCATTCTCAATGCTTGCTACGTTAAAAACACACAATTCAAATAACGTCACTTAAATCTGGCATGCTGCACTCCCATTGGACAATAACATGTAGACACAAAGGAAAGGCTGCACCGCCCAAGTAAAATACAGAGGGGTCAATTATGATGTTGGTCGGAGTTGCCTCCGGCTGACATCATCGTGGAATTGAGACTGCCGACCTCCGATCGGCGGTCCTGTCCGCATAATTACGATACAACAGCACATGGTGCGGTCACATACTCCATTTCCCTATAGGAGCTTGTGCTGCAGCTGTAAACCAGGCATAGCACAAGCTCACATAAAAAAATGGGAGATTGTGTTCATCCCTGCACCGCGTGGGGAGGCACCTCACGGTACCTGACACAAGGTGTAGGGATGAACAGGGGGCAATGGTGCCCCCTTGGCCCCCAACCAGAGGCCGCAGTGAGAAGGGGGCTCTGCTACGGGCCCCCAAACTCACTTTCCGACAAGCTTTCCATGTCGGAAAACCTGGAATGGAAAGCCTGTCGGAAACAGAGCATCGTAATCCCAACAACATAAACGCCGTCAATTGGGATTATGGGCCTGTCTCTGACTGGTTGACGGGCTCCTTGAGCCCATAGGAATCCAGTAGGAATGACCGGCCAGTTTCCATTCTGGCCGCCTAGATTGTAATTAGGTGGTAGGAATTGAAACTGTCGATCTCTGTCAGAAAGCCTCCGACCAGAGGTCCAAGGGTTTCCGACCAGAATCGAAATAGGCCCCTTAGTGTTCAGCCCTCATATTATTAGCATGTCAATGTCTCATAATCCAAATGGCAGTATTAGCGTTTTGTAGATGATATCAGAGGTATACACCAAATTGTACCATCTTGCCACTCCTAAGCATGTTAAAAAACATAATACGTCGGTTGCTCCCTTATATAACGGACCTAGTTCACCGGGACCAAGCGGGTTTCATGCCTCGCAGAGCAACGCGTCATAACATTCGGCGTGCATGGGCCGCGATAGATGCCATTGGGGCCACAGGGAGCAGGCGGCTTTGCTACTAGCCGATTATTAATAAAGCCTTTGACTCGGTGAGCTGGACATACTTATTTGCGCTACTGCCCCGCCTCAATCTAGGCCCGGTTTTCCTGTCGTATGTCAAGCTACTCTATACTGATATCACGGCGGCGGTACGAGTCGCAGGGTCGGTGTCGGAGACCTTTTGCATAAGACGAGGAACCCGGCAGGGGTGCCCCCTATCCCCGTACTGTTTCGCCCTCGCCATGGAGCCTCTGGCTGCCTGGGTGCGCATAGATGCACAGATGCAAGGTTTTGTGTGGACCGGGGGTCTCTCTGATAGAATTGCGTTGTACGCAGATGATGTCCTCTTCTTTCTGACTGACCTGCAGCGCTCAGGGCCGAGGGTGTTGGACATAATGCGGGTCTTTGGGGAGGTCTCGGGCCTTTACCTAAACCTGCGTAAATCTACCTTGTGGGTCCTTGGAGGCGGTGCAGTGACGGACCCCTGGACGTCGGAATTGCAGATAGCAGCCGGCGGTTTGAAATACTTAGGGGTTTTCCTGTCGGAATCGGTGAGCCTTACATGGGAACGCACCATACTGCCTGTTTGGGAGCGGGTTCAGGCAGATGTGAAAACGTGGTCTCGGATGCCCCTCAATATCTTTGGGCGGTCCGCGATTTTTAAGATGGTTGCGCTTCCACGCCTTCTATACCAGCTACAGAATTATCCTCACCCCATCACACCCCAATGGTTTAGGCAGGTAAACTCTGTCTTGGGATGCTTCCTGTGGGCTGGAGGGGCAGCCAGGGTGGCGCTGCGTACGTGCTTCTTATCTACGTATTGTGGAGGACTTGCCACCTCGGACCTTCTGTCCTACTACCAAGCTTCCCATTTGGTGGTACCACACTGGTGGTACAGCGACAGTAGTGATCCGGCCTACGCTCTGGAGCGCGCATTGATGGGCGATCATACGCTCCACACGCTCCTCTACTCAGTCCGCCTGCGGCGGACATTGCCTAGAGTTACGAACACTGTCTTCATAGTGTGGCGACAAGCATTACGCTGCATGGGTTGGTGGGGTAGACTAACTGCGGAAACACCGCTGTGGCATAATGGACAACTCCCAGAACTAGCATCACTGTCAGGATTCGACGGCTGGGACATGATTGGGATCTCGCTGCTGGGACATGTGATGTCTGGGGTCACGCTCAAATCATTCCAGGAACTTAGTGCAGATTTCCTCATGCCACAGACCCAGTTCTTTCGATATCTGCAGCTTAGACATGCCCTGGCGCCCAGCATTGCCAATCTAGACTCACTTCCCGAATTTAGCCCGATTGAGGCGAAAGTATTCATGGGCGACCTCGGTGACAAAAAGGTGTCCCGCATCTACCAGACGATGGTCACCCACTGCTCCTCTACCCTCCTTCCCCTACGGACGGCCTCGGAGACTGACATTGGCCCTATGGATGAAGATGACTGGCGGGAGGCCCTGGAGTCCCCGCGAGGAACTGCCATAGCAATGCGGCTCAGATTAATCCAATTCAAAATCCTTCACAGGGCGTATTATACCCTTGAACGGTTGTGGAGAGCAGGGCTGATTGAGTCGCCGAAATGTTTGCGTTGTGGGGCGGAAGTGGGTTCACTGCTCCACACTGTATGGTCGTGCCCAAGAATAGCTGGTTTCTGGAGTGGTGTGTGGAGCTGCCTGTCTGAAGTGCTGGATTGGGAACTTCCGCGTACTCATCGTCTGGGGCTACTTCACATCCTTGAAGGGGTTGGGGGGCATGTATATAAACGCCACTTATTGCTTCTGGGACTCGTGCTGGCCAAAAGAGATCTGGCGCGTGCTTGGAAAGATGAGAGGGCCCCTCCCCTATGTGCATGGAGAGCTGGATTGTACTTTTGTATGGGTCTGGAACGACCAATATTTGAGGCACGAGGGTGCCCCCGCAAGCACTTCAAAATATGGAAGAGGTGGGCTGACTGCACTTCAAAATATGGAAGAGGTGGGCTGACTACAGGGAGTTGATGCTTGATCCCCCGGTGGAACCAGAAGAAGATCCCTAGACACACACCTTCAAGTGGGCCTGTGAAATGCGTCATATCTACCACACCAAGATCAAACACTGCTGCTCCTTCTACACACGTGCACAGGGTTAGGGAGGGATAACCGGGAGGGATGGGGAAATGGGTGGTGGGAGTTGCGGGGGTAGGGGTGGGGGGGGGAAAGTTTCTATTGTTCATGTTTTACTATAATTTTTGATTGGACTTAGGTCCTGTGATGTGACTGTATCAAGATGCCTAGTGGTCTTTCCTGACTGTGGGGTGCCACATTGATTGATCTGCCTAACTCAATCAATAACATTTTGTTGTGAAAAAAAAACAACATAATACGTGCTAATGTTGTCTGCATGCCAATGGAAATTATGCAGTCCTTCCCTACAAATAACTTTGCTGGCTCAACAGCTGGTGATTACAAAATCCGAGGATATGCGGTCACTGGGCCAAAATTCTGCAACTATGAGCTGAAAGGTTCCTTGCATATGTATTTGCGGTTGGCAAAGGGGTAACGTAGGGATGTTTTAACAGCACCCCTGTAAGGAGACACAGAAGACTGTAACGGGCACGCAGGATTGAAAGGCACGCCCGTGTGTTAAATAAAACTACTCCCAGGACAATACATGCCAGCCCACATTGGGAATTAAACATGTACATATACTTATCTTAAATATGCGTAACTTGTCTGGTGAATGCTGTTTCCCGTTTATTATTGCTTTAGGATTGCATTTTTCTGACACAACTTTTCAGCCTTGACCATATTTTTTAGTTCTAGTCCCAAGAATACGAGTTCCAAATAATGTTTTTGCCATATTTATTAGGCCGATAAATGCCTATTCAGTTAATAGCCCTCGTTTCACTCAATTGATGATGATCTCATCTCACTCTTTTGGAAAAGTCTAAAGATACCAAGGGAAATATTTGACCATTGTATTGATACAGTATACACAACTTAGTTGATCGTTTTTCATAAGAAACCCCATTTTTATTCCTGTATTTTATGATTTTTGTAAAACTGAAAAAATTATAACCAAACATCCCTAGATAATTTTTAAATATTTTTTTTAATTGGTTTCCATCAAGCATGAGGTACATACAACCGTAAGCATGGGTATTCCAAGCAAAGTTATTGTTAACAATGGACATAGATTACGTCTTTCATATTTTGTAATATTGATCGGTCACGCCGGACGAGTCCTGTGGCTATATTGCATTCAATTCCATCTCTATGTAGTGTATTGGCCCCCTTTGTGAATAGGATCTGTTATGTACAAAAAGACATGATACAGCGTCTGGGATTAATTTCCTAGATCATGTTAAATTTCACAATTTTATCGTGGAAAAAGGTGTAAAATTGATTTGTGGTACAATTACTAGAAACAAATTATGAAACGAAACTCACACTAGAAGTTAACCCACTATGTGTAAAACTATCCACAATCAAAACAACCCTCTAAAAACCCAAGCACCGTCTAATATTCACTTAACATTATCTGACCACAATCAAAACCACCCTCTAAAAATCCAAGCACCGTCTAATATTCACTTAACATTATCTGAATCTCATCACATTCTGTTCCACATCTCACCAACCACTTCTAAGAGGTGGCTGCAATATCAGAAACCATGTTGTCCCTGGAACTTACACAATCCATGTTCAGTCCTACACATCAATCATGTAATGTGCTGGACCAAATCTTCTCCAACGTCACTTTACAGATGGGTGAGCCTATCCCATAAATCTGTATATATATATATATATATATATATATATATATTTAAAACAAACTTTATTGAGTTTTCAGATTATAACGTTCCCATTGTATCCACTGTTATTACATACAAGTGAACTGCAGCAGTCGGCTGCTGTGAGTTTACATGTATTATACATGATATAGTCACATAATGGTCGTGCGGTATGTTTTTTTTTTTTCCTTTTTTCAAAGACGTTTATTAAAGATCAATATTAAGTATACAGTTACGCTTACTGCCTACAACCGTATATTGGCCGGCATAGCGACATTGCGAGAGTGTATGAATGATAAGCTATGAGGGCAGTAGAATACACAGCAAGCCGCCTACAACCCCGTCGGGCCGACCACGTTAGCAGGAGTGTCAGGCTATGAAGGAAGGATCAGTATTGCATATATGTGATAACATAAACAGTAACAAACAACTGAGGCATCTGAGAGATGAGAAAGAAACAATATACTAAAAGGGAAGCAAGTTCCATTGTTATGCTTTGTCCTAAAGGAATATGGCCACAAGAGAGGTGTGTTGCGTTCTAGGAATAGTATGACAGAGACACCTGTTGTGCCGAGTCTGCCATTGTGTGGAAAGTGTGTGCTCAGCTGGGGAGTATTGTCAGAGGAAAAATGATATTTCTTATGAGGTTTCTATGTTCTCATCTGTGGCATGTGCCAATAGATACGCTTGCAACGGACTCCAGATATCTTTGGGGCGCGATGAGGGGGAGTTGGAGCTTTGCGTACACCTGTAACTGCTCTTGGCAATACGTTAGGTCCTGGAGCCAGTCCTTGAATTTGGGTGCTCTCCCCCTCCCCTATCGACAGGCAATTTTCCGTTTGGCGATAAGTAGCGCTATGGAGGTGTATTTCCGCATTTTGGCGGGAATGGGTTCAGTATAGCCCAGCAAGGCTGTAAGTGGATCCGTAGGGACATGCAAGCCTGACATGAGGTCTAGTGCAGCAAGGACTTCCCCCCAGTAGTGTTGTATCGGTGGAAAATCCCAGGCTAAGTGCCAAAAGTCAGCTAACACCCTCCCGCAACGGTCGCAATGATCGTTGTCTCGCAGTTTTAACCTGTACAGACGTGCTGGCATGTAATATAAGCGGTGCAGGTATTTGTAATGAATTATCCTGAATCTGCTGCTAGCGGAGATTTCCCCAGTTTGTGTATAACAATATGCCCACTGTTCTTTGGTGATGGGGTAGCCGAGTTCCTCCTCCCACTTAACCTGAGCTGATGGTGGGTCGTATTCTCTTGTGCTTTGGACAGTGTGGTACAGTTTCGATAGTACATGTGCAGGGGCGTCTTGTTGCATCAATGTATGTAACGGGGGCATCATTAGCGGTCTAAAGGGGTAGGGTCGACATTTTTTAAAAAGTCGTCACTGGTGCTGAACTTCCCATTAGTATACAGGTGTCCCCATGTGTGTATGGAGAGTTTACGGAGGAGCTGTTTACAGCCAACCTCCTTCGTGACTAGTAGATCCTGTCGCCCGTGCAGGGGAAGAAGAGGAGAGTATAATGGTGTGCAGTTGGTTAACTTGGCTAGGTCGTGCCATGCGCTGACGGTACATTGGACGGTGGTAGATGCCATGTGCCTGGGGATCGCAGCGGCACTGAGATAGGCGGTGCTAGGGATGGGGCGCATGTAACTATCTTCAATCGCAAGGTGTGGCATGTAAGGGGGGGGCTTCATCCAGTCCACTGCATAATGTGCCTGCGCACAGCTGAAATATAATTCAATGTCCGGCACTGAGAACCCACCCACATTAAAGGGGCGCGTAAGTGTGTCCAATCTGAGTCTGGCTTGTTTCCCTCCCCATAGTAGTCGTATTAGTTGAGTTTTTATGGCAGAGAAGAAATGACGACTGGGGGCATATGGAATGTTGACGAATAAATACAGGAGTTTGGGTAGAATGACCATTTTGATTAATGATGCTCTGCCAGCCATGGACAGAGGTAGCGCTATCCAATTTGTGATTTTGTCAGTGATGGAGTCCAGAGTGCGTCCGTAATTGGCTGTCATGAGTTCATCGCATACGCGGGACACAGAGATGCCCACATAGGTGAGAGTGCCATCACACCATTAAAGAGGGAAATCAGGGGTAAACCTTGCAGTGGATTCAGTTAGAGGATAAATCTGTGATTTGGACCAGTTGATATTGATCCCCGATAATTTCCCAAACAGAATGAATAATCGCCGTATGGGATTTAGGCTAATGTCAGGCTGTCGCAAGTATAAAGTTATGTCGTCTGCGTATAAGGATATGAGAATCTGTCGTTCCGGGTAAATGATGGCGTGGTCGCGGTGGTGCTGTCTAATTTTAGCAGCGAGAGGTTCTATAGCCAATGCAAAGAGGAGAGGGGAAAGAGGACACCCCTGTCTGGTGCCTCTCGCCAGGGGGAAGGAGGAAGAGCGCAGACCGTTCACCGTCACGGTGGCGTGAATGCCAGTGTAAAGTAAATTAATCCAAGCCAGAAATGGGGGGGGGGGGGAGTCCATGCGCACCAAGACAAAGGAGAGGTAGCCCCATTCCAGGGATTCGAATGCCTTGGTTGCATCGAGGAATATGGCGGCCGCATTTTCCTCGGGGTTAATGTCGTGGAGCAAAGCAAATAGTGATCGCAAGTTGTGGGCCGTGCTCCTAGTCGGGACAAATCCCGATTGGTCCGGGAGGACCAGCACTGGCATAAGGGGGCTGATGCGGTTGGCGATTAGTTTGGCGAGGATTGTGGCATCGACATTGATTAGTGAGAGAGGCCTGTATGAGTCAAGGTGTGTGGGCGATTTACCTGGCTTAGGGAGCGATATAAGAGCCTCCCGCAATGTACGGGGTAAGATGCCAGTCTCACGGGCCTCTTCGAACACGTCTCTCAGTACCAGAATAAGGAGGTGTTTATACAATTTATAAATTCAGCCGGTAGGCCTTCCGGCCCTGGGGCTTTGCCAGATTGTAATTGCATGTTTGCTGAGATGATCTCCTTATCTTCATGGTGGGCTAGTAGGAATTCTTTTTGGCCATTACCCAGCCAAGCTATGGCAGTGTCCTCAAAAAACGATTCAAAGTCTACTGGGGTGTGGTGGTGGGTGGAATATAGACCTTTGTAAAAGTGTTTAAATGCGGCTAAAATGTCCGAGGAATTTCTATGTATTAGTCTGTCTTCATCTTCAATTTCTAAGACCGTGTTGGCAAAACGTGGAGGGCGGACGGAAGCGGCCAGCGCTCTACCTGGTCTTTCACCCTCCCCATTCTGCCGAGCTTTGTGGAATTTCCCACTGAATTTGCATTTGCGTTCTGCAGTATCTTGAAATCGTGCCTTATATGGTTATGTGTTTAACCACAATAGGTTGGATAGACCGCAAGGATCTCCCTGCCGAACATTCTGGAACAGCTCATGAGGACAACTAACTAAGGCCATGACTTAACCAAACTTCCCCCCTCACCCCCTGCTGACGGGCAAGGAATAAGTTGTGCTAGGTAGTCAGGTCGCCACACTTTGGTATCTCCACATATCTACATAATGCGCCATCTTTGGCAACGGAAAGGACTTGCAGTTGCCACTAATCTGGCTTAATTAATGGTGGCATTTGGGAGGCGTGCTATTAGGATGGTGAGCTAAGATTAGGACCAATGATTGGATCCCCAGGACTGGGGCTAGCATAATGTTCCCGTTTGTGGTGAGGATGTTATGTTTTTACTAACTCTTTAGTCTTAATGAGTTCCACAAATCAAAGGCTTTGAAGGATTCTAATGAGCTATTAATCTCTTCCGGAGTCCCTTACGTTCCTCTTTGCGGATGGACATGCTTTCCGCTAACCTCCATCTTTCAACTTCTTCCTTCCAAGACTGTATGTTGGGGGGGGGGGGGGGGGTGACTTCCATCTCCTAGTGATACCCCTTTTTGCTAGGATGAGAGCTAAATCCAGGAATTTGGCTTGGACCGCTATTCCCTTATGTCGTGGCTAAAGGCCCAATATGTATGTGTTGGCTGAATTCAACCCCACCTGGCCATCACTGCCCTTAAGACTGTCCCCACCTCACTCCAGTATTTCCGTAGCCTGCTGCAGGACCATATCATGTAGAGTAAGTCTGCGTCCTGCTCTGCACATCTAGGGCAAGATGTTGTAGTGTTAGGGTACATGGAGTGTAACTTCAATGGCATCAGGGATTCTCGTTGAGTTATCATGTATTGAATGAATTTAAAACGAGTGTTACGGGATATTCATTTGGGATACTCCAGCATTCTTCCTCTGTAAGCGGTCTGTCAATGTCGTGTTCCCACTTAAGACGCACCTGAGCAAGTGGAGATGGTTAGTGTGCGCGGTTCCCCCGATAAAGCCAGCGGATTAAGTGCCTACCGTTCCCATTAGATAGATCAAATGAACTAGCTCGTTTGAAATAGGTTCTGTCCCTTCGGGCGCCCAATGCCATTTGATGTACCGGACTAGGCTTGCATGTACTATAAAAAGTTTTCTTGAAGTCCCCCGTTCGTTTATGAAGTCTGTATGTGTCAGTAGCAGCCCATCTCCGTATAAGTCTCCAACTGTGGACACACCTGCCTGTGTCCTTGTAGATAGTCTGTGGTTTGTGAGGGTTCCCCGGCAGTCAGGATACCCATGAGTGGTATATCTGGGGCGTACGGCGGGGTAATCGCTGTGTATTTTAGTGCTCGCTTCCAATGGGTGAGTGCATTTCTGAGCAGGATTGGCGCTGATGGTGGTATACCACTGCCTGGACACAATGAAGTGTGTAACTTGCCCTTTGTGAGCATCTGTTGCGTGTAGGCTGTTTCATGCAGGCTCCGGCCCGCCAACCAGTATGAGAGCCATTATAGTTGGCCAGCTAAGCAGTATGCATAAAAATCAGGTGCCCCCATCCCTCCCGCGTTGATCGGGAGTTGTAGTTTTGCCAGGCTTATGCAGCGGCGACTCGTGCCCATATTAAATCTGCTAATAGTGTATTCAATGAATGGCTGTAGGGATCACCACGGAAAACATCCTTTACAACGCAGTCATTACATCGCACTACCTTTACAACGCAGTCCTTACAACGCAACATCCTTTACATCGCAGGCAGCTACAAGACAGCTATTACATCGCATGTCACTATAGCGCATGTCATTACAACGCATGCCACTACAACGCATACCATTACAACACATACCATTACAACGCACAGTTTTTACCCCTACACTATCCAAACCTTACCCTACTGTTGCATTCACTGGAGTGGGAATCGTCATTTTTACCCCTACACTATCCAACACTCACCCTACCGTTGTACTCACTGGAGTGGGAATAGTCATTTTTACCCCTACACTATCCAACACATCCTACTATTGCACTCGCTGGAGTGGGGATAGTAATTTTTACCCCTACACTATCCAACACTTACCTTAAATGCAATGTAATGGTATGCGTTGTAATGATATAATGCGATGTAATGGAATTGCGTTGTAAAGGTAGTTTCTAAAAATGTGTTGTGATGGTATGTAATATAAAATCATGCGTTGTAATAAATGTTGCGATGTAAAAGCTGCATTGTAAAGGCATGTGTCGTAAATGTATGCGTTGTAACGTCATACATTCATCACCACTGGTAGCTGGGTGAAAAAATATAGTAGTTGCGGGTCGAGCATCACCATTTTGGATATTGCAAGTCAGCCAGTAACTGGTAGGGTTAAGGATGTCCAGAAAGTGATCTGAGCCCTGTCTGGACAAATCTCTATATGATCAAGTTTTGCTGGCCTGTTCTAATGAGGGCACAAGTCCCGACAGACAGAACTCCTTGTGCCCCAAGAACATCTCATAGAATCCAGCAATTGGAGTTATCTTGCTTCCTGGAAGAGAGCTCAACCCCTCGCTCTCAGGCTCAGTGGAGGAAGATGCCAGCTTGCTTGATAGCTGGATCCGTGCTACAACCGCTGACGTTCATCAAATTTAACAGAAGCACGTAGCATTTACACAACAGTCCAAATTGCATAAGGGATTGAGAGTAGAAAGGGGTGGGAATGTGTTTCTACAAACAGGAATGCCTTGTCTTTTATATGTGTATACCTACCTTTGTTTTTTCTATACTAGGTGTGTAAATACTTACCACTATGCTATGAGAATAAGGAACGGATGCAAGAAAAATTTGAGTCCTGATGAAGGTGGCCTAATTATTATTGCTCCACCAAAACGCGTCAACGCTAAGTGCTTCTGTTAAATTTGATGAAAGTCAGTGGTCACACAAAGACAGGGAAGCCATCCCCCTGCAAGTTGCTGTCTATCAGTGATTCAAATTAACAACCATAAAACAAATTACATTGTCTTTTTAAGTTTTCCTTTCCAGGGAGTTTGTCTTATTATGAATTTGTACTTATTGTAATCTAATGTGTTTTTAACACTTTTATGTACTGATTTATATGGCGATACATATTTTTATTGTAAAAAGACCTTTCTTGGCAAGATTGATTAAATACGTATATAAGCGCCTATACATCCCGAGTGGAGCATTAATTGTGATCTTGTACGAAAGTTGATGATTTGGTATAATTTGGTACAGTTGCTGAATGTGGGTAAATAGTGTTTAGGGATTTCCAAAGGGAAAATTTGTTTTTAACTATTGAGTCCCTTAAATGTACACCAAGAGTCATAGGAAGCGCAATATGCAGGAAAGTGTACAAAGATGGTGTTGCTTCTAAGCAAAGAGCTGTGCAAGAGCAAGC
This sequence comes from Lissotriton helveticus, assembly GCF_964261635.1. NCBI lineage: Eukaryota > Metazoa > Chordata > Amphibia > Caudata > Salamandridae > Lissotriton > Lissotriton helveticus. The sequence continues at coordinate 1,239,682,588 of NC_136069.1, read as the reverse complement.
ATTGAATAGGTTTATGGAAGGTTCAGCAAAAACACAAGATTTTTTAGAGGTTGTCAACCATTTCTCAGTCGAAGACCGTTCTAGAGTATTAGATTAGATGTGAATATTGCAGCCTTCACATTGGTCTAGTACTTTGCCTTTCTATAACCAGAAAATAGTGCACCAGAGCATTTGTTGATTCTTGCAGTACAGTATATTTTGCTGAGTGGGGGAGGGGAAACGGGCACTAACAACCCAACTCCAGTGGGCAGAATAAATGTAAATCATAGCAGATTCACAGTACGGCTTTAGATCACGCCTAGGCACTGTGGATCAGTGTCACAACCTCTGATTACTACTTGGAAAAATGTGTTAGTGATGGCAGAGTACGCTTCACCTTGCTTTCATTGACTTGACCGAAAACTTGGACTGACCTGACTAAAATAATGGTTAATGCTGGAGAGTTTGGCTGTTGATTTCCCTCCATCTTAACATCATTCAAAGCTTATGTGGGAACTTGATAAGCAGTGTATGATTCGGTCCTGCAAGGGAATGCACAGAATGTCTTCCTTCCAATAGAGGATTCCTCAAAGGTTGTGTCCTGGCTTATCTCCTGTTCACATTATATACTATCCATCTCTGACAAGTGCTGAAAAAGAAAGCCCATGCCACATAAAAAGGTTAGACAATAAGTATACACCAGTACTTCTGTATTCAGATGATGCTGTTCTTTTGTCTAGAGCTTCAAAATGATTTCAAGAAGTAATTTCAGGTTATGTGAAATGCATGAATCAGTTAGACCTAGCAACAAACCTAACTAAAGCTCAAGTTATCAACCTGGGCCCTAACAAACTCAAAATGGAGGAATATGTTTATAGACAACACCAAACTGAACAGGACATGGTTTATTAATACCTGGGAGTGCTCTTTGACTACAAACGGTCATGGCAAGAGATCCTCATTAGCAGAAAAATCATAATTTAAAACAAACCCATAGATTGATTTTTAGTTTTGCATCAGTGTTTTGTCATTGTCCCTTTACACATATTCTAACTATATAAAACCAAGTGTACCTTACTACTTTTTGCTGCAGATATCTAGGGCTATATGTAAGAAACTGGCGTTGTGTGTATACTACACCAAAATGAGGTATAGTGTGTATAGAGTCCAAGTGTCCCCAGAGGTAGGCAGAGGTTAAAGTTAGCTAGAACCTTACTCTGTTGGCGGTAGAGTGGTCGAGCAGTAAGGCAGTATCGGAGAACAGTGTTAAGCATTTGATGTACACACTCAGTCAGCAAATGAATTCACACTCTCAATAACTGAACTCTAGGCCAATTGTATTTGTACAAAACATATTCTTTTAGGTATTTTATTTCTAGAACCATGTAAGCCTGGCACAGGTAAGCAATAAATACTTTGCAGTAATAAATGCTGAATGTTATACAGATGTATTGCAATTGTAAATGTACTTTGGTTTGACTTACAGTATTGTTTCAGGGAAATGCATTCACTTGTAAACACAGTACATAGACTTCCATGGGATTTTCAGTAAAATAGCAGGTAAGTTACATTTTGCATTACTTTTCCTTCCCTGTGCTGGAAGCCTGGATGTAGCACTGGGACATTTCCTGTAAACAGGTGAGTAAAAGCATTCTGGTTAAATCGTACAATTTTAAAGCATTTCTTTAGTCTTTAAGTCTAAAGTGATGCACTGTTGTTGCACCCTCAGCGGCACTAGGGCGGCCGGGTGCAGAATGTTGAGACCCAGTGGTATCCTATGGAGGGTCGAGAGTTTCCGGTTGGTGGCTGCTGTCAAGCAGGCCACTGGGTTGTGGGAGCAAATCTCCTAGGGTTTAGCTCGGGGCAAGTAGGGGAACAAAGTAGCACCAAAGGTGCACCCTCACCGGCACTGGGGGGGGGGGGGGGCGGGTGCAGGGTGCTGTTTTGAGGTCGGATACCCAGTTGTTTCCAATGGAGAACCTTCGGTACGAAGAAACACTGCAGGCTCAGGGATGAGGATCTTCTGGGTGCGGCCACCACTTCGAGGGGTAAGTTGGGATGTCTTGGGTTGGTTAGGCACCGTCGATTTGGGCACACAAGGCCGTGGGGCGTCAGGTGCAAGGGTGCCTTGGGACATTGGAAAGTCTTACCCTCTCTGGTCGCGGTAGAGGGGATCCCCTGGATTGAGGCTGCAGTCGTCATCTGGAGGCTTGAGGCAGGTCAGGAGTCGCCGGATCTCGGGTCTGTATCGCTGGGGTGACCTCCTTGTGGTGTTTTTCCACTCGAGCTCGGGCCGGGTCACGCAAGTACAGAATGGCCTGGATTTGCGGTGTCTGCCCGGAGCCAGAAGCTGCAGTTTGTACAAGTCCGGTGTTCACGGGTGATTCAGTCTTTGAAGTGAAGGCAGGCAGGTCCTCCAGGGTTTATGAGGTTGCTGGCTGCAGGACACACTGGGATTTCGCAGGAGCAGGTTCGAAGGGAGACAGGCCTGTAGGGCTGGGGCCAAGTCAGTGGGCGTCATCCTCTTGTTAGCTCTGCACGGCTCTTCGGTCCTTCTTCTTATCTTTTTTTCTTGTTGTTGCTGTATCTGAGGAAGCAAGGTTCATGTTGCCGCCTAAATGCTAAATTTAGGGGCATTACAGGTAGGTAAAGGGCAGGGACCAATAGGTCCCTTCCCTGGAGTGGGTACACCCCCTATTCTGCCACTCTCCAGTTGGAGGGGGCTAGGAGCCTGTCCCTGGTTGGCTGAGTCCCCCCATCCTCAAGATGGCGGGGACTCGAGGTTGTGCTTCACCTCGCCTCCCCCACCTGAGGGGTGGAGTTGGCAGAGGTGGGCACATCTCTTTCCCTCACTTGTTTTTCCCACTGGTTCTCCCCCCCCCCAAAGAGGGGGGTAGAACCAGTGGGGACCTGTTGCTGAAAGCAGCAAATGGTCTGGAGAGGCTCACAAAGGCGGCATGCCTTTGAAGCTTCTCCTTCGTGAACCTTGCCTATCCTGGGGGAGGAGGCTTGGCACATCGTTTCAGGCCCCCGAGAGCAGCAGCCCTCGACCCAGGGGTCCATCAACATGTCTGTTGGCGGCAGCCTAAGCAGCCACTCAGTCAGGTCACTAGAAGTTGATCACGTTTCAGAGGGCATCTCTAAGATGCCCTCTGTTGTGCATTTAACATTAAATCCCACTCTGGCATCAGTGTGGGTTTAATGTGCTATAAACTTTGATACCAAACTTCCCAGTCTTCAGTGTAGCCATTATGGTGTTGTGGAGTTCGTAATGACAAACTCCCCGCACCATATACTCTTAATGGCAGCACTGCACTTACAGTGCCCAGGGATGGACTTGGGCACTGTAGGGGTACAGGGCACATGCACCTGTACCCTCACCATTGGCATAGGGCACCCAGCTAGAGGGGTAACTATGTATGCCAGGGCAGTGGTTTGTGGGCATGGCACACAGGAATGTGTGCCATGTCAACTCTTCACTTTGTTCTGCACCAAGACACGCAGCCTGCAAAGGCAGTGTGTGAGTGTCCGGGTACAGGACTTCTAAGGGTGGAACAATAAGTGCTGCAGCCCTTAGAGGCCTTCTCGGCTCACAGTGCCCTGAGTAATTGTGGTACCATTTACCAGGGGCTGACATGTCACCATAGATGCCAATTTGGGTTTAGGCTTCAATGCCGTTTTAGGGAAGGAATATAGACCCTGGGCACCTGATTAGCAGGGGCCCAGGGCACACTCAGTCAAAGAACATCAGCAATTCATCAAAAAGTGGGAGCATACCATGCAAGAAAGAGGGCACTTTCTCACACTATACAAACGTATCTGACTTGCTGATAGTAAGACAAACTTTTAAAGGCAACTCCTTAGTTTGCCCCAGTCAGCCCTGTCAGTTTGTTAAATGAAGAGGTGGATTTTGATTATCATGACAATGGTATTAAAGTGGTGCCACTCTTGTTATGGTTTCTTTATAGGCTAATTTGTACACAGGATTACATTGGAAAACCATTGTTAGTTTCATGGCTCTTGACTATTGCCAAAAAATCCCTTGCTGAAGTATATCAAGAGATGTAAGCTGGTAGTCGGACCTAAAAAGTGGGGCTTGAAAGCCCTTTAGCCAGTGAGGGTGAATTCTTTGTTTTTAAAATTAAGGCTGGTAAAAGGGCATATCTTTCAATCAAAATGGTCCCAGGGATGATACCGTATCTGATGCTGACGAAAGGTATTTGTTGTTGAGATTTCTATGTGGCCCAATTCATCACCTATTGATGGTGACAAATCTTTCATTTGACACTGATGATTGCAAATTATGTTCTTGCGACATTTCTTCTATTCAATCAACAATTCACTTTTTATTATTTTGTCTACAGCTTTAATCCAATGAAAGAAATGTCTTATTCAAGTTTTTTTTTAAAAAAAAGTCCATTCAGGAATTGCCATCCAGCTTATCTGTTTCTTCCTTTGTTCCCACCCACAGTAATAATGTTCTCCGTTGGTACATTTTTTAAGTATGCTATAGATATGAAGAAGAAAGATAAATGTTTAAGGCTAGGATTTGTAAATTACCTTTTATAATAGAGATTGTATTTGTATTAACCTAGGAGTATTATTTTCTTTTTCCTCTGAATGTTGCTATATTATTTCTGTTTTATGTTATATGTCAACTGTAGTAAACGTTGAGATTGAATTAACGAAATACACAGAAACCACAACACCGCTCTCATGTGACACTCAATGATCTGAGTTGGGGCTTACCCAAGATTATCCCCAGTTTAAGACCCCCACCTGAACAAAAGCCAGACTGTCCTCGATGTATGCCAAGAGGCCAAGTTACAGGTATCATTCTATATAAAAACCGTGTAACATAAAACCTAATACATTCAACTTGCTAAGCTTAGCAAATAACCCTTAAATTGTCATAAAGAGAACCTGGAAAACACTCACAAAATCAAAGGTTGCACAAAATGCTACGTGATGTATGTAAAGGTATTTAAGTAGCACAAACCTGGCTTGCCGAAAAGTGGAGTATATCATTCTAGGTTGTTTATAATGGGCCAAGTGGCAGGTGAGTTCCTGTTGTACTGCGGTGTAGTTTTCTAGAAGAGATTAATTTTGTTTGTGTTGCGTATGGAGTTGGAACATTACTGAAGTCAGTGGGGATGCAGTTCCACATTCTAGGAACATAAACATAGAAAGCCTGTTTTAGCCTGTTTTCAGTTTTTTTTCCTTGCTAGCATAATTCTGTTTACAGTCTCTTTATGTCCTGGCTCGTGGTATTATACTGGCCCCCTGGAATAGTTTGTTTGTTTCTTGGCAGGGTAGGTTGGAGTATTGTTTCTAATAAGCCTGTAGATGATGCAACTGGTCTCAAAGATTATACAGGTCTGGGTCTGGAAAGGGAGTCATTTCAGCTCAATCAGTGTTTGGGTAATATAGTCAAGTTTTTGTAGGTCCCCAAAGAGACATGCTTGAAGTACAGGTTGCCTTTGAAGTGCATCAAAATGGTGTTAAGTAGGTTGTGGGTCCCCAGAATTGCCTCCATCAAGACGTGAGAGGACCATGACTTGCATTCTTTTTTTTAAATCAGTTTCTGGAAGGAAGGATTTAATTTTTCAGGTGGGAGAGATGATTTACCCTACTGTCTTGGGTTTCATGGCAGTACGTTAATTGAGGATGCGATCTGGTTCAAAAGCTGAACCCAAGTAGTTTTGCATTGGGTGTCATCCGAGTGCTGAAACCTTCTAGATTCATGTTGAGTAGCTTTGCTTGAATGTGTGGTTGTGTGGAGCTGTTGGCACATAGGTGGAGCTCTGTTTGTCTCTCTGCGTATGGCATACACGTTGGAATGTTGTTTGGTGTACTGAAGATTTGGGTTTTACCGACTGAGGGTTGGTGTGGTGCTCAGTTCTACATGATTTTTCAGTATTTGTTGTAGATGCCAAGTTGTGTGTTGACATCTGATATGGTCTGGATAGTTTTTGACAGGCTGGTGATGTCACCTTGACATTTAAGTTACCCCTTCGAAGATTTTGTAAAGAGCATCAAGCTTTTTCTGCTTTTTTTGATTGTCGCAGTTGGATGGTGTGGAGAATGTAGAAGGTGATGGTAAATTAGTTTGCAGAGTCCATGGGAATTGGGGCCCAACAGTGGAAGCTGACATGAGGATTACCAGCATAATTGCCTTTGGAATGGTTGCTTGATGTACAAAGTATTGAGTTGTGTATTAATGGCTTCCTCCATTGTTCTAGTGCTGGAGTGGCTGGGTATGTAGTGCTGGAAAGGCTAGGCAGGTAGTGCTGGAGAGGCTGGGCTGGTTGTGCTGGTGAGGCTGGGTAGGTTGTGCTGGAGAGGCTGGGTAGGTTGTGCTGGAGAGGCTGGGTAGGTTGTGCTGGAGAGGCTGGGTAGGTTGTGCTGGAGAGGCTGGGTAGGTTGTGCTGGAGAGGCTGGGTAGGTTGTGCTGGAGAGGCTGGGTAGGTTGTGCTGGAGAGGCTGGGTAGGTTATGCTGGAGAGGCTGGGTAGGTTGTGCTGGAGAGGCTGGGTAGGTTGTGCTGGAGAGGCTGGGTGGGTTGTGCTGGAGAGGCTGGGTAGGTTGTGCTGGAGAGGCTGGGTAGGTTATGCTGGAGAGGCTGGGTAGGTTATGCTGGAGAGGCTGGGTAGGTTGTGCTGGAGAGGCTGGGTAGGTTGTGCTGGAGAGGCTGGGTAGGTTGTGCTGGAGAGGCTGGGTAGGTTGTGCTGGAGAGGCTGGGTAGGTTGTGCTGGAGAGGCTGGGTAGGTTGTGCTGGAGAGGCTGGGAAGGTTGTGCTGGAGAGGCTGGGAAGGTAGTGCTGGAAAGGCTGGGAAGGTAGTGCTGGAGAGGCTGGGTAGGTTGAAGTCTCCATGGAGTGTAGGGTGGGGGCGCTGTACTAAGGTAGGGTTGATTAGGTAAGAGATTCCATCTCTGAAGATCTCCTTGGGTCTGATCAGATTGAAGGAGAATGTCTGAGACCTTGAGAATGTGAAGTGGCAGTTGTGGAGCCCGAGGGAAGCACAAGCTAAATTTGTCTTCCAAAGATGCACAAACTGGATACGTAGAACAAACCAAACTCAAATATCTTGCACCAAAAGAGCCTCTAATCCATCAGCCCCAAGGACAACGACCTGCCCTTCATCCAGACCTTGTGAACCAAATTACAAAAATAACCAGTATATGTATGGAAAGGGAATGTGAATCATCTGGGTAGGCTGCTGGGCCATACGTGGACATATTCCCCAAACCCTAAATCAAAACTAGCCCAGAATATATAGACCCTAATTAATGAATTGCTTTTTAATTTATTGCATTTGTAAATGATTTCAAGGCTACTATGTGGTTAACTGGCTGCTATTGTAGAACTTGTAGTACAGAGGAGATTTTACTTTACTTTTACTCTTGCTGTCAAGTTTTGAATTTTGACCCTTTAAGCTACACAGCGGCAGACAGTGGCATAGGCTGTTTGTATAGTCCAGCCTGGATATTACTGTAACTAAAATGGCAGTAGGATTTAAAAAAAATAAAAGTAGAATTGTTTTGGTTATTCTTGAATTTTTAGGAGGTTTGATTGATCTAATTCACTTGAGGAAAAAATGTGCGTCCATAGTGACGCCCAGATTCTTTATACATCAGGGGTAAGGGGGTATGACATCACCTCTTAAAGGGGGGACGAGATACGATCTATCTTGTTTCAGAAATAAAGAATTGAAATCCTCTTGTGGCCACATTTTTGATTTCCATTTGTTTAAGCCTTTTGAATAGTGTGGAGTGGTTCACTGTAGCTTAAAAACTTGCATGATGAGTATACTTGCTCTATCCTTTCTTGACGGCAGTCTTAAATTCTGATGTGCTACAATCTTCCATCTAAATAAAGTCTGAAGATGAATGGGTAACTCAAAGCTACACCATACAAATGTATTGTTAAAGTTGTGTAGGTGAGGGATTGTTAGGCAGGAGAACATGAATTGTTGATTTCATTGAATAGATTTGGAAGTTGTTTAGCTGGTACTGGATGGAACTGTTTTAGTGTTTTTTTAGGAGGATCCAAAAATATATTTCTGTTGACCTAATAGGCAGTTTATAGATCTTTCGTGTCAATTTAGCCTTATTATTTTTATGTGTTCTTAAGATCTTTAAGGAAAATTGATGGCTAGAGAATCACAGAGCTCTTGAGACATCTGGAGGACATCTGGATAGCATGAGCAAAAGCTATTAGTTGCCCTATTTCAAAAAAGTATATTGGAAAATTTCAAGACACTTTTTGGCGTTCTGTAAGAGATGTGTGCTGTTTTGCATGAATTTCACTGAAGAATCGTTTGTTCAAAGACTTTATTCGAATTGAATTCACAATTCATAAAAGTATACACATAGAAATCACAATTAAAATTCCATCTTTTGATTCATATTTAGACATTAATAAATTAGATCTTTCTAAAATTGATAAAAACGGTTAAAAGGATAAAACAATACAATCAGTTTGATTTCATAATAGTTAAAAATACATGATTTGCTCTTGCTATCCCATGACGATGGTCCTTCTGACTCTTAAAATTGTGTTCAAATAAAAGCTCACTATGCTGATGGTGAAAGAATCTTCTAAGGACCTACGTTTATTATAGGCCTCTCTTGCATTCCTTAGGCCCCAGATTAACAAGAGGGGTTTTAAGATTTGTCGTCTGGAGTGGCTATATAAAGTGCAAAAAAGAGTGCAGTGTATATTTGATTGGAATGAATTGTCATCACAAGGACACCGCCTTTTTACTCTTCGTCCAATCATTGCAATTCGGGAATGATACAAGTCTATAGAAGGTTTCCAAGCGGAAGTATGTCAGGAGCCTACGATGCTGTAAGGAGTGATCTATTACAAGATACAACTAAGGGCCCCTTTGAGGTGTCACTTCATCGTGGCTCATGACAGATTTTTTATTCCTTTCGCCCTTCCACCTTTGCATTTCCAAATGTTCCAGCAAGATCTTTTTCAGCGTGGATCGCGAGAGCTGTTCCAATGAGGCTGGGTCGGTAAAGTATTCAGGATGACCAATCTCACTGACAAAGTTCTTAATGTAGCTAAGCCATTTAATATTTTTCATCCCATCACAGATTAAACAGTCCTCAATAATGGATCTATTCAGATCTGTGGCAGGGTTGGTCCAGACGTTATGCCATAGTAAAACAGGGGCTAATTTTATATAGTCCGTAATGTAAATGAGAGCAACTTCGGCATGTAAGACATATATGGGAGTACTCCCCGGTGTAGCAGTTATAAATCGAAGGAACCTATTCTCGATTCGCTGTATCGCCTCCACTTGCTGCCAGCCCCAAATGCCCGCCCCATAGGTCCCAATAGTCACACATTTCGATTTATATATTTGGAGGAGCTCCCTGACTGGCCTATTTCCTATTTTTTTAGCAAAGCTCATAAGAGCACCAATTGCTCTATTAAATGCCATGGCCCTTGCATTCACAGCAGACTTCCACGTGCCCTGCCTATCAAAATGAACCCCCAAATAACAAAAGATGTCGGCTAACGCCACCTTCCTTTCATCTAAAGTAATTGGACATGGTGATCTTTGTTTGTTTGGGCCGCACGACATGGTGAACGTCTTCGAGACGTTTACACGTAACCCTCTGGTATTCATAAAGTTAGTGAAGGTCTGTACGGCTTTCTGGAGACCAACCTTTGTCTGTGAGAGAATAGCCGCATCGTCAGCATAAAGTAAAATAGGGATGGGTTTGCCTTTGATTACCGGATAGTCGTAATACTGTTGTGTTAAGCAAGAACCCACTCCATTGATATAGAGGTTGAATAGCAGGGGGGCCAATATGCAGCCCTGCCTTACCCCTCTATTAATCTTGAAGAGCTCAGTGCATTCCCCCCTCTGGCCATATCTTACTCTTGCACCCACCTCAGCATAGAGTTCTCTGATATAATCTATTATTTTATTGTCCAGCCCAATGTCCCTCAAAGTCTGCCAGAGATTGTCGTGCAAAACGCAATCGAATGCAGAGCTGAGGTCCACAAATGTCACGTATAAGTTGGATTTCCTTGCGTGTATGTATTTGGAGATGGTTAGGGAGAGATTTAGCCCCTGCTCAATTGTCCCCCGCCCTCCCCTAAACCCATAATGGAAGGGTGATAGCACTTCCTGTCCCTCTAACCAGTCCTGAATGCGAGCAAGAATGACCCTTCCCGCCATCTTCATGAAGCCATCTAACAAAGAGATGGGCCGATAGCAGGAAGGATCATTCCTGTTCCCTTTTTTATAAATCGGGACCAAAATTGCCTCCTTCCATGTTGGGATAATACCTCTTTTACCCATGCAATTCAGGACTCTAGTAAGTAAAGGAGCCCACAGATCAGGATACGTTTTGAACACATCAATAGGAACAGAGTCTGGTCCTGGGGCTTCAGAGGCTGAGCTTTCCCTTAAGGCTTTATAAACCTCCTCCAATTTAAATTGAATGTCAGAAGGGGACAGAGAATCTACAACTTCCGTACTTATTGCTGTTTCGGGGGAAAGTACAGGCAAAACAGGAGTGCCATAAAGGGCTTGGAAGTGACACACCCACTCCTGAGCTGTAATGGCGTTATCTAAACAAGGGCCATGATCATCTTGGTAAAAGGGAGCGTTCACAGCCTCCCAGAAGGCAACAGTGTCCTTTTGTGTTGCTGCTACATGGAGGGCTTCCCAAGCTTCAGCTTTTATATCTTTCTTTCTTCTGGCCAAGGCGGCACGGTAGTTACGCCTTGCCATTTGTACCTGGGCTCTATCTAGCGGGGTGGCATGCAATGCTTGTTTAAGTTCCCTCAGTGCCCTGGAGCAGTTTGAGTCAAACCACCCAGGGGTTCTCTTGACTATATTGCGTGGAATTCTGGTCAGGAGGTGTTTAATTGAACAGCAAATTTTATTGAAGGAGTCCAAAACTTGTTCTTTGTCCTCCTCTAGGGTCAAGCACGTGTTGATTTCCTTTTGGGAAATGGTCACTAGCTTTTTTAGGAAACTCTCTGGGATTACCTTCTCCCATTTAATGCAAAATCCGTTACGTTGACCAAGAATTGGATTAAGCTCATAAGAATCAAATCTGTGTCATGTAGCTCAGTATGTCAATTGAGTAGAGGTTTATCATCCATTTCCTTTTTGGCATTCATTTTTTAATTAGGAGTGTTTCTTTTGTTTCTATATTTCCTGCAGTAGGGTTTGTTGGGTGTAGAACTGTTGAATTTTCATTAAGTCAGTTGGTGGGTTGAAGCATTGAGAATTATATAGAACTTTGGGGGAGGGGGTCTTTATGCTCTAATTAAAAAAACAATATATGAAACTGAACGACAAGAAGTCAAAATTAAGTTAAGCCTCTTGTTTTGATACATGTTTGAGCTCCAGAGAGAAGTGACCAGTCCCTTTTAATGTTTAGTGGGAATTTATTTAGATATGAGCTGCTGAACACTGTTTCAGAGTTCTCCATCACCATCGAGGTTGATTGAACCACTTATTCAAATCTACTAAAATGATTTGGCATTCATGGCTGAAGATTGGGATTAATTTGCTTCGCTAAGATAATAGGGAAATTTGAGGTTGAATTCTGGAAGGCTGTATAATAGAAGCAAAGTCTGATAATAGCCTAGGGCGAGATTGCATCTCAGTAAAAGGGATTTACAGGCCTGGCCTTGGCAGCCAGAGAGAACGCTGGTCTCAGTGCTTTTCTTGTGTGCAATCGCTACCCATTTACAACATGGATGAATTGACTCGAGTTATGGGAGTACAATCCTCACAGTACAACATTTGAGTTAGGAATATGATGAAAAGATTATCTGATAGATGAACCTAGATTTCACTCCAGTGATTTGATACTGATTGAGTGTGGGTTAGCATATATTGATAGTATCATCAGCTTTGTGTGTTGGCTACATTTCGGTCTGCTCTAGATATTTTCTGTAGTGTTCTAACAAAATGACCATGTATTGGAGTACCTTTGGGGATTTTGAATGTTCCTATCATAGGGAGAAAATAGAGTTAGCAAACAAAGGGTTATATGTTAAGAGCTTAGAGTTTCTTCCTTTCAAGTTCTTAACCATGTCTAACTGTCCACCATACTTAGCTGCTGTGGTTTTCGGGATTACTGTAGTGGACGGAAGAAGGGAAAGTGTAGAGAAGTAGAACGAGAATGGGGTGTATCCACAGTGTGAGTAACTTAAGGCTGCAATCGTTTTAGTAGATACACGGACCCAGATGAGGTCTTACCAACAGTACACATTCTTCAAAAGTGGACAATATCTTATTTTTTTATTCAAGGTCTTCAGGATTTTGATGAGCATTTTCTCAGTGTGCAGTCTTAACCACAGTCCAGCACCACGAGCCAAGCTAAAATGAGGAGCAGGTTTGAAGCTCTTCATTCAATACTGCTGCTCCCTTTCCAACATAGCAATAATTTAATGGGGACTCAGCGTTAGGCTTGCACTCCAAAGCCCACGAAACTCACATGATACTGGTTCTCACTCAGAGCTTTGTGCCACAGTCCTAGTCAGTAGACACAGGAACTAGGGCAGATCGGGTTCTCCACTTGCCCTCTTATTGCCCTCTTATAAACCACAGCAGCCCTTGTTATAAAGCCCCAAAGGCCTATACCACTTGTAATAACAGCCTTTCCAACACAGAGCTCTCCCCTCTGCAAGAGACTGGGACAGATGGGGGTCGTCTTGTATCTCTTTAGACATTGCTATGGCCACAGTATCAGCCTGAGGCAATGGTTCTTATGCTCTTCAGAGCATAGGAGTTTCTCCTGTCTTCGGTGAGTGTCCTGAGACCCAAACATCCACCAAGACTGCCTCCTGGGGCCCCAGGAATAAGGATTGTACTGGATCCCTGAGAGAGCACGTCTGCTTAGCAGCGCCAGCTCCTCTCTCTCCTTATTACTGCCCCTCAAAGTCATTTTTATGTAGACCTAGTGTTCTCCCCCCAGATAAATATTGTACTAAAATAAAATAACCTCCAGTTATAGGACTGTACTAGTTCTTCAGAGAGCCAGTAGCAACTAACCATTTAGCTAAGCGTGGCATGGTTGAATTATTACATTGTGGATTTCATCAGTCTACCTGAAATGTTCATTAACAAAATACTTTGCATAAAGAGTTAGGTAGCATACTCGGCCCTTTATTAGAAGCAATGGTTCCATATCATATCAACCTTATAAGCACACAGGGCCGTAGCAAGAATCAAATAACAAATGCTATGCACAGAGAGTTTCTGAATAAGGGCCCAGGGTATGTACAGAGGTGGGTTCTACTGCGTCTTCCACTCGGGAACCTCTGATTCGCCAACACACAAACCAGCTGTCAAATTTCAAAAGACAAGACATATACCTGGGTGGGCAGTGATCAAGGATCTGTAATGCTCTCATAGTCTGAGTGTGCAGCACCATTTCCTCTTCATAGAAAAGCAGTCTGAAAATGACAAAGGCCTCAAGAAACTCCTTTATTGTGTTAAAAGGTGTGTGGAGTTTTTAGACTTGTTTGCTGATAAAAGACATGTATTGGTATTTTTTTAGTGTGTGACAGTAAAGCAAGGTATGTTTCACACCTTGTCACTCTTGATGATCAAGTGATTCTATGAAGAGGGTTTGCTACCTTAAGATTATGAGAATCGCGCTGGGGAAGATGCACATTTTTGGAAAGCGAGCGGAGGAAGCATTTGTTAAAAATAGAACTATTAATACAAGATCTAAGATTTAAGGAAGCTGTTTAAGTACCCAGACCTTTTTTGTACTTCACAAAAAGTGCAACTAACCCGTGCATCTCAGAGTGTTCACAAACCACGGAAGTGTCTCCCAGAGAAGAGGAGGTGCTTTCCCTCTGTCTCTCCTCAAAGTCAACCCATGTTATTTCCTTCCATTCTCTCCCTTCATACTGCATATTGCCAGAGGATAACCGCCTGTCCGGTAAATGCTACAGCCAATCGAAAACTGCTGTTCTTTAAATTCTGCTAACTCTCCTACTGCATTCTGTACCACAAGGGTCTCATATCTTCTGAATTGTTATCTCGCTCTCATTCATGTACTCTAAGAGTTAATTTAAAATGAAGTTCTTTTATTCACTCTGTGAAAGAGATTTTTTTATTCAACTCAAGAAACAGCCAGCACCAACCTATCTTGGCTTACAGTCCATTGTGAACAATTGTGCACTGCACGTGTGGATCCACACAGTGTTCTTGGGACGAGCCCTGTAGATATTTCACTAACTGCAGGTCCTTAACCCCTTCACTGCTGGGTTTCTGAGCACCCCTTTCCAATACACTTTCTTTAGTTTTTGCACAGACTATTTGTATTCCTTAATCTAGTATATTTCTTGTAGTGTTCCACCTACCTCTGGTCCTTTAGGTTAGACAATGTAATTTTGTTTATAACATTACTGTATGCTTAGTTCACTATGTCTGCATTTGCTGGTATTATGTGACTAGATACCATGGACAAGAAGGAAGGTCCTCATGGAGGACTGCACAGTTCAGACATTCCATAATGAAAGTGGTCCTTCTCGTGGATTCTTCATTCTATTATATTAGTATCAATCATACTTTGCTCTTTTGTACCTGCAGGTTCTGATGATGCACCGCAGACTATCCATTCTTTTATACAAAGATATTTTTACCTGAACATCTACGGGAGTGTTAACTCTTTAAAATAAATAAAATACAAAAATGTATTATTTGACATGCCTTCGAAGAATGTTGCTTCCTACTACTACCTAGTCATGCACACGTTCATTTGATTGTACAGTTTAGTTTTCCCTAGGAGTAACAACAGTATTTTTATTCATATACACACTAGTGCATAGAAACACACCCTTACAAGAATATAGTATTTCTAAATTGATTTTGCACCCATTCATATTATTTTTTATATATGAGAACATTGTTTTCTCCTTGGTGTTTTCACATGCATGTTCATCTCCATTCAGCTACTATTGACTTGACAATGTTTAGAATTTTGAATTTTTGTGTTAAGTTTTTCCAAGTGTGAAAAAGTGCCTCTTTTTGCGTAGTCAACCCCATTTCTCATGGACTAATGCTAATGGTTTTTTGACACTGGTAATCAGGCCACAGGGCATATTCTTTGACTCCTAAAACACTTATAATTGGCTAACACTCATTTGGCATATTTAACTTTCCTATAAGACCACAGTATATGGAGTCAAAAGTATGCCCATTGCATGGAAAGTTAACTGTGAACTACAGCACTACTGTGCCATCCACTAGTGTGACCAAACAAATATGACTCAAGGCCTGCCACTGTATCCTGACAACTGCATTTTAAAATTGCTACTCAACCTGTCAAAATAAGCCCTTTTTGACAGAATAAAACCTCCCCTCTAAATATTAGCAAGTTACCACTATGTAGGCATTGTAGCCCAAAGGACAGGGTGCTTGGTACTTAAAAGTAGGACCTGTAGAAATGTAAAGTTACATGTCCATATTGTGATTAGCACCCAAAAACTATTTTCTCTGTAGGAAGACTGGCTGGCCCATAAAGAAACACTGAGAAGCAATATTAAATAAGGACCAGCTAGAAATACAACCCAAGGACTATTCTAATATTTGTTAAAAGCCCAAGTCAATGATGAAGTCAGATTTTAATAAATAATAAGGACAAGGGACTTTTAGAAAATTACCTTTTCACTGCCTTAACCTCTTAGAGGCTAATTTGCATTAGCCTCCAACTGTCACAGAGCTGGTGAATAACCCTGACGAGGTGTAATAATAGCTCCCAGAGCAGAGACAAAGGCCTGGGGATAGGCAGGGAAGAGTTTTTTGTTTTTCTGACATGAAGGCCATTTGAGCAATGCCCAGAAAGTTAATGTACTTCAGAGGTGCCTCTCCTGACACACACAGATAGATGTAGCTCACACCTCCCAGTCAGGCAGGCACCAAATTGAGGGGGTGTAGGAAAGCTGCCCCCAGAACTGGTCTAGACTGACCAAGGAGGAGGGAACTGCTCATTATTGTGGCCAAACCAATGGGATAGCACACCGGCTCTGCACAAGGGGAGATAGGTTTCTCCATCTTGGATTATTGAGTGAGGGGCACTGTGGGATTGTTTACATTAGGACACACAGGAACTACTTCTAAAGTGAATAGATATACCTTGGGATCTTTTTCCAAATTGGTTAGCAAGGGGTCAGAAGTCATCCCACTCAAAATCTAGTTCCAGGCATATATGTAGCAGCACCTGGCACAGGTTCAGAACATTCTGAACCTGTAGAATAACAGAAGGATGACTGGACGTGATGGTTGAGATCTGTGAGGAGACCTGAAGGGCTGGGCCTGCTCCCTCTTGTACCCAGTACAAAAAGTGGACTCCAAGGGTCAGTTGGCTGGCGAGCCACCTCACGCTGCAAGAGGCCTTTCCCTGAAGAAGCCAGCTGACCAGTACCAACTGGACCTGACCCTAACTCTCCTGTCGGCATCTGCTGGAATGCATCTTAAACCCCAAGTGCTGTTCCTGAGATTCTACGTCTTAGAACCTTTTTGTACTAAAAGCCTCCAGAGGACTGGGAAAACCTGTCATGTGGATCTGCCTGAGTTGAGTTGCCTCTGGACTTAAGTTTTCCCATGCTAAAGCATCTTTGCAGTGCCTTATGTAACCTTCTTCAGATACATCTCACAGCCTTGTCCAGTTAAAGGATTCCAAGCTCTAAACAAGAGATTCAGTGCCAGATGTATCAATATTGGGAATATCGATTACCTAATTTTGATTCCCTGTGAATCGCAATTAGGTAATTGCTATTCCTAATGCGATTCCTAGTGGGTCACAATTCTTACTACCTCATGAATATTAATGAGGTAGCAGGGATGTGAAATTTCCATAGCCCGACTCCTAGGACATACTGTTTGGGGTCAATGGCAACAAGTTTTCATGTGTATTTTGTCCTTGTGACAATAAGGCCCAACTCCCTGCAGCATAAACTCTTTGGCTGCCATTTTGCAATACCACATTGTGGATCAAGAAAGGGCACTGCCTGCAGTTAAGGTAATATTTTTGTCCATATGTTAATGCTGTTCAGCCTTGTATTTTGGATCATTCATTGAAAGTCTTTATTATTAGGGTGAGCACTCTTAAGTAAATGTTGTGAGCTCTGACTGCACTACTGACAGTGGTTCCAGTATAAAAATGTGTACACATGCGGGGGGGGGGTGGCTTGGCGGCGACAAAGATGGCCGCATAATACCGCGGCGCTCCTGAGGCATTGCCGAAAACCCCATAAATCCGTCACATATCCTACTGTCTCATCCAGTTGCGCGACGGGATGTGCAAGCCGCTAAGCTCCGCTACAGAGAGGTGTGCTCCTTTTTCCTCTCCGACGTCCGGGAGCAGAGTGACGGCGGCCGGTGTGTGCGGGCCTACTGGGGCCTAAAATGCGGGAGTCCGCGATAGCAGCACCAACCTCGCGTGATCAGCGAGCCGGCCGCGGGGCTCCCTAAGCGGCAGCAGTAAGGGCCGGGAAGCGGAGAGGTCGAAAAGACTGCGGGGTGCTCTGACGAGCAGGCAGATTGTTTCTCCACCCCCCCCCTTATGAGCGCCCACGGGGAGTAACACCAGAATATCGTCTGTTGTGTGTCATTTACCGAACGTACATAAACTGCTCCGTTCCGGAGGTCTTCATTCTTCATGTACCACTACATAATGGACTCTATTTAAGAGGTTCTTCTTTTTGGGACATTGCCGTGATCCCGACATTTGTTTTTAGCTTTCGTGGTTTTTAAACAGAGTACCCAACATAAGTGTGTCGCAGTATCCGTATATCCATAACGTTTAGAAGGAATATATGGACCAATCCTAAAGTCTGTCCTTTAATCTAAACAAACGAACCACACACTATTGCGATTTAACTTCATATATGAAGTAAAATTAGTGGCTTTTTCCTGAAGAAGGCGTTTTTACTACGCCGAAACCCTCGTCGATAGATATTAATGATAAAGACTGCCACCTTCACACATGTATGTATATTGTATTGAATAATAGTGAAATGAGTAAATGTAATCGTGGAATGTATAATTAATGTTGTTTTTAAATGTATGCTCTTATTTTAATAATTAAACATGCAATATTTTTCTACAAGATTTTCTTGTCTACTTTTCCCTGTATTATGTTTTTGAATTTGGATTGATTTGTTACAATTACCTAGGAAGTTTTTCTCTCATAATATTGGCGCTTCTATGTACAGACACACTGAAACGTGATTGGGGTGGAATATGTTGGTTTACAGTGTGGCCCCCGGGAGGGACGATACAGCCGTAAGTGGACACTTTGGATCGAACTGTTCCGTTACTTCGGAGAGGGGGGGACAGGGCCAACCTCTTGCTGGGTACTGCTACTGTGCTGGGTGCATTGCCCCCCCGTCGCAACACATGGTGAGATGGCTAATGCAGTATGGCGAGGGGTCGGATGAGAGCCTTAGGTGGGAGATTTGGTCGTAGTACTCATCCCCTAGATTTTTCGTTGTAAAGGCTACAGGGGCTCTGCTTGTTGGGGGATGTCTGGCCATGTTGGCAGGGTAGCAGGGAGAGGGGACGGTGTGGAGGGTTGGGGGGGTAAGGGTTATTGTTTCTGTTTGATGAGTTTGCTTTTTTACTGTATACATGTTAAGGCTCCTTTAGCACTATCGGTGGGCAGGCGGGAGGTGGTAGGAAGGGGGGGCTTGGTTGCCACTCCTAACGGGTGGGGTGTTAGATGACAGAGATGCAAGCCCCAAGGACACAGCACGTTAATATAGTATCCTGGAATGTCAATGGCCTACAGAATAAAATCTAGCGCACTATGGTGCTTCAGTACCTTCACAGGCACGCCCCAGATGTTGTCCTCCTCCAGGAGACTCACATGTTAGGAAACCACTGTAAGGCCCTAGACAGATTTGGTTACACCCTGCGCACGCATGCTGGTTTCACCACTGGCTACAGGGGAGTGGGGATTCTCATCAAGAACTCTTTACAATTGGTGAAAGGGCAGCGATGGCTAGATCCCTTGGGGCGCTACGTGGCGTTGTCGGCACAATGGGAGGGCAGGACATTGAACATGTGTTCCCTTTACATCCCTCCGAAATTACACAGCACTACTCTCCCCGATGTAGGGAAACTACTCTTAGAGATGCCTAATGGGACGTTAATCCTGAGATGAGTTATGAATTAAGTCATGGTGAGAGACATTGATAGGTCGCAGGATTAGGGAGGGCTGAATCGCCTGCGAGATTTTGTGCAAGCTATGGGCTTGGTTGACCTATGGAGGGCGCACAACCCGCAAGTCCGGCAATACACACATCTATCCACGGCTCGGGCTCCCGGATCGATTATTTATTCACACAAACAGGCTGTATGGGTCTCCTTCGGGCGTTCATCACAAAGCAAGAGGGATTTCTGACCACTTCCCGGTGGGTGTGCAGTTGACAGGCCCACAACGAAACTGGAGTGCCCCCCCAGGCTTGACACATTTTTATTCAAAGATCAGGAGTTCCAGGAGAAGTTCCGGGAACGGGTAGATCAATACTTTACAGAGAGCGTAGGCTCAGTTAGCTCCCCTGGGACAGCCTGGGAGGCGTATAAAACCGTAGCCTGGGACTTAATACAAGCGGAGGTAGGCCGTAGGCGTAAGGTCAAACACGCCCACATTGATCGGTTGGAATTGGAGCTCCAGGCCATAGAGGAGGAAAGGGGGCAAACTCAGGAACAGAACAGGCAACACAGGGCGCGACTCCTGGAAAAAGAACTGAGGGATGTACTTATTGAACAGTCGTGGTCGCGCGCCCTTGCCACCCAGCGACGAGTGTACGACTTGGGGGACAAGGCCAACAAAATGATAGCCTGGCTGGAGAAGCGAGATAGGGACCGTAACTGGGTGCCGGGGATAGAGATGCCGGATGGGACAGTGCGAAACACAAGTAAGGAGATAGCAGAAGAATTTGCGCTCTATTACGAGGAGGTTTACCGGTCACAGACGGCCAGGGGGGAGCAGGAGTGCCGGGATTTCCTGGCCCCTTTTCAGTTGCCCACCCCAGAACAGGCAGACAAGCACATTCTAGAATCCGAGATTACGGTCAAAGAAGTGGAGGAGGCCATGGGGGATTTACAGACTGGAAAGGCACCGGGGCCCAATGGATTCCCGGCAGAGTCATTTGGGTGTGTATCAAGCAGAACTGCGCCCCACATATTACGCATGTTCAGTGAAGCAAAACAAGTAGGACAGCTTCCGAGGGACCTGCGGTCGGCAACAATATTAGTTATTCATAAGACCGGCAAACAGCAGGGAGCGTGCAGCTCCTATAGGCCCATATCCCTCCTTAACTACGAAACGTAGATCCTGGGAAAGATTCTGGCCACAAGATTGGGGGCGGTTATCCAATCTTTGATCCACCCCGATCAGTCGGGCTTCATGCCCCACAGAAGCACACGGCTCAATCCGAGGCGCCTGTTTGGAGTTATGCAGGCGGTGTCCGCACGACCTGAGGTGCCGGCGGCCCTACTGTCCCTTGATGCCCATATGGCTTTTGAAAGTATGGAATGGCAGTACATCTATGCAGTCTTGGAGAAACTGGGATTTGGAGACAATTTCAGGTCGTGGGTGAAACTGCTGTGTACGGCACCGCTTGCGAGGGTCTGAGTCAATGGCGCTCTTTCAAGGGAATTTCAGTTGGGGCAAGGCACGAGGCAGGGATGCCCCCTCTCACGATCCTCTTTGCCTTGGCGTTGGAGCCACTGGCCCACTGGGTACGAGCGGACCCCGGGGTATGGGGCATAGACCTGGGAGGAGGCTGGGAGGAACACATATCATTATATGCCGATGACATCTTATTGTATGTACAGCAACCAGTGGCATCTATTCAGAGATTGATGGTTATTCTCCACTCGTTCGGAGAGTACTCCGGATACCGCATTACCTGGGGTAAATCCCTGGGGCATGTCCTGGCGGGTCCACAGCCACAGCTATCTGACCGTTGTGAGGGTCTGGTCGGGCGGGAGATATTTCTGTATTTAGGCATATGGGTCACGACATCAGATGCCGAGTTTCTTCGATTGAATGTGTCGGCCCAACTGGAACGACTCCACGGTGATGTGGAACACTGGAAAACCCTTCCGCTCTCCTTGATGGGGCGCGCTGTCTTATTTAAAATGATGGCCCTTCCCCGGTTAATATACGTTCTGCAGAGCTCGCCCTTTCCAATCCCAGACCAGCCCTTTAGAAAGGTAGAGTCGGAACAGCGCTCCTTATTGTGGAGTGGAGGCTGCCTGAGGATAGCCCTTAGAAAACTGCAAAGGGGCCGTATGAAGGAGGTCTAGCTATTCCAGATATCCGTCTATATTATTGGGCGACGCAACTGATTAACATCAATGGCTGGGTGTTTGCCCCACAGGAGGAGCCTGCATACAGAGTGTACCGTATAGCACTAGGTAGCGCTACCTATTTAGTGGCTCTCTATACCAAGGGGAGGTGCAATCGGACCTGGCCGTCCCATACAGCAGTGGTAGTGGGGGCGTGGAAACTGGCGACGAAACTACTGGGATGGGGGGAGAAACTCACGGAACAAACGCCATTATGGGCTGGCAATTTCCTCCTGGAAGTCGCAAACTACGGGAACTACGTCAGTGGAGCCTAATTGGTATCAACACACTGGGAGATGTGTGGAAGAGGGGGGATATGGTGGACTTTGCGGCCCTGAAGGCAGAATTCCAAATGGGGGGATGGAGAATTTTTGCATTATCAGCAACTTTGACATGCCATACGCACGCAGATGAGCCAGGGAGACCAGCTACCTGAATACGCCCCGCTGGAAGATAGCCTTATCAATCATGGGGTCTAGCAGTAGCCTATCTCCCTCGCATACAAAAAGCTTATAAACAATCTCCCGGACCCACTAGGACCCTTGCGAGAAAAGTGGGAATCAGATATAGGACTGCTAGAGGATGATGATTGGAATGAGGCCCTGCAATGTCCACGGGAGGTGGCGATCCGCGCCAGATTTAGGCTGGTTCAGCTGCGTATCCTACATAGGTCATACACCCCATGCACGGTGCAGCACAGGATTGGATATGTAGCTTCACGATTCTGTCTGCGGCGGTGCGGAGAGGAGGGCAACTTCTTCCACATTCTATGGGACTGCACCAAAATTAGAGCATATTGGTCCAGACAGTATAATGGAGGAGGTGGTGGGGGCGGAGGTCCCTCTAGAGGCACGATGGCACGCCCTGGGGGTGAAGGGCGACACTACCTGGCCGAAATGAGATAAGACATGGCTGGCCCTGGCAAGTCTAGTAGCCAAGAGGAATATATCGAGGTTATGGGGGAGTGATTTATTGCCAACGGTGGAAGAGTGGGAGCGGGACTTGGACTGGTGCCAGAGGGCGGAGAAGGTGATCTATGAAAGTCGAGCCTGCCCCAAGAAATGGGAGAAAATATGGACGGCATGGAGGCGTTACAGGGGGGACTGGAGGGACACCCAAAATGGGTCTGCAATGGCTTAAAGAGGTGTAAGCTGACAACGTTTTACTACCTGTTTGTATTGTTTGTAGTGAAGAAGTGGGTTCCTCCACACCCTAGGGGATTAACGGACCACTACCGTGGAAAAAGGATGGCATATTATGACAGGGGAGAGATGGGGTGGGAGCAAGATAGGGCGGTTATCTGTATAGGGGGAGTTACTCTGGGGTAGAGGAGGTGCCTTGTTAAATGTGGGGGGGTGGCTTCAGAGTTGGATTCTGGTAGGTAGGCAGATCTGGATACCGATGAGGGAATTTTTATGATTGATTTGATTGCATTTTCCAATGAACTTCTGCTGTAAACTGATGTACACTGTTATGTAGCTGAATTTTTTACAATAAAAAGATTTTTTTTTAAAATAAAATTGTATACACATGTTTTCAAAGTTTAGCAATATGAGGCTATGTATAATGCTCCCAGAATGCTCTCTGATTTGATAATGATATTTGCAGAAGATCAAAAGCAAAGTTGATGATTCTTTGCTTTCAAAATCAAATGTTCATAAAAAAATGAAAGCAGGAAAAAGAACATTCAGCTAAACTACTGTATGATGTCAGGTATAATTTCTTTGCAGCATCATTTAGTAATGCGTCGATGCATGCTAGTATATCCCAAACATTTTTATAATGGAAAATCATTATAGCCAGTTTCAGGATTATGGGAAACACAAATAAACAAGCATGGGCAAAGCCTGTAGGTCTGAAATTGGTGGTCAACTTTTTAGTTTTGTCAATGTGTGGCACAGTTTTTGTAAAACATTATTGGTGTGGGAGATGCCGGGCCCTCACCATTATAACAAACATTGGCAAAAGCAAAAATTGTTTTTAGTCTCAAAAAGCACACACTGCCACAGTAGTTACTGGCACTGAACTAAACTACTTTGTGTGCCGATATGCTCCTTGTGAAAGAACAGATTGCAGTCACTCACAGTGAAGCCAGCTGATACAGAGAGAGAGAGACAGAATTTCAATAAACACAAAAGGTCATGGCCATGCTAGACCAAATTAGAGGACCAATTATTAAAGAAAGTCTCAAAAGTGCACCTATGGTATACGTCCTTGCATTAAATGCAGCTATCCGGCTTTCGTGAATTCCCAAGAATTTACATAAGTAGGACAATACATAGTACTCATGGACTGCATTTTAGCATGAGAAAATATGCATGTGTAGATTTGCTCACTCGGAAATCTGAGTATTTCCAAATTCACTTTCCTTCCAAACCCTTTTCCCCAACTTTGGAAGAAGGTTTTCTTCTAGCATTGTCAGTAGTACATTTCCAACATTTCTCAGTATGGGAAAAGATTAGAGAAGAGCTGTTGATAACCCTTAAATCTTGCAAGTTAGTAGGTTTGCACACACTCAAAAGGGCATTCTAACCCTGGAACTATTGCTTACCACTACCTTCAGCCACAGTATGTAGATCTGCAGAAACGTGGCAACATAAGGAGATTGCAAGTATTCAAACACTACTATGGTATGAGCCCTGGCATAATCAGAGAGGCTATAACAGAGCTCTTATATAATGAGATTCCTGCCATGATTTGTCGCTGCACTGCATGGCACCAAAGGGACCAGTGGATTTTGTTACAGGACCCATTAGGATTCACTAAAATCAGAGGGATGGTGGCCTGCTGGAGACAGCAGACCACTATGTCTGTGTTTGCTTATAAATAAAGCAATAGTTTTTTTTTTTTAATGCAACACGTTTTCTTTAAAAGAAAACGGGTTGCGTTTCAAAAAATTTAAAGAAAGCTTTACTTTTATTTCCTGCTCTTAAACAACTTTGGTGCCCACATTCACAAAGGCAAAGGGGTCCCTTGGGGACCTCTTCTGTTTGCAAATGGGTTACCACCTAGTTGAAGTAGGTTGTAAAATGCAAATGTTCTGCAAATTGCGCAGCTTACGAAAAGAAAAATGCTTGATAAATCTGGCTCTAAGTCTGATTGTAAAATTTCTGACCGGGTAAAGGTGCCAAAATTAGCTATTCTTCAAATAGGAGGGTCACTGTTCCTAAACAAAAAGGAAGATGTAGGATGTAGATAGGAGAGTCAGCAAGACTTTTACTTGTTGGCCTCACACATCCCAAGGGATCTCATGATTCATCATGCGGCAGTTGCTCCTCGTCGGGCCCGCGCTGCAATGCCGTACTGGTCCCCCAAAGAGTCACTTTAGCGGAGATCTTTTGATATTCTCGCCATATGATGCATGTGAGGAAGTGCTCCTAGGGAACTGAGCGAGTGTAAAGCTGACTAGGGGATATCAAAGCTATGTTATTTTAATGGGTGGATTCATAAGTCCGATTAAAAAACTAGATGGTTGGTGCTACTAGTGGGTTACAATGACCCTTAGTAGTCGAATGTGAATGTGAGTGAGGAAAATGTTGTAACTATTGGGTCAACATGTTTTGCGTCCCTATTGGTCTCGAACAGAGATCTCTGGTGCTTCTCCAGGACCTAAAAAGTTGTATGCTTACTAAAAGGTATGGCATTTACAATGCCAATAGCTGAAACTCTCATAAATGCGAAACCTATTGCATTGCAAATGCTTCTTTTACTGACTGTCAATTACCAGATTTTGAAGAATTGAGAGAAATTGTTGGACTTCTTCGTGGTCAAGGTAGGGAAAGCTTGGAGAGAGCAGACAAAGAAGTTCTGGCTTACATACTTACTATGTTTAACCAGGATACCACCTACAGGTGAGTATTTTCTCAAAGGGAAGTAGAAAAGGTTCCTGGGAACTCCCTAAGATGTGTTAAAGACCTTTTAACGTACGAAATGGATGTTAATTTATGTGAAATTTAAAAAACGAAATTTCCAAATACAATAAATATGAACGAAATTGCTGAGCTGGATTATTCTAATACATCATCTGTCTGCCTCATGTCTGTACATGGGCTTTGTGTGAGTACATGGGAAAGTGGAGTTGTTTCATATGCTGTGACTGTACCGTACATTGAAGAAATGTGGCAGTTAATCCTAAATCTCAGATCGAATTAGCTGGCTAATACAATAATCCTGGTACTGGAAAAGCCAGACACCGTGATTGGGTAATGTATTTTGCTGCCGTTTATAATGTTTAAGTGTCTGGTTGCCAGATATAGGATGAGGCATTAGGCTGCACTGCACATTAAAATGTGAAAGAACTACATAAAGTTGGTGGCAATGGAAACTATAACTGTGGTATAGTGAGGGACAAGAAAAATTTATAATGTGCATGAACTAAGATGGTTCCTGACGCTCTGCAACATAGCCAGAAATTGTGGACTGCACAGTAGTGATTAAAGATATGATTGGGTTTCATTCTGTTAGAATGCGTAAAGCATAGGTTGACCAAAATATACCCACCTATTACACACCTCGATCTTAACTAGGGCAATGTTAGATTAGTGTCGAACGAGACAATATAACTACTGTCTGACTTGTTTGTATGGAGTCATTGCTGAAATGATATTTGGATATATATGTAGTTTTTTAACAGGATTGAATAAGTTATAAAATAATAAACTAATCATGTCCATATGAACCCACCATCTAGCTGCATCATTTCAATTTTACGTAAAAATAGTCTTCATTTTGTACCTGTTGTCTAGTGCCCGATTCTCACACATTTGCGGTTTCTTCTACATTCATAGAAGTCCTTAAGGAGAAGAGAAATGGAAGCAGTGAATTTGTCAGATCACTTAAACCAATGAATCTGCAGCTTATAGTTCTTCCCTCAAATGACAGTGGGCATACACTATCACAGCACACGCAAAGGAAATCTAAATCGTAATGTGCGTCTTATAGTAATAGCCCTCTATATTTTTTACAGATGACTGAAAAGGGATTTTTGCTGGTTCAGACAAAGGAAGTCGCCATGAAACCAGAGGATGCCAACAGAGTGTTCAAGGAGAGGGCAGTTGATTTCACATCGCTGCTTGAGCAAGGTGAACTTTATTTGCATTATTATACTGAAATTCTGAATTCTGCTCTGTAAAAGTACTAGTTATTTTATCAAAGATTTTATAACATGGGTGCAACTTATTTAAATATGCAGGTATAATAGTATTAGGCCTTAAGCATTTAGTGTGGATTTCCAACTCATGTAACCTGTCAACTGCAGCTATTTCACCCAGGGTTCCTTTTTTCACCCTAAAAAGAAGAAGCAGTCATCTGGAGTTTAAATTGGACTTTTCTTTGTGGCTTGCAATATATTGTCTTGAAGCATTTTTTTTATCGGCTCTTGCGTGCTTATATTTCAGCAACATTAATTTTTAATTGGTTTAATCTTTACTTCTGTGTGCTATCCCAACCCAGGGGCACTGGAAGCTAGTCCAGTCTAGTTTTAACACGTGCTTCTCTTTTCCATAGCAGCTCAATACATACAAGAGAACAACAGTCCTTATAAAAAGCAAAACATTGTTATCCTTTGCTCATGTGGTGTTAAAGGTACTTACGCTTTTCGTAGTGACCATTTTTGTATGGCTTGCCTGGGGCAGCTTCCAATCTGATCACTGAATTAGCAGTTCCTGTACATATATTAATAAACCAATTAATACCTGCACCACTACCTCCGGAGTGTGTTCGTCTAGTTTACAATAATCTAATATACTCGCTCAGTAGCGATTTCCAAAGATTAGCCCAAATGTTCTCAGTGCTCAACACAGAGACATTTTCATCAATTCGATTCATATTTAAAAATAATTGTAAGACAATCTGATCATATCAAAGGAACGTGCAGGGCAACAGGAGGAAGGGAAACAGTAACGGACACAATATGCCAAAAGCACAGAATGAAAAATATGATAAATATACAAGGGACAAAACCAGCACGACAGGGGCAAAAAAGTACCGGGCACAAACGAGGTGCACAAGGCAAGGCGCAGTCTTAAACCCTGCTTGGCGGGATCCGCGGCAGAGGAAGACACAGCTGAGCTGCTGGGTAAGAGCAGATCTCAGACTGAGGGTCTGGGGTCTTGCTCGCATGCAGCGAAACAATGGGCCCTATGTATCCAGCCTTTTTCCCGTTTGCAAACGGGCAGATTCTCAGAATCGGCCAGTTTGCGAATTGGAAAAAGGCTTTTGGGATGTATCATTCCAAAAGTCCATCGCAAAATAGAGAATTGAAAAATTTGCGATTCTCTATTTTGTGAATGCAATTAAGGAATTGCAAATTGCGATTCCTTAAATGCAATCCTGGAAGCACCAGAAATGTGCTATTTGGCCTTAAGGAATTGCAAATTACCACCAACTTCAAGTTAGTGGTAATTTGCGATTTTCTTTAAAAAAGCACTTTTTTGATTTTTTTAAAGAAATGTGCTATTTGGCCTTAAGGAATTGCAAATTACCACCAACCTCAAGTTAGTGGTAATTTGCGATTTTCCTTAAAAAAGCACTTTTTTGATTTTTTTCAAAGTGCCATATGTCGCACATACATGCCCTTAGGGCATGTATGTGCGCAAAATGTGCACATATGCATATTTCAAGGGTGCAGCAGGGTTTCCTTTTGGCACACTTGCAACCTTGAAATTGCATTCTCAATTTGTGATTCTATAATTGGTAATCGCAAATTGAGAATGTCTTCCTATTCATTCCTATGAATGAATGGGAAGGTATTCCTTAATTGCGAATCTCAATTTGCGATTCGCAAATAAGGAATATATAGGGCTTGCAAACTTTTTAGCAAATCCCACATACATTGCATTTTGCGATTCTCTAATTGCGATTCACTAAAAATTGCAATTTGAGAATCGCAAAACTCTTTTTTGATGGCCCAATATGTCAGAAACACCTACTCCTTCTAACGGGTGCTTCAGAAGGAAAGATTAACAGAAGGGAATATTAACCAATCAACTGCTGCGGAGCAACAATGGATGGTCCTAAAACCTGTAAATCTGCTCTGTGTCAGAGGTGCAAAACATGTCTGTATGTGTAGGAAGTCTGAGGTTAAGGAGGAGGAGTCCAACACACAAAGCCGCCTCTCTGGGTCATTTGGAACAGGCAGGAAACTGAGCGCAAAATGAAGCAGAGCAGCTAGAGGCAGTCTGTGAGCTTAAAGGACCAGAGGCAGGGAGAGTTCAGCAGAGAGAAGGATTGAGGGCCCATACATTAGGCATTGACTGGAGGTGCTGGCTTGTTCTCGGAGGCAACCAGCTTAGTTGCTAGTTTTTCTTGTGACCTAGGGCACTCCTGTTGTGGACCCAGTTTGTTTCTTTTCTCCTGCTTGTCAGTTTGTCCATAACCTGTCGTTACTTGCCTGTCCTCTCTGCATAAACTACCAAAGTACTCCCCCTGGTAGAGATTACGGAGAATGGGAAAGAGCACGTCTGGAGTCCCGAGTGCTGGTCCCTGGTGATAATCCATAAAAAGCCCAGGAGGGCCAAGGAAGCTGGAGGCAGGGAGTTTGCTCAGTGCTACATCATTGCCGAAGACCATGCCTAAGTGGCAGTTGTGAACCTATTGTGAGTTGGGTAGTGAAGGTCTCTTGGTGTGTCTGGTGGAGGTCTGTCGGAGGTTGGTGGAGTCGTGAGAAGCAGTCCGCCTGGCTGGTCCTAATAGGAGTGGGGAGTGTGTCCGTTCCTCACATGTGCAAGTGTCTAGCAAGTGACTCAACCTATGGTGATCTGACTCTTAGTAAGAAACTTGAACCACATGAGGTGCCTCAGAAGTAGTCGGGTGTAGTGGCTACGAGAAACATAGCCAGGGCACATGATGCACCAGATATTCTGACCTGCATGGAAGACTTGGATTGGTGTTTGTTGGCAGAGAAACAGGTGTATGGAGGAAGAGGGTATGAAGCCCCTGGCAGTGATACAGATGATACAGAGCTGTGAGCATAAATCCATGACGTGTGACAGAATGGAGGACAAGTATGAGCTTGAAGGGTTGGCTTGGATGGGAAGGGGGGATAAGTGAACTCGAGAGGGGACAGCAGAACACATATTGGCGATGAGGTGTACTTACACAGCTACTGTCGCCACCAACATTGTCAGAGAAAAATTTTTCTGGTTGAAAACTTTATGAAAATATTGAGGGGGAAAAAAGTAGTTCGATGGGCTCGTGCCCAGGGAAAGAGATCAATGGATTGCTGAGTTGATGCCCTCCATGCTCACCAAGTACGATTTGAGCCAGGGATACCGATTTGTGTTGCGTGTGAGAGTGAGGAGGGGGGGCAATGTAAAGGTGGCTGGTGTCAGTATTTGCGACCTAGTTGTCAATAATCAATGACCGCATTGTGTAAAAATTGTGCTAGAATTGCGTGTTCTATTTAGCGATATTTTCAGACAAGTAGAGACATTAGTCTCTCGAATATCTTCATATTTTTTGTTGATGGCTTCGCTACTGAGCCTTGTTTGGACTGAACTAACTGTGTTTCATTGGAACACTGTATCAGTGCGACCTAGTACATACCTGCAAATCTGCATTTATGTATTAATGTATCTGTTTAGATTATGAATAAGGGGGGTGTGGCAGACCAACATGGCTGTACGGACATAAATCTGTGCGGCTCCGCTCCGAGCCCAGGAGATCTGCCCCACTATAATGCCCAAAAAGCGAAGTCAACCACCTGGCCCGATTGAGTAGGGTGTGCTGCATCTTAGGGTAATGTGAGACCTGAAGACCCTCGGTCTCTTTTGCCATGGGGGAAGTATGGTCCCGCAACCCAGAGCGGCTCCCAAGATGGTGGCGGCCGGGACTGTACAGTAAGAAAGCCTGCAGACGCGGGGCACTCTGTCCCCGCAGCAGTGGCTGAGTTGCACCACAGCATTCGGAAGGAGTAGTTTCTGTCCTGTAACTCCAGTTCTGTAGTAGGGGTATCTCTGTTATAGTCATAATCTAGTGAATAGTCCCGCCCATGTGCGTGGACCCCGGAGCAATCAAAAATAATCTCTTACAGTGTCAAAAAATGCAGAAATGCATAGACACTTAAGAGAGAATTTAAAGACAGATAATGCAGCCAAAAAAGGCTACACTGTCCAGTACTTCAACTAGAAATTCCACCACAAAATCCACAAAACAGCAAAGCCTGTACAGATTTCCCTTGCTTAAAAGCAAAATCCCTCAGGAATGATAGGGAGAAGAACCTGGACAGACAAGCCCCATAGGCTGCCATTATGTGGCTTAAATAGGATACTGTGCGTTTAAGGAACCTTCCAGAACCTTCTCCCAGTATCCCAGAATGCATAGCAGGTCCAACTTAGTTTCAGTTCTTTTTGAAGGCGTAAAAACGCCAGACCTGTAGCATTATGTACCTGAACAAATCTCCACCGGGGAGGCGGGAGGGCGCTTATGACTATAACAGAGATACCCCTACTACAGAACTGGAGTTACAGGACAGAAACTACTCCTTCTGTAGTAGGGGATCTCTGTGTATAGTCATAATCTAGTGAATAGAATGGCAAGCCCATCCCCACATCAAGCGGCGGTGGAGAATATGAAATTACGGCACTATTGTGCGAACAAATTCCGCAGCGAAGCCTGCCCAACCTGAGCGTCTGCCCTGGCATCAGTGTCCAGGCAGTAATGCTTAGCAAAGGTATGGACCGACTTCCAAGTGGCCGCCTTGCAGATCTCTGCAAAGGGAACATTACGAAGCATAGCTGTCGTGGCAGCTTTGCCTCTGGTGGAATGAGCCTTAGGTTTACCCCCTAAGGTCTTATTAGCTTTGCAGTAACACAATTGTATGCAGGACACAATCCACCTCGAGATGGACTGTTTAGAGGTAGCAAGACCTGTCCTGACTGAGCCATAATTAATGAACAATTGGTCTGACCTACGAATATCTTTAGTCTTATCAAGATAAAACTTCAGCACCCTCCTCACATCCAGGGAATGTAAAGACCTTTCCGCTGGAGATGACGGATTCTGAAAGAACGTAGGCAAAGTGATAGTCTGATTGATATGAAAATCAGAAACAACCTTGGGAAGAAACTTAGGGTGAGTACGCATAACAACCTTAGCAGCATGAAACACAGTGTAAGGTTCTTGGCAACACAACGCCTGAATCTCACTCACCCTGCGGGCCGATGTAATGGCCACGAGGAACGCCGCCTTCCAGGACAGGTGCTGCAACGAAGCCTTATGAATGGGTTCAAAAGGCTCCTTCATCAATCTGGACAGCACCACATTCAAGTCCCACGAAGGCGAAGGAAGCCTGACAGGAGGGAATACTTTCTTCAAGCCTTCCAAAAAATCTTTGATCACAGGGATCTGGAAGAAGGAAGTCTGTGAAGGGCTTTTCCTGTAGGCAGTCAAAGCAGCCAGATGAACCTTAATGGAATGGACATTAAGGCCCGACTGCGCCAGATGTAGTAGATATGGAAGGATGACATCTTCCTTGCATGTCGTAGGGTTAAAGTTCTTAGACTTGCACCAGATACAAAACCTCTTCCACTTGTAAGCATAAGAAGTCCTAGTGGAAGGCCGCTTAGCCTCCTTCAGTATGTCCATACAATCCACTGGGAGATTCAGATGGCCATATTGCACTATTTCAGGAGCCATGCCGCCAAACTCAAAGACGAGAGGTTGGGGTGCACCATCCGCCCCCCCGAACTTCGTGAGAAGGTCCGGCCTGCACGGCAGCTTCATGTGAGGAAGGAGAGACCGGTGAAGCAGGTCCGTGAACCACCACTGTCTGGGCCATTCCGGGGCAATCAGAATCATTCTCGCCCTGGATTGGGACAGCTTGATGAGAACCGCCGGAATCAGGGGAATTGGTGGAAAAGCGTACAGAAAGCTGTTCGACCAGTAGATCCATAACGCGTTCCCCCAGCGTCCCCGGCTGGTAGTACCTGGAGGCGAAGCCTCGGCATTTTCTGTTTTCGGCGGTGGCGAACAAATCTACGTCTGGAGTTCCCCACCTTGCGAAGACTTCTCCCAGAACTTCGTCGCTTATGACCCATTCGTGGTTTTCCTGAATGAGTCTGCTCAGTTCGTCTGCCTGAACATTCTGCACACCTGGCAGATGGGTGGCCGTTATCGACAGTCCTCGAGCCAGAAGCCAGTGCCAGATCGCCTGCGCCTCCTGCGACAGAGTGCGCGATCTCGAGCCCCCCTGCTTGTTGAGGTAATACATCGTTGTCGTGTTGTCTGTCTGAACAAGCAGAGAGTTGGTCTGAAAGGACGGGTGAAAAGCCTTCAGTGCCAAGTGCACAGCCCTGAGTTCCAGGAAATTGATGTGGTACGTGGCCTCTGTCTGGGACCACGTCCCTTGAATCTGCAGGTCTCCGGAGTGCACTCCCCAGCCCTGGAGAGAAGTGTCCGTCACGATAGTCTGTATGGGAATGTCCTTGTGGAAGGGAACCCCTCTGAGGAGATTCTCCTTCGAGCACCACCACTTCAGAGACTGAAGAGTGTTGGACTTTGGCCCGTAGGGCAGGTTCACCCCTAAACTTTTTGCTGGTAATGGTGACCTGGAAATGGTGATTTTTGGGATTCTGCGCACTTTCACTGTGTCCCAGTGGAAAGTGCGTGCGCACTCTGAGTGCATGTGCTGAGCTAGGCCTGCCCGCCCATAGGAATGCATGGGGAATGTATGTGTCCCTGGTAGTTGCTGATGCGTGGGGTGTACAGGCTTGAGTCTGGTATGTGTGAACTCGTGAGAGTGAATGCTGCGAGATGGTGTATGCAGCATGTATGTGTCTAGAAGGGAAGTGCTACTTCTAGACATGGCTGTACGTGTGCAGTGAGGGTGCTGGAGTGTGATTGGCTGGAGCTGGCTGGCATGCCAGGCTCCAGGAAGTCTGGATGGGTCTGCCCGGTGGTGAGTGGGAGATTAGCATGAGTGATGTGTGGGAGGAGTGTACCTGTGTCCTGGATGGGCTGGGTTTTCCCCACACAATGCTGGCTCCGCCCCCCTGTGGTGTGTCTAATGACCCTAGCCCTGCCAGTGAATAGAGAGGGTGGTTGAGGTAAACAGAGTACTCAAGAACCAGCTGCAACTGGTTTTCCCCCCACCCTGCACCCCTGAACAAAGGAATGTACTGTATAAAAATGGGGCTGTGTCCCCACAGAAGTTGTTCTTTTCCAGGATCCAGAGGGGGCTGTTGCTGCTGTCGCTGGGCCAGAGGACCGCCACTTGGGGTGTCTCCCTGCCTGGAGACCCAGTGTGCTGGCTCTGGGCCCAGCCTTGCCCCCCTGCCTGCCCAAGGACTTGCTGGAACTCTGCCCTGCTTGCTGAGGGCACCTGGGAGCACTTTATTCTGCACGTAGCGCTAGGAGCGCGCTTTATGCCCTCTAGCGCTTGGAAGTGCTTTATTTTTGATTATAGCGCTGGGAGCGCTGTGTTAACTGCCCATAGCGCTTGGGAGCGCTTTGCCTACCCTAGCGAGTGCCCACCTCGCTTATTTGTAGTTAATTTGTCGCCTGGCAGGTGCCCACCCTGCCAGGGACCTTGATGCCCGTTTTCGCTCTTGCCTCGAGGGTGCCGACCCCTCGGTAACTTCATCCCCCGCCTACGAGTGCCTGGAACGGGCCGCCGCGCTGCCCGCGGCGACCCGGATGTGGTTTGCCGGCCGGCCAATCAGTGAGCGGCCCGACGGAAGTCCCGCCCCTGCAGCCGCGACCCGGAAGTCAGGCAGGCCGGGGGCAGGACAGAGAGGCAACCGGAAGCAGACGGGAGGCCACCCCGTGCTCCGGTAAGGGGAGAAGCCGGCGTCTTTCCTTGTCCCCCCCAGGCTCCCAAAGCGAGGGAGAGCCCAGGGGAGAAGTCTGCAGAGAGCCCCGAGGAGCGGGAGCTCTCGTGAAGAAGACCACCGCCTCGAGACCGGTGAGTGTGCATCGGGGGTACGTGACTCACGCGAGATGCGTGAGATTTGGTAGGGGCGGTCGATTTCTCCCTGCTGAAGCGCACAGAAGCGCTACGAAGCGTCCAGGTGGCATTTTTGTGTTGAGCCCGAGAGGCTCAGGGGGCAAATCTTAATTCTAGAGCCCAGAGAGGCTCAAGAAGGGCATTTGGTGTTCGTTGAGCCTAGTGAGAGGCTCAAGGCGCCCCAGTGTTAAGGAGCCCAGAGAGGCTCAGGGGCAGTCCATTTGTTTAGAGCCCAGTGAGGCTCTTTGGGGGCCATGTGTGTTTAGAGCCCAGAGGAGGCTCCAGGGGGCATTTCCTTTTGCCCCACCAGTGTGCTCGAGCCCACAAGGCTCCATCGTGTTGCCCCATCTTCTCCCAGTTGCCCAGCACTTTGTGGGCAACTGCCACGTTTAGGCCCTGACATTGGGACACATGGATAGTCACAGGTGGTGACTTGTGGGTTTGGCGCAATTGATATTGTTTTTACACCTCTGAATGTATTGTGATGCATCATGTGTTTTCCTCCCTTACACCTCTGAATGAATGTTATGCATTGCATCATGTGTTATGTTCTTACACCCCTACAGGTATTGTAATACTTAGGTGGTTGTTTTCTCCCTAGTACAGGTGGTGCTAGTGAGGTCCTGTTACCAGTGATTACTGGTTGTGTGCTAAAGTAAATTTATATTCTAAGTGCTAATTTCTGAAAGTGTTACTTCTGATTCCTGACAGTGGTCCAGGTGGCCCTGTCTTGTACATATCCCTTGTAAATTCTGCCCGTGCCTCTGGCACATTGTAAAGTGTGTGTTTTATCTAATGTGTCTTGGTGTAATACAAAGGCTATTTTTATATAACCTTGTGTGGAGTTTCCTTTGTGGTGGGCCCTGGGTGTTGTTGCTGGGGTGCGTGCGCAAATACTTAACTTACATTGCCTCCAAGTTAAGCCTTGCTGCTCGCGCCACGTTACCTAGAGGGTGAGCAGGGGTTATCTTGGCGTGTAACTCCCTTGCCCTGACTTGGGAGTGGTGGTCTCTGACTGACTTTGGCGAAAGCCCTGGCCAGCCAGGGGTCCCATTTCCAACATTGGCGGCAAGCGGTGAGGATAAGGATTTGTGTTTGCCTTGTACCTTAGTAGCAGCTGGCTGCACCACAAAACTCTGCATTTTAGATGACCACATTTTAGGGGATTGTTTTTTTTTTAAGTTCATTGTTTTCTTCTCCTGAAGGTATCATTGTGCAATTGTGTCAAGTACATTTGTCCCCCACCCTGCGCCCAGAGTCGGTACCTGTGTCACATGTGGTCAGGTTGAGGAATCAGGGGTGGTAGAAACTGCCTTACCAGTCCGAGGGGAGGGTTGTGTGTGGATGAATGGTGTGTGGCACTAGGCAAGTGAGTGTGAGTTCCCTGGGATAGAGAGCTTCCTGATACCTTGTGAATTGTGTACTCCTGTGTTAGCTCAGACCCCTAGGTTCCCTGTGTGATCTCTTCTCTAGAACGTCCGCCAGAATGGAGCCTGCTTTTGATGTCTGTGATCTGTTTAGATACAGTATGGGAGAGTTGGTAAGGTTCTGTGAAGAGAGAGACATAGGGGTGGATGAGTCAGACACTCAGTCCGAACTTAGGAGCAGCCTGATCCTATGGCAAAAGGGTCAGTGGGATCTTGAGCGCAGTGAGGAAAGGGCCCGGGCTTCACACCAGGAGGGTGGTGGGTCTGTGGGGAGCCCTGAAGATTCAGAAGAGGAGGAAGAAGATGACAGCACAGGGACGCCAGCAGATAGTGAGGACCCCATAGATAGGGAGTCCCTTGCTGGGTCCAGCGTAGGAGGCAGCGCCTCATCCCTTTTCCTGTCCCCAGAGGAGCTGGAAGATAGGAGGAGAGAAAGGGAGCACCAGCTGGCTTTAGAAAAGCTCAGGTTGGAGCATGCCCAGGCTATGGCACAGCTGGGCATTAGAAAGCAACAGCTGGAGATTAAGAAGCAACAGCTAGAGACCGAGAGGGTCTTAGCGCAGGACAGGATAGAGGAGGCTGAGAGGGCCTCCACCAGAGGCAAAGTAGCTCTGGAGGGTAGACTATCCCCTGCGCGCAGTGTTGAGTTTCTGGACTCCCCAGGGTGGGTTGAGTCCAGTGGTGGCAGCTATATAGAGCCCAGTGCGAGCAGTCCCAGTCCCAGTTCCCCCAGTATGGTACCTGTTTCCCCAGAGGAGGAGTTAAGGGTGAAGTTCAGGGACAGTAGGAAACTGTCTCACCAGTCTTGGGAGGAATTTGAGGATGAATGTTGTGATACACTGTGGGCTTGGGTGCAAGTTCACACAAAAGATGATTTTGATGTCTTGTTTGGTCTGATTGTCAAAGAGCATCTGCTCAGTTGTTGTTCACCAGGGTTGCGCACACACCTGTTGGGGTGTGGATTGCCTAGCGCATGTGAGCTTGCAGATGAAGCAGACCGCTGGGAAAGGACTAGAGGTTCTCTAGAGTCATTGGTGGGTGACTCCAAAAGTAGTGGTTCAGGGATCTTCCAGCCCAGCGTGGTGGAAGAGGCTCAGTGTAGCCCAGCTAGGTCCCAGGATAGTGAGGAGGGTGTAGAGGCTCACTGCCTGGCTCAGTGGAGCAGGAGTGAGGGGGAGACCGAGGTTCCCCGGACGCCCGAAGCCCTGCCTCAGGACTTGGATGGTTTCTGTAGGGAACACCAGGTTGGAGACCTAGGCTGTCCTGTTAGTCCATTTGAGGAAGATCTCCTAGTGAGTAGAGGACCTGGAGCGTCTGTAACCAGAGCTCCTGTGGTTCTAGAGTCTGGCAGTACCGCTCCGGTAGGGAGGGTACAGGAGTCCAGCGTGAGGAGTGATTGGGGGATGAGTTTCCCAGTGGATGCACCAGTGGACCAGGGACTAGCCAGTTGGGCTAGATCTTCTTGGGGGGACCCGGGTGGCGCCACTTCTGGTCTGGGGGATCGTCACGCACTGTCAGGTGGACAGGGGACGGGAGATCTGCGCCAGACAGACAGTCACACAACATATGTGTCATTTTTTAGCCTCAGGGGGATTGTGTGTGAATCCCCAGAAGACCTGGAGTGCCAGGCAATTGTTCCACCGAAGGTTTTAGACCAGAGGTTGGAAGGCCAGGTTCAGGATCAGCCTGACCTGAAGGGTAGGATGACTGTAACCAGTGTCCTGACCGGTTCTTCTTCCAGAGGAACTTCTCCAGGTGGGAGAGGGCAGACCTCTGGAAGGGGGTGCAGAGGGTGGGAGAGCCCACCTCTGACCCCGGTGCAACTTGAGTGGATAAGCCCTGGGTTGGAATGGCGTTCTAGGTGTACCCCTCGCCGGAGGAGGAGGAACCCTAGAAGAAGAGGTTGGGGGAGGAGAGCCTTCCCCGAGACTCCTGGTCCGCCTGAGGTTGTAGACCCTAGGCTGGAGTACCAGTGGCAGTCTAGTCCTGTCTTGCAGACAGGAAGAGTGGAGAATGGCTCCTATGTGCCAGGGGTTACTACCCCCCGCTCTGCGAATAGGCATGGACCAGTGGCGCCTGGGTGGCCCAGGGCCTGGTCCTGGCCGCGGACAACTTGGGAGTACCAGTGGGGTAGCCCAGTTGGTCCGGACAGTGTTTAGAAGGAATCCCATGGGTTCACCGTGGCGTAGAACAGGAGGGTGTCCCTGCAGTTGTGGGCCCGCGTCCGTGTTCTATCGCCCCAAGCAGGGAAGTCCATCACGGTGGTGATTGTTCTACCCTGCGTTTTGGCTGGAAGGGGGTTGTGTTGGACTTTGGCCCTTAGGGCAGGTTCACCCCTAAACTTTTTGCTGGTAATGGTGACCTGGAAATGGTGATTTTTGGGATTCTGCGCACTTTCACTGTGTCCCAGTGGAAAGTGCGTGCGCACTCTGAGTGCATGTGCTGAGCTAGGCCTGCCCGCCCATAGGAATGCATGGGGAATGTATGTGTCCCTGGTAGTTCCTGATGCGTGGGGTGTACAGGCTTGAGTCTGGTATGTGTGAACTCGTGAGAGTGAATGCTGCGAGATGGTGTATGCAGCATGTATGTGTCTAGAAGGGAAGTGCTACTTCTAGACATGGCTGTACGTGTGCAGTGAGGGTGCTGGAGTGTGATTGGCTGGAGCTGGCTGGCATGCCAGGCTCCAGGAAGTCTGGATGGGTCTGCCCGGTGGTGAGTGGGAGATTAGCATGAGTGATGTGTGGGAGGAGTGTACCTGTGTCCTGGATGGGCTGGGTTTTCCCCACACAATGCTGGCTCCGCCCCCCTGTGGTGTGTCTAATGACCCTAGCCCTGCCAGTGAATAGAGAGGGTGGTTGAGGTAAACAGAGTACTCAAGAACCAGCTGCAACTTGTTTTCCCCCCACCCTGCACCCCTGAACAAAGGAATGTACTGTATAAAAATGGGGCTGTGTCCCCACAGAAGTTGTTCTTTTCCAGGATCCAGAGGGGGCTGTTGCTGCTGTCGCTGGGCCAGAGGACCGCCACTTGGGGTGTCTCCCTGCCTGGAGACCCAGTGTGCTGGCTCTGGGCCCAGCCTTGCCCCCCTGCCTGCCCAAGGACTTGCTGGAACTCTGCCCTGCTTGCTGAGGGCACCTGGGAGCACTTTATTCTGCACGTAGCGCTAGGAGCGCGCTTTTGTGCCCTCTAGCGCTTGGAAGTGCTTTATGTTTGATTATAGCGCTGGGAGCGCTGTGTTAACTGCCCATAGCACTTGGGAGCGCTTTGCCTACCCTAGCGAGTGCCCACCTCGCTTATTTGTAGTTAATTTGTCGCGTGGCAGGTGCCCACCCTGCCAGGGACCTTGATGCCCGTTTTCGCTCTTGCCTCGAGGGTGCCGACCCCTCGGTAACTTCATCCCCCGCCTACGAGTGCCTGGAACGGGCCGCCGCGCTGCCCGCGGCGACCCGGATGTGGTTTGCCGGCATGGCCAATCAGTGAGCGGCCCGACGGAAGTCCCGCCCCCGCAGCCGCGACCCGGAAGTTAGGCAGGCCGGGGGCAGGACAGAGAGGCAACCGGAAACAGACGGGAGGCCACCCCGTGCTCCGGTAAGGGGAGAAGCCGGCGTCTTTCCTTGTCCCCCCCAGGCTCCCAAAGCGAGGGAGAGCCCAGGGGAGAAGTCTGCAGAGAGCCCCGAGGAGCGGGAGCTCTCGTGAAGAAGACCGCCGCCTCGAGACCTGTGAGTGTGCATCGAGGGTACGCGACTCACGCGAGATGCGTGAGATTTGGTAGGGGCGGTCGATTTCTCCCTGCTGAAGTGCACAAAAGCGCTACGAAGCGTCCAGGTGGCATTTTTGTGTTGAGCCCGAGAGGCTCAGGGGGCAAATCTTAATTCTAGAGCCCAGAGAGGCTCAAGAAGGGCATTTGGTGTTTGTTGAGCCTAGTGAGAGGCTCAAGGCGCCCCAGTGTCAAGGAGCCCAGAGAGGCTCAGGGGCAGTCCATTTGTTTAGAGCCCAGTGAGGCTCTTTGGGGGCCATGTGTGTTTAGAGCCCAGAGGAGGCTCCAGGGGGCATTTCCTTTTTCCCCACCAGTGTGCTCGGGCCCACAAGGCTCCATCGTGTTGCCCCATCTTCTCCCAGTTGCCCAGCACTTTGTGGGCAACTGCCACGTTTAGGCCCTGACATTGGGACACATGGACAGTCACAGGTGGTGACTTGTGGGTTTGGCGCAATTGATATTGTTTTTACACCTCTGAATGTATTGTGATGCATCATGTGTTTTCCTCCCTTACACCTCTGAATGAATGTTATGCATTGCATCATGTGTTATGTTCTTACACCCCTACAGGTATTGTAATACTTAGGTGGTTGTTTTCTCCCTAGTACAGGTGGTGCTAGTGAGGTCCTGTTACCAGTGATTACTGCTTGTGTGCTAAAGTAAATTTATATTCTAAGTGCTAATTTCTGAAAGTGTTACTTCTGATTCCTGACAGTGGTCCAGGTGGCCCTGTCTTGTACATATCCCTTGTAAATTCTGCCCGTGCCTCTGGCACATTGTAAAGTGTGTGTTTTATCTAATGTGTCTTGGTGTAATACAAAGGCTATTTTTATATAACCTTGTGTGGAGTTTCCTTTGTGGTGGGCCCTGGGTGTTGTTGCTGGGGTGCGTGCGCAAATACTTAACTTACATCGCCTCCAAGTTAAGCCTTGCTGCTCGCGCCACGTTACCTAGAGGGTGAGTAGGGGTTATCTTGGCGTGTAACTCCCTTGCCCTGACTTGGGAGTGGTGGTCTCTGACTGACTTTGGCGAAAGCCCTGGCCAGCCGGGGATCCCATTTCCAACAAAGAGCATGTAGAGACAGTCGTATCTTGTCGTCCCAAGATCCTCTCCTCTGGTCCCATTGATCCTCCAAGCACTCCTGCAGCGGTCTCATGTGCAGCCGCGCATGTGGCGTCAGGAAGATAAACGAGGCCATCGATCCCAGCAGAGAAGACACCGTCCTCACTGTCGTGGATGGAGTAGACATGAGAGTCTGAGCCTTCCGAAGGAGTGAGAAACGTCGCTCCTCCGAAGGAGACACGCTTGCTGACAGCGTGTTGATGGAGGCTCCCAAGTACTGGATGCACTGGACCGGAGTCGGGACAGACTTGGACATGTTGATGTGCAACCCCAGCTTGTTCAAGAGAACGCACGTCTTCTGGAAGTGTGCTTGAGCTTCCGAGAAGGAGGAGGCCTTGATCAACCAATCGTCCAGGTACGGGTAGACAAACACCTTGTTCTTCCTCAGGTGTGCCGCTACCACTGCCATGCATTTCGAAAATGTCCTGGGTGCAGACTTCAGCCCGAAGGGAAGCACCGTGTACTGATAGTGATTGGTGCCGACTTGAAAGCGCAGAAACTTCCTGTGTTTGCATGCAATTGGCACATGGAAGTATGCATCCTGTAGATCTATGGCACACATCCAATCTCCTCGTTGCAGCTGAGGGTAGATCTGATGCAACGACAGCATGCGAAACTTTTCTCTGCTAATCCACTTGCTTGCCTGTCGCAGGTCCAGAATAGGCCTGAACTCGTTCTTGTCCTTCTTGCGGACAAGAAAGAACCGAGAATAAAGACCTCTTCCTCTTTGAGACGGAGGTACGTCTTCTATCGCCCTCTTCCTTAGCAGGATGTCTGCCTCCGCCTGGAGCTCGCGCAGTTGGTACTGCGAGCTGACCGGAGGGATCGATGGAGGCGGGCTGATGAACCGAAGACTGTATCCATTGCAAACAATATTCAGCACCCACTTGTCCTGAGTAATTTTTCTCCACTCTGCCAGAAAAAATTGAACGCTTCCCCCCACCGGAGCGGGTAACGGACGAGGGGGAAGTAACCGCTCAGGGTCGAGACCTGGCCGGGCCCTTGGTCGCGGCAGAGGACTGCTGAGTCCCTCTACCCCTCTGACGCTTCTGGAAGGGTCTTCTGTATTGCTGCTGTTGTTGCTGCTGCTGATGTTGCCCAGAAGACTGTCCCCTTCCACGACCCTGTGACCCGAACCGCCGTTGGAACTGGCGGTAGGGTTTCTTTTCCTTGGGCTTCTCCAAGCCCACCGCCGTCAGGGTCTCCGCCTCGGCCTTCATCCTGGCCATCTCGTCATCAGCGTGTGTTCCGAAGAGGGTGTCTCCGGAAAACCGAAGATTCGCCACACGTTGTTGCGCTTCCGGTTTAAGTGACGTCAATCTGAGCCAAGCATGGCGCCTCTGATTAATCCCGTGGCAGTATCCATGCGCAGACAGCAAGGAGATATCTGCTGCGGCGCTGATGGCCTGGTTAGAGACCAGCATCCCCTCCTGGACGATCTCCATGAAGTCCTCTCTGCGGTCTCGAGGAACAAGGTCCGCAAACTGCTCCATAGAGTCCCACAGTGCGCGGTCGTATCGTCCCAACAACGCCGAGTCACTGGCGGCCTTCATCGATGAGGTGGACGTACCACACGCTTTCCGCCCAGCAGAGTCAATCCAGCGGCTCTCCTTATCCGGAGGCACAGTGGATGCAGGGGAGGTGGCATGAAGCTTCCGAGCCGCCGTCACAATAACCGAATCCGGTACCGGGTCCTTTCTCAAGAAAGCTGGGTCCGAGTCTGGAGCTCTGTATTTCTTGAGGAGCCTGGAAGGCACGGACTTCACCACTGCCGGTGTTAGGAAGAGCTGTTCAGCCGGCTCGAGGAGACCTGGCACCAAAGGCAGTAGGGGGCGAGACAGGTGTTTCTTATGTAATGTCTCAAAGATCACAGAAGTGGAAGGTGTAGGCTCTTCAACCTTGATCCCCAACTTCGCCGCCCCACGCAGGAGGACCTCCTGGAATGTGCCAATATCGTCTATCGGAGACACTCTAGTCTCCGGCGAATCAGACAGCGTAGGCGAGTAAGAACGGGTCCCAGAGGCAGAACGTGACCTGGACCTACGCCTCCTATGGCGATGCCTGGATCTCGAGGAAGATCCGCGTCCACTCCCGGATCTGTCTCTTCTTCCCGAGCGAGACCTCGATCTCTTGGGCCTGGGACGGTCCGTCGGCCTCCCCTGTTCGGAAGCCTTAGGCTTCGGAGGGACCTTCGACTTAGGAGTCTTCTTCGGCGGAGTCGGATACTTGGGCATCGACACCACTCTCGGCGGAACCGGGGGAGGGGGAGTAACCGGAACCGGGGCCTGCGGAGCCGGCCGAGGAGGCAACGGAGGAGGAGGGGTCGGAGCCTTCGGAGGTGGACCCCTTGGTAAAGGAGGCAGAGGTGGGGGTGTAGAAGGCTTCTTCGGGGTATATACCTCGGAATACGCCATTCCCGGCGAACCATCATCCCGTCCGGACTGTGGGGAGCCCCCCACAGTCCTGGGCCTGGCCTTACGACCTCCTGACGCCGAAGATCGGTGCCCAGACGACGACCGTGGGTCCTTCGACGTCGAGCGGCCTTTCGGCGTCGACCGTTCCATACTCCTCGACGTCGACCGGTGTCTACGTCTCGACGTCGACCCCAACCAGATGGATGAACCACGAAATCTCGACGACGGGCGATGGTGCCTCGACGGCGACCTCGACCTCTTCGTATGTCTCGACGTCGACCTCTTGGATCGCCTCGACGTCGACCTCTCGGATCGCCTCGACCTCGATCTCTTGGATCGCCTCGACGTCCATCTCTTTGAATGTCTCGACGTCGACGTCTTCGGCGCCGGAGACTTCTCCCGTCTCGACGGCGACCGTGACGACGAGGATCCCCTCGACGACGATGTCTTCGGCGGCGAACGGCGGTGTCGCCTCGACGGCGAGCGCCGACGCCGAGTCCTCCGATGTCGACCACTCTACGCCGACGGCGATGACGAAGAAATCGACACCGGCTTCGACGGCGACCTGTAAACGTCCCTCGACGTCGACGGACGACGTTTTCTCAACCCAGAGCCCTGGGGAGACCGGGAACTGGCCGTGGACCTTCCTCTCGACGTCGTGGTCATCGCCACTGACCCAGACGGAGAGCTTGGGCGTGAGCTGGACTTCCTGCCCCTGGGGAGCCCCCCAGAGGCCACAGCATGGGCAGTAGAAGCCCCTCCAGACCCACCTCGAGCCTTCAATCTTCTTTCTTCAAGTCCCTGAAGTCTGATCTTCCGTCTGTCTTTCAGGGTCCTGCCAGAGAAGCCTCTACAGATCGCACAATCCTCAGGGATGTGGGAAGAGGGAAGGCAGAGAATACAGACCTCATGGGGGTCTGACTTGGC
The DNA here is from genome assembly GCF_964261635.1 of Lissotriton helveticus. NCBI lineage: Eukaryota > Metazoa > Chordata > Amphibia > Caudata > Salamandridae > Lissotriton > Lissotriton helveticus. Next base: position 1,239,638,658 of record NC_136069.1, on the reverse strand, counting down.
CTTCTTCCTGGAGCACTCCGGGCATTTGTCAAATAATGCTGGCATTATGGACAACAAAAGAGTGCAGAACCCAAGAAGAAAGTCACCAAAGTACTTTAAAAGCACAAGAAAATCGAATTTAGTGAAAAACACCAACAAAACCCTTGAAAAGGGAGAGCTCAATGCTCCAGGGTCCTGCTTGCAGGAGCCGGAAAAAAGAACTGAAACTAAGTTGGACCTGCTATGCATTCTGGGCTACTGGGAGAAGGTTCTGGAAGGTTCCTTAAAGGCACAGTATCCTATTTAAGCCACATAATGGCAGCCTATGGGGCTTGTCTGTCCAGGTTCTTCTCCCTATCATTCCTGAGGGATTTTGCTTTTAAGCAAGGGAAATCTGTACAGGCTTTGCTGTTTTGTGGATTTTGTGGTGGAATTTCTAGTTGAAGTACTGGACAGTGTAGCCTTTTTTGGCTGCATTATCTGTCTTTAAATTCTCTCTTAAGTGTCTATGCATTTCTGCATTTTTTGACAGTGTAAGAGATTATTTTTGATTGCTCCGGGGTCCACGCACATGGGCGGGACTATTCACTAGATTATGACTATACATAGAGATCCCCTACTACAGAACAGGTCCCCCACTCACCTAATAACGGAACCGTCCAGAAGTGCCATAGGGAGACCTGATCTTACACAAGTGGCCCGCTGCGCGGAGCTGTTGCCAAAATGGTGGCTATGGCCATCTGCAGCGAGGGTAAACGCAACCGCAATGGGACTGGTGAGTAGAGAACACGAGGACCGTGGTGCAACGCCCGGGGTGATCTTTAACAGACAGCAGGGGGGGTGCGAGACAGCAGGACCCGGAGAAGAGAAAGAGGCTTCCCGCCTGGGTTAAGCAGCCAGGGGTGAACACCGGGGGGCCAGGGCAGCAGAACCACATATACTCCCCAGGGACGGTGAGTGGGGGAGAAAACCTGTGCTGGGCGAACTCTACGTGCACCCAAAATTAGCATGAGACTTATGAGGTGTCAGAGGTGCTCCCCATGGTTCTCTTCGAGTGCGATAGAGTAAAGTAGAGGGAGCAGGGGGCAACATGTTCCTCGCTGCAAGAAACTCACTTGAAAAAAGGCCACGATCTTCGCCTGAAACACAAATCATACCCCTTAATCTTTCGCTCCTCAACTTCTACAAAACAGAATGGAGTTGCCCTTCTCTTCCACAATTCAGTTCACTTTCACTCCCACGACACTAAGACTGATAAAGCGGAGGGATTTGTTATGTTCGAGGCCAATTCGAGGGGTCGACCATGCACCATAGCCACATTGTATGCGCCCCACACAGGGCAACTGGAATTCCTACTCACGTGTCTAGCGACACTAGAGGGATTTGCCAAAGGTGACATAATCCTACTAGGGGATTTTAACCTTATTTTGGGATCCATCAGTGGACACAACTCACACTCACAGATCAGCTGGAGGGGTCTTCAGCAAATCACTAAAGGCTTCCCTGCAATGCAAGGGCCTAGTAGATGCATGGAGGACCCAAAACCCCTCATCTCGGGCATACTCTTATTTTGCTTTCACTCCCATAGATCATACTCCAGGATCGATTAAGTATAATACCAAAGAAATCTTTGCTATTGTTCAGAACTTCATGTCACCCATTGCTCAATCAAAGACGTCTCCTTCGACTGATGCCTGGTGCGACAATCTCTCATGTTTCTTCAGGGATAAGATCAAGCATCTTTTACCCCCTGCTACAGTTCCTTAGGGGCTGGGTCGGTGTCATCCTTGGCCCACCCTACTCACCTCTTTCAGGCTTTTTGCCCCGTGGACCTGGCCGAATCTCTCAAACTCTTAAGGGGCCTGAAGTCAGGCTCTCCCGTGGATCCTTATCCAGCCTGGCTGCTGGCGACAGCTGCTGAGACTATTAATGCCAAAATGAACGGTATTATCAATCTGTCCCTGCAGAAAGCTTGCGTCCCGGCTGGCTGGAAGCAGGCCAAGATTCTTCCCCTTTTAAAAAAGCCTTCCTTAAACCCCTTTAGCTTGGGGAACTACCGCCCTATCAACCTCCTGTCCAGTTAAGCTAAGGTCTGTGAGAAGGTAGTGACTAAACACCTCACTGAGTATGTCGAAAGCGCAGGCCTCCTGCACCCGGCACAGTCAGGGTTTAGGGCCGCACACAGCACCGAGTCAGCCTTGGTCGAGGTCTCGGAAGCCATTCTGTAGTGTCTGGACGCAGGTGGTAGTGCAGCATTGATTTTGCTCGAACTATCGGCGGCGCTTGACACTGTCCCGCATTCACGGCTGCTCACGTGACTCACCAAGCTAAGGTCTTTGGTTCAGTATGGGGCTGGATCAACTCCTTCCTAGATGGACGGGTCCAACAGGTCTGGCTTCCGCCGGTCTCTTCTGCTCCCCTGACATTGACCACAGGGGTCCCCCAAGGGTCTTCCCTCAGTCTCCTTTTGTTCAACGTTTATGTCACACCATTGGTCTACTTGGCAGAAGAACTGGGAGCAAAGATCATTGCTAATGCGGACGATACCCAGCTTCTTTTTAGATGGGAGAAGAATACGGACTCAGTCATTTATGGGAAGCACTGCCAGTCTTCCATTTTTTGAATGTCTGACCTCCTCGCAGCTCAAATGCAATGAGAAGTCCGAGATCCTCCTCTTCAGGAATTTTCCCCCTAAGTTTAGTGACTCCCTCTGGCCAGTAGAGTCCCCTATGCCCACCTCTATCGGGAAGCCCCTAAAGAATTTGGTGGTTTAGGGAGAACCTTGCATTTCACAGGCAAGTTAAGAAGCTTACCGGCATGTGCTTCGGCCTTCTTAAAACCCTTAGGAAATGTATCCCTCTTCTGCCTTGGGCAGCAAAAGAGACAACTGTCCGTGCCCTCATTCTTTCCCTGCTGGACTACGCTAATGTACTCTATGTGGGGATCCCTGGCTACCTGCTGAAAAAGCTGTAGGTGGTCCAGAATGCGGCAGCCAGGCTTCTTCTTGACTTGCCTTTCAGAAGTACTGTTTGTACTCATTGCACTGGCTGCCTGTTACGGCAAGGGTAAAGGTCAAATCACGAATCATTGGCCATCGTGCACTCTACGGTCAAGGACCTACTTACCTGCAGAAACATTTTTCTTTCTATGCCCCTGTGAGACAATTACGCTTTTCGTCTCAGCTTCTGGCTCTGGTTCCCCGTTTTAAATGCCAGAGTTTAGGTGGCAGCTCGCTCGCCCGGAAAGCTGCCATGTCCTGGAACGCCCTTCCCTTTGCGCTTCGGAGCATTAAAGATCCACTGACTTTTAGAAAGCTCCTGAAAACTCATCTCTTTGCCTAGGTTTCTTTTCTTTCCACCCCTCACTGGCACAGCGCCGGGACACTCCTGAGAATCTGTGCACGCTATAAAAATAAATAACATAACATAACATAACACATTACATCTTCATTAGTCAGGCGCTCTCCCAGGCTCTTTTGGGAACCTGCTTTTACCTGATCTGCCTTTCGGATCATGCCCCTCTGGAGATTTCACTCAATTGGACGGCCCGCTCACAAAACATGCAAGATGGTACTTCCCCAACTTCCTTAGCAGGCATAGGATCCTTCGGGACGAACTATGGGGTGCGATTAATGAATTCTTTACTATAAACAATCTCACAGATACCACTCATGCAAATCATTGGGACACCTTTAAGGCAGTTATAAGGGGGAATTGCATAGCCCTAGCCACTACACTAAAGAAACATCAGACTGAAGAGAGACTGATTTTTAGAAAAGGACCTACATGAGGGAGAAAGAGCACATAAGGACTCCCAATCAGGGCAGTCCCTGCAGAAAATAACAGCTTTAAGGGGGAAACTATGGGCCAGCTACACTAACAGAGATGAAAAAAGAATCCTTCGTCTCCAGGACCAAGGGTACGAGGGGGGTAACAAAATGGGCCTTCTCCTGGCACGCCAACTTAGAGCAAAACAGGAGAAAGAATACATAAAACTATTTATTGATGACACAGGTCACAATGTTAGCGATAGTGGGAAAACGAGAGCCGTTCTCCACAGAGGGGTTCCAAAAAAGCAATAGCCGCCCTTAAACTTCAGAAAGCCCCAGGAGCGGACGGGCTGAATGCCCTATTTTATTGTACATTTGCGACTGGTTAACTCCCACTTAGCAAACCTCTTTAATGAAATAAGCGCAACGTGCCAAGTGTCCTCCACCATGGGGGAGGCTTTAATTACCATTATACCCAAAGAAGGTAATGACCTCCAACGATGGCCCTCATACCGTCCCAAAGCCCTCTTGAACCTCAACGCTAAACTTTACTCCAAGATACTGGCGACTCGCCTGGAAAACATACTACCCTCACTGGACCACCAGACCAGACGGGCTTCATCAAAGGGTGACAGAACCACGATATCCTCCGCAGGACATTTAACTTAATAGAGAAGGCACAGAAAAAACACATACCGGCAGCTCTTCTCTCCTTAGACGCGGAGAAGGCCTTCGACCGCGTCGACAGGGCCTTCCTATAGCTCACCTTCGAACTGTTCAGATTCCGTGACCCCTTCATAGGAATGGCACAGGCCAGCTATCATTCTCCATGATCATGAATCCTGGTGAATGGGGAGGTCTCGGATTCCTTCCAGCTCTCTCAAGGAACGAGACAGGGCTGCCCCCTTTCCCCCTATGCTTTTCACCCTTTGCATTGAACCGCTGGCAGCGAAATAAGGGCAGACTCCCACATTCGGGGGATCAGATTTGGCCAAGATAAGCATAAAATTTCACTCTTTGCTGATGACGTTCTCTTGCCACTCACCAACCCGATGACTTCTCTTTCGGCCATACAAACTGAACTCACCATCTTCAAGAGGGCAGCCGGGTTCAAGGTGAACTTATCTAAATCCTTCCTCCTTAATTTAACTCTACCCTGGGAGACAATGGCGGAGATTGAGGCGACGTCCCGCTTCACCTGTATCCGCAAAGAAATTACCTATCTGGACATTAAGATCTCCCCCAAAATTTCAAGCCTCTATTAAGACAAATTCCCCCCCTAGCCCCCCTCCCCTACAACAATATAAAAAAAGACTTTAAAAAATAGGGTTCGGCACTCATTTCTTGGATAGGCAGAATAAATGCCATCAAGATGAGTGTTTTACCGCGCATACTTTATATATTCCAGGGTCTTCCAAAGCGGTGGACGGGGACCTGTTTTCCGAACTGAACAAGATGACCGCTAAATTCATATGGCAAAGCCAAAGAGCCCACTTATCTCAGCGACTACCAAGCCGGCCACGATTGGAGGAAGAGCTAGCTCTTCCAGATTTCAATGGCTATTACAAAGCGGCCCAACTCCGGATTATGGCTGAATGGTCCCTGAGGGAATCTGAAAATAACGGGCAGAACCATCAATCAATCAATCAATACATTTATAGAGCGTGCTACTCACCTGCGAGGGTCTCAAGGCGCTGAGGGAGAGGGGGGGGGGGCGCTACTGCTCGAACAGCCAGGTCTTTTTTTTTTTTAAATGTTTTTATTGCAGAGTAAGAAACAAAGCATCCAATCAAGTCAACGATTACACCCTTGACACCATAATGTCCTGTAGTATCAATAAAATTGCACACAGCCATTTCGCCCACATCCCGGAGGCTGGGCGGCGTATCAGTATTCCGGCATAGTGTCACGGTGACCATCTCACTGAGATACCTGGCCAACAACAAGATATAGTATCTGCATTTTCCAACCAACAAACCCCCCCCACGAAGCCCCGCCTAGTGTAGCTAGCCAGCCTATTTGGGCTGCGTCAGTATCAACAGTGCCCGCCGTAACAGATCCCATCAGTAGCCCCCCATTGTAGCTGTCTGTGAAGCCTATCGAGGACCACTACACCTGTACCCAAGACTCTACACCCACCGGTTCTGCACAGTCTGATACGTGCTACGGGTCCCCACTGCAGGCACCCCTCCTAGTACTACAGCGGGACTTTAAAACCTACCCTCCTCCCTCCCCTCCCTCTAACAGCTGTTGATGTGGGTAGTATTCATGGGATATGACTCTAGGGCTCTCTACCTATCGAGGTCAGCTTATCGTACTTCCAGGCTTCACACCACCTCACTCTCTGATTGTTATCGCCCTTCACCCAACGTCAGGTAGTCACGCAACGCCTGCACAATCGTCTCCCAAGCTCTCGCTGTTTCCAAGCCCTTCTCATTACCCGCCTTGGTGGCCTGCCGCATTCTAACCACACTCTCACATCTGGACCATTTCTGCAACTCATTCAACCATCTCCTGATCGACGGGCCCTCCTTGGATTTCCAATGCCAGGTAATTTCTCTTTGGGCCAATACGAGTCCCAGGTCTATAAATTTACTCGTAATTTTTGTCCGTTTTGTATGAGGGAACCAAAGCAGTAGACATGTCGCCATGTCTAATTCCACCTCCCTGTCAGTTACCGTGTTCAGAAGCTCTCCCACCTCGGGCCAATATGTTCCTAATTTCGGGCAATCCCACAATAGGTGATCCAGCTCCACCTCCGGCGCTAAGCACCTTGGGCACGCTGCATCCTGTACCCGAAAGTATCGTCTAATCTTCCCCGCGGTTAGATAAGCCCTATGTAGTACAAAAAAATGCACCTGCTGGAAGCGGGCATTCCTGCTACCCTTCCATGTCCTTTCCAATATATGGCTCCAGACCGTGTCCGGTATCGGTTTGCCCACACTTTCTTCCCACTTTTCTTTGAGGGTAGTCAGCGGCTCCAATCCTTCACATAGTATTCTAGAGTGAAGGCAGGTCACCGCCTTAATCGTTCCTGCCGCCATCACCACATATTGGCAAGCCAAGGTTGTGTTCGGCTCTGTTAGACCCCCTTTCCAATACTTTTGCATCGCTGCCACCACCGCCGCATGTAGTAGGTAGTTTCCATCCTGGAGGCCATACTGGTCCTGCAGTACCCGGAAGGGGACCAACATCCCGTCGATAAATAAGTCCCCCACCATCAGCAAACCCAGCTCCTCCCATTCCTGCAACGGGGACCAATCGCCCCCATGTGGAAGCGCAGTCAACATCCCCAACGGGATCTCCGGCGCGTACGGGCGAGTTGCTTTCGCCCTCCGTAGACTCCTGTTCCAGCTCAGCCTGAGAGTCCTCTCTTCTACGGACAAACCTTTCAAGTCTAATTTCTGCTGCATAATTATGTATGAGAGGACATGTCGCTGTATACCGGTCCCTCGTTCTTGTTCCGGGCCTCTAAATTCTTTAGCTACATTTTGCGTCAACACCTGTAACTGAGCAGCCAGGTAATACAATTCAAAATCGGGAACCGCTAACCCTCCCTCAAGTTTGGGCCTCATCATAGTGTTCAATGCTACCCTACGCCTTCCGCGCCCCCAGATGAAGTCAATAGTCTTCGTCCTAAGATCTTTGAATATCCGCTGAGGGATCCATATCGGTAGGGTTTGGAAGTAATAGAGCAATCTCGGGAGAGCTACCATCTTTAGCAGTGCCACCCGGCCCTGTACCGACAAAGGGAGGGAGGCCCAAAAGGCCATGCATCCTCTCAGAGCCCTTACGCAACGTCCAACATTCCCTTCTAGCAGATTAGCGGCTTCGTGGTAAATGCGGACACCCAAGTATGTGAAGCATGTATCTTCCCAAACCACATCTACGGTGAGAGGGGGATACCGCGTATTCGCCCCCAATGGGAAAACACACGTTTTATTCCAGTTGACCCTAAGGCCCGAGTGTCTGCCAAAGTCAGACAGCATCCCTACAGCTCCCTCCAGTGCCCTCTCTGTGTCCTCCAGGTACAGCAGCAAATCGTCCGCGTATAGCGAGATGTGGTGAGTCTCCACCCCGCAGACAATCCCCTTGTACCATGTTCCTGACCTCGCCCGTGCTGCCAACGGTTCCACTGCCAGAGCGAACAGCAGGGGGGAAAGTGAGCACCCCTGCCTCGTTCCTCTACACACCGGGTAGTCCGAGGATATGACGGATCCCAATCGTACCCTGGCCGTCGCGGACGAGTAGAGAACCCTCGTCCACCGCCCAAAACCATCCCCCAGGCCGAACTTCTCCAGCACCCCATCTAGGTACCTCCATTCAAGGCTATCGAAAGCTTTTTCTATATCAACAGACAAGACTGCTGGCAACTGGTCCGACTCCGAAACACCGTCCAGTATGCGGACCAGGCGGCGAATATTTATAGAGGTGTTTCTGGTCGGAATAAACCCGGCTTGATCCCGGTGTACCAGCGTAGTCATGTGCGGAAGTAACCTAGTGGCGAGAATGCGACTCAAAATTTTATAATCCACTGTCAGCATAGACAGAGGTCTATACGACGTCACATCAGAAGCCTCCTTGCCAGGCTTTAGCAGCGGCACCACTAAAGCCTCCCTCATCGATTGGGGCAGGCGTCCCAGCGTCATTGCCTCAGAATACACCGTTAACAGCCTAGGCGCCAGGACATCAATATATTTCGCATAAAATTCAATCGGTAGGCCGTCCACCCCCGGCGTCTTATTCCTAGCCATCTGTTTGACGGCCACCCGGATTTCTGATAGTGTAATAGGGCCCCCCAATTCCTTCACGATCTCGGCCTTCAGTACCGGTAGACAAACTGTCTCTAGGTATTCCCCTATCTCAGGGGCTTGCACTTCCAGCCTACTCTTATAGAGATTCATGTAATATGATTGGAAGCGCAGCACAACTGCAGTCTGTGAGTATACCACCTCCCCTGTCTCCGTTTTAATGTTCAGGATCGGGGAGCCTCTAGGGTCCGGATTGGCGAGTTTAGCAAGTAGCGTACCCACTTTATCCCCTTCAGCATGTATCCTGGTGTCGTACAACTTATAGTCAAAACATCGCAAGCGCTCCGTTTCTGTTGCCACCAATTCTTTTGCCTCCAGCAGTTGGCCCTGTAACTCCGGTCGCTCCGGCCTACGCTGCTCTAGATCCCTCAACACTCCTTCCGACTTCTCCAGATCAGCCACAACCGTCGCCCTTTCATTCGGAAACCTGCCCATACATACACCCCTCACTACCACTTTCAGTGCATCCCATTCAACCGATCTCGTGGTGGCAGAACCTTCATTCTCGTCAAAGTAGTGCTCGATTCCCTGGAGGACCGTGTCTCTAAACACCGGATCCTCCAAAGCAGTAGGATGCAGCCTCCACGATGGAACCGCCGATCTCGCCTGCTGCCACTGCACCGTCATCAGTAGGGGGTTATGGTCCGAAAGGGTTCTAGTCAGGTATTCTGTATGTGCTGTCATGGCAGCCAAAGGGCCGCTACACAAGATGGAGTCTATCCTAACGTGTAATGCATGTAGCGCAGAGAAGAAGGAATAATACCTGACTTCAGGATGCTGTTCCCTCCACACATCTATAAGGCCCCACCTCTCCTGCCAATCTTTCCTATGGGCGGCTAGCCTGCGTACTGGAGAGTCAGACAATGGGGGATGCGACCTATCTAGTGTAACATCAGTAATTGAATTGAAGTCACCACCAAGGATGATGGGGCCCGCCAGAAAGTGCGCTAGCGAGCCGGACAAGCTGTCAAAAATCCAGGCCTGGTCAGAATTGGGGGCGTACACACTACATAACACCACATCGCGACCATACAATCTTCCTTCTACCACCACAAAACGACCCTCAGGGTCGACCAACTGGTTCATAGCCTGGAATGGGATCCCCGCCCTCACCCATATCAGCACCCCTCTGGTGAACGCCGAATACACGGTGCCAAACACCTGGCCATGCCACCTCCTCTGCAATGCAGCACATTCCTGCTTGGTCAGGTGAGTCTCCTGCAACAGTGCAATCTGGACGCCTCGCCTCACCAGATGAGCGTGCACCTTATATCGTCTAGACATAGTTCGGAGTCCGCGAACATTCCATGTGAGGCATTTCAACCTAGGTAACGTCCCCATTGCTGCCATCACCCAACCATTTTCTTGTAATCAACCCGTTACCCACATCAATGCAGTTTAACCCCCCACACAAAACACCCCAAAAAACTCCCTCAACCCCACTCCCCAGAACAGGACCTAACAACCCTGCATCAGTCCCCATCCAAACCTGTAACACAACACACAGTCCACTACTCTGTAGTCGTCACCACAGAAGGCCTTAAGGGCCACGAGAGGGGTAGTCAGAGCCGACCCGGAGCAGGCGAGGCCCTCGCCCCGAGCCCTTGACCCCAGTCAGCATTTCAACACAGTACCTGCCAATCTGCAGAGCACCAGGGCAGCTCGCTCCAGCAGGAGTCAAGAACACAGGTCCCACAGGTAGTGTTATTCATTAAATAGACCATCCGCCGTCTGTGGGGTGACCGCTGCCCCCCCGGAGCTATCAACATCCGAAACGTCCCCTTTAGACTCGCCATCATCCTCGCCAGAGTCCGATTCCAGTGATATTCTTTCTAATTGCGAGCCCGTAATGATCGCTGTCGCGGCAAGCGCCCCCCTCCTGTCCGCCGCCATCTGGTCCGCCTGCTGCGCTCTCTTGAGTTTATCCTTTTTGCGGAGGCGCTGTGATTTCCTCACCTTGACCAGTGGCTGCCTCTCTTTACCTCCTTTACCTTTACGGTCCGTACCAGCACGATACAACTCGAGCCATGACCACACTTCGTCAGGGGTTTGAAAGAAATGGGTCGTACCATCTAGGATCACTCGCAGCTTTGCCGGAAAGAGCAAAGAATACTGTATGCCCTCATCTCTCAGTTCCTTCTTCATGACCAGATAGGAGGCCCTGCTTCTTTGGACCTCCTGCGTGTAATCAGGGAAAACGTGACCGGACTGTTGTCCACTTGAAAGGGGCCCACAGAGCGTGCCCTTTGTATCAGTAGGTCACGATCTTTGAAGTGCAACAGGCGGACCACCATCGGTCTGGGAGGGCGGCCCTGCATAGGTGGACGGGCCGGGACCCTGTGTGCTCGCTCCAGAGAGAAGAAGGGGGAGAGTCCCTCCGGGGCCACAACAGTTTTAAACCAGGTCTCCATGTACGCTACTGCGTCATCCCCCTCCACTTTCTCCGGCAGGCCCACCACCCGCACGTTATTTCTCCTATTGCGGCCTTCGGAGTCCTCTGCTCGCTTCTCAAGCGTCGCCAAGCGACTGAGGATGTCAGATAGTTTATGTTCTGCGGTCACCACCGCCGGTTTCAGCTCCTGCAGCAGTAGTTCACTTTCCTTCACCCTGTCCTTGAGTTTAGCATGGTCTGCCTTCAAGTGGCCAAGCTCCGTGGCCACTTGCGCTATATCTTGATGCAGGGTCTCCTTGGTTGCGGTTATCGCCTCCAGTATCCCATCCAGCCGTGCAGTCAGCCTCCGTTCCTGCGCCGAGCTTTCCGGGTCGACATGGGCCCCACCACCTACGTCCGGCATTGCCGCCCGTTCTCGTGCCTGGTGCAGCATCAGTTCGCTGCCTTCGGCGGCCATCTTGTTCTCCGCGGAAATCGTCCCAAGGCCGTCTCCGGGGACTATTCCAGCCCCAACGTTCATATGATCAGCGGAGGAGGCCCCTCGAACTCCCCGTTCATACAGTGGTCCAGTCTCCCCCTCAGAGGTGGCAGTCACCACCAAGAGTCAGTTCCTCCGTAATTTTCGGGCCCTTACTGGCTAACAAAGATGGCCGCCCACTGTCTGGCACTCTTCATGCCGGGAGGCCGCGATCACCTCCGACCATCCTGTCTTACACACAATGCGGTCCCAGCACTCCGCTCCACACCGCCCACCGTTGTTCCTTGCGCCGGCACTCCTCAATCCCAGGCTAGGGACGAGCAGAGTTCCATGCAGGGGCACAAAGTATTCAGCGGCCCGCACCCGGCCACCCAGATCAGCGCCGCGCCGAACTGGACACGCGGCTAGTTCTGGGGCGTCGTCCCACAGCAGGCTGTCTCGCCGATCTCCAGTCGGCTCAGGTCCCCGACTCACCGTCCTCACCGCAACCGCGCGGCTTCTGAGTCCTGCCGCCAGTCGACGGGCGCCCGGCTCCGCGGCCTCTCCCCGGGTTCACTCCCCTTGTCGTCCAGCAGATGTCTCCCAGGAGCCCCGGTGCGGGGTCAGCAATCCGTCTCGAGGCCGAGCACAGCGCCCGACCCCCCCGTCCGCCAGCACCAACTCCTTCGTGCCCATCCGTGTTGGGCCACCTCCGTACAGCTCCCCCAGTCCCCAAGCAGAAGCTCGGCACACAACCACTGTAGGCGTCTGAGGTTTCCGCCACGTAGCGACGCCCTCGGCACAAGGCCTTCACGCTAGGTGCTGGGGGAGGGGCGCCTCAGTCCAAGTTCTCCGGTACGGCGGGGAGCCACCTTCCGCCCACTCCACCTCACTGCGACCGTTGCCGTGTCCCAGCTGCGGCGCTGCTCGCCTCAGAGGGTAGCTTCCTCAGACCCGGGCAGCCGCCATCTTGAATCCGGTACCGTTTTCAGGATGTTCGGCGGGATCAGGCTCGGAGCTTCAGGCTCACGCCGCCATCCCGATCGGCGTCCAAGCCACGCCCCTCTTGAACAGCCAGGTCTTGAGGTGTATTCTGAAGGTGAGATGGTCCTGGTTCAGTCGTAGGTGAGCGGGGAGGGCGTTCCATGTCTTGGTGGCTAGGTAGGAGAATGATCGCCCTCCGGCGCTGGCTTTGCGAATCCGTGGGACAGTTGCAAGGGCGAGGCTGGCCGAGCGGAGTTGGCCGGTGGGAGAGTAGAACGAGAGGCGGTTGTTGAGGTATTCGGGGCCCATGTCGTGGAGTGCTTTGTGTGCATGGGTGAGGAGCCTGAACGTGATCCTCTTGCTAACGGGGAGCCAGTACAGGTTTATCAGGTGGGCCGATATGTGGCTGTGGCGAGGGACGTCGAGGATGAGTCGTGCGGAGGCGTTCTGTATTCGCTGCAGTCGCTTCTGTAGTTTGGCTGTGGTTCCTGTGTATAGGTCGTACCCGTAGTCCAATCGGCTGGTGACGAGGGCCTGTGTGACCGTCTTTCTGGTTTCTGTGGGGATCCACCGGAAGATCTTTCGGAGCCTGCGCAGGGTGTTGAAGCAGGAGGATGAGATGGCATTGACTTGTTTGGTCATCGTGAGCGAGGAGTCCAGGATGAATCCCAGGTTGCGTGCGTGGACTGTGGGTGACGGTGCGGTGCCCAGCGCAGTGGGCCACCAGGAGTCGTCCCAGGCGGATGGGGATTGTCCGAGGATGAGGACCTCCGTTTTGTCTGAGTTCAGTTTCAACCGGCTGAGCTTCATCCATTATGCGACTTCCTTCATTCCTTTCTGGAGGTTGGTTTTTGCGGTGGTTGGGTCTTTAGTGAGGGAGAGTATCAGCTGGGTGTCGTCGGCGTTGGAGATGATGTTGAGGTATGGGATCTTCCTTGGAAACGGAAGCAAGACACACTGCCTAACTCATATATCAGCACCCACTACGGCCACCACACTTCTGCTATTGAATAGCATAACCAAGTCTCTTACTTTGACATCCTTCCCATCCCCCTACACCCCTATCCACTTTAATCCGGCTTTTCCACTGGCTCTTGTGGTAGGCCCCTTTGACATATGGAGAGAGAGTGGATGCCTTATGCTGTTGATCTCTTTAAGAAGGAGATAATGCCTACCTTCGTGGAATGTGCCAGTCTATATAAATTGCCGCCGACTGAACAATTCCGTTATCTTCAGCTAAAGCACTGGGTGCAACAACCTCAGGTGCATCTGGCTGCGACAAGAGACCTCCTCCCTATTGAAAAATGTATGTAAACAGGCACTACAACAAAGGGTTGCATTTAATTCCTATACTCCCTCTTATTACCGCGGGCCCCCCATGACCCCACGGCACAGAGGATTTTGGGACACCCTACTCCCCTCCCCCTTGGAAAACAAACAATGGAAATCCCTGTACAAAGATATCACCAAATATAACCGTTCCTTGTTTTTAAGGTAGCCCACTACAAAATCCTGTATGAGTGGTACCTACACCCCCAGAAACTGCACATGATTTTCTCTAACACTTCAGATAAATGTTGGTGGGGCTGTGGGTTTTTGGGAGGTTTGTGCCATATATGGTGGGATTGCCCCTCTATTAAACCCTTTTGGAAAGAAATTCTCTACCATATTAAAACCATTCTGGGATACCCAATGTTGAACACCTTGGAGCACACGCTCTTGGGCCTGAGGGACTCAATGCTAAAATATCAAACCCAGGGGGACTGATCCATCATGTGGCTGTGTCTGAGAGCGGGCAAGATGGAAATAGCCGCAGCCTGAAAAAAAACAGAGCCCCCCCTCCCTTACTCAGTGGCATGTTCAACTGTGGCGGGCATTAGCCCTTGAGCGGATGCCTGACATTGTTGAGGACTCACAGAGAGGCTTCGATTATGTTTGGACCCCCTTGGCGAGTTACCGATCAGAGGGTCTACCCTTGTTCTCATGTGAACCGAAATTGCGAGCCCTTCCCCTTTTTCAGATTTAGCAGCCTGGGCTCACCCCTTGACCCGCTCGTGGATGACCTCGACCACTCTGGGGGAAGCCCTCGGAGGGGGTGGTCGCGGAACACCCTGGAGATGTTGGGAAGGGGTCCTGTAGGCTCAACGGGCCAACAATATGATCCGGTTCCCAGCGTATCCCCCAACCCAGCTAGACCAATTATTCATATCACAGCGATATAGTTGTATTGTTGTTTGTTTTCCTTTTGGCTTAAACTGAGTTTTTCTTTGCATAAGCTATGCATTATCTGGGGACCCTGTGCGCAAGTGGAACATTACAACCTGGAACATATAAGCTTTATATTGAAATGGTGTAGGGACAACCCTACCATACCTGGGGGAACATGTGAAGTTAAACAAAACCGAGTCGAGAACTTGTGAAAATGCTGTGTTTCTTTTTAGACATCTGTAACTCTTGACATGTGAAATGTCCTCGGGGGAACTACAATGTACTGTGAAACGTTTCAAAATCAATAAAACGTTTTTGACATAAATTATGACTAAACAGATTCATAAACAGACCAAATTAAAAGATGAATTACAAATGGCTGTTTTCATTACACAAAGCAGATGTACTGGTAAATCTAAATCCTGATCGTACTTTTCCACAGAAATTAGAAGGGGAGTTGACTCTGGCTATATTATACACCGATTATAATATTTTGCTGGACCGCACACCACTTGGTCTTCAAAAACAGCTGCATGATTTGAAAATAAATATTTCACAAACCAAAATAATGATATTTTCGAGGGCTAGAAAAATAACCTAAAGTGGTGTATCAAGTCGGAGAAATTGGAGCTTGTACATGAATATACATATTTGGGTATTGTTTATTCAAGATAATCTAAATTATAAAGCACATATAGTTACACAGGAGCATAGAGCCAATGCCATTGCTTGCTCCTTAAAGAAGATGGACTAAGGCATAAGTCCTTTGAAGCTCTCAGGGAGACCTATAATTTAAAAATTGGAAATGTATTTCTTTGTGGCTGTGATTGTTTTATAGAGTCTGATATATTTCATTTGCAGTGTGTAGAAATGCTTATTTGGAAAGAATGGTTGAATCTGTCGAAAGGCACAATTAATAGTGCACTCAGATTGAAGCTGGGACTTATGAATATCATAAAAGGTATTGGCAAATAATTTTCAATTGCAGGACATTTAGGGCATTTGCTTAAATGTCAGTTACAGTTGAAAGAAACAATCACTTGGATAAATAACCTGGGAAATGTTTCGGAGGCCTTGAATTGATCCATTGTTATAATTTTTAATGACTCATTATCTTGTTAGGAAAAGAAAGATAAAAGCATGATAAAAAGCTATGCCCTGCAATGTGAAATAAACAATTGCAGGAACAAACCTTAGTTGGCACATTTGTTATATACTGATTTAAGGTACAAAAGTACTTAAAAGATATAAAAGCAAACAATAGCAAACAATTTATGCTGAAAGTGAGACTGCCCAAGTGCCGGCCTTTATTAATTGGAAATGTAACGTCATTATTCATGAAAAGAGTCCTTATCTAAGGTTATTTGTCCATGCTGTAATCAATGTTCTTTGCCTTAACATAACATAACAAAAATGTCTCTCACAATTTGTGAAGCACTACTATAGCTGTCAGCCTTACCAGGAAACCCAACTACCTGATTCCTACTTGCTAACATTTTAGAAGAGGAAAGCGGGAGATTTTAAAAACAATATTCGGGAGAACGTATTTCCCCCACTGACTCCTTTTGAAGCAGAGGCAATTTCAGGCGGGAGACAACCAAATAAAAGTCATTTTTAGCTTTGGCATAACAAAATCGGGAGTATCCCGCCTGAATCAGGTCCGTTGGCATGTATGCTGATTATCCAAAGGATCCACATGATAGACCTTGGGAAATACTAAAGATAAATAGCAGGTTACATGCCCAATAAGCAAAGTAATATGAATTAAGCATGCTATCCTCACACGTAATAAACTCCTGGAATACCAGGATCCTTTCCTGCAAGCACCTGATTTGTATTATGCAGAACCTGAAGCTTGCAAGTACATTGACTCTCTCAGTTGCCCTGATGTTACGAAAGACTAAGGAGAAAACTACAGAAGATACCATAGTTAAGAGGGATGTGGTGGTAGGTTTTGTCCTTTGCCACAGAAGCAGCTAAATGTGCACACACATAACATTCCTTAGCATCCATATATTGGTGTGTTCATACAACAGTTAAAGAAGACATTTGAAGAGAATCCTCCTCCGAAGCATCCAACATACTCAGATCAAAGCTATGTCTATCTTCTACGGTAGAGGAAATAGAAGTTGGTTTGGGATGTTGACTTAATAGGACTAGTACCTACAGGGGAACTGAAACCTATTAGCAAAGCAGTCATAAAAATAATACCAACAATCACTCTACACTTGTTCTTTGATAGGATGACCATTGTTTCTCTAAAGTCTGACTTTAAAATGGGAATAGCTGAAAGCAAAATAATGATTACTGTTTGTAATCCAAGAAATCAAGAAATCTTCATGGTGGTAGCTTTATTTATGGTGGTTCTATGGACACTGATCCTTAACCATCCAAATCATAGAAAATCGGATCAGGTTTACTTTCTGCAAAGTGCATCCATTCAGGGATTGAGTACCTTTGAATAGGTACCCTTGTTCTCCTTGATATCCTGACTACTGACTGTTCATATTGGCTGTCACTTAGTCAGCTCAACTCCGTCTCCTCTGTGACAGTTTATAGGATGTGTTTCAAAGATATACTCGATCTCCATTGGTTCATTGGCCACCCTTCTGTTCTGTGGGTGGTATTGGTCATATTTCTTCGTTTTTCTTCTGGATCAGAGTTATCATTCACTTGTACACTGGGCTGATTTACTGTGGCTACTCTGGATTCATTCACCACAGGCTCAGGACTTGCCTCAGTTTGACCCTGAGACACCTCTTGGGTTTGAGGTAATTGCTGAGTTTGAGACACCTGGGTGCTTTTTTGCCCTCCCCTGCACCTTCTGGGTGATCAGAAGTTTGGCTTTGTGAGTCATTGGTTGTTGTCATCACTTTTTCATCATGATGTCTCATGCGCTGAGTGTGGGATGCATGCATCCCGTTAGGTAGTCCACCACACTTAACAACTGTGTTGGTGACCAGTATAACCTGGAAGGGGCCACACCACAGGGTTCCAGGCATGATTTCCTGGAATGCTTCTTCCCCGAAACCCACCCTCCAAGACTAAAGTTATGAGACTGTTCCTGGTTCGGGAGGACAGTTGCAGTTTCAACGTTGTGAGAGACAAAACCCCCAGATCAACCAGTCCCTTGCAGTAGTCAAAAACCATACCATCTGAAATATTGACATGTTTTATTTGCAGGCATGGCAAGCAACCTCGTGGCTCTCCTCCATCATGAAGCGGCAATCCTGTTATTCGATCAGGAGTAGTCCGGAGACTCATCAACATCAAGGGCAAGACATTCGGCCCTTTCAGAGATATAGACACACACTTTGACAAGGCGAGATTTCAAACCCCTATTTATCTGTTCTACAATTTTGGATGCTTCAGGTCGATAACCACAGTGCAGTCACTATTCTGTTTGCAAGGTTGCACACAGCATTCTCAGAACCTGATGGTTTAAATGGGCTCCGCCGACTGACTCGAGAGACACCGTAAATCTGAACCTAGGTATTAATTCTCATAGCACTAGCTTGGCTGCAGTGGGGTTGTCATTTCTCCTCGTAGGGTAGGCTTCCACTCAGCAAGAAAAGATACACACCACAACCAGGACGTATTACAGCCCATTCCACACAGGCATCTTGATGAAAGAAATCCAACTGCATCCTACTAATGGTAGGTTTCCAGATCTCTTTATGTGACTCAACAATACTGGTGTCCTCCTCCCTACAGTCAATTTCTGACAGGTAACGCAATGATGACACATTCTCTGCCATCACTCTAAAACTGGGGTGAAACCAGTTCTGCCTAAACAATCTCAACATTGCATCCCTCTCTATATGTGTGGGACCATGAAAATATCTGACCATAGGTGGCAGTAAACAGTTTGGCAATTCAGGTCTTCCATCAGCAGAAACCAAAATCTCAACTCCCTTCTTCACACAACCTGCTCTGACTCATCCCTACTGCTCATTCTCTGGTGCGTCCTCCCGCTGTCGTCTGACTTCCTCCTCCCATGTTTCAGCAAAGGTTAACAGCAAGTTTAAGTTGGTCTCATTTTCAGATTCATTTGAATATTCTCAATTGAATGCAAACGACCCGTGAGTGCAATACAGAGCAACTTCCTCAGCATACTAATTTTGAGCAGTGACTTAATAATTTCCACTTCTGTGTCCTGTGCATCTCACAACTGTTATTCTCAGAAGCATTTGCAATGCTTTCAGCAATCTATTGATATATTTCCTATTCTGGATTGGAGACCTACAATATGTCATAAACCAAACCCTCTTTGTGACCACAACTGTCTGATGTGATGGACAACAGTATAGTCATACTGACTTGCAGTGTAAATGTTAACTTTCATTTGGTCTGTGAGACAGAAAGCTCTGGTAAGAGGGCCCAACTCAGCCACTTGGGCAGAGGTCAAACCACGTAGCCAAAAGGCTTCCAATACAGCTTCTAAGGTAAAGACGGCATAAACAGCTTTTAAATGTCCCCAACATCTCTCCAGCATGAGCCATCCACAAACAATACATAATCAGGCTCTGGAAGGGGATCATCTGTGATATCAGGTCTTGTCTTGGGGCACAGTTAAGTCAAATGGACACAGTTTTGCACAATCCCCCACCCCCAAGCCTCATCCCCCAATATCCACTTCCGTTTCACGTAATGACAATAATGTAGCAGGGTTTAAGCTAGAACACCTCTTTAAAGTAATGTTATCTGCCATCAATATGATTTACTCACACTTGGTTGAGGTGGCTGCTAGTAAGGGGGTGCGTCTTAGTGCCCTCAATCTGGCAACCCTGTAGCTACCGGGTCAAGTGTGGCTGAAAACTGGGCTACTGGCCTTTGGGAAGTGCCATTTGTTTGTGCAAGCACTGAGAGAGTGCACCCTTCCTTCTCACTGCAAAACAGAATAAACTCTTTAATGTAATTTGGAATTCCTAGACCGAGGGCATGATAAAGACTTCGTCAGCTCTAAGAAGGCTTACATGCAGTCCTCCTATAGTAGCGGATCAGACACATTCTTGTGTGTCAACGTCTGATTATTTTTTAGTTGGCTCCCTCATGTACTATGCATGCGCTTCTCAAACCACTGTGTCCTTCCCTCCCTTGTCCAATTTACATGCCCCCATCTGCCAGCCCTCCCTCTTCTGTGTTGCTTGCAACTATCCCACTCCCTCCAGGTTGTTGCTTGCCCCCACCCGCCCTCCCTCCAGGTGGTTGCTTGCCCCCACCCACCCTCCCTCCAGGTGGTTGCTTGCCCCCACCCGCCCTCCCTCCAGGTGGTTGCTTGCCCTGACTCACCCTCCCTCTGTACTGCTGCTTGCCCCCACCCACCCTCCCTCTGTGCTGCTGCTTGTCCTTCCTCAGGTGTTGCCGCTTGCCCCCATCCGCCCTCCCTCAGGTGTTGCTGCTTGCCCCCACCCACCCTCCCTCAGGTGATACGGCTTACCCCACCCACCCTTCCTCAGGTGATACGGCTTAAACCCACCCACCCTCCCTCAGGTGATTCTGCTTACCCCCACCCACTCTCCCTCAGGTGTTGTTACTTGCCACCACCCACCCTCCCTCAGGTGTTGCTGCTTGACCCTAACTGCCCTCCCTCAGGTGTTGCTGCGTGCCCCCACCCGCCCTCCCTCAGGTGTTGCTGCTTGCCCCCACCCGCCCTCCCTCAGGTGTTGCTGCTTGCCCCCACCCGCCCTCCCTCAGGTGTTGCTGCTTGCCCCCACCTGCCCTCCCTCAGATGTTGCTGCTTGCCCCCACCCGCCCTCCCTCAGGTGTTGCTGCTTTTCCCCCACCCGCCCATCCCCAAAGTCATCGAGAAGACCGTCAACAAGCAGCTGTCCGCCTTCCTCGAAACGAATGGTTCCCTCGACCTCTCGCAGTCCGGCTTCCGGGCCAACCACAGCACCGAGAC
Organism: Lissotriton helveticus; assembly: GCF_964261635.1. Taxonomy (NCBI): domain Eukaryota; kingdom Metazoa; phylum Chordata; class Amphibia; order Caudata; family Salamandridae; genus Lissotriton; species Lissotriton helveticus. The sequence continues at coordinate 1,239,618,153 of NC_136069.1, read as the reverse complement.
CGCCCTGATCGCAGCTACCGATGACATCCGAGCCCTGCTCGACAACGGAGAAACAGCGGCCCTCATCCTCCTGGACCTCTCCGCGGCCTTCGACACTGTCTGCCACCGTACCCTAGTACAGCGCCTCAGCAACGTCGGCATCCAGGAGAAGGCACGGGACTGGATCATCTCCTTCCTCGCCGGAAGGACACAGAGAGTTCGCCTCCCCCCGTTCAGATCGGAGGCCACCGAAGTCATCTGCGGCGTTCCCCAAGGCTCCTCGCTCAGCCCAACACTCTTCAACGTCTACATGAGCCCCATCGCACGCCAGCTCAACCTCAACATCATCTCCTACGCCGACGACACCCAGCTGATCCTCTCCCTCACCAACGACCCCGCCACCGCCAGAGCCAACCTGCACGAAGGGATGACAGACTTAGCCAAATGGATGTCGAACAGCCGCCTGAAACTGAACTCGGACAAGACGGAAGTCCTCATCCTGGGATCCTCACCCTCCGCCTGGGACGACTCCTGGTGGCCCCCCGCCCTGGGCAGCGCACCCAAACCAACAGACCACGCACGCAACCTGGGCTTCATCCTGGACTCCTCCCTCTCCATGACCAGACAAGTCAACACCGTCTCCTCGTCGTGCTTCAACATCCTGCGCATGCTACGTAAGATCTTCCGGTGGATCCCCACCGAGACCAGGAAGACGGTCACCCAGGCCCTCGTCACCAGCCGACTGGACTACGGCAACTCCCTCTACGCCGGAACCACCGCCAAACTCCAGAAGAGACTCCAGCGGATCCAGAACACCTCAGCACGACTCATCCTGGACATCCCCCGCCGCAGCCACATATCCGGACACCTGAGAGATCTGCACTGGCTCCCGGTCAACAAAAGAATCACCTTCCGGCTCCTCACCCACGCACACAAAGCCCTACACAACCAAGGCCCAGGATACCTAAACAGCCGCCTCAACTTCTACGCTCCCAAACGCCAGCTTCGATCGACCAGCCACGCCCTCGCCGCCGTCCCCCGCATCCGAAGAGATACCACAGGAGGAAGGTCCTTCTCCTACCTGGCCGCCAAGACTTGGAATTCCCTCCCGGCCCACCTCCGCCTGACCCAAGACCACCTCGCCTTCAGGAAGCAGCTCAAGACCTGGCTGTTCGAGCGGTAGCGGACCCCCCACCCCCCCAGCGCCTTGAGACCCTCCGGGTGAGTAGTGCGCTATATAAATGCTTTGATTGATTGATTGATTGATTGCTGCTTGCTCCCACCTGCCCCTCCCTCAGGTGTTACTGCTTGCCCCCACCCGCCCTCCCTCAAGTGTTGCTGCTTGCACCCACCTGCCCTCCCTCAGGTGTTGCTGCTTGCCCCCACCCCCTCCCTTTGTGTTGCAGTATGCCTTCCTTCCGTGTTGCTACTTGCCACCGCCCACCCTCCCTCTTTCCCTCCCTCCATGTTGCTGCTGGTCAACTGTGTTGCTGCTTGCCCATGCCCTCCCTACCTCCGTGCTGCTGCTTGCCCTCACCCGCTCTCCCTGCTCCTGTGGGGACTCCCATTGACGTTTGTTTGGCTGGTTTCCGTTACAGGTACTAGGCTCAGTCACACAGGAGGGCTGCGTTTTCATTGGGAAAAGTGGGGTGTCGCTGGGTGGTAGGAATTTAGGGGATTCCTGCTGATTCTGGAATTTTCCATCACAGTAATGTGCAGAACGTGCATGTATTTAGACAACATTTGAGGTCTGCAGGGCATTGTGGATAAGAAAATCTTGTGTGATGCACACAAGGCACACCACCCTCTAATTACCTAGGTGTCTAGTTTTCAAAAATGTCAGTGGTTGGTAGGTTTCAGTGGGTGCCGGCCAAGCACGGCCTCAAATACAGTAGCTACCCCGTCTCTGATTTTTACATGTAGCGTTTTAGGGTCTTTTGTGTCAGTGTCTTGGCCCAACCACACAAGTGGGGTACCATTGTTATCGGGACACTTGGGGGAATGCTGGGTGGTACGAAATTTGTGGATCCTCACAGATTCCAGAAGTTTCCTGCAAAGATATGTGAGTAAAATGTGTGTTTTTAGCTAAGGTTTGAGGTTTGCAAGGGCTTCTGGTGACGAAAACATGAGGAGAGCCACGCAAGTCACCCCACCCTGGATTCCCCCGGGCATTTATTTTTCAAAAGTGCACAGGTGTGCTTGGTTTTCCTCTTTACTGGCTGTGCGTGGGCCCAAAATCCACAGCTACCCACATTGCAAAAAAAGGCTACATATTCAGTGGAAAAATGTGTTCATTTTGCAATTTGGGGCCTTTCCTGTTGCAGACACTAGGCTTACACACACAAGTAAGATACCATTTGTATCGGGAGACATGTTAGGACATAGAATTGTAGAAAATTTGCCATTACCTTGTGCTTTCCAAATGTCAACGAGTGAGTAAAAAAGTTGTCTTTTTTTTTTTAATTCTCTCTGAATCACTTGCTAGTATGGGTACCCACAAAATCAGAGATGTACAAATAACCAGTTTCTAAACTCTGTATCTGGTGTACATATCAAGGGTACATAGGTTTCCTTCATACCCATTTTTTACTCTACCTTCTACCAAGTAAATTGCTCTGTACTCGGTACACTATGAAAAAGCATTGTAAGGTGGAGCTGTTTTGGCTCTGGGTACGTCTGGTTCTTTGACAACCTTCAAACCCTATATATCCTCGGAACCAGAAGGATCTAGCTGGATATAATGGTATATTGCTTTTGTAAATTGGCTATCGTGACCTGAAGTTACAGGCGAAAACATTGTCACAAAAGGCTGTTTTGTCCAACTCATTTTCAATAGGAGGTATCTACACAAATGACCCTTTGCTGAATTCAGAATTCTGTCTACTTTTCAGGAATCTATAGCTTTTTGGGATCACTCATGGGTTTCAGGCAGGTGTTCACCGCAAACTTGGTTGTATGTTCAAAGCACCCAAATGAAGAGAAATGGGCTACCTCTTTGAAAAGTGCCCAAAATTTTTTTTTTTAACTCCGCTCTGCATGTTCCTGAAAGCTGGGAAGGTAGTGTCTTTGGCACAGTAAACCTTTTGTTGATGCCATTTTTAGGAAAGAAACAGACACTTTTTTGCAGGGCTCTTTTTCCCAATTTCCCCACAAAAAAACCCAAGATTCAGCAATATTGTTGCTATTTTCTTGCTCCTCTCCTTGGGAAACCACAAAACCTGCTTACCTTTAGAATCTCCCTGATAGTGCGGGGGGGTCGCAAGTTTGGCATGGACACCTTTATATGGAAAAATGTTATGGAGGCCTAAGCACAGACTACTCCAAATGGCCAAAAAAGGGCTCAGCAATGGGGTGAAAAAGTCTCAGCAGTTAAGGGGTTACTGTTGATTTAATGTAGTTTCCTTGGGTGGTATAGCCTAGGCAAATATTTAAATTGCACAATTCTGCACCTCTAATTTGTTTTTTATGAGCATAGAGACGCTGGGCCATTCGTCCTCAAAGCAGTTGGCAGCATCATTTACCAGTTTTTCATTGAGCTCTTCAGACTTGGGCATCCTTATCCCAATAGCATTACTGTATTGCTTCAGCAACGTACACACTCACCATCTTCACCAACTGCCTTAGAACACTTTGGGTTGGGCTGGGAATTCTATCAGGAGAGACTGTAATGTGCTATCGAAATCGGAAAAGCAATCCTATGTAAAGTGCATTTCAGTCTGCCTTCTTTCTTAAATATTCTAACGCCATGAACACATGATTAAGAAAAAAAGATTCCACCAGCATTGAAGCCCCATCTTAGTGAATGACTTGTTGGGCGTCTGTTCAGTAGTGACACTAAGATCAGGGAGTGGCATTTTTGAAACTAGGGATGAGGAAAACCGCATATTCACCAAATAATTTTGAGCTGCGCTGGTCGTGTTCCACACTATATGTTTTTCAGTTTTGACTACAAGTTGTGGGGAAATATGCACGTTTCTCAATAATGACAGGAGTTTTTTTTAACATACCTTCCTGGATCAATACCCCTGGAAATGCATTAATGGCTTGGCTTGCTTGCTGTGCTTCTCAATTTGCGACCCCCATGATGTTGGTAAAATAGCGCCAGTCACTGCAGCGATGGTGACTTATTACAAACAAAGTTTTAAAAAAGTGTGTGTGAAATCCGGAATGTCGTGTAGTCAACACAACTGTGCACATGGATCTTCTCCAAACCGAGTCAAGGCAAGCAGCATGGGCATCTTTTTGGATTATAGACCTACTCATCATAAGTGTATTTGGTACTGTCATTGGTAATGGCAGTGAGATTTGTGCAATCTGTGATATATCGCTTATTTGTTGTGTACCATTGTTTCCACTTCTCAGACCCCATTTCCCAAAAAAAGGAGGGAGGGGAGAGATGACATTTACATTGCTTGATACTTCATTTTTTTATTTCACAGCTTTGTTTGATGGAACCCAACCTTAGGTCTGGTTATACATTATTTAAAGGAAAAATTAAGATGATATAATACACTTTAAATGACGAACCACTAAACAAACTGAACCATTGTTGTTTTTCGTAGGCCCTGTTGTTGCATTGGAGTTTAATGGAAATGGTGCAGTTGAAGGATGCCAGAGCATTGTGAACGAAGTATTTAGTGGGACCAAGGTGAGCCATTTTCTGTGCTAATGGGTTTGTAAGTAAAGGTTCTGTATATGATGGAATATACTACACAAATTCTGGTGCAAGTACTTACTTTTTTTAATGGTCACTTGAAAATTGACTCATCCCCCTTACCTTCATCAAAGCATATTGGATGCCTGGCCAGTAAGGAGGGGCACCTTTACAGGCAAATTGCAGTCTCACATTTTCTAGGTGCCACGTTGCACAGGCCCTTCCAGTTGCAGATTAAGAGACCTTCTCTACGATGGGTTGAGGTGCTTTCGAAGCACATGTTTTGAGGATGGAGGGAGGTTCTTGCACTGTACATAACAATATTTGACAAGGATCTGACAGCTCTGCGGAAGGGGACGATTATGTTTCACAGTATTAGAACTACAGCTGGTACGGAGAGTTCCAGGATGCCAGGGGTATTGACACTTTGCCTGATACTGGCTTTGTGTCCGTCTTGCTACAGTGGAAAGTGCTTTTTTCGCAGTTGTGATGTGTAGGACAGCTGAATTACTAGATTTAAAACTGCCAACCATGGAAGTTAAAACTGATGTCCCAGCTGAAGTATTGCAGCCAGGTTAGGTTCCCACCAACCCACTGTTACATGTCAACGAGGCACTTACTTGACACCCTTTTGGGCACTTGGGCCAACCCCTGTTTGGGATTCAAGCTTCAACCAGCAGGGTTAACCCAAATTATTTCAATACCCCTCCTCCCATTTGTGGGTCCAAACAAATTGAGACCTTTGGCGAAATGATGCTCTCCTCCATGAGCCTTGTTTTTAAATCGGTCAGTGCCATCTGTCTCCTTGGCCATTATACCCATACTCTTTGGGATCCCTTTGGGATCCCATGGCTTAGGATTTGGCAGCTATTCCAGACGACCTTCTGGCGTCTCTCACGCAGGCCATTCAGGATGGCTTTGATGCGACAAATTTGTAATATGTTCAAGACTAGGCACAACTGATTTCTTAGGACATACCATGGGTACACGTGTGGCTGTCACTCACCACGCCAGGATGAGATCCACATGTTACTCCTGGGATGTCCAGGCATCTTTAACAGACATGCCTTTTGACTGGTCCTGCCTTCTTTGCGATTAAAGGCAACTCAGCCTTGGTGTGCTTGAAAGAGAGCAAAGCGTCAACACGTTCATTAGGCCTTTCTACTCCCATGAGGCAATTCCACCAGCAATTTTGACCTCTTCAGGGCATCAGTAGAGGTTTTCCTCTGAGTCAACACCAGACTCCTTCTCCACCCAATCAGGACTTTCATCTCTTTCGTTGCCATTGCTGCAGTTCTCAGAGACATCGAGGTCAACAAGGGCAACATGCAGCACAGTCCCCCGCAACTCTAGAGGCCACAACTGCAAAACTACATTAGTGTGTCCTTGCTGGCACACAGACACCCTGTTGGAGGCAGGATCTGATATATAGCCTCCAAGGGTGGCAGGCCATCACAACTGACCCACCCCTGCCAAGTAACCCTCATTGAAGTCTAGAGTAACGCATTCTGGGTGTTTCTCCGTATTGCTGCAACATTCCAAATTTCTCATGCAAATCAGATGAGCATATATACTTTAAAAAAAAACACGTTTTTCGGTGTCTTAACCTTTTCTCCCCGCCCTGCTGGCACAGATCGTCAATCAGCATAAAGTTTGGGACCACGTAAGCCTGATAGCCCAGCCTGTGCGAGCTCCTGATATCCTAATTGACTGCCTACCCATGGCATTGACTCTAATTGGTGGGTTATAGTTGGGCCTTCCTCATGCTTGTGTCCATCTCACTGCAGCTGTGCACGTGGGTCATGTGGCGGTGGCCTAAGGAGGCCAGGACTTCTGTGAGCAACGGAAGCAGGGTGATGAGAGCACCTGGCGGCCTCCAGCATCGCCATTGGGCCTTCCTCATGCTTGTGTCCATCTCACTGCAGCTGTGCACGTGGGTGATGTGGCGGTGGCCTAAGGAGGCCAGGACTTCTGTGAGCAACGGAAGCAGGGTGATGAGAGCACCTGGCGGCCTCCAGCATCGCCATTGTTCGCAGCTCCCATGTCGCCAGTGGAGAGCCACAAAACAGCTAAATGCTAGTTCCAGACAAGTGCAGTGTAATGTACATTCCCATCTCCCAGTTTCTGAGCAGCAGCCTCAGCCTGCTGCTGTCAAAAAAAGAGAGAAAGTAAGAAAGAGAAAACACTGAAACCCAGGGAGGATCGTCCAATAAACTTCCATGGTCGCAGAGAGTCATCCTAGTCAATCGGTTTGCGATACTCAGATCAGCACCACGCGAGCTTCACGACACCAACAGTAATAAAGTACAAACAGATAGACAAAGAAATCAATTAAGCATTAAGCTTGGACATCATGCGCTAGTCCTCTCCATCATCAGAAGTTAACGGGAGACAGCAAAAAATAATGCTTCGACTTGTGTCTTATTTTAAAATATGAAGAGCCTCTGTTTTTTAACCCCTAAAATTCGGCATACTGGGAATATCCATTTTATTTTCCCCTTCACATAGGTTGGGCAGTAGAACAGTGCATGCTCCACAGTTCCCTTGCTTGCACCACAGGAGGGGAATGCCCACCTTTCCCTTTCATGCGGCCGAACAGACCCTGAGGTGAAGGAAAGCAAGGGATGGGTGCCATAATGAAACTGGAGGTATATTTTCCTAGCTGCCGCAGGTTCAATCCCATCAGGGACCCGCTCCGTCTTAAACTCATCCTTCACCGAGAGGAAAGCATCGGTCAGGGGGCCCAAGGGAGTGCTGTGGCTGTATTAGGTTCATTTTGTACTGCCCATAATTGGCTTTGATGGTATTCTTACTAATAGACCCTGCTGTCATCTTGTCTTCCCACAAAATCCCATTACCTGACTTTCTCAGTTTGTCTGTGATGTATCTAACTCATGCAATTTTGTCAGAACCTGGCAGACCCAAGATTTCTTCCAACTCCTGTTGGTATGATGTAAGCTCGGAGTGGCCCAGAGCCTCCTCCAATAGAGGATTGGTCTAATTTCTATCCCTTTTGAGATCGTCTGAAAACCCATATCTAACCAGAGTGGAAGCAATGGGGTGCTGACAGGGACGCCTGTCAGCTGGTGCAGTAGTCGATTTTTCACTAGAGTATGGGCCACTGTATCCTTGTGGCCCAAGATCTCCACTCCGTATTGTGAAGCCCCTATGGCCTGTTGTTTATATTATATTTAAATTATATTTGTTATCCATCCTTCACATCCACTAATTTGCTATCTCATGACAGCAGAAACATGTGTTTCACTTTGTGTCATTTCCCACCCCCCAACTCTCACGAAATACAATGCAAACTTTTGAGATGCTGCAGCTAGGTACTCATAACACAGCAAATAAATACTGTCATGCACACTTTTATACATCGCGCAGAATGTTTTTTTTGGTCTATCTCTTTAAAATACTTCCGTATCATATATGATTTGTTGTAGATGACCATAGCAAGTGTTTTTTAGTTTTGTATACATTGACACATCTAGCCTCTCACTGCTTAGGAGAACGCAGTGTCTAAATGTGGTGGTTATGTGACATATTTAACTTATAAACTTGATCCGAGTTCATTGCGTACATAGACCTTCCAGTCACGGTGTTCCACTGGCTTTAAGGCACAAACCCTCTGGAGAGCAATATTCCCAACATAGCACAGGTACATCTCCAGTAAGAGGCAGTACTATGTTTAGCTCGGTGAACTTATTAAAAATAGGTTGTTGCTTCTAAATCTGGGAAATATTCAGCTTTGATCTATGTCAGAAGCCTGTAGGAAGTGAATAGGCTTGTAGCACTTAACTTATTCTTCAACCTATTTTCCTGCTACTTAAGAGGCCCTGGTCAAGAAATGTCTTGTGTGCGCTCCACAGAGTCTCCCCTTCTTCCAGTGGCCCATCTTCCGCATGATGATTGCACTGAATCCAACATTGGTAAAATGACCTAAAGGAGCAACAAGTGTCTGGAATTCCTGGCGTCCGGCAGAAAACTAATCAAATGTGTCAGGCCCACTTTCCCACACAGAAACCGTCCCCACTGTAGCTGCAAACCAGGGGACCAGTTGATCACAAAAAGTCTTTGAATACCAGGGAGAAGCTTGGTCACTGGAGCTAGGAGGGGCAGCCTTGCAGGAAAAGGAGCTAGCTGCTCAGAAAGAGACCCATCAGTTGATTGCAATGTTCATGAAGGCTGTGTATGCAAAGGGGAGAGTTGGTCAATGGAGTAGCTTTTCGGGAAGAGGAGGAAGCTGCACACAGTCCATACCATGGAAATGCCCTCATTCCCTGGTAGACAGTTAAGAGGAAACTCACTGCATGCTATACAAAGCCTTTGGAGGGAAAGGTAGCTACATACACCACTCAGGAGTTTGAGAGTTATCTGGATTCGCTCCGTTGGAGATGGCGGGGAAGATCCATGAAAGGGACCAGTTGCATAGACACTTCATATGCACCTGAGGAAAGCTATTCTCCATATCCTATAGCTGTGCTAGCAGCAATGACTGTGTTTCTTTGTTAGTTCCTCAACCTGCCAAGCATGCCGTTTCTGTGCATTCCACAGGAATTGGTTGGCATTCATTTCATATGTAGTTGATCCTCATTTGATCTTTCTCACAAGGGCATTGACATCGCCCTGGCAGCCGGGTGCCCTTCCATGAAATCTGTGTATACAGGGCACTGGGACAAGATTGTGGCTTGGTGTAGTACCAGCCAGTTAGACCTGTTAAAGGCAAAACTGTTGGATGTGTTGTTGTTTGCTTTGTTTTTGGCCCACCAAGGCTGGCTCTGGGCACCTGGTACCAAGGTTACCTTTTGGCCTTCTTTGCCTTTTACATTTGCCAGACCAACCTTCCTTGTTCAAATCACTGCTTGTGATGCATTTCTTGAAATGTTTACAATGTATATTTCTGCCTAAACTCTTTGTGATATTAAATGGGACTTAAGTCTTGTTCTCACTTTTCTGATGTGTACCCCTTTTGAACCAATGCACAGTTAGTTGTCCATTGCACCTACTCACCATAAAACCGGACTTACTGGTTGTGATAATGTCACACATCAGGTTAGTGAACTTCAGGCCCTTTTGGTCCAGCCCCCCCATACCGCCTTTTTTTGGACAAACTCGTGTTAAGGACTTGAACTATGTTTCTACTGAAGATGGTGACACCCTTTCCTGTTGGACTAGCTAGGACTCTCCCAACCTTCTTTGATCTGCCTCATCCTTCAAAAGATATTCACAAGGTGAGGAATCTGCTCTTCTGGTGGATCCTCTTTCTAACTCCAGATTTCTGTCTGCCCTCCCTTCTCCCAGTTCTGTGAAGTGGAATTCTTACCATCTTAAGGAGTTCAGTACACTGCCACTGACCATTTCTTTGAAGTGCTCTGCATCTGAGGAAGGAAGGGGAAATATTGAGACACTGACATCCGTTCACAGGGGTGCCACTTATATACGGCTATGTATAGAATCACCACTTAGCCACGTGGCGCCTCCTACTGAGGTGTGGGCTCATTGCTGGAAAAATCCTCCTGATCCAGACTAATATCTGGGAGTATTATAAAGGTGAGAAGCTGCAGGTAGGTAGAATATCTACCAGAAAAAGCATTTCCAAAGGTAATTAACTTGTTCATACTTTCCACAGGCAATATGAAACAAATCTGGTTGATATGTAAGCATCATGAGAACAACAGTAGAGAACTCCATATCACTTACTACCTCTTGCAGCAGAAACACCCAACTGATGCAGCACACTTGAAAATAATTAGGCTTAAAATAAATTAAATTCCAGGTAGCAGAGAGCCTGGTAATGGGAGCAATAAGTGAATTCACAATGTAAACACACTCCAGCTCATTTAATTTAAATGTGTTTTAGTTATTAAAACACACTTAGGCTCACGAGGAGTCTCTTGGTGCTACCAAAATCATTTATGAAGAAATAAATACTGTCATTACCTTAAATATTAAAGAGCAATGTCCTAGGTCTCTTTCAGAACTTGAGTAGGGATTCTTCAGTCCTAATTTCCAAAGGCAAAGCTTTTTAAATAAGTGCCCCTTAGTACTGAAGTGGCTTTCGCACCCCACTTCTTGTGTAAGATTCTAGGAACTGCAAATTTCAGCTGCAGTCTAGATCTCATGTACCGGGTGGTGAGTATTGTATCAAAATAGACATGCTAGTAAATTAGGAGCCTTATCGTAGAAGATTGTATGCACTGGACATTCTGACTGAAAAACAATCCTGTGGTGGATGGGCTGTCAATAAAATTAGTGCAGATTTGACGCCACATGATCATGTTTTTTAAGGCTTAAAAAATATCCTACAGTGCAATTTTGGATGTATTGCAGACTCCTGGTACTATTTTTGGATACCTCTAAGTATGTTCTAGTTTAATTTTAACACTTTTTGAGTTCGAGACTAACAGCTGTTTCACACAAAACAGCATATTTTTCGACATAAAATCTAACTCAAAATAAAAATTGCATAAATATCAGTTGTCATTAAATATTAGCCAGCAGATGCTATCACGTAATATGTCAATCTGCATCGTAATTTAGAATTTTAAACCAATAGTAAAACTGCAATGAAAGCAAAATTAGACCCGGTCTGGGTCAATGTACAGCAGCTAAAATAATGTTAGTCAGAAAAAAGTCCAGTACAGTAATTTATAACTTGCTGGTTAGATCACAATGTATTTAATAATAATCATTTGCCCGCTCTAAAAAGTAGCTAGCCGATTCAAGAAAACACAATACACAATCTCAGACTTCATTTGTAGTCCATGAATCAAAACATTAATTTGCTTCCTTGCAGTTGCAGTTACGCCCACCATTTATTATGCAGTTAGGTTTCAACAGTCTTTTTTTAAAAATAGAAATCCATCTGATGTGGCTATGCATTTTAGATGGTTCAGAGTCTTTCTCTCTGAGCACCAAATCCTGCAGTTAATGTGTTCTGATTGTTATTTACTCCACTCGCTATTCACCTTCCTGATATGAAGGTGCTGTACCCCAAATCAATTAAAACCAAATTGTATTTGGGTGCTAGAGGATAAATTAAATACCTTTGTGGAATCAGTCTACTGTATCTGTCCCTCAACCCGTCATACATTGATGATTTGTACGAAGTACGAATAACCCCAAACTCTCCAACTAAACTCAGTGAAGAACGGTGATGTGAATGCAAAATATTAGATGGACTCCAACCTTGTAATTGATTGGATTCATATTTGTTGCTACTATTTATATTGGCACAAGGTTTATCTAACTCTGCTGCTCTCTGAAGTGGCTAGAGACTTCAGAATAAAAGGATAAATACACATTCCATCTCCTCTGAAGCCTAATATCACACTTAGTTTTGGAAACACATTTAACTATTTTCCTCTGACACTGGGGTGATGCCTTCCAGTCTTGTGAACCCATCACATTCGTTTTTAGGTCTCACAGACCTGCGTTGCAGCGCGCATGTGCTGCTCGCTCTGCGAGGCTTGTAATCGAGGAGATTTCACAAGTGGACTTGAAGCTCCGCTCATCATTCTGATTGGCTAGCGCCATCGATTATGGTAAACGTTGGCCTCCGATTGAAAATGAGGCGTCTTTGTTACTGCCCTGTCTCCTTCTCGGACAGCCCATCCAGACTGGATCTTTTACTTGCGGCTTTACACAGTGGGCTTTATCTGGTGGGAGAACACTGTTTTCCAGCTTCTTTACATGGCGTTGAGCTGCTGGCCGGTGCTCTCCCTCTTACTTTATAGGTCCTCACAAAACAGCAAACACATTACTCTTCGAGCCGCAGATTTGTTCTCGAACTGCTTTTTTGCCTCTCCGCCTTTAAAACCGGATGTTTTACAGTTTTCATAAACCCACAGTTATGCTGCAGGAAAACATCTGGTGACATTTTCGGAGGAAAGGGGCTTTTTACGACTCTTTCATGTAACTGATATAATTGGATACATTGTTTGTCTTGTCTGATGTTGTTGTAACCAACATTATGCACGGGGTATGAAGGAGATCTCGGAGCTGTGCTTCTCGTTGTTCCTTGCTGTGAGCAGCAGCATGTTTTCAGACGGAGACAGTGAGTCTAGCTGACAGGATGGAGGCTTGGAATCCCTGCCCTCCCCTCGCCCCCCCACCCCTCCGCCCCCACCAGCCAGAGCCAGTCGCGAAAATGATGGGGTGCACTCTTCCACTATGCCTGGTTTAAACCCTCCGCCCCCGTAATGAGGCTGCCCACGCCCCATGTTTACGCAGAGACACGCCCGCTCCACCTGTAGGGCATTCTGGCCGCCTCTCTGATGCCATTAGCCCCCGCCCAGGCAGCCTTTATTCTTGGAGGAGTCCTTAAAACTGGTGCCAGCCATCTCTCCCTCACATACACACCACCACTTACATCCTCCAACTGCGAGGCGGGCACGCGAGCAGCGCTGTGACTCCACTCAGAATACGCGATAAGATCCCACCAAAAACTGCCCCATAAATTCCTCCCTTTTAACAAGATCACCCTCTGAAAACAAGCAAACAGAACAATTCATCCTCTTGGCGGACTTCCCCACCTACTTCCTTCTGCCTGCACCTGATTTCTCCACTCAGAGACTTTCAAACTTTGCTCATATTTCTGACTGGATTGCACGGATCCATTTTAAAACAGCTATTGTTTTACTTCACTTGTCCCCGCCACAGTCCTTCGGCACCTCGCTTAGCCGGCTATATTTACAAACACTCCTGCCGATCCCGCCTGCGAAACCTCAGATAAGCAAACACATCTTTTGTGCTCATTTATCCTGTTTAGTAAAGTACTCCCGTAGCTAGCGCTCCAACTGCCCCCGTGCAGCTCAGGCATGACACACAAACCCACATCACATTTATTTGAGAAATGTAGATTTTTCCAAGAGACACTTGCAGGAAAGTTAATAATTTTATTAATGACAGGGGCGTTTGGTTAGATACCCGTCATATTGTAAGTCTCAGTAGAGTGCTGGGAAACACATGGTGTTTACCGGTAACGGAAGAAATAAACCGCGAATGGCATGCAGTCCTCCATGAGCGCTGCTGCTTGGCCCGCAAGGTGGTACCCGGGCTAAGCCTTGGGTGCAGCCACACCATATCTCCCATTGTAATTGTATCCTGCACCTTGGGATTCTCTTGTTCGCCTTGTGAGGACTAAAGACCTGACCTGCGTGTTTCCCCGTATTTTCTGCCACCTATCGCGACACCCGCTCCGCGGGTGCCGCTCACCGCTTCCTGCCCCGTCCTCCCTGGTGTGAGCGGCTCCACAGTCGGTGGAGTGCAAACGCGCTCCCAGGTAGAGGTTAAAGCCAGTGATAGCGTCTGGAGCCTACCGGGGGACTGCGAGGTCCAGCAGCCTCAGCTGTACACAGCTGCTGCCTCTGCCCCCGGCGGCCACGCCCCCAGCCTCCGTGGATAACTCTGCCTGGATCTGGCTGAGTGGGCGCTTCCTGCACCTTGGGATTCTCTTGTTCGCCTTGTGAGGACTAAAGACCTGACCTGCGTGTTTCCCCGTATTTTCTGCCACCTTTCGCGACACCCGCTCCGCGGGTGCCTCTCACCGCTTCCTGCCCCGTCCTCCCTGGTGTGAGCGGCTCCACAGTCGGTGGAGTGCAAACGCGCTCCCAGGTAGAGGTTAAAGCCAGTGATAGCGTCTGGAGCCTACCGGGGGACTGCGAGGTCCAGCAGCCTCAGCTGTACACAGCTGCTGCCTCTTCCCCCGGCGGCCACGCCCCCAACCTCCTCCTTCTTTGCTGGCTCCAGCTCTACCGCGACGCGGGACGCGCGCGGGGCGGAGCACGGGGCGAAGACCGGGCAAAGAGCGCGCCGTTTGAGGCCGTTCGAGAACGTGAGAGTCCGGTCCGGACCCCGCCTCTTTGTTCCGCTACTGTGAGGACAACGAAATTAACTAAAATGAGTATTAGGAAAACCCGGAGTAAAACATCTTCCCTAGCCGAAGCTGGGGCCGCCAAAGGTCCAATTGACACCTATTTTGCTAAAGCGGGATCTCTACTAATCGAAGAAATCCAGGTACTGGAGCGTAGAATCTCCCAAGAGATAGACTGGGTAAGGAGATCTTCACTCGGACCAATGGACCAAGCCAGAACCCCAGAAGAGAGACCCGGTTTGCTGACCAACGGCAAGACCGACCAGGTAACACATCTATTACCTGGTTCTCCAACCATTAACCCAGATTCTACCATTGAAGCCCCGAGTGACCTTGAGGATATTAGCCTCATGGCCTTACCCATCATCCAACCGATACCATCACAGAACACTGAGGCAGCCTTAATCACAGAATGTAATAGCGATTGCAACAGGGGGGCTAGAGAAGGGGCAATACAAAAGAAGAAGCAGGGACAACAAAATAAAGAACACATTAGGACTGATTCTCCCAAACTTACTCAACCTAGAGACAAGGGGGGGAAGGGAGCTACCCCGGCCACTAGGCCAGGTAGGAGGGGAGGTCCAATTACTCCTAGACTGACCAATCCTACCCCACCATCAGAGGCCACTACCAACGCGCCTTTAGATACTACCTCCGATGACATCACACTGGAGGACATAGGAACACTTCTTAGGTCCCTACTGAGTCCCCTTGAGGCTAGACTGATCAAGATAGAAGCTAGATTAGTAAACATCGAAAGGGCAACCATCCAACTGGCCGATTCAAGGAAAATCAATAATAGTGGGACAATTACAGTAGAAGATGCACTGGGCCCAATGCACACTAAGGGCAGTGGACCCCCCACAGCAACAAACAACTTACTCCCACCTGTAAATCCCCCTAAAAGTTCGCAAACCAAGCAAAATAAAGCCTCGCAACCACCCCTGGCTAACAAGGCACCCAACCCAAACCAGCAACCAGCCATTGCTACTTCAAAAAAAATTCCACCACTGAAAGAGAATGTTTCCCCTCAGCCTAACATCAAGGGCCAACCACCTCCTCCTGGGGAGAAATCAAATATGAACCGGAGACCAAAATTTATACATCTCCCACCAGAGGCGGCACCTTACACCCTAGTATTGGCGGGGGTCCCCGAATTAAATTCTCCTACCCTCGAATCCGCCAATTCATTGAAAAATAAAGTCATCAACTGGCTCTCGGTAAATAGACCACTTCCGAGAGGAACAACCAGTGATATTTCCATGGCTAGGAGGGTAACGTGGGTGGGCCATACTAGCAAATCTATCAGGGGAGACTGTATATTGGTCACTTTTAGAGACCCAAATACAGCCGCGTACATTTGCACCTGGGCTTCCGATGAGGATTTTGGCAGTACTATTCAACCACTCCCCCTCTCATTTTTCTATCCCTCAAATTTGTACGACTCTGAGGACTATAGATGGGGGCACCATCAAGAGTTGCTGGAGGGTTGGGGAAATTGCCATAGGGAGAGAACTGCCCACTCACAACATAGGGGCAGACAAGCAGAGCAGCTCCCCTTATATGGGGATGAGGCTAGTTGGGAAACTGTCACAAGAAGGAGGGGGGGGATGGCAGATATAGGAGAGGATTTCCTGGCCCCCACAGAACACACTATCCTGCCTACCCATCTACCTTTAATAGATACAGTAGTCTAGAAATGGTAGACTGACTGGTGGCCGAAGAGGGGAGTGCCCCAGAAGCATCTCCCACAAATGAGATTAATATACCCCCAGCCCGTGATATTAACCCCAAGGCACTTAGCATAGCTGAACCCAGTCAATTCTCAAGCAGGACGCTTTTCATTCCTTCCCCCGCTAATAAACCCATGGGCTCGAACTTTCCACCCATATGCCAACCGGTGCCTCTTGAGCCAACCCCCAGTATCTCTGTTGCTCCAGGACCATCACTTATTACCGTGATCTCCTGGAATGTGGCAGGTCTCGCCAGCAAATTAGCATGTACAGAGTGGGGTTCTTACATCAGCTCCAAAAACATACTACTCTTTCAAGAGACTTGGGCACGTGAGGAAATACCCTATCCGGGCTTTGCTTCCTTTTTCAAAGCCGCCAAATGGGGGGGCAAGGGTAGGCCGTCGGGGGGACTCACGACATGGATAGCCTCAGATTTGGGATGTCAAGCCTCCTATTTTGAGACTGCCTCCGACGACATACTGGCTGTCCTACTTGAGTGGCCAGATTCCACAAAGTTGCTAGTTATTAACATCTATTCTAGGCCTGCACCAAGACACAAAGAATCAGCGACCATAGGTGAGCTATCAGTGCTCCTAGAAGGAACTCCCACCGATTTAGCATGTGTGGTGGGAGGTGACTTTAATTGTCACTATGAACCACTGCTCGGATTACGCGATGGTCCTTCATACGAGGAAGACCTTTGTTGGTTTATCCCCGAGACAGTGGCACCATCTCCTAGGGCCTGGACCCCCTTGGCCCTGCAGATAACTGCCCTTACCCTCAACCTAGGCATAAGGGCGTGCAATGGCCGCTGTAAATCAGATATTCCCAGTAGCCATACTTACAACAAAGCAGGTAGTGAGTCTAGACTGGACTACATTATGGTTAAACTGTTTATGTGGCCAGCAATAGTAGACTTTAAAGTCACTGAAAGAACGGACAGTGACCACAATGCCCTGGAACTGACTTACACATTGTATGTGGGGGAGGTTAACTCCCATGGATCGGATAATGGCAAGGCGGGTCTCCAACTTGAAAATAATCGGAGAAAAGTTAAATGGGAGAAAATGGTTAATAATCCAGACAGAATACCCCGGCTATACGAAAGGATAATACCATTCCTAGAGAGAGCCTTTCAGCTAGGAAGTGAAGCTTCCGATGAAACCACCAGAGGCTATCTCGCACAAATACATGCAGATACTATTTCCACCCTAGAACAGGATCTGTTCTCATCTGTAGGGAAAAGGACAGGCCCCATACCTAAGTCATCATGGTATAATGCCGCTTGTAGGGATGCTAAGACTCTCCTGCTACTTGCTATAAAGGGACGCCTAAACCGCGAAATAATCCGCGACAGGAGAAGATCATACAAAATCCTTCTCGCAAATGCGCGGGCTGAATGGGACCAAAATTATTGGGAGAATCTCACTAAGGCACTAACAACTAGAGATTCTCGTAGATTTTGGCGCATAGTAGCTAATGGTACGGAGGATTTAGCCTCCGCCATAGAGCCCAACATAGCTGAATCGGCATGGCAGAACCACTTTGAGACATTATACGCGCTAGGGGGGGAAGACCAAAACGGTGATGGTATTTTAAATACAACTAGTTCCACCGGGGCTGCTTTCACTGAAAAAGAGGTGAGGGAGGTCATTAACCACTTCAGCGCTAATGACAAGGGTAACTCGTCATGGACTTTCCATTGATTTCAATGGAAAGTCAATGGAAGCTCATCAGGTGCCTTAGCAGCCAAGTGGTTAAAAACCTAGCTGCAGGAAAAGCCCCGGGCCTCGATGGAGTCCCTGGGGATCTCTTCAAACAGGAACCGATGATATGGTCACCATACCTCACACTGATATTTAATGCAATTTTGGGGGGAATGGAGGTGCCCGATACTTGGCGGGGAGCAGAGGTGGTCCCAATTTATAACAAGCATTTACAATGCAATGGTTTTGCCTTTGTTAAAGTTAGAGCTATTGGCATTGCTCTTGACATTATTTTTATTTATGTTTTTTTTTAACATAAATAAATGGCATTATCATTTACAATGCCACTAGCTTTATCTCTCGCAAATGACACACAAACACACACAGAGCCCCCCCCCCACACACACACCCACACAGAGCCCCCCACACACACAGCCACACAGAGCCCCCCACACACAGCTGACAAGTATTTTATAAGTGATAGAATTAAAGCATTTATTGTGCTTATGAATGTACAGTGGAATCATGATGTACAAGACTAATTGTTTGAACTATGGAATAGCACTGATATTTTAGTATGTATGTTTAGTGGTTGGAATGATACGAGATTATACTTGAGGAAAATGTGTAATATATTAAGAATTGTAATTACGATTACTTTGTATTAATCATTGATTCTTGTTTATTAATCATCCAGGCTGATATTCAAGTAATGATATTTGTGAGTATTATCAAACGTGTTGATTTATTACCCTGATTTATAAAGTCCTGGTTGTTGCCTTCCAGTTACACAGCTGCTATTTTAAACTTTAAGAGCCAATGCATTTCCCTTTGGGGATCAGATGCTTTCGTAGTAGGTCCAAATGACAGTTATCGCTTATCCAAATATAGGGTTAAATGATGGCACGTAGAGTATATGGGACAGAGAGGCCCAGTCCCTTCGTATAAGGTAACACGAGGTGGTCTGTAGCAGACTTATTATACAACTCCTTGAAAAAGCAAGTATTCAGGGCATTGTTAAACGCCGACAGTATGGTAAGCTCGCTTCTTGAGTAAAGCCTTAAGTTGCTCCATTGTTGTGGGCCTCGATTACAATTAAAATACAATACTTCTTACTGCTACTGGAGGGGTCACCGTGTACAACTCGTAACTATTATACAGGTGAACTTCCTGAAGATTTCCTATTGTCCTAACATAGCTGTCAAAAATGCGCACTACCGCCAATGTGCGAGGAGGGCTGCCCTGCTGCAAGACCAGTTTTCTTTTCCAACACCAAGAGGCATGCTGGGACTTCTAGGCCCTACTTTCGAGTTAAACACTTAAACTACAAGTCCAACCTGCTGGCTGAAATGCACCGTCGTGACATCGGAGCAGTTAGAACTCATGACACGTCTCAAAACCTGTGGTATCTATATTAACAGTACAAAACGGTGCGAAATCGTTGCCAGATCCTAATGTGCTTACCTGCTCTTCACTCTTGGTTTCTCCCCCTCTTTAAGGCGCTCATTGCTGACCCATAGCCGTAAAATAAAAACAACGCCAAGTAACAGTAGTCCTGGGACGGCAAAAGATAGAAATAGTTCGAAAAGGAAAATAAATGTGAATAATGACACAGAAGAGAGATGAGAGCAGAGAGAGGTGAAAGAGAAGAGGGGAGAGGCAGAGGGAAAGGGAGAGAGGGGGGCTGCGGCGGGGAAGGGGGGCCGCGGGTAAACCGAAAAGAAAAGAATGCAATGGTTTTGCCTTACCGGGCACTCTGGTGGGGGCTCCTTGCGACGGCGGCAATCTCCTGGGCACTTCTCCGGTCTCCCTCTTCGGCATGGGAGACCGGCAACGTCCTCCGCTTCTCCCGGGGCTCCCTCCAGGCCACTGGAGCCCCGCGTGGACCGCCATACTTCTTCTCCTGGGCCGCCGTCCTGGCGGGGGCTCCTTGCGATGGCGGCAATCCCCTGGGCACTTCTCCGGTCTCCCTCTTCAGCATGGGAGACCGGCAACGTCCTCCGCTTCTCCCGGGGCTCCCTCCAGGCCACGGGAGCCCCGCGTGGGCCGCCATACTTCTTCTCCTCCTGGGCTGCCGTCTTCCTTCTTCCCCCGCGCTGGGGGGGGGGTGGGAGGGGTGGAGGGCACTTCCGGCCGGCCGCGGTAGGATTGGCCGGCCGGCTAGTCACTTCCGGGTCGCCGCGGGCAGCGCGGCGGCCCGTCTCTAGCTCAGGCAGGCGGCGGCGAAGTTTCCCGATGGATGCGAAGTGCCGGCAATGCCGGACCAGACTCGGGGGCGTTCCCGGCGTCGCGTGACGTCGGCAAAAGGCAAAGAATGTCAGGAACGCCCCCGTGTCTGGTCCGGCATTGACGGACAGGCCCCTCGTCCAATGGCAAGGCTCCGTTTACGGAGCCAGCCAATCAATGACGAGGGCCGACCCAAAGCACCCTACAGTTCTCAACAGGATTTCGCCTGCGCGAAAAGCTGCGCAGAGCGCAGCTTTCGCTAGGCAAAACCTAACAAGCATTTACAATGCAATGGTTTTGCCTTTGTTAAAGTTAGAGCTATTGGCATTGCTCTTGACATTATTTTTATTTATGTTTTTTTTTAACATAAATAAATGGCATTATCATTTACAATGCCACTAGCTTTATCTCTCGCAAATGACACACAAACACACACAGAGCCCCCCCCCCACACACACACCCACACAGAGCCCCCCACACACACAGCCACACAGAGCCCCCCACACACAGCTGACAAGTATTTTATAAGTGATAGAATTAAAGCATTTATTGTGCTTATGAATGTACAGTGGAATCATGATGTACAAGACTAATTGCTTGAACTATGGAATAGCACTGATATTTTAGTATGTATGTTTAGTGGTTGGAATGATACGAGATTATACTTGAGGAAAATGTGTAATATATTAAGAATTGTAATTACGATTACTTTGTATTAATCATTGATTCTTGTTTATTAATCATCCAGGCTGATATTCAAGTAATGATATTTGTGAGTATTATCAAACGTGTTGATTTATTACCCTGATTTATAAAGTCCTGGTTGTTGCCTTCCAGTTACACAGCTGCTATTTTAAACTTTAAGAGCCAATGCATTTCCCTTTGGGGATCAGATGCTTTCGTAGTAGGTCCAAATGACAGTTATCGCTTATCCAAATATAGGGTTAAATGATGGCACGTAGAGTATATGGGACAGAGAGGCCCAGTCCCTTCGTATAAGGTAACACGAGGTGGTCTGTAGCAGACTTATTATACAACTCCTTGAAAAAGCAAGTATTCAGGGCATTGTTAAACGCCGACAGTATGGTAAGCTCGCTTCTTGAGTAAAGCCTTAAGTTGCTCCATTGTTGTGGGCCTCGATTACAATTAAAATACAATACTTCTTACTGCTACTGGAGGGGTCACCGTGTACAACTCGTAACTATTATACAGGTGAACTTCCTGAAGATTTCCTATTGTCCTAACATAGCTGTCAAAAATGCGCACTACCGCCAATGTGCGAGGAGGGCTGCCCTGCTGCAAGACCAGTTTTCTTTTCCAACACCAAGAGGCATGCTGGGACTTCTAGGCCCTACTTTCGAGTTAAACACTTAAACTACAAGTCCAACCTGCTGGCTGAAATGCACCGTCGTGACATCGGAGCAGTTAGAACTCATGACACGTCTCAAAACCTGTGGTATCTATATTAACAGTACAAAACGGTGCGAAATCGTTGCCAGATCCTAATGTGCTTACCTGCTCTTCACTCTTGGTTTCTCCCCCTCTTTAAGGCGCTCATTGCTGACCCATAGCCGTAAAATAAAAACAACGCCAAGTAACAGTAGTCCTGGGACGGCAAAAGATAGAAATAGTTCGAAAAGGAAAATAAATGTGAATAATGACACAGAAGAGAGATGAGAGCAGAGAGAGGTGAAAGAGAAGAGGGGAGAGGCAGAGGGAAAGGGAGAGAGGGGGGCTGCGGCGGGGAAGGGGGGCCGCGGGCAAACCGAAAAGAAAAGAATGCAATGGTTTTGCCTTACCGGGCACTCTGGTGGGGGCTCCTTGCGACGGCGGCAATCTCCTGGGCACTTCTCCGGTCTCCCTCTTCGGCATGGGAGACCGGCAACGTCCTCCGCTTCTCCCGGGGCTCCCTCCAGGCCACTGGAGCCCCGCGTGGACCGCCATACTTCTTCTCCTGGGCCGCCGTCCTGGCGGGGGCTCCTTGCGATGGCGGCAATCCCCTGGGCACTTCTCCGGTCTCCCTCTTCAGCATGGGAGACCGGCAACGTCCTCCGCTTCTCCCGGGGCTCCCTCCAAGCCACGGGAGCCCCGCGTGGGCCGCCATACTTCTTCTCCTCCTGGGCTGCCGTCTTCCTTCTTCCCCCGCGCTGGGGGGGGGGTGGGAGGGGTGGAGGGCACTTCCGGCCGGCCGCGGTAGGATTGGCCGGCCGGCTAGTCACTTCCGGGTCGCCGCGGGCAGCGCGGCGGCCCGTCTCTAGCTCAGGCAGGCGGCGGCGAAGTTTCCCGATGGATGCGAAGTGCCGGCAATGCCGGACCAGACTCGGGGGCGTTCCCGGCGTCGCGTGACGTCGGCAAAAGGCAAAGAATGTCAGGAACGCCCCCGTGTCTGGTCCGGCATTGACGGACAGGCCCCTCGTCCAATGGCAAGGCTCCGTTTACGGAGCCAGCCAATCAATGACGAGGGCCGACCCAAAGCACCCTACAGTTCTCAACAGGATTTCGCCTGCGCGAAAAAGCTGCGCAGAGCGCAGCTTTCGCTAGGCAAAACCTAAAAAGGGATCCCCCCTGCTTCCCGCGAACTATCGCCCTATCAGTCTCATTGACATCTCACAAAAACTTTTCGGTAGACTAATTTTGAATAGATTGCAGGCATGGATAGAAGAGATGAACATTCTATCTCCCTACCAGGCAGGATTTAGGCAGGGTGTGTCAACCATAGATCAAATATTTAGACTAAATCTCCTCTACTGGAGAACAGCTGTAATCGAGGGCGGAAGTCTCTACACCATCTTTGTAGATCTACGCGCCGCCTTCGATTTGGTACCCAGAAAGAGGCTGTGGAAAGTGATGGCGGAGCTAAACGTCCCAGGTGATATATTGGCAATCCTAATGAGGCTCCACCACAATAATTATGCCCGTGTAAGATGTGGCAAAGGAGGCAAGTTAACCGAAAGATTCCCCGTTCGCAGAGGGGTAAGACAGGGTTGTGTGTTAGCTCCGACCCTGTTCTGCCTCTTCGTGAACGGGGTGATTGCCCACCTAAACAGGATCGCCAATATTGATGCACCAAAGCTGACAGGCAGCAGGGTGCCTGCAATTATGTTTGCAGACGACACCCTGCTGCTGTCTAAATCCCCCATGGGGATTCAACGCATCCTGGACGGTTTCTTAGAATTTTGCTCTGAACACGGTTTAGAAATAAACCCACAAAAAACTAAATTTATGATCCTAAACCCTAACCCGCAAAATCGAGTCCCACCAAGGATAGGTTCTGTTCAACTAGAACGTGTGCGCAGCATAGAATACTTGGGGATCACTTTAAACGAACATTTAACGTGGACGAGTCACCAGACTAAAGTGTCCATCAAACTGGCACAGTTGGCGGGTGGCATAATGCGTCTGGCGAATAAATCTTTCTATCGCCCACTAACCCCAATTATGCACATCTACAAAATTCAAGCACGGGCGGGTGTCACATATGGGGCAGAACTGTGGGGTCACTCTCAATCACATAACTTACAGTCCACAGAAAATAAATTTATGAGGCAGGTTGTTGCCCTTCCCCAGAGCACCCCCCTATTCCCCCTCAGACTAGACCTGGGAATCCGTCCAATAATAGAGGAGCTGGGACTCAAACCCCTAACTTTCTGGAGGCGGTTGTGGTGTAGCCCTGACCTCACAAACTATAGAGAGGAACTTCAGGATTTTTTGGAGCTACGGAACGCCAATAGGATCCCTTGGATGACCTATGTCAAGGGAATGCTAGAGGAGATAGGATACCCGGAATTATGGACGGATCCTGCAAACTCTTGTACAAAGATTCCAAAAAAGGCATTAGTGAGAGCATATTACGAACTGATGCTCACAAGAGCCATTAATGCTACGCGTGAAGGATCCTTGACACACTTGTTCCTGAAAGTGAAAGACTCTTATTGCCTTGAAAGCACTCTAGACGCAATCTCACCTGTAATAACGAGAAAACTATTTTTACAATGGAGATACGGATGCCTTCCACTAGCTTCATTTACAGCGTCATGGCAATCTCGCTCTAATGTGGCAACTTGTCCAATATGTGCTTACCAGAAGGAGGACGACGTGCACGCTGTCTTTTTCTGTAAAGGCTACGAGAGGAGTAGGAAATACTGGTTAGTCCCGCTACTTAGGAATTTGGGCTTCAGATCTTTTCAACCAGCCTACAGAGTTTTAAAATCTGACCTCTCTCCCACTCTAGTTTTCGCCTTATCGAAATTTTTGACTTCAATGTGGTACATCCGAACCCGAGCGATGAAAAGACTGGTGTAGAAGGAAAAAACAATAAGGAAAGAAGGACTAGTTGAATGAAATATATTGGATTATTTTACGATTCGTTTAAACCATTTTAAATATTGGATCACTTCATGTTTAATAAGCTTTTAAGTTGTATATATGCTATGTGTCTTTTATGATCTGTGATCGAAATAAAGATTTAAAAAAAAAAAAAAAAAAAATTGTATCCACTCTTCACCCCAAAGACCCTGGACCACATCCCTGCGTGTCCTTAATACTGGGAGGGGGGCCAAACCAAGGGGCATTCGGTTGTGTTTTTCCCCTCTCTCTCCTATTCTGCCATAGACCTGATGCTATTGGAATGTTTTACACGAGCACCAGGATACATAAAAAAAAATTAAGACCCTGGGATATTAAGTGTTTTTTTTTCACAACAAATTTGGTTAGGTTTTTCGTTGGATGTGTGGGCAAAAGCCGTACAATGACCTGTAAGAGAAAATAGCGCAAAACCAAAGGGATAATGGACGGAGTGTTGAACATTGCAAGCACTCACCCTCAGTCAACTGATCTGGGATTTAATCCATCATCATTCTTTAGCTCACTCCGCCACCCCAGTTCAGACATGGTCATATGCAAATCAGTCTGACCCTGTGCCTCATGGGAACAGTCCAGGCCGAACTGCCAAGCCATGTCTTCCATGGACAGGAAACAAGCATCCTGGGACCGGTTTCTGGCTAATCTGCCGTCATCAGCCAGGCTAGCTTTAATCCAGTGGCAAAGTGAGCAAGGGACCCACGTCTGGGCATACCCTGCCCACTTAGGGCAAACAAAGTACAACCAAAGGGGATGATGGACGGAGTGTTGAACATTGGAAGCACTCACCCCCAGTCAACTGATCTGGGTTTAATCCATCATCATTCATTAGCTCACTCTACCACCCCAGTTCAGACATGGTGATATGCAAATTAGTCTGACCCTGTGCCTCATGGGAATAGTCCAGGCTGAACTGCCAAGCCATGTCTTCCCTGGACCGGAAACAAGCATCCTGAGACCGGTTTCTGGCTAATCAGCCGTCCAACATTTTTACCAAAATCGAACACCTGCCAAACATGCAGGGGGTAAAAGTCAAACTTAATGCAGGATATTAAGTGTTGTGCCCAGAATCACAGGATGTTCAAGAAGTTTTCCACATGTGACCTTTGGGACCCTTCACATCCATCTGAGTTGTGTTGCCAAACAAAGATCTCCGGCATCCATCTACCATGGAGTTAAATTTGCACAGTGCTACATAGGAAAGTTTCCAGCAACACACTGTTCGAATCACACACGTGTGTACTCGCTCCCACAAGGACAAAGCAACATCACCATAATGTCACACCAGCAGAAGCTGCACGCCATACGGACACCAGCTAACATAACATACTTTGGTGTTTACAATACTGGGGATGGTCTAAAGCCCGTATTAATTTCAATCTGGTCTGGGAGTAAGCTGAAAGAAGGACATTCACAGGTTGCCAGCGTTGTCATACCAACCCCTATGAAGTATCCTTATGCTTGCACGTGCGACTGCTAGGGTGACTGTATATGGCGAGTCCCTTAAAGTTTTGTTACACCACTGTCTTTCAGACTGCCCGACAGTGTGAGGAGGGTGGAGGGTGGAGAGAGGTGAGGGGTGGAGGGAGGGCTGGTGCAGACGGTTTGTAGGCTCAGCATCACAATTTAAGTAAACAACCCCTTCCTGGTTCACAAGACGTCCTCCGTTAAAATTTTACAGAGCCCGTCTTAAATTACACTCAAGGTGGGAATCACTGTGGGCAAACACAAAGATAAAATATAGGGGGAAACCTCTATCCATAGATACATGGAAAAGACTAGGAATCTCCTACCCAGCTCAGCTGGAAGAGGGGGAAAGTACCTCCACCTTCAGCATGCTAAAGGCAAAGCACAATGTACCTGACAAAGAACTGTACAACTTCCTTACAATCAGAACAGCCCTGTCCAAAGCGCAACTTACAAAGCACAAGCCATCAATCATACAATACATGGCAAATCTCAACAGAGTAGGCCACCAAGTATCACACCTCTACAAACTACTACGACCCAGCTCCACCAAACTTAACGACAAAACAATCACATACTGGGAGAAACAACTAGGATCCACACTCAGCGAGAAAGAACTCCACCTCCTCTGGACCTCTCCCACGCAAAACAAAACCTTCCCGGTATTAGCATAGACAAACTTCTGGCTCCTACAAAAAACTTATTGGACCCCGGATCGCCTGGCGACACTGGGTCTGAGGGAAAATGACCAGTGCTGGAACAGCGACAAGGAAAAGGGGGACCTGGCACACCTTATCTATTACTGTCCCAAAGTTAAAAACATTTGGGAGAAAATATTCACCTTCATAAATAAAACGTTGGGATGCACACTAAAAGCAGACTTTGCTACCCTTTCCAGGTTTAGACTCACAACAGGACAGAGACCTCCTAGATCTACTAACAGCGGCAGTTAAAATGGTACTCACCAAATGGAAAGACACGTCCAAGGCAACTTTCAAGGGTTGGCTCACCTGGGTGACGTATCTGAGAGGAGCTGACAACACTGCCCTGTGAAACTCACCATGGAGACAACCCTATAGGGGAATGTGGGCGTCCTTGGACGAGCTTCTAGACCCATACAAACCGCCATGAATAGTACCAACAAAAATAAACAAATGGCTTGAAATCACACCCCCACAGGTTCAAGACGCTAACGAGAAGAAAGTAAACTTCTGGTATGCTATCTCTTTTTCTCTCTACCTTAAATCCTATCCTCTCCCCTTTCACTCATTCCTTCTCCTCTTACTGGGACAGTGGATAGGGGGACAGCCAAACACATATAATGTGAAACTGTACTACCATTAACACAGCCAGTTTGGGCTGGCACCCTATAACGACAAAGCGTTGACAATTATATGTTATATGTTGTAAAAAACAACCAATAACAATTGTATTGAAATAAAACAAATGGTCTGTACTGCTGGCTTCCAAGTTCATAGCCTGCCACCATGCATCATAATCCAAACTTCCGCATTTGACTGACGTTGTGTGATTTTGTGCCCTTTATTTCACTATGGCTTCAAGTGCAAAACAATGTATAAGTTAATGGGGAATTCAAGTACGTAAAGTCTCTTCTTGATAAAAATAATCTTTTGTCGTCACCAAACATTCTATTTAATGTACATTTCTCTGCTGCTTCCCAGCTGTTTGTGCACTATACAAATGTCAATACATTCATACAATAAATGGAGAAGCAAGTTTGATAGGATTATTTATCGCAGATCTTCTGTGCACAAAGATTGTGTGATTCCCATGAGCTCCAGGAGGAAAGAAGTGAACGTTTGCAAAATACTAACATTGTACCAAGATAAACATACCACCAAGCACAGACTATCTATATTATTACTTTTTTGACACTAAAGTTCGATATGTAGGGATCTAGTGGACCCATAATAAGAGAGCGAATTTCAGCTTGCCGCAGTAAGCATTCTGGGGCTTGTAGTTTTAATTTCTCTATTGCCAGTGTGTCACTGCAGGTCCTGGCATGCATAGAGCTATTGGCTGAAAACCCAGGATTGGGAAAGAGTCAGACCTGTGAGACAGGCTCAGCGTATGCTCATACGTCAAGCACCTTTGTTCAGCCCTCATGTTTGCAGCCACTCAAAGATATTTACAATTCAGAAGCTGACTGATGGGACAATTGTAACACAAGCATTTACAATGCAATGGTCTCAGCATTATTAAAGGTAGAGCTATTGGCATTGCTCATGACATTTTTTTTTTAAAAACATAAATAAATGGTATTGTCATTTACAATGGCAATAGGTGAGCATTAGAGAGTAGTAGAGAGTATTCGTGGACACAGAGCCACACACACACACACACACAGAGCCCCCCACACACACACACAGCCCTACAAACACACACAGAGCCCCCCCCCACACACACACACAGCGAGCCACACACATCGAGCCACACACACACACACAGAGCCCCACACACACAGAGCCCCCCACACACACAGAGCCCCACACACACACAGAGCCCCACACACACACAGAGCCCCACACACACACAGAGCCACACACACACACAGAGCCACACACACACAGAGCCCACACACACACAGAGCTCCACACACACAGAGCTCCACACACACACCCACAGAGCTCCACACGCACACCCACAGAGCTCCACACACACACACAGAGCCGCACACACACACACACACAGCGAGCCACACACACACACAGAGCCCCACACACACACACAGAGCCCCACACACACACACACACAGAGCCCCACACACACACAGAGAGCCCCACACACACACACACAGAGCACCACACACACACACACACACAGAGCCCCACACACACACACAGAGCCCTACAAACACACACAGAGCCCCCCCCCACACACACACACACAGCGAGCCACACACACACACACACAGCGAGCCACACACATCGAGCCACACACACACACACAGAGCCCCACACACACACAGAGCCCCCCACACACACAGAGCCCCCCACACACACAGAGCCCCACACACACACAGAGCCACACACACACAGAGCCACACACACACAGAGCCCACACACACACAGAGCTCCACACACACACAGAGCTCCACACACCCACACCCACAGAGCTCCACACACACACAGAGCCGCACACACACACACACACACACCCGCAGCCCCACACACACACAGCGAGCCACACACACACACAGAGCCCCACACACACACAGAGCCCCACACACACACACAGGGCCCCACACACACACAGAGAGCCCCACATACACACAAACAGAGCACCACACACACACACACACAGAGACCCACACACACAGAGCCCCACACACACACAGAGTCCCCCACACACACAGAGCCCCACACACACACAGAGCCCCACACACAGAGCCCCCCCACACACACACAGCCCCACACACAGAGACCCACACACACACAGAGCCCCACACACCTCAGAGCCCCCCACACACACACAGAGCCCCACACACGCACACAGAGCCACACACACACACAGAGCCCCACACACACACAGAGCCCCCCCCCCACACACAGAGCCCCCCACACACACACACAGAGCCACCCACACACACACAGAGCCCCCCACACACACACACACAGAGCCGCACACACACACACACACAGAGCCCCACACACCTCAGAGCCCCCCACACACACACAGAGCCCCACACACGCACACAGAGCCCCACACACGCACACAGAGCCCCACACACGCACACAGAGCCCCCCACACACACACACAGCGAGCCACACACACACACACAGTGAGCCACACACACAGGGCCCCACACACACACAGAGCCCCCCCCCACACACACAGAGCCCCCCACACACACACACAGAGCCCCCCACACACACACACAGAGCCCCCCACACACACACACAGAGCCGCACACACACACACACACACACACACACACACACAGAGCGGTCGCGACTAGGACAAACCAGGCGCCTGTCACAAATCAGAACCAGATAACAGAAAGCAAATGGCATTGGTTGGTTAGAAACCAATCAAAGACAAATTCAAAGGTCGGAGCGTAAAGGGTAAAAAACATAGGACAAAGGTCAGGACAAATGAGCATAAACTTATACCACATATAAAATAGAATGTGGGAGGCCCAAACCGAAAGAATCAAAATCCAAAAATGTTCCCAAACAAAGGTGACTGCTGAAACATTGGTAAAGGCAGCGAGTGTGGTGGGAGAGACATGGGAGGGGTGGGTCTGGGAGCCCGGGAGGGGCCGGCACAGCGCTGATGTCATTGTCATGTCGGAGCTGCGTGGGAAGCCGCTGCCGCCACCTCAGACCCCAGGAAGATGCAGAGAGGGCATTATTGGCAACTGCATGCATCTTTTCCTGCATCCATGCCCCCTTCCTTCTAGCTGCATGTATCTTTTCCTGCATCCATGCCCCCTGCCTACTAGCTGCATGTATCTTTTCCTGCATCCATGCCCCCTGCCTAGTAGCTGCATGCATCTTTTCCTGCATCTATGCTTCCTTGCACTCCTAGCTGCATGCATCTTTTCCTGCATACATGCATCCGCGCACTCCTAGCTGCATGCATCTTTTCCTGCATCCATGCCTCCCTGCACTCCTGCCTCCTTGCATGCAGCTTCTTCTCTGTATCCTGACACGGATTCCTGCCTGCTGCATCCGTGCAAGCCTCCCAGCTTCCATCTCTGCGCCCACCCGCGCCTCCATCCTAGCCCCGGTGCCTCGATACATGCCTGTCTGCATCCTCACACTAGTGCCTGCACTATCTCTGCCTGCCAGCGGCGCAGCCTCCCTGCACACATGAACCCTGCGTGCTGCTTCCCTGCCTCAGCCCAGCCTGCCTCCGTCCCTTCTCACTGCCTGCCTCCGTCCCTTCTCACTGCATGCCTCCATCCCTTCTCACTGCCTGCCCCGGACCCTTCTCACTGCCTGCCCCGGACCCTTCTCACTGCCTGCCCCGGACCCTTCTCACTGCCTGCCCCGGACCCTTCTCACTGCCTGCCCCGGTCCCTTCTCCCTGCCTGCCTCGGTCCCTTCTCCCTGCCTGCCTGTCCTTCGTTGCCCTCTCCTCACTGTGAACCCAGGAACCCGAGAACTGCTCCTGGTTAGTCCGACAGCAAACTGTGTGATCCGGGGCGAGTCTTTTTATTTCTCACGGCTTTGATCCTCTCGTTTGTCGCACTGGGAGCGCCTAGAAGCGGTGCGAGCGCTGTGGAGCTCTATGTCATCATGTTCGGATTTGGGTCAGACGTGGCCCCGCCTACGAGACGACCCCTAAAGGTTGTGGGTGCGCTAGCAGTGATTCCCCACATTTATATCTTTAGGATTTTGGAGGCCCTGGGACAGACGTATTTAGGGGGGCCTGTTCCGAACACTGTTGAAATTAGTATCACATTGTAGCTCTTTCATGCCCTATTTGGACCGGGTCACTGACCGCGGACAGGCACACGTGTTCAAATGTTTACATCTAATATTCAGGGATGGCGACGTGTGTTTTCATTATTGTAACACAGCAGCCGCTCACATATATTACTGCAAATAATGTCTGTGATGCCCTCCCATTTCTCAGAGGTCAAGCCCTGTTTTGAGCTTAAAAAAACGGTTTATGGATGTTGCATGAAACATAAACATTCAAAATCAATGAAAGTAAACGGTATTTATAAAACATCTGTTTACGAATTATTCAAGGTCATCAGGGCAAGGCTGTGTGGATGTCAGAGCCCGATCTATCAGGGGCCCCCTGAAATTCTAGGGCCCGGGGCCAGAGCCCACGGTGCCCATGCCTTAAAACTGCTCTGATTTCTATGCATCTTCCATTTCATTATTTAGAAGTCAGCAAAAGAACACACTTTACGTGACAACGAGGAGAAATACATGCCTTTTTATAGCGCCATGAAAGGCACGGCTTTGTTTAGCCGACGCTGGTGTTAACTTACATTTATCATTTAATTTCTATAAGCAAGTACACATTGAACTGCTTCTTGGCGCTGCTTAATAAAATCTGTTAGTATTATCCGACGTAAGGGCTTCCATTATACATCGAAAAGACGAAATACTGACGTAGCCCGGGAGTTCTTCAAACCCGTCACACGTGAGTTACATTCAAACCTCTGCGGTAGGCGCATTAATACACCAAGCTACCTTAGAAACATGATTGCCTAGTCACTGCTGTTGGTATGACTGTCAGAAACGCAGCAGTGAGTTTATGTTCGCTAAAAGGCGGAGTCGAAGCTCGCGCTTCGGACCCGCAGCGCGCCAGATCCAGGCGCTGCAGCAGGCGCATTCACCCACTGAGGGTCCCGGGGTCTCCACAACCCGCCCGCCGCTTCAGCCCCGCGATCTGTGTTTTCAAGAGGAGGTGCCGACAAAACACAGCAAAACCACCGCATTTTATAGGAGCGAGCGAAAGGAAATATCTCTTGAATCATACAAAAATACAGAAAATGCAATGAAATAAACAAACGCCAGCATCTGTGGTTGCATCTTTACCTTCGTGGCACACGGAGGTTTCAGTTTCTCATTATGTACTCTTATTTTCTCTCGAAGGCTGTGGTTTGTTGCCGCTCTGTATGTGTTTATTTTGGTTTTGATGGCACTTTGTGGTGTTGAAACTGATTATTACACTTGTTGGTGCCTGGGAGAACGCAGTATAATTCAGCTTGGCTGTTCTGTTTTTTTATTTTTATGTTTTTCACTATTGCCCTGTTTGTCGACATCTTGCTTCCCCGTGTGCCTCGTTCTCTGTAGCAGGTAACCGCCTTCTTTCAGGGAGGAAGCACAGTGCAGAGGACATTTTTGTTTCTCAGACTGTCGTTGTCTCCCATTGGAGAGAACCAAATATAATAAAACATAAACTTCCACCTGCATTTCTTTCCCTGCTCCTACGACCTCCTGGCCGCCATTCGCGATATGTGGCTTCGAATGCAAGGCGATGGATGTACAAGCATCTTCATTCTTACCTTTAGAAAATGAAAAATAAAAATTCGTAAAGGCCGCTCAACAGAAAGAAATATTTGTGGTTACGCCAGCTCAGCGGGTGAATGCGGCTGTAAAACAAACCCGCTTCTAATGTGAAGGGCACGAGGACAGAATGCAAGGAGTGCGGCTCAGCATTTCACCTTTCTGGGGTTGATGAAAAGAGCGCCCTGGTGGTCGGCATTGTGTAAAATAAAACGCTGTTATTGGGAGTGTGTGTCTCCGCGGGGGCCGAACCGGACCCCCTGGTCCGGCCGAACCCAGGGGGGGGGGGTCTCTGAGACTGCCCGAGTGATTGTCCTTTCCTCCGCGTCATTTGTCATTTGGACTGATATATATCGCTGTATGCTCTGTCTGCATTTTATTATCAGAGTACGCACCCACACACATCGAGGGGCGCACACCCTTTTGTTTTCACGTCAAACCATTTTGCAGTTCAAGATCTTCATATTATGAAACCATCTTCCGGGGGTAGCCGTCAATTTTTTATAAAACACGTCACTATTGCATATGATATCCTTTCAGTACAGAAAGAAAATTATACCCGGGCTGGAAAACTATCACCCGGGATCACACATGTTTGCGCGTAGGAGCCGTGACTCCATGTCTGCCGCCTTTGCTGACAAAAAAAAGACACCAGCTCCATCAGTTAACTACTGGCGACTTCCGCACAAAATGGACAGACATGTTCTGTGCACCAGCGATGGAAAAATCTTCATATCATCCACCAGAGAAAAGCAGTTGCAACACAATAGCGCCTAGGGTGACTTCTGAGCGGAACCTGCTCTACAGACTTGTGCGGCCGGAAGGGGGAGAGTGAGGCGTCGCATCTCCGCTGTCACTCTTGGATCGGCTGCCCTGGCTCGCCGGAGCAGCCCATCTCATCTTTAATCCGTTCTCAGATCGGGACCGGTGCCAGCCTGGCAGGCGACCGGCGCGCAATCACCCGACCCACGGCTGCACCCGCCGCGATATAGCGCCTTGGAGCACTCCTTCGGTGCAGAGACGCCTGTCTTGTGAGGGGCACACATCACCCTGAGAGAGGGGAGGACCGGGAAAGTTTTGTATGAGGCGGAAAGTTTCCCTCCCTCCTGAGCCGGAGTCTCACAGCTCCGACAGCCACCGAAGGCTCTACCCACCCTCGTGATCACCTAGCCCGGGTAACCTCCGCTGCCAGGAGAGGGGGCACCGCCAGGGGGAGACCTCGGAAGCCTCAGTTTGTAGTGTGTGCCAGGCGAACCACAAATTGTTTAAGGAGAAGCACTGCAGCTTTGGGGTGGCGTGTGTTGCGTCAGGCTCCTGGCGGGTGCCCACTTCCGCTCCCGTTTTATGAGGCGCAATTTGTGTGCCCATCTACGCGTTTCCGAGTAGGATAGCGGATATAAATCTACCCGGAAAAATTAACGACGGGAGATTTCTTCATGGTTAGGAAACCTTGAACACGCTTTCCGAAAATGCCACGCACAGCTTGTACCCTTTATGGAGCGGTGAAGCAAATCTTATGGAATTTCAGCGATTAAAGAAAAAAAAACAGAGACCTTGAAAAGACTTGGGCTTGAAGTGCTCTGCATTGCACGTACACCTTTAACATGGCTTTTCTTGTCTGCAAAGGACAAAAACAAGAGAGGAGCGCTCCACACGACCATGTTTCTCCGAGGCAAGGCGGAAATGCCTCAGAGAAACACACGGCCATTTTCGGATTCGGGGGCGTGGTTTTGCTTTCCTGAGTGACGGACGACGTCACGAGCTAAAGAACAGCAAAACTTACGCCCCCAAATCCGAAAAAGACGGGGCTTGTTTGAAGTGGCTCCCTTCTCTTCCAATGGCTGGCCTCTGTTTAGGAAGCCAGCCAATGGAAGCGAACGGAGCTGAGAGGCGGGTCTAAACTGCCCTTCTATACAACATAAGATCTCCGGACCGGAAGCTGCTTCGCAGCTTATAGGTCCCGAGACCTAACAATACTCATCACGTGACATAGTATTGCAACTAGAAACGCGTGTC
Source organism: Lissotriton helveticus (assembly GCF_964261635.1). Classification (NCBI taxonomy): domain Eukaryota; kingdom Metazoa; phylum Chordata; class Amphibia; order Caudata; family Salamandridae; genus Lissotriton; species Lissotriton helveticus. The sequence goes on along the minus strand of NC_136069.1, from coordinate 1,239,583,141 downwards.
TGAAAGAAATGAAGCAAGAAATGGTAAAAGCATTCTCAAATTAAAGCGTTGCTTTTTCTGCTCCATTTGTAGACGGAAGGGTCGGTCATATTAGTTAACAAGGCTTACATAAAGCAGAGGTCTTAGGTTTCCCAAATCCATGCATGAACATTCCAGTCTAGGTTTTTTGGCGTTGTGAGACTTGGAGGCCTGTCTTTTGATGTTATAAACAGGATTACAAATCCTGTTTTACAAAAAAAAAAAGCTGGAATTGATAGACTGTGCGCAAACTGAACTTGGAAACTCAAGGGCTCCGAAGAGATTTTAAGTTAAGGAAATCTGAAACAAGCCTTTGCAATGCAATAGGTCTCGTATTTATTGTCAATGACAATGCCTTTTATTTATGTTTTGGGTTTTAAAACATAAATAAAAGGCATTGTCATTTACAATGCCGATTGCTCAAACTCCCGTAAATGCAAGACCTATTACATTGCAAGTGCTTGTTGCAAGGTGGCTTAGTGATTGACTTGTCGGAGATATCTGCTCTCTCCACTCCTATTCGACTTGATGAGGTCACTGGCAGCTATATTAGTGCAAAAGAGATTGCTAAAGGATCAGTCAAAAATAAAATCTACCTTTTTTGCTGACAACGTCGTTCTTTCTCTGGGCTGCCACGGTAACTCTTTATCTGCCACAAGAGCTTCAATACTGTTCAAAAGTGCTTGAATTCAAGATCCATTAAATCAAATCAGAAATGGAAAATCTTTAAACGTGTAAACAAGAATGCAGTACACAGAAACAAGAACCACATTTTAAATAGACATCAAAATCCAGTAAAGTTTCTAGGCATGCACATCATATTGGTGCAGCACATCTTTCTAGAGCGAACTGTTTGTTTATGAAAATATCTCTAGCAAGATTAAAATACTCATACTTCTTTTGATTTTGGATAATATCCATTATTATGGTGAACCTTTTGCCGCAACTACTTTACTTGTGGCTATCCCTAACCAGGTTCATTCGTATTTAATACAAAAGTGATCAATTTACTTTATCTGAAGTGGGAAGTGTATTGAGGTATACAAAGGAGGCAAACACATATTTGCCTTTCCCAAACTTTGCGGGTTTGAGGTTTACTTTAATGTATTATATTTCAAGGCCGCCAAGTGCAGGTTACTGTCTATATGGCCTGGGAGATAATGGGTTCTGATAGAGCACACTGCTGAATTTGGATGTTTATAAAAACATTTTATTGGCTTTCAGTCTGATTTACATGGACACCCAAAAGTGGCTGGGTGGCTATCATACAGCTCTTTCTAGAATTAACAAACCACCCAGTCATGCACAAGCAAAACCTAAAATATGCATAAGTTAGGTAGGAAAGGATCTGTGAGTCACAATCAATCCTGGAGCACACCGGTTTTCTTCCTCTTAAACATGGAGAAAGAGGACTTGTGGTTTTGGAGTTGAGCGTTAATTTCACAAATGTAGTGTCCACATCCAGACCAAATAAATCTTTCCTGTATAAGAAATGAGTTGGAATCCTCCTCTAAACCTCTGCTTGGAAGTATGATGCTTGTAGTGAAGATTGTTTGCCAAGTTTAAGTACTGGCAATATGATGAGTGGCTGTCCCATCCATTGCAAAGCACAGAGCCTAATATGAAACGAGCTGCAATGGTTAAAGTACAGATTCCACCTCAACATCTTGGCTTTGTTGTGAGAACATCTTTGGTCATTCCATTGTTTCCTTAGAAATCTCAATTAATATGTTAAAGATCGTACAGGGGTAGTTACTTTTCCTGCAAGAAAGCAAGTAGTGACTGTTTTCCAGTGTGTGGATCCTAACTACATTAATGCAAATACAAAGGTAACCCCGTAATTACTTCCTGTCCAGGATCGCTAACAGGCCTAGTAGCAGAGCTCAAAAGTAACCATGGGAAAATGGAAACAGAACAGGTTTGTGAGTAGTGTTTAATAGGTCAGGAAATCTAAACATTGTTTGCTGTCAGTAGCTTTGAAGGCTCTCATACACAGCCATCAAATCACTGTAAACTTACACAGTCTTCTGAAAGTCAGAACAGTATCCATGATGAATTTCTTAGTGTGGGAAAATCCCTTTTGTGGGTGGAATTTGTCCTGTAGTCTTTCTATGATCTGTACTAAAGATTGTGCTATAAATGCCCAACCAAGGATCATTCTCCTTCCAAGGGGATAAAGGTCTGCCCTGCCAAAATTCTTACAGTGGCTCTCTTTCAGTAAATATAATGCCTTTGATACTAGAGCGATCTATGCTTATACTGATTCTGCCAATATCGTTGATACCAATCAAAATTTTAACGCTGAGGTTGGCTAGTACTGAAGCTCTGTACACAAAGGCTGGTAGTACAGATAAGGGGATGCGGAAGGATTTTCAAGGATGAATCTTGGCCATGAAAGGTCGGTGTGACATGCAGGCTAGATGACAGTTCTCCTGCTCTGAGGACCTTACCAAAGTAAATGGATTCATTTTAGGCTGAGGGACTTGACAGCTTTTGCTCATCTCAGACAGGCAATCTCCCATTTTTTCCCTTCTAAGACTTACCTTTACTCAACTTTCTAATGGCCCCACAAAAACGAAGCAGTGAGTCTTAGCTCCTCTGGTGCTGCCAGAAACAAGTAAAAACGAAATGGACGACCGAAAATGGCTTTTTAAGGCTTAATGGGTTACAGATGTGCTTACTGGAGAGATTAGAAAAATGTACATACATGCCTGCACAGGGCAGTGCTAAATTGCAGAAAAAGGGTGAGTTGTATAAGTCTTTATCGAGGTCCTCAGTGTCAAAAAAACAGCACTGCTACTCCATTGATATGATGTACTTTTTCTGTGCCTTTGAGGGGTACGCAATAGGCTAAACCCCGTGATTATCAGTGAGTCTTAACATGCATTTTGCTAATTTTTTAAGTTGTTTCATTGTGATGTATTGATCACTGTTCTCTTGTCTTACTTTTTGTTTCATGTTAAAACAGGTGTTTGTTTCTCAAAGTCCGGCATCCGCTTCCGGAGATGTGGATAACTTCTATAATTTTGCAGACATGCAGATGGGAATGTGAAGCTACCATGGACACACAACCTTATTATCTACTTAACTCATGTTTGTCAGCTTTTGTATGTAGTTTTTCGGCTATCGATTGTATCACACCCCGCAAGTGTTGCGTTGAAATGTTGTCTTTTTTACTGTTATTGAAATCTGGAAAGGCAATTTTTGCTTTTACAACCAAATTGCATTTGCAAATGTTGCCTATCTTTGTAAGGAAGCTTATTTTCTACATGTACGTTTACTAAGCTTCTGCGAAGACTGCGAATCACTTAACTGGAATCATTTTTAGGTACACTGGGATTTGTGTGAACATTTTGGTACATTTGTATTTTCTACATGGATCAACTTAGGGTGTGTCAGAGCAACATTTATAAGTGTATTTTTTTTTAAATAAATTCAGTGTTTTAATAATGAGAACAAAACAGAGCTGCGTTGACAAGAAAAATTTATATTATGTTAAATGTATGCTTTGTTCGTTTTGTTGCAACCTAAAAAAAGGTTTTCAGTGAACCAGTTTTGTGTGTAATCAGCACATAGGAAAAGATTGGCAGCTATGTTATTAAATTTATCATTTCACTGTTGCACTTACTACAGAAAATTCTGAATTGTATGTTTAATACCGAGAGATCACTTGCAAATCATTGCTAAACAACACTGCTATAGATGCTTGGTCAAAGTTGTGAAATTCACAAGGACTCACAACCTCCTTTAAACGCACGGTTCGTGTTTTCAAAGAATTTTCACAAATCTGTACCAACGCTTTCATATTTGTATAATTCTGAAAAACCCCAAATTGGCTTTCTTAATTACAGCAAAGACCAAGCAAGAAGTCATACACTTTTTCAGTGATATATACCAAATCGGAAGCTTAGATCGGCTAATAAAGGATTAGTTCAGGTCCCCAGCATCCACAAAGTCAGATGGGGAGGCAGACGCCTCTCATACAGAGCATCTAAGCTCTGGAAGGAACTACCAGCCTCCATAACGTTTCAGAACTCAAGACCTCAGTTCAGGAAAATGCTAAAGACCTGGCTCTTCCCTGCAAGGAAATGAAGCCATCTATTCCTGACTGCTAATTTCTGCTCCTCGGCTGCACATAGTGCCAAGACGCATCAGGATTTGTGCGCTCTACAAGTGTCTTACTTATTTTACTTACTTACACCCACAGATTGAACTAAAGCATGCTAATTTGAAATACATTGTTGAAGATTTATCAAAAACGTATAAATGTGCAGTGCTGGCGTCAAGCTTGCCTTTGCATTTTTATTCGGTTGCTTTGGACCTACTATGAGTCATAATATGGCTTGTGGCAAAATTGTATTTGTCAAGTCATTGTGAATCAACAGCAAATATGGTCTGGGTGTCTTGGTCTAATGATATCTTGGAAAGGATTACTTTCACTTGTGGTGCTGCCTACTTTTCATTAAGTGCATCAGCCATCATTTTTGAAGTGAAGGATTTACTTGAGGGACAATAATTTCATTGCTAAATTGTGGTTGAATAACCTTACTATCCACTTAGTTTATCGGCTGATGTGTTCTTACTAATTTTAAGTGTGACTACAACAATCCGAGATAAGCAATTCTCTCTTGTTTGTCACTGGTGGGATGCGGAAATGGGTGTGCAAGCACCTGCTTAAAACTTAATCAGTGGTTGAAGGGCTCTTTATATATAGTAGTTTTGAAATCCGAACATGATGCATTCCCCTTTTTGACAGCACCATAAGAGTGAAGTCAGATATGTTCCTGTGTTTTTTTCACGGTAGGCTAATTGGACCCTTTTATGTATGATGGAAATGAGACCTAATCTAACATTTTTTTTTGTATTGCTCTTTTCTGAATTATGGGCAGGGCAACTGCAGTAATGCAGCACAGAGGTACCAAATTATGTGGCAGAGTTAACTAAATGATGCACTAAGAAAAGGCAAAATATGAGACATAATGCAGCACATTTTTTATATTATTCATTATTTGTAATTTTACTCATCTTAACACTGTCTGGGCAAAGATTTCATCTCATTGGTACCGACACCCAAATACAGCAGCAAACTCAAATTGGACTAGTCAGCCATTGAGACTGCGAGGTAACAAGTGCAGATGCATTTTTTAGTAACTTTTTATCTTTTTGAACTAGAAATAATTTTTTGCTACAATCTGCAGTTTATGCTGCAGATGATGGATTAGTTGATATTTATTTAAAAAACACAGCAGCCACAAAATCTCATAAATCTGTTAGCCCTGATTTTAAGTGTGTCCCAGAATACTGCAAAATATGTTTAATTTGGTAGATACGATTGTGGATTCAGAAAGATGAACTTTATGTCAATGATTATGCATTTTAAGGTTTTGAAAATGTTTTCAAATAACACTAACTGGAAATATGATGATAGCCCTGAAACGTTGTTTAGACTTTTTCTTGTTTTGTGCAGGGATGAATTTTGATGGTGACTTCACTTCTTCAATTCACTGCACATAAGATCCATTGATTCTTAACAGTGAAATAGGATCAGAAGTTTGAGTAAAGACATAGCTGAAACAAACTGTCAGGTCTTCCGCTTTGCTTTGATGATCATCAGGGGCACTGCTTGTTTTTTCTGCATATATGGCAAAGATCTGATTCTGCAAGTTCTTTTATCAGTGGTCTTACTAGAGCTCTTATTGGTTTATGGGTTTGGAATATTTGTTGCATTCAGAGGTCCAAATTGTATTTTCCTTGTGTTTTTTGTCATCTGCATTGGATCCATGCCATTAAAGCTTTGCTTGGTGATATTTAATTACTAAATTCTCCTTGCTGCAGGACTGTGAGCTACTGCACAAATCCTTATTTTGGTGTGGTTTGAAACCAACTGCTGTTTACAAGTTTATCATTTTCAACAATTTTTACTGTTCCAAAAACGTTTACAGGACAGTTGCAGTTCTGAGTTTTGTATAACTGAGTTTATCATAGCTAGGTCCTCTTGGTACTTGTAAATGGCTTCCGGGTGAATGTTTTAACGTACTTTGGCCCTTGATCCAGAAACATTTGTGTCAGAGGTTAACATTTAGGAATATCGCAGAGCTCTGGCATTTTCTACAAGAACGTGCCCATATTTTTGATCAGGAGGCATCTTCTTTATCTCGTCGCTCAGAGCTGTTGGTTGATCTCCCATGGTTAGCATACCTGATTCAAGTATGCACCATCTCAATACACTGTGGCACATACCCAATGTACCTACTTAGTTGAGGAACCCATGTTCATTTTGGTAGTTGTAACTTTTTGCGACTTGCACATTTACATAGCTTTTAGTTATGACTACTTTTATGTATGTATGTTTATTTGGAAAAGTGTTATGTATTACAAATTGAAGCAACAATTATCTAGCTATTTTTTTTAAATGGATCTGGTACAGACAGGGAAAAAGGATACATTTGTACTGGTCTGGAATATGTCAATGAAAAATACTAGCAGTAAGTATCAATTATTTTCATATTTTTACCAACCAAGTTTTTTTTTTTAGACTGTGATATTATAGACACTTTATACTGTTCACTCTTGTATGCTAATAGTGTTAAATATGTGTTACTGCCTGGAAGCCATTCGCTCCATCATTGTATCTCATGGGACAATTAATGTTGAACATAGTCTCACTGAGACCACATGCAAAGCTCCCATGTCTGAAATACCTTCATCTATTACAGAAGTCAAGTGGTCATTGTTTGAAATGGTTCACAATTTCCTTACAATTTAGTTCCGAAACTGGGTACATGTTCTGAAGAAGGACGATAAAGGCTAACCTAGTACCAGCATTGGTAACCAAAGGGCCAATTGCAGCAGATATTACTGCTCAATACTTCTCAGTAACATGTTCAAGCTTCACATTCTGTGCAGTTTTTTATAGCTTAACTTCTAGCCCCCTTTTGCAAAGTATGTGTAGAATAACTTACTGTGAATAAAAAGTTTTGTATTCTCCTTTTGTACGTTTTTCACCAAGAACTTGTAAACTGAACATTTCAGAAGCAATTGGTTAACACCGTCCTGGATTTATTGCATTTTTTCCTTATGATTGCATAACTAATAATAAACTGTTTCTAACACAAGCATGCTTTAATTTTGTAGAATGACAAGCACTTGGTTATTCTTCTCTATAAGCCAGGGCTAAACAATGAGTTTAAAGAATGATCTAAAATATGATCTAAATTTCTTACATGTGTGACCCTCTATGTTCCTGATTACACCAACTTCTGGTTCATCATACCGTCAAAATGTATAGTGTTTAATGTTGGATGGCACTCGGCCATTAGCTGCCATGTTAATGTTTGTTTTATGCTTTTGTACAATATAATTTGTAGATTTTGTATGTTAAATAATTTGACTTTCTAAAATGTCATTCGTAATTAACATAATAAAATTAAAGATTATATTTTTTCATTGTGTATGTTTCTGTCACAGGCATAGTTTTAGGTCCATTCATTTACTATAACCTTGCCTGCCAACGTTGTGAATGTATTACAATTATACAGTGTTATCTGCTTACATTTAATCTGCGGGTATTACTTTAGTAAACTGCTGTGTTCAGGTTAAATTGTTGGATAAAATGCTGAAATATGCAGTGCAGGCTCAGACTCCTGAGTAAAAACTGGGCCACTACATTGTTAGAAGAATTTGAAGCATCGCTCGCTTGCATGGACAAACCATCTGATCATTTATCACGTTACAGGAAATAAAAACTGGTAAGTAAGTTGTAGGTTCCAGGGAAAACACAGCGTGATATATTTATTTATTTATTTTTATGTTTCCCCGCACTGGAGCTTTCATAGCTTTCAACATGCAATGTCAGGCTGGAAATACTCAGTACATAAATTGCAGCAATTTTAGAAGCCACAGTAAAACATCTAGAATTACAGTCCATCTGCGTCCTCTATGAACTGTTTGTATCTCAGCCACTGAGTGGGCGAGCTTCAAGCCCTGAATCAGGTGACCATCTTGGATTCTTTCACCGTACATCTAGTGAAGAGCTCCACCGTTTCTTTGCCCTGCTGCATTTGATAATTTACTCTGACAGGCTGTTTGTAACTGTTCTGGGAAACGGGCATCCCTCAGCTTTTAGCTCCTGTCGAATGCAAGGAAAATGAAAGTTAAGCAAAGACTGTTCCAAGTTACCATAAGCAAAAACTCTTATGTGGGGGCGTGGCCAAGATGGCGACGGTGTAGGACGTGTTGCTGAGTCCCTCCGGCGCCACCTCTACATTAGCCTTGTTTCTAGCCCCTGAAAAGCTCGGAAATCGCCGTCCTACCTTGCCGCTGTGTGCTCTGGGGCGACGGGGCTGTATCCGGCGGCGTGGTTTGGCCCATCGGGGCGCTGTGCCTGCAGTGTCCGCCCGCAAAGCCTGAAGCGTGGCGCGGCCTGGTGAGCCGGGACCTGTGTTGTGTGGAGCGGCCGAGGGGCGAGAGCTGCTGTGCGCCGTGAGGCGGCCGACGGAGTGCCTCTGGACCCTCCGGCAGAGAGACTGCCTTCCCGCGTTGCTGCCTCTTGGCGAGTGAAGGTGAAGACGTCCCCCGGCCCCGAGTGACGTCGCACGGGGGCCCGGGACGCACCGTGAACTGCATCGGAAGCCTGCAGGAGAGGCCGGGGTTCAGCGGCCTACAGTGACGGACGGAGGTACTGCCGAGCTTCCCCCTCCCCGCTTCTCCCACGAACTGTGTACTGCTTTGGCGGCGGAAACGCCTCGGTGCGGGGAGGGGCACGTCCAGCATGAGGGCCCGGGGTCTGTGAGCAGCCCTGCCTCGTTGGGGGCCCGTGGGAGAGCTTCTGACAACCTACGGAGGCTGAAGACGCCCACAGAACGAGTTACCACCCGGTTTGTAGAGAGAGGAGTGCCTGCTGCTGGGAGCAGACCTGAGTGGACGGTCCCTGTGGGTGGCAGCGGTACGGGGAGGGCACGTCTTGCCTGGAGCCGGACATTTTCTCCTGCGGGGGGCCACGACAGGACATTGGGTCTGCACGGCACTGTAGCCTCGATTTGCGGATACGCTGGGGGTGACGGCCCCGGCCGTGTCTGGGGCGCACCGCTTGGAGGATCGGCCCCGCAGACGAAAGCAAGAGGAGACGGAGGCGGATTCTACTTGAGCCCGAGGCTTTTAGGCCTGTGCAGAGAGGAGGCGGCGGGGCGGGACTCTGCTGGGGCCCCAGCTGGGAGTTGTCACCCGGAGCCTGTCGAGTGCATGGAGTGGAGTGAAGAATCGGACCCCCCCCCCCCCGGGTGCATTGCCGCCTTGGGCCGCCACTTGAGAACTGCACACAACTTGGAGCACGATCCCAGCGTGCGGCCTGGCCCGACTCTGGGTCTGAGCGACCAGCTCCCCGGGGGCCTGTCTGGATGAGGCCTTTGTCGTCGGATCTGAGGGTGATGGCGGTCCCTCGGGCTCCTGACTGGGCGCCACCGAGTGCGTGAATTGGCCTGGGGGGGGACTGGAGTGCCGCTCTATGCCTTGGGGGGGCCCCGTCGATGCTGCCTTGCGACACAAACATCGCCTGTGGCGGCTCTGGGCGATCTGCGCCGCCGTCAAGGAATCGGCAGATCTGACACTCTGCCTGTCTGGAGTGGTACGACAGAGAAGGCGCGATGACCTCCAAACCCCGTAAGGAAAAGCCAAGCAAGGACGGCCCGCAGAGGGGGGCCAATCAGACGGCGTCGCCGGGTCCCAGCACCTCGCCCAGACAAAAGGAAGATGACGCACCCGCCACTAAGGCTTTCATGTTGGAGCTTTTCTCTGCCATAAAGGAGGACATCTCCGAACTCCGCTCCCAGCTCGCTTCAGATCTCCGTGAGGTGCGGAGGGATGTCGATGGCATTGGGGAGCAAGTGGCCATGCTGGAGGATCATGATCTGGGGATGGCTGACGAAGTGCACCAACTCCAGCAAGATGTACTCCGGCTCACGAAGCAGAATCTGGACCTCCAGGCCCACGCCGAGAACTTGGAGAATAGGTCTCGCCGGAATAACATCCGCATCCGAGCGGTGCCCTGGGACGGTGAAGCTGGAGATCTCCGGGGCTATGTAGAGGGCCTCTTCCTGCAGATCTTGGGAGAGGACGACCTCCATGAAATCCATATGGACAGGGTCCATAGAGTTGGTCTGCCGAGGGGCGTGGGGGCTCCACCGCCTGACATCCTGGTGTGCGTCCACGACTTCCAACTGAAAGAGCGCATTCTCCGGAAAGCCTGGGGGATCTCTTCTCTGCAATTTCGGGACCACCGTCCCCAGCTGTTCCAGGACCTGGCAGCCTCGACGCTCCAGAAGAGCCGTGACTTTAAACCTGTGACGGCCTTCTTGCGCGACCAGAATGTGGCCTACTCCTGGGGGCCACCCTTTTCGCCTTATCTTCAGATGGCAGAATAGGTTGGTTCAAGTCAGATCCCTGAAGGATGCTAAAGACCTCCTGGGCCTGAACGATGATGCCCCTGCCCCGAGTGGAGGGAGCTCTCCTTCGAGACGGAGACGGCGCTCCCCATCCTGGCAAAGAGCGGGTCGGGCTGCTGCATCGAGGAGACCGGACCCATCGGTCAGCCTGCAGGAGACGGGTGCAGCTGTTGCCTATGTGGCAACAGTCACGGTGACGCCATCGCAAGATAGCTCTGGTGCGGCCTGAGCCCGGGGAGAAAGATTGGCTGGCGCCGGAGGGACACCTCCCTTTCAGGTACCGTGGGTATTTATGTACTTTTGGGAAGACACCCCGGTCCGGAATTCTAGGGGGGCACTACCTGTTGCCACGACCCCCCCGTTTGTTGAGGGTACCAACGGTCGTCCACAATTTGGGACTATCAATCCCTCTGATTTGCACTGTTTGCTTTCTTTTGCAGCTCTTCAATGCTTCGTTTAGCCGTAATGTTTTGCTGTTAAGTCCCTTGGGTCAGGGGGGGGGTCTTAGGGGGGTAGTTGGGGGGCAGTGGTGGTGGCCAAGGTGTGTGGCTGTATACAGTTTCCAGCTTGCGGTATGCTGGGTGTGTGCGTTCTGACCGACTACAATGGAGTCCTGGGGCACTAAGGGACCGCTGTGACAAGACTGTTGCTTCGATGGCTGTATGGTGCTGTTGTCCTGGTGTGGGTGGGTGGGAGAGGTGGGTTGGAATCAATGGCTGCGAGGGGCTGGACTGTGGGGGAGGGTGAGCCTGGGGGAAGGATGAGGAGGAGACCGTGTTGTTAGACGAAGTACAGAGTCCTGGATCCTGGCCTGTGTAAGGGTGCTTTTTGTTGGGCGCTGCTACGACCCGAGCGTTGGCATGGCTGGAGGGAGGGGGTGGCGCCAATTGATATGTGCCTGCTGGTGGAGAGAGAAGGAGTTACTGCTTTGTGATGCCGATCACTATAGGAACTTGGAATGTGAAGGGTTTGAATTCCCCACAGAAACGCCAGAAAATCTGGAAAAATATAAATGATCATCAGCTAGATGTGGTGGGCCTTCAGGAGACCCACCTAGCGCGCAGAGATGAGGCCCGCCTTAAGCATAAACAGTTTCCCCTTATTTACCGCTCATCTGTCCCCACAAAGCATAGAGGAGTGGCCCTTCTCTTCCGCTCTCCCCTCCACTTCCAGCCCATGGGTGTGCGTGGCTATAAGGAAGGCCGCTGGCTCATGGTTAAAGGCATGCTTCATGGCAAATTGTGCACGTTCTTGGTTCTATATGCTCCGAATGTGGGCCAAAATGGGTACATTCAGGACCTGTTGCAAAAGGTGGAGGACTTTGTCGAGGGAGCCCTATTTGTGATGGGGGACTTTAATTTGGTCTGGAATAAGGAGATGGATAGCTGGATGGCTGGCGCTCTGTCCATCCCCATTCTCGGGACTTTACCTTCTTCTCTCATGTCCACCACTCTTATTCACGCTTGGACTACATTTTTTAAAGTCGCTCTCTTAGGGGAGACAGCCGCGAGGCCAGAATCTTCCCGCTTTCGGTTTCTGACCACAGCTTGCTCGCTCTTTGCCTCCACTGGTCGGCGAGAGGAGACGGCCAACGCAAGTGGTACTTCCCGGCCTCTCTTGTCCGAGACGAGTCCTCATGTAAGGAGCTGCACAAGGCCATTCGTGAATTCTTTGTTCTCAATCCAGTGCAAGATACGTCGGTATTTAACACGTGGGACGCCTTTAAGGCATCCCTGAGGGGCACCTGCCTGGCCCTCAATGCTAACCTTAATAACTTGCAGAGGAAGGAACGTGAGGAATTGGAAAGGGAGCTCTTCGCTCTTGAACAGGCACATAAACAAAACCCTACCAGACTGTCACTTCGCCCACTGACGGCAGTCAGGGGGAAACTGAGGGCTCACTATAATAACAGAGCGGAGTTTACCCTGCTGAAATTGCGTCACCTCTCCTATTCCCAGGGGAACAAAGTAGGGAAGCACTTAGCTCGACAACTCCGAGACAAAAGAGTGAAGGAATACATAGGGGGTATCCGTGACACGACGGGGACTGTACAGCACCACGACAAGGTCAAGGCTGACCTTTTCGGTAATTTCTATGCCTCGCTCTACGTGGGAGAGGCTCTTGATCCCGAGAAACAACGAGAATTCCTAGGCACCCTCCCACTCCCCCAGGTCTCCACAGAGTGGAATGAGCTACTTGCGGCCCCTTTCACAAGAGAAGAGGTCTTGGGAGCCATTAAGGCTTTGAAACCCCATAAGGCACCTGGGGCGGATGGCTATACGCCTCTTTTCTATCAGACCTTTGCCACCGAGCTGAGCGACTTTCTAGTGCTCCTTTTTAATGGCATGGCCGAGGCAGGGGAAACGTCGGGATCCATGGCTGAGACCGTAATTTTGGTTATTCCCAAACCGTGGAAGGACCCATCTAAATGCTCCTCATATAGACCCATAGCCCTTCTCAATCTTGACGCCAAGTTGTATTCCTCCATCATTGCGAACAGGCTCCAAGACCTGATGCCGGCACTCATCCACCCGGGTGCGTGAATTGGCCTGGGGGGGGACTGGAGTGCCGCTCTATGCCTTGGGGGGGCCCCGTCGATGCTGCCTTGCGACACAAACATCGCCTGTGGCGGCTCTGGGCGATCTGCGCCGCCGTCAAGGAATCGGCAGATCTGACACTCTGCCTGTCTGGAGTGGTACGACAGAGAAGGCGCGATGACCTCCAAACCCCGTAAGGAAAAGCCAAGCAAGGACGGCCCGCAGAGGGGGGCCAATCAGACGGCGTCGCCGGGTCCCAGCACCTCGCCCAGACAAAAGGAAGATGACGCACCCGCCACTAAGGCTTTCATGTTGGAGCTTTTCTCTGCCATAAAGGAGGACATCTCCGAACTCCGCTCCCAGCTCGCTTCAGATCTCCGTGAGGTGCGGAGGGATGTCGATGGCATTGGGGAGCAAGTGGCCATGCTGGAGGATCATGATCTGGGGATGGCTGACGAAGTGCACCAACTCCAGCAAGATGTACTCCGGCTCACGAAGCAGAATCTGGACCTCCAGGCCCACGCCGAGAACTTGGAGAATAGGTCTCGCCGGAATAACATCCGCATCCGAGCGGTGCCCTGGGACGGTGAAGCTGGAGATCTCCGGGGCTATGTAGAGGGCCTCTTCCTGCAGATCTTGGGAGAGGACGACCTACATGAAATCCATATGGACAGGGTCCATAGAGTTGGTCTGCCGAGGGGCGTGGGGGCTCCACCGCCTGACATCCTGGTGTGCGTCCACGACTTCCAACTGAAAGAGCGCATTCTCCGGAAAGCCTGGGGGATCTCTTCTCTGCAATTTCGGGACCACCGTCCCCAGCTGTTCCAGGACCTGGCAGCCTCGACGCTCCAGAAGAGCCGTGACTTTAAACCTGTGACGGCCTTCTTGCGCGACCAGAATGTGGCCTACTCCTGGGGGCCACCCTTTTCGCCTTATCTTCAGATGGCAGAATAGGTTGGTTCAAGTCAGATCCCTGAAGGATGCTAAAGACCTCCTGGGCCTGAACGATGATGCCCCTGCCCCGAGTGGAGGGAGCTCTCCTTCGAGACGGAGACGGCGCTCCCCATCCTGGCAAAGAGCGGGTCGGGCTGCTGCATCGAGGAGACCGGACCCATCGGTCAGCCTGCAGGAGACGGGTGCAGCTGTTGCCTATGTGGCAACAGTCACGGTGACGCCATCGCAAGATAGCTCTGGTGCGGCCTGAGCCCGGGGAGAAAGATTGGCTGGCGCCGGAGGGACACCTCCCTTTCAGGTACCGTGGGTATTTATGTACTTTTGGGAAGACACCCCGGTCCGGAATTCTAGGGGGGCACTACCTGTTGCCACGACCCCCCCGTTTGTTGAGGGTACCAACGGTCGTCCACAATTTGGGACTATCAATCCCTCTGATTTGCACTGTTTGCTTTCTTTTGCAGCTCTTCAATGCTTCGTTTAGCCGTAATGTTTTGCTGTTAAGTCCCTTGGGTCAGGGGGGGGGTCTTAGGGGGGTAGTTGGGGGGCAGTGGTGGTGGCCAAGGTGTGTGGCTGTATACAGTTTCCAGCTTGCGGTATGCTGGGTGTGTGCGTTCTGACCGACTACAATGGAGTCCTGGGGCACTAAGGGACCGCTGTGACAAGACTGTTGCTTCGATGGCTGTATGGTGCTGTTGTCCTGGTGTGGGTGGGTGGGAGAGGTGGGTTGGAATCAATGGCTGCGAGGGGCTGGACTGTGGGGGAGGGTGAGCCTGGGGGAAGGATGAGGAGGAGACCGTGTTGTTAGACGAAGTACAGAGTCCGTAAGGGTGCTTTTTGTTGGGCGCTGCTACGACCCGAGCGTTGGCATGGCTGGAGGGAGGGGGTGGCGCCAATTGATATGTGCCTGCTGGTGGAGAGAGAAGGAGTTACTGCTTTGTGATGCCGATCACTATAGGAACTTGGAATGTGAAGGGTTTGAATTCCCCACAGAAACGCCAGAAAATCTGGAAAAATATAAATGATCATCAGCTAGATGTGGTGGGCCTTCAGGAGACCCACCTAGCGCGCAGAGATGAGGCCCGCCTTAAGCATAAACAGTTTCCCCTTATTTACCGCTCATCTGTCCCCACAAAGCATAGAGGAGTGGCCCTTCTCTTCCGCTCTCCCCTCCACTTCCAGCCCATGGGTGTGCGTGGCTATAAGGAAGGCCGCTGGCTCATGGTTAAAGGCATGCTTCATGGCAAATTGTGCACGTTCTTGGTTCTATATGCTCCGAATGTGGGCCAAAATGGGTACATTCAGGACCTGTTGCAAAAGGTGGAGGACTTTGTCGAGGGAGCCCTATTTGTGATGGGGGACTTTAATTTGGTCTGGAATAAGGAGATGGATAGCTGGATGGCTGGCGCTCTGTCCATCCCCATTCTCGGGACTTTACCTTCTTCTCTCATGTCCACCACTCTTATTCACGCTTGGACTACATTTTTTAAAGTCGCTCTCTTAGGGGAGACAGCCGCGAGGCCAGAATCTTCCCGCTTTCGGTTTCTGACCACAGCTTGCTCGCTCTTTGCCTCCACTGGTCGGCGAGAGGAGACGGCCAACGCAAGTGGTACTTCCCGGCCTCTCTTGTCCGAGACGAGTCCTCATGTAAGGAGCTGCACAAGGCCATTCGTGAATTCTTTGTTCTCAATCCAGTGCAAGATACGTCGGTATTTAACACGTGGGACGCCTTTAAGGCATCCCTGAGGGGCACCTGCCTGGCCCTCAATGCTAACCTTAATAACTTGCAGAGGAAGGAACGTGAGGAATTGGAAAGGGAGCTCTTCGCTCTTGAACAGGCACATAAACAAAACCCTACCAGACTGTCACTTCGCCCACTGACGGCAGTCAGGGGGAAACTGAGGGCTCACTATAATAACAGAGCGGAGTTTACCCTGCTGAAATTGCGTCACCTCTCCTATTCCCAGGGGAACAAAGTAGGGAAGCACTTAGCTCGACAACTCCGAGACAAAAGAGTGAAGGAATACATAGGGGGTATCCGTGACACGACGGGGACTGTACAGCACCACGACAAGGTCAAGGCTGACCTTTTCGGTAATTTCTATGCCTCGCTCTACGTGGGAGAGGCTCTTGATCCCGAGAAACAACGAGAATTCCTAGGCACCCTCCCACTCCCCCAGGTCTCCACAGAGTGGAATGAGCTACTTGCGGCCCCTTTCACAAGAGAAGAGGTCTTGGGAGCCATTAAGGCTTTGAAACCCCATAAGGCACCTGGGGCGGATGGCTATACGCCTCTTTTCTATCAGACCTTTGCCACCGAGCTGAGCGACTTTCTAGTGCTCCTTTTTAATGGCATGGCCGAGGCAGGGGAAACGTCTGGATCCATGGCTGAGACCGTAATTTTGGTTATTCCCAAACCGTGGAAGGACCCATCTAAATGCTCCTCATATAGACCCATAGCCCTTCTCAATCTTGACGCCAAGTTGTATTCCTCCATCATTGCGAACAGGCTCCAAGACCTGATGCCGGCACTCATCCACCCGGACCAGTCTGGATTCATTAAGGGACGCCAGACTCACGACAATACCAGAAGGGTGATACACCTCATAGAGAAGGCTAATAGATTCCGGCGGTCCTGGTGGGCCTTGATGCAGAGAAGGCCTTCGACAGGGTGGATTGGGGCTTCCTGTTCCGCACCCTGTCGGCCTTTGCCTTCTCGGCTAAACTCCTGTCGATGGTCAGGGCAAACTATAGCAGCCCCTGCTCTAGAGTAGCGTTTTTTTTTTTTTGCATACTCGTGGCACCAGGCAGGGCTGTCCCATCTCCCCCCTGCTCTCCGCCCTGAGCATTGAGCCGTTAGCACTAGCCATACGGGAGCACCAGGAGATTCATGGCATTCCCTTCACGGGGGAGCAACACAAAATTACCTTGTTTGCGGATGCCGTTCTCCTTTCCCTTGTAGACCCTGCGCGGTCCCTTCCGCTCGTCCAGGACGCTTTGACGCGATACGAGGAGGTGGCAGGCTTTAGGATTAACTATGATAAGTCCTATATTCTCAACCTCACGTTTCCCTTGGCAGAGGTGGACCGACTGCGGTCGCTCACACCGCTGTCGTGGGCCTCCACCTCTATCCTGTACCTGGGGATCCATTTGACTCCCACGATAGGGAAATTGTACTCCGCGAACTTCCCCCCGTTGCTGGCGAAGGTACAGGGCGACCTCGGCCGCTGGAAACCGATGTTCATATCATGGTTGGGGAGAATCCACGCGCTCAAGATGACCCTCCTCCCCAAGTTCTTATACCTCTTTCAGGCACTTCCTATCCCACTGGAGATGGACTTCTTCCGTCGTCTCAAGACGCAAATGCTTCGTTTCATTTGGCAGGGGGGACGGGTGTGTTTTTCTTTTACCACTCTCTGTCGGCCACGGAATGAGGGGGGAGTGGGCCTCCCCCATATGCACTTATACTACAAGGCAGCGCAGCTACGTGTTTTAGTGGAGTGGTCCCAACAGGCCTCAGAGAAGCATTCGCTGCATATGGACAGGAGTGTAGCGGGGAGAACGATATGGGACCTAGTGTGGAGACCCAAGGGGGATAGACCCAGGAATGCGTACGTTAGTACTCCCACCAGCACTACCTTGAAAGTGTGGGATACGGTCTCTAGTGATGAACGATGGACGTCATTTCTGTCCCCCTTCACGCCTAAAAACTTCAACCCTGCTTTTCCACCAGCCCTGCGGGAGGGCCCCTTCGATGCATGGAGGGAGGGGGGCTGCCATGCGCTCACGCATTTGTTTCATGGCCATACCCCACTCACATTTGAAAACTGCATGAGAGATTACCGAGTCCCAATATCTGAACGGTTCCACTACATCTAGTTGCTCCATTGGGCTACGTCTCCCGCGGTCGGGGAGGCGGCCACAAGACCGCCCGCCCCATTCGAGGCTTTCCTCTCCCGGACGTCCGCTATGAAGGGTGTCATCTCATTCATTTATAACCTTCTTCTCTCTTCCGCCGTGGCGCCCAGGCCGCGCTATATGGGACTCTGGGAGCAACTCCTCGGGCGCGATATTTCAGATATGGAATGGTCGCACCTATGGAGCGACATCGCTGCACACAATCACTCGGTGGAACTCCGGGAAGCACATCTTAAGACCCTCATGGACTGGTACTTGTACCCCGCCAAGTTGCATCGGATCTTCCCGAACTCTTCGGATAGATGCTGGAGGGGCTGCACCCTTTTGGGCGACTTCCGCCACATATGGTGAGACTGCCCGATCATCCGCCCATATTGGGAGGAGATCCTATCTCATATCAAGGAGCTGCTGGGGTACCCGATTGCGGACTCGATGGCTCATATTCTGCTGGGCCTTCGGGACCCGGATCTCGAACACCAGACTAGGGCTGACAAAAAGATACTGTGGCTGTGTCTTGGAGCTGCCAAGCTCACTCTAGCCGCGGCTTGGAAGAAACCGGAGGCCCCGGCGACTTCCCAGTGGCATGCGAGATTGTGGAAGCTGTTGAGCGTGGAGCGCATGGCGGATATCTTCTTGGGTAACTTTAAGAACTTCATGTTCCGCTGGGGCCCTTTTGTCCGCTTTCTTTCCAAGGGATTACCATCAGCAGTATGCCCACCCACGATACGGGCTCTCCATTTGTTTCAGGTCTGAGTGTGATAACTGGATGAATGAATAAGTGCGAATGTTGCTGCCACCACCACTAGGGGGGAGGGAGTGGGAGGGGGGGGGGGGGGGGGTGTTTCCTGTTTCAGGTTTTTGTGACAACCTGCTAATAGCTGAGGCAACAAGAGACCTAACGCATTATAGCTGCTCACCCTTCATGGACTTCTACATTCGCAAAGACACGTGCCCTGTCTCGGTCCCCGACTCTATGGGGACTCTATATCTTTGCCTGGGGGTGTCTCATGCGCCTTCTATGGATTGAGCCTTACGGAGTAAATGTAGATGTCTTTCCGTGCTACTTGCCTCTTTGTCATTTGGTCTATGACTGCCCCCTGCGTGGAAAGTTGTGCGGGATTGTCGCATGTTCTCTTTCTTTTTCTGTCTTTTCTTTAAAACCTCAATAAAAACACCTTTGACAAAAAAACTCTTATGTAAACCAGTAGTGTAGCCTGTGTGTCTTGGGTTCTAGCGCAAGAAAGAATATAGAGACCCCCCACCAGCTGCCGTTTGAATGATAAAATACAGCAATAATAAGGGTTCAGTGGGACCCGGTGTCACTGCACCTGCTGCACCAGTGGAAGCTACGCCCCTGTTTGAAACCTCCCTGCGGTATGTATCTTCCATCTAACATGTTTGGTGCTCAGTTCCCCTCTTTTGTAAGAGATGGGTCACTGTTGATCTTACCTACAACTCCTAGGCACAAAACACACAAATTGCACACTTTAAGAAAAAAGAAAAGCGAGTGTGAAATATAATCTAAAAACATAGCGTCACAAAAGATTTCTAGAAACCTCTCCCAAAAAATAGCCTACTTCTGTACAAAGAAAAAAAGGAAACGTGATGATGGAAATGTTTTTTATGCATTCCAAAGTATCCCTATATTAAACAATACATCACGGCATGCTTTGGCATTACAGTGAAATGTTGCATCTCATTTCGTAGTCTTTTTATAATTGGTGTAGAAAAAAAACAGAGCACCTCATTCACACCCCATCACTACACGTTCCTTGTTTGTCTTCTATCTCTTTTTTTTTTACTTATGCGCGTGCCAGTTACCCCCCAGATCCTTTGAGTAGTGTTTGCAATATGCCAGTTTCCTATAACATCACTGATTTCAATGCATGAAGCCCTGTCTAATAGCCATAAAATGTTGCTGGGGAGGGAGGGGGGTATGCATTGCAGCATAGTTTCTGTCTTACCCAGAATCCTGTCACAGGCCACTAAATCTTGTACGTACCACAAGGAATTTAGGTAACTTACAAGGTAGTTCCAGCTATGAAGTAAAGGACGTGCTCTCCAATTGTGGGGCCTACATCACTAATCGCTTCCCACCAAACTATTTTATAACAGGGCATAACCACATCAGTTGGGGAAAAAGTACATGCAGTTATGGCAACTGGAGGGGTGTCATACTCCTGGTTTATCCAAAGATCTTGCTCAGAGTTATGGAACTTCTGGTGAGTTGTTGGTGGATAATCTAAATTGTAACGTCAAGTGAAACTGATAGAGCGCGCGAGGCCACCCGACCAATAGTTTTCGCCGTTTCCGGCTTCAGGGCCCATATACTTTTCAAATCACCATATACATCGATCAGGTGACTTCACGAGCTCTACCAAGTTGGTGTGTGTGTGTTCCCTGCTACCAATTTTCGGTGCACCCGACTTACCATCCACCGATGCGGGTGCCTAATGACCACAATGAATCAGGGAGCTAGCTGTAAGGAAAGGCAGCAAAATACAAACCCAACCAATAACATTCAAATACTGTTTAAAATGACCACGGACAACTGGAAGTTTTAAAATGTTTATCTAAAGTTCATTATTTTCTTGCATGAGGTACAATAAAACAAGGCAATCAATAACCAAGATAACGTAAATCACATAGGCATAAAGAAATAATGACAGAGTAATCATCAAAGTACTAATAAAATATAACGAGAAAAGATACTATGCAAGTCAGTATTATCTAAACAGGGATAGCCTAAGTGTGAGTGACTATAGGAGAGCTTATAATGAATAACACGCTTCACTTAAGGTGAAGGGCCTTTGAACAATCTAGGCAACGAAGTTCTAGACCATATCAGGAAATGACACACTGCTATGCAAAATATAATTTCTAACAAATGAGAAGACATAGGAATAAACTTATGGAAAATATAAATGACTTTCAATAGTTGCAGAAAGGCATGGAAAATATCACATATGCAATGTTGAACTTTATTAAAGCAAAAGTTAGAAATTCAGAAGGTGCAAGAATTTCAAGAGGTTCAGAGCAATATTTACCTAGAAAGGTGTGGAAACCAAACCCTGGCCACGGGTCGGTTAAGGACAGGAAACCCTCAAGGAAGGATACCCCTCAAGGACGGCAGGTGCAGAATGGACACCCAGGATAGGACAGGATACCCTCGGAATAGGAATCAGGACAGGACCCTCAGGACAGGACAGCAAACCCTCAGGACAGGACCCTCTTCAGGACAGGACCGGAACCCACAGTTCGGAAGCAACGCCTGCGCTCCACCCGCTCTGCAGCTATCGATCAAGACCCCGATTGGGTCAGCGAACTCCCAGCTAAGTGCTTTGCCAGCACTTTAAGGTTCAGTAGAACCTTAGCCTATGGTCAAATTCGGACAGAGTGCTCCGCAGCGCTCTGTATCTTCAGTCACCTATTGAGTGAGTTGGGTCAGTGACAGGTCAGCTAAACCAGACAAGTCGGACGGTTCACTAGGTGAACCCAGGGTAGATATACAGTTTGGGGACAGTGTACCACCCCCCAATGTTGCAAAGTGTCAAAATCCCTCAATTTGGATTGGTCCTAAGGTAGGATTTGGGTAACACACCAATCAGAACACACGATTTGAAGCCTTCATTAACATATTTGGGTACCGCCTAGCAGGTTTGGGGTTCTCATGAGAACTGTGCAGGAAATTAACATTGTAACACATGAGGAGCAACATTCGCCGTTCTCGTAGCGCAGAGGTGGCTTTCCCAGGCGCATCTTGACTGTGGCTGCCAGCTGGCTGAGTTCCACTGTCCAAAGTGGCCACCTTTCAATGCTCCCTGGTCATGCGCAGAAGAGACCGTCAATATGGCTCCCAATCAGTTTGGACCCCCATTCCCCGCGGTACATGAAAAGTAAGCGAAAACAAGTTAATACATAATAATGTCATTATGAAAACACATCACAGGGGTTGTACTTTTAACTCATCATCAAGAAATAAACTTATTGCATCTAAATGTTAGCTACATTGATACGGGCACAAGAGCAGTGGCACGAGCAGTACCACATGATAAGCACAGCTATGAATTATGCATGCGCATAACTTTCCCTCCACTTCTGCAGACGCGTCAGGACACGTGAGTGTGGCTGACGCATGCGCAGTAACTAAAATACAAGCGGCGGCCATATTAGAGGACACGGATTAAATTCATTAGAAATACACATAGGCAAGCTTCGGGAACTTTGCCTAAACAGAATAAATGTTAGTAAAACATACATTTTGTTACCTTATTACACATAAACGAGGTTCTTGACTTCGGCAAGCCGCAAAATATGCGAAGCTTTGCTTCATCAATCCCCTCTTTGATGATATTTACTATCATCACAAATTATAATGGAACCAGATGCCAACTTTCTTTCATACTTTATAAAGTTCTATTTCTTCCAGCAGCCGTTCTAACTTTTCTCTCTCAGTTTTAGCAGGGTGAGAAGTCTTCACCTTTTTGTATATCTGATCATTCACCTCCTCTAATTCAATCTCATCCACACTTCGTTTCACTCCTCTTGCATTTACCTCGTGCTTTTTGGTACGCTTGCGGTATTTACAGCATAAGAAAATGGAAAGTATAATAAGACCTATAATACCAATTGGCATCAGAATTTTGAATAATAAGCTTTTACCTATGCTAGCAAGCCAATGACCTACATTTGAGAGACCATCTACCAGTCTCTTCCAGGCACTATCAACCTCGAGTGGTTTGAGTTCCTTTGCCAAATTAGTAATGTTTTTCACATATCTTTTGATCTGTACACTTTTATCCGGAATATAAGTGCAACAATGTTGCGCCTTCAACATCCGGCAGACTCCGCCCTCTTTCGCTAATAAGGTGTCAAGAGCAAGTCGATTTTGTAAAACCATTGATCTGATCGCAACCATTTCGGTATTGACCAGCAGAAATCCATGAGCCGTTTCAGTAGACAGCACATCTACTATAGTGGACAATTTGCAAATTCTGTGAGTGTTCAGAACCACTCCCACTCCAGGTATCAGTGCACTGAAAATACTACCCATAATTTCACCTATACTTTCTCTTTTACTACGCACTAAGCCATTAGTATCTTCATTGCTTCCAGCTTTTCCATTCACATGGTATATTTTCGGGAAGACAATGCCAAAGTAGCAGCTTCCATACCAGTGATCCGGCAATTTGAAATAAGCCTTGTCCCCACAAATATAATAAATTCCAGGAAACACAGGCTCTGACCCATTTTTGAAACCCCAACCTCCAATTACCTTGTAATTATGTTCGCATTCACTGGAACCAATGAAAACATTATTATAATAGCTAGTCTTCTCGCGGTGAAGACATAGCTTGCCTTTCTTTTCAAAATCCAGCAACAGAGCAGGACCCGCTCCACCAGATGAGGTGCCTTCCATGTTCTCTGCCCACTTTGGCTTTTTCTGACTTTCGTCATTAGCCTTCTTCTGAATTTTAATTCTCCTTTTCTCTGCCATGTTCAGGAACATCTTTTCCTGCTCACGCAAAGAACAAGTCAAGTTATCTCTGTGTGCGTCTGCTATGTCAATGTTACCTATAGTCAGAAAGTAGTCTCCCATATATCTTATGGTGTCAGTTTTGGTATGTACAGGATTCAAGTTCCCACGTATAGGAAGTTCAGAAAAGATCACGTCATTGTTAGAGTAATAGTACTGTAACGGTCCTCTTTTATAGAATAAACTAGCTAAAATGCTACAGGAGATTCCATATGTCAATGGCAGATGATGGTATGTCACGCCCTCAGCCACCGAAGTAGGTAGCTTCATGCAGACATAGCAATCTTCAATTTCCATAGTCTCTACATAGTGTATTAACAAGTTTGCGAAAACATTTAAGTGTGTCCTGTTCTTCATTCCATGATAATGTAGTCCTCCCTCATCTGATGCTTCTAAGTTCTGCTTTGTTTGCCTCAAAGCTCTCTCATGTCGTGCTACACTCTGTGTTGTTAGCTCCTCATTATCGGTATTTACAACTTCAGTAGGGACAATGTTAGTATCTTTACTTACAGCAAAGGGAATGAAAATTGTTAATCCTATCCAGATAACTATCAGTACTACTACACTACATATACACACCTTGCAACACGTCTTAAAACGGCTGCAACTAGGTCTACCATTCACTGTTGAATCAGACATTTTGGCTCAGAAGGAGTCTCTCGAACCCCTCTTTTTGGCTTCACACAATTAGCTTACTTTGTGCAAATTCACGGTGGTTCGTCTTCCTCTTCAGCTGAGTACTCTAGGACGGGTTCTCCGTCGCTCACGTCAGTTATATCAAGATCTTCAAGTTCCTCCAAAACCAGTGTCCATTCAGGAGATTTGTACTTTTTGTTTTGTCTTTTTATTCGTTCACTCCTTCTTTTGGAAGAGTCTTCTTCTTGCTCTGCTATTCGAGCACTTCTTCTTGCTTCTGCACGTTTTTCTTCCACTGTCTTTATCCTTAGTCTCAATCTTTTTACAAACCTAGGCTCAAGGTTGTTTCTTTTCTTTAGTCTCTTAGTTGGTACTTGGACTTCACTTTCTTTTCTTATTCTCTTGTTCTCTTTATCTTGTGGTAATTCTTCTCCACTTTCTTCTCCTACTTCCCTTATCTGGCTAGTTCCAGGGCTAGCATAAAATTCTTCTGCCTGGTTGCTAATCTGGCCTTGTTCAGGAACATTTTGTTTTTGGCTTTCGATTGTCTCTGTTTCTGTTTCGGTTTCCTGAACCCGTTCTTTTAACCCTCTCTGATCCTGTTCAAGCACTTCGATCTCTTGATTTTCTTCTGCTCGAACTATCACTCTATTTCTAGTCTCTCCCTTATCTGCATCAGGTGTTAGCGGTGGTGTATCGAATACCTGCTCTGTCCCTGTCTGACCTTCTCCTTCCTCAGTTTTGATTTGAATCTCAAGCGGCTGAGGTTCTTCGCCTGTGCCTTGCTTTTCCTGACTAGTCCACTCTCTACCTTCACTAAGTCGTTCTCTTGTTCTGATAGGATCTTCGGTCAGATCAATCATCGGTATCCATTCTTCTGGCCATATGCTTGGCAGCTCGTCTTCAGCTACTCCTGGCTCAGTTTCCTGGACCTCTTCCACAGGCTGGTTTCTTGGCAGTTCGTAGTCAACTACTCCTGGGCCAACGTCTGCTGTTCCTGCAACCTGACTGGTGCTGGGCTGCTCGTTGTCAGTTGCTTCTGGTCTGGCTCCTTCAGGGTCCTCTGCTGGTTGCCCTTCTTCTTCAAATCCTTTGTCTGGCAATACCTTCTGGGTGTGTCCAGCGTGGATCCACTGGGGAACACCTGCGACCTTCACTGCAGTGGTTGTTACCAGGATTACTTGGCGTTTCTTTCCCCACCTTGGTGCCAGACAGCTTGATCGAGTGTGCTTCTTTATTTTGACCCAGTCTCCTGGAACCAAGCTGTGGAGAGGAGTCGTTGGATTGAGGATGCCGTCGTCTCCAATCTGGCGAGAGATAGAACGCACTTGGTCACCCAATCTTCTGCAGTATTCAAGCACTAAATCATCAGTAATACTCAACAGTTTGCTTCCTGGCACCCATGCTTGTCTCATCACTCTTCCCATAATGATTTCATGGGGACTTAGGCCTGTCTTGCGGTCAGGAACACTTCTCAGTCCCATCAGGACCAGGGGCAGGGCCTTCACCCAGGTCATGCCCGTAGCATCTGTCAGCTTTGCTAGTCTGTTTTTGATAGTTCCATTTACTTGTTCCACTATTCCAGAAGCCTCTGGGTGGTATGCACAATGGAGTTTCTGCCTTATTCCAAAGGCCTTACACAGTTCAGCCAGTATTTCATTCTGGAAATGTCCACCCTTATCTGATTCAATAATGTATGGTATTCCGAATCTAGGTATCAGTTCTTTTAGTAAACACTTCGCTACTGTCAGTGCGTCACTTTGAGGAGTAGGGTAAGCTTCTACCCATTTTGAAAATACGCAAACAATGACAAGGACATATCGTTTCCCTTCACAACGGGGCATGGTGATGAAATCAATCTGTATCCTTATAAAGGGACCCCCTGATCTCCCAATCCTGCTCAGTTCAACCATTGTCCTCTTGCCTGGGTTCATCTGTTGACATGACAGGCACCTCTGGCAGAGGGACTCTGCTACCTTCCTGAACTTTTTACTGTACCAAGTCTGTTGAAATACCAGAATCATGGCATCCCTACCAATGTGTGATCCTTCATGTATTAATCTTGCCATTGTGCCAAGCAAGTGTCGGGGTAACACAGGCATACCAGTTGGGCCCAAAATCACACCATCCACACGTCTCGGTCTACACCCATCCTCCTTCCATTTCTCTCTTTCTTGCCAAGGAGCCGATTCCTGCCACTCTCTCACTTCATCCCACGTAGGCACTTCTTCAAACACCTGAAGCTGGCAGCTGGTTCCTGGCCCCCCTCGTTTTGGATTTACAATATACCGATCTTTGGCACACCATTGGGCCACTCGATCAGCATAATCGTTTCCCAGTGATACTCTGTCCATGCTCCTTTGATGAGCAGCACATTTTACCACTGCCAGTTCTTTGGGCAACTGGATGGCCTCTAAAAGGTCATGAACAACCTTTGCATTCCGAATGGGAGTACCTGAGGAAGTCATGAATTCCCTTTGTAGCCATAATTGGCCAAAGTCATGCACAACTCCATAACAGTACTGACTGTCAGTATACACTGTTATGCGTAAGTCCTTCCCAATTTTGCAAGCCTTTATCATGGCTATCAATTCGGCTACTTGTGCAGACTTGATGTTATATAGGTAACCTGCTTCTTCAATTTTGGTGAAAGACACTACTGCATAAGCAGCACTCAAGCCTCCTAGTTCATGTCTTAGACAGGAACCATCCACAAATAGTTCTTTATCATGCTCAGGCAATGGTACTTCTTTTATGTCTGGGCGTGGCTTAGTACTGAACTCTGTCAGGTCAATACAATCATGTTCATCATCATCCCCACCTTCTATTTCCAAGGGGTCGGGGAGTAAGGTGGCAGGGTTCAGAATACCGCACCTAACAATGCTTACATTTGCTGCACCCACAAGAATCCTCTCGTATTTAGTCAGCCGACTAGGGGTGAGATACTGTGTTTTAGTTCTGGTCAATAGAATTACCACTCCATGTGAAACATACACGGTCACAGGATGTCCCATGACAATGGACTCACTCTGTTCCAAACTTGCACAGGTAGCAGCTACTGCTTTCAGACAGCCTGGTAACCCAGCAGCTACTGGGTCCAATGTGGCAGAGAAATAAGCCACAGGCCTTCTGGTCGTGCCATGTTCTTGAGTCAGGACTGACAATGCGCAATTATCGCGAGTGTCACAGAAAAGGGCAAACTCTTTGGAATAATCTGGCATTCCCAACGCAGGGGCTGTACACAGACAGTTTTTCAGTCTTGTGAAAGCCATTAGACTTTCATCGTCCCACTCTACAACATCTGGCATTCCTCTCGTGGTCATTTTTATCAAGGGCCTGGCTAAGGCTGCAAATCCCAGAATCCACTGTCTGCAGTACCCTAATACCCCCAGGAACATTCTGACATCTTTTTGAGTACGGGGCAACTGCATCTTTTGAATTATTCTCACTCTTTCTGATGTGACTTTTCTGACACCCTTTTCTATCTGGTGTCCTAGATATTTCACTGATTTCGCACAGAACTGTAGTTTGTCAGGGGCCACTTTATGCCCTTTCTCACACAGATGATTTAGGAGGGCAATGGTGTCAACTACA
The DNA here is from genome assembly GCF_964261635.1 of Lissotriton helveticus. Lineage (NCBI taxonomy): Eukaryota > Metazoa > Chordata > Amphibia > Caudata > Salamandridae > Lissotriton > Lissotriton helveticus. The sequence continues at coordinate 1,239,555,512 of NC_136069.1, read as the reverse complement.
CAGTCCCTGTGACTTTTAGACGCCAGTAGAAGGTCGTCTATGTACTGTACTAACACAGAGTTCCCAGGTAAGATCAAAGTCTCTAGACATTTTTTCAAGATCTGATTAAAGATAGAGGGGCTCTCTGTATACCCTTGAGGGACCCGGTTCCAACAATACACGTGACCCTCGAAGGCAAATGAGAAAAGAAATTTGCTGTCGGGGTGCAGGGGTATCGAAAAGAATGCATGACATAAATCAATCACAGTGAACTATTCAGCATCCCAAGGGATCTGGTACAATATCACTGCAGGGTTTGGGACAATAGGGCAGCAAGGAACTACAATTTTGTTAACCTTTCTCAGGTCCTGCACTACCCTATACTTGCCACTAGGCTTTTTGATGCCCATAATCGGTGAGTTGCATGGGCTGCTCATCACTTCCTGTATGATGTCTCCTTCTAATAATTTTTGTATTTCCAGAGTGACACCTGCTTTCACTTCAGCATTCATTCGGTAGGGCCTAGTGTTAGGATATACTGCATTGTCCTTGATGGCTATCTGTATGGGGTCCACATCTTTCATCAACCCCACATCTTTTCCAGTGAAATCCCACACCTCTGGCTTTACGGCTTCCTGGAGTTCTTGGGGCAAGTCCTGCAGGGTCAATCTTTTAATTTCTGAGTCAGGTCTAAGCAACAATAATTTATAAATGCCGTCTTCATCTGGGGTCTGTATTTCAACACCCTTTGGTGTGCAAAAGATGGTACAGTTCATTTTGCACAGCAAATCACGACCCAGTAGATTCACTGGACTGGTGTCACAGACGACAAATCTATGCATCTGTTTAAAATTTCCAATTGAAATCTCCATTGGTTCGGTAACAGGAGTACTAATCAATTGATTAGATACACCCACTACTTGGATATTTTCTCCCGAGAGGGGTAGGTTTGGAACGTCCACTGTTCTTACAGTAGAACGGGTAGCGCCAGTGTCCAACAGAAAGGTGACATCATTTCCGTCAACCTTTCCTTCAATATATGGTCCAGACTGGTCTACCGGCAAGGAAGCGCCAAGTACGCACTCCTCGTCCTCCCCTCTCAGGCCCCGTCAGTCCTGATCATTACAAAGGAAGGTATCATTCAGCAGATACTGCGAAGTTGCTGTATTTCTGTTCTCCCCGCTTTCCCAAACCTCTATCTCTTCATCTTCTGCCTGTCTTCCCCTGTATACCTGCTTGGGTGCTCGAGGCACCTGAACTGTTTTTACCTGGGGTTGAGTCTTTCTTGGTCTTTCTTTCTGCGTCTGTGGAGTTAAATCAGGAGTTTTTTCATTAACATCGACTAATTGAGGACACTCGTTTCGCCAGTGTCCAATTTCGCCGCACTGATGGCAGGGAAATTTCTTCATAGCCTCTTCCCTGCTAAATTTGGGCCGGGGCTTTCCTCCACCCCCTCCCCCAGGACCTTTGTTCTCAGCATTTTTAACCATGTTACTCAATTGTTTTTCCTGCTGTTCTGCGAGCTTCACCTGAGCCCACATCACCTTTTCCTTAAGGGCCTTTTTCTTCTCTGCCATCTCGTCCTCGCAGTACTTAGCGTACCGCAGGACCTCATCCATTTTCTTAGTATGCCAACAGATTTTATTATCTTTTATCCACTGACAAATTTCAGGTCTTAAACCATTTACAAACCTGTAAATAAAGTGCGTCATATCCTTCAGGTCGATGTTATCAATACCACTGTATGTTTTAAATACCTGCAATAACCTCTCATAGAAGGAGTGCACTGTCTCGTCCCTTTCCTGTGTTGTTCTATCTATTTTTGTCCAATCAGTTTCCTTTGCGGGCACCTTTTCTTTCAAATGCTGAATTACCTGCTCATATTTTCGCATGACATCCTTTGATGGCTCTCCAGTTTCCTTGTTTCTGGGGTACTCCTCACTCGGCCAGTCTATGTTTATTTTACACTGGGTCCATAAATCTACTGGAACCACAATGTCGAAAAACCCATCCAGGTCTTTCCACAGACATTTCTGTACCTTCACAAACCTTTCCACCTGCCTGTACCAGTCAAATGGTTTCTCTCGTAATTTTGGAAAATCGTTCGTGAAGGACACAATATCCTGCCTAGACCAGGGGACATGCACATATTTCCCTCCTGGAACTTCGCGCATGGGGCATAACTGCTCAGGTTTTTCTACCTCTCTTAAAGCAAACTCGGGAGTCACTTGTCGGGAGCGAACCTCTTCCCTCTTTTTCGCCCACCTGCTTCTCCATCTTTCCACATCTCCCCATTTCTGCAGTACCCCCATTAATTCTTTAATCTGCAACTTCTTCCCTGCCACATTCAGGTGTTCTATATCTTTGTCTGAGAAGTCTGCTCTGTACGGTTTCTGTAAGGGCTTGGATTTTGAGATATCTACCCCCATACTAACTGCTGTTTCGGTCAGTTTTTCGTGGAGCACTCTGGTGTTCCTTGTAAAGCTTTTACATATGAACGACAATTCTTCTTCAGAGTAGGTATTCAATCGATCCAACCCCACATTTCCTGCCATTAATTCTTCTATTTCGACCCTCAGCTTGTAGAGGTCTAAAGGTTTTGTTTGCGGAGTCTGCTTCTCTAATTCACGACTCCAACTCTCAATTTCATCCGGAGTTACCAGAGAGACATTCCTAGTACCTGTTGCTGTCTCTAACTTAATTTCTTTTGTATTAAAAGGGTTATGCCTCTGCTGTATTCCCTTTCCAGTCTGTTTGTTTGGCAATTCCAAAAACGCAACTTCAGACTCGCACTCACTGGACTGATCATCTATGATGATCGGTTCCTGTCTCGGGGTTGCCATGCCTGGGGTCATAACTGGAGTAATCGGATTTCCCTGACCATTTCCGTATAACGGGACCACCGGTCCAATAGTTACTGGAATAGTCAATGCCTCAGGACTGGTATTTAACTGGGAAATTTTCTGAATTATTTCTGTTCTTTGTCTAGCTAGAGCCTCTTGCTCCTTTTCCACTAGTACCCTTCTTAAAGTTGTGTCATGTAATATCTGTGGGGTCAACGGAGGAGTAAAACTCGGGGCAGTAGGATGCGTTTCACTTGGTCCTCCCCCATAATTTGGTTTCGGGAATAAAGTTCCAGTATTAAAGGACCTGCGCTCTTCCCCATATGGAGGTTGAACAAAAGGCAGTCCTGAATTCGATGGTTTCTCTTCGCTTTCATACAAGGGTCTGGGAAAAAAGATTTTCGTACGTGAATATTTTTCTTCCTGGCTTGCGGGCACTTTGGGATATATATCCCTTGTTTCCGTCGGTTCGGGTTTTTCAGGATAGGGCAATACTTGACCACCCCCTCCCAGTCCCAGGGACCTGTCTTCTTCCTTTAGGAAGTGGCGTCGGGGAACATCTCCTACACTGGAAGGTCGGGTTCCCTCATTGTAAGGTGGCGGACTTCTGGTACAGATGTCATCTATTAGTTCATCATCTGAATCCCCCAGGGCCCCCCAATGCTTACATTTTTCAGTACTTTTCTCACCCGCTCCAATGTTATGACATGCCGGCATCATGGGAAACAGACCCTCAACAATCATGCTCTGTCTCCACTGTTTCATCCTTTTATCCCTGGACTCCTGTTTCTGCCTGGGGTACCACTTGGTCAAACCCTTGTCCATTCGGGGTCTTTCTCTTTCAAAAGCCTCAATCTCCCATTCCTCTAATGCCTCATACTGCGTTAGTCTCGGTCTGGGATGCAGTTCATTCATTCGGGTTCTTAAATTAAATAAGATCCTACCATTGAAAGTACCATCTAACGGAAAAGCCAATACTCCGTCATCTTTTGTGTACTTCACCCAATTCTCCAACCACACACAGGTATTGTACCCTCGGTCAAACATCATGAATGAGGCGGGAGTATTGGGTGCTGGGACAAGAACACCTTCCCTAGATTTAATCGGTTTGTCCGTTTTAAAATAATTTTTCACCTTACTTACAAGGGACATTTTTCTCTTGGTTCCGTACATAATATCGTATCTATTAGTCTTCCACTGATCCCTTTCAAACCCTAGGTGCCTTGGATCAGGTCGAGTTCCTGTAGTCTGCGAGTGCCACATACGACTTCTGCGCTAACTTTGTTTACAAACTACCTCCAATCAGAACGCGCTTCAGAAATTCGTGCAACCAATGGGTGCGCGACACTAAATAAGCTCCTCCAATGGGTGCGCGGCCCCTTCGTGGGACAATTCCCACGCTCCGGCGCTCACCCCTCCTTTACAATTCCAGCTCCGCTACCCGCCCGCTGCTTCTACCAATCCCAGCGCGGCACAGAGTGACGTCAGAGGCGCTTCGCGACTGACTCCCTCCCTTCACAAGGTAACGGAAACTTTCTTTCTTTTAAAGTGCTCAGTGCTTGGTTAATTTACAACAAATACACATTCGCCACAGTGCTCAAGTGTCTAGACAGAGAAAGAATTGTTTTACTGCAAGTAAACTACTTCCATTTACTTTTCACTCGCTGCGGGCAGATCTCTTCTGCCTACCCTTCACTCTAGCATCGGTGAACCTGTTATTCCCCTAAACTCATCCACTTCTTTCCGGGATATATTCCGAGTTTAAGGTTTCTCAGCGGACCCCTCTGCTTTCACGCTAGCTCCGAGGAACCTGCTACTCTTCCGATGTGACCCTTACTAGGTTACGCCACTATGGGAATTTTGCCAATGAACCCCGTTACTGTCATTTATTCACACATGTATTCAGAAAACCCTAGTTAGTGCTTCCCGGTTATCCTAACCTGCACCTAACTTTCCTCGAACCTGTGACCTCAGGACAATGGATTCTATTCACCACTTGCCCTTTCAATTCCCCGGGGAGTTTGGACAACATACAACTAAACGATTGACAATTGCATGGATTAGTACATATAACAATATAAGAACAAGAATAATGGCAATACAGTAATTCATGAATTTCAGCAGCGTATTCACAAGAGAGTGATCAGTTCCCTCAGAACAGCCGCTCTTATAGCAGCATTAATATAATAGCAGCTTCCGACTTAACTAGTCCAACTAATCCCTGCCTTACTCTCAACTAGTCCCTAACCATCCTCTAGCTACCAGAAAACTGATTGAGCGCGCGAGGCCACCCGACCAATAGTTTTCGCCGTTTCCGGCTTCAGGGCCCATATACTTTTCAAATCACCATATACATCGATCAGGTGACTTCACGAGCTCTACCAAGTTGGTGTGTGTGTGTTCCCTGCTACCAATTTTCGGTGCACCCGACTTACCATCCACCGATGCGGGTGCCTAATGACCACAATGAATCAGGGAGCTAGCTGTAAGGAAAGGCAGCAAAATACAAACCCAACCAATAACATTCAAATACTGTTTAAAATGACCACGGACAACTGGAAGTTATAAAATGTTTATCTAAAGTTCATTATTTTCTTGCATGAGGTACAATAAAACAAGGCAATCAATAACCAAGATAACGTAAATCACATAGGCATAAAGAAATAATGACAGAGTAATCATCAAAGTACTAATAAAATATAACGAGAAAAGATACTATGCAAGTCAGTATTATCTAAACAGGGATAGCCTAAGTGTGAGTGACTATAGGAGAGCTTATAATGAATAACACGCTTCACTTAAGGTGAAGGGCCTTTGAACAATCTAGGCAACGAAGTTCTAGACCATATCAGGAAATGACACACTGCTATGCAAAATATAATTTCTAACAAATGAGAAGACATAGGAATAAACTTATGGAAAATATAAATGACTTTCAATAGTTGCAGAAAGGCATGGAAAATATCACATATGCAATGTTGAACTTTATTAAAGCAAAAGTTAGAAATTCAGAAGGTGCAAGAATTTCAAGAGGTTCAGAGCAATATTTACCTAGAAAGGTGTGGAAACCAAACCCTGGCCACGGGTCGGTTAAGGACAGGAAACCCTCAAGGAAGGATACCCCTCAAGGACGGCAGGTGCAGAATGGACACCCAGGATAGGACAGGATACCCTCGGAATAGGAATCAGGACAGGACCCTCAGGACAGGACAGCAAACCCTCAGGACAGGACCCTCTTCAGGACAGGACCGGAACCCACAGTTCGGAAGCAACGCCTGCGCTCCACCCGCTCTGCAGCTATCGATCAAGACCCCGATTGGGTCAGCGAACTCCCAGCTAAGTGCTTTGCCAGCACTTTAAGGTTCAGTAGAACCTTAGCCTATGGTCAAATTCGGACAGAGTGCTCCGCAGCGCTCTGTATCTTCAGTCACCTATTGAGTGAGTTGGGTCAGTGACAGGTCAGCTAAACCAGACAAGTCGGACGGTTCACTAGGTGAACCCAGGGTAGATATACAGTTTGGGGACAGTGTACCACCCCCCAATGTTGCAAAGTGTCAAAATCCCTCAATTTGGATTGGTCCTAAGGTAGGATTTGGGTAACACACCAATCAGAACACACGATTTGAAGCCTTCATTAACATATTTGGGTACCGCCTAGCAGGTTTGGGGTTCTCATGAGAACTGTGCAGAAAATTAACATTGTAACACATGAGGAGCAACATTCGCCGTTCTCGTAGCGCAGAGGTGGCTTTCCCAGGCGCATCTTGACTGTGGCTGCCAGCTGGCTGAGTTCCACTGTCCAAAGTGGCCACCTTTCAATGCTCCCTGGTCATGCGCAGAAGAGACCGTCAATATGGCTCCCAATCAGTTTGGACCCCCATTCCCCGCGGTACATGAAAAGTAAGCGAAAACAAGTTAATACATAATAATGTCATTATGAAAACACATCACAGGGTTTGTACTTTTAACTCATCATCAAGAAATAAACTTATTGCATCTAAATGTTAGCTACATTGATACGGGCACAAGAGCAGTGGCACGAGCAGTACCACATGATAAGCACAGCTATGAATTACGCATGCGCATAACTTTCCCTCCACTTCTGCAGACGCGTCAGGACACGTGAGTGTGGCTGACGCATGCGCAGTAACTAAAATACAAGCGGCGGCCATATTAGAGGACACGGATTAAATTCATTAGAAATACACATAGGCAAGCTTCGGGAACTTTGCCTAAACAGAATAAATGTTAGTAAAACATACATTTTGTTACCTTATTACACATAAACGAGGTTCTTGACTTCGGCAAGCCGCAAAATATGCGAAGCTTTGCTTCATCAAAACCACCCTGGTGTTTCGCACCCTGTGCACTACTGCTTCCTAGTATAACTTTCTACAGTGCCTCTGGATAACAGTCTATGCTGAATCATGTAGGTATTTGTAATGAGCTTTGGGCATCCAGCTGCCTCAAGAAGCAAATGTAATAAAGGATTAGTATCTGGCTCATGTGGGCACAATTTCAAACATTATGGAAATGCTCCATGCACTGCTTCCAGGGATCTGAGTGTGGCATCTTGAAATGGTATTCAATATTTTCCTTATGTCTCTCTCACACTTGAATTATTCTTAATGTGGAAGAGGTGTGGCGCCGCGGCCAGGGCGACTGACGCTGGAATCTGGGGATCAGGGTTCGATCCCCGGCTCCGGCGGCAGGTTAGACCAGCACCATGTGACTCTGGGCAATAGCTTGCTTAATCTTCCCGACGGCGCCTAGAGACCCTAACGGGTGATTGTGCGCTATACAAATGTGGATTATTATTATTATTAACCACTGGCAATTGCTCTGGGCTACATTTCCTGTCACTGCACAGCCTGCCTGTCATCACAGACCTGGACCCACCCTATGTAAAACCATTTTGACTCTCCTCCCAAAGGTTCTTTTGAATAGGAACACAATGAACACCAGATATTGTTCAGGTATTGTTTGACCTCGACGGTGAGGTTGAACCCTTTTAGAACAGAGATCTAAGGGATCCACATCTGGACATAACAATTTCAAAATGTAAGCAGACTCACTGGAAAGAAAATGACTGGTATATCTAAATGCTTGAATCAATCTTGATCACTCGGCTATTGGTTGTTTGGTTACAGTGCAATTGCAGAACCCTGGCAATCACCTTATTACCATCAACAAATCGCAAAAGACGGCAATGCTCTCAGATTAAAGATAATAGGATGCTGGTAATCCAAATTGCTTGATAAACCAAAGCTACAAACCAGGTGAAGGCCTCTAACAAAACTCTGGGTGCATATCAAAGGACATCAGACCCTTGTCTTTACTTTTTGCTTTCTGTAAGGCACTGTTTGTGTTTTTGTTCAATAATCTGATATAAACCATTAGATTGATCTCATTGTTCATTTTATTGTCCATTGCTTGAATGATACTCTATTCATTTTTTTGATGTTACAGTGTCCCAATACCATGTGACCACCTGTGCTCTACAGTTTGCTTCATAAGCAGAAGAAATGTACAGAAAAACCTTCAAGAATATCTTTAGCATACCCGTTTTGGTTTATGTTTATGAATTTGGCACTGACCTTCAGAAGACACACTTTTTTGGTTTTGACCTCCGTGACCAAACAAGAAAAGTAAATAAAATACCCGGATTTGGCTCTGCTGTTGCTTAAATCTCCAGCCAAATTTGACTCTGCTGTGGTGATACCAGTAAAACAAATGCTCAGCCAAATCTATACCTCCAGACCAAGGGGATAGGAAGTTGAATGCATCCCTACCACAGCATTCACTGCAACCTTGGCTGAAGTTTCATCAGCCATTGTCAGTAGCCACAAATTAGATATGTGGAACAGAATGAACGTGATCCCGCCCCTCCTTCATTAAGGAGAAGAGTAAGACGAGAACGATTAAGTTCAAACAGTGGAAACTCCCTAATGGGATCTTGTTTACTGGTTTCTCTTGCCAGGATGCCCTTGGTGTATTTTCGTAGAAGGCTGGGGATCTGTTGGCTTTGGATGTGTCATAGGATTTTTTCATCTACCAAACAAGTGCCTTTCAAACTAGGCATTACTGGAGCTCAGAATCAACATAATCTTCAATTGTATTTGATTTTCTCCCAGAGCTCAGTATGGACACTGTTTGGCTTTGGTCCTTGTAAAAAGGAGCTATACAATACCAGAGAACAATGGATGCTCCTAGGGTAAGTTGCAGAATCTGCGCTTGAGAAATATTTGCATCTAATTGTGTTATGATTTTTTATGTGTCCATAGTTTCATATTGGTGTTTATTGATTCAAGCCCCCCACCCCCCCCCCCAAAAAACTGTTTATGTTTGTGGGTTAAGTTTGCTCTGTGTAATGAAAAATATTCAAATGTCGGTGTTTTTCTAAATAAGAGAATCTCATACCCAAAAACTTTTTTTGATAAAAATGAGTAAATAAATAGTGATCATGATAATTGAGTATCAGTATTGGCACTTGTGATGTTTTAATAGTTTAAATAGGGCCTATCCTTGCTGATTAAGGGCCTAACCCTGTAAGTTTATACAATAGGATGGTGGAAGGCAGTGCACTGGGCCACTATCTTAATGAATTGGAGGGTTAAACATTAATATCATGGTTCCCTCTTACCACTGTGGTCTACTGCTACTTCAGATCTGTGCCTCCCTTTTGGACTGTCTGCTGCACCACCTCTGTGTGGATGTTTCTGCAGCCCTGGTAATGAGAGAGAAGATTCTCGCAATACTTGTGATAGGGTTTGAGGGATGGGATGGAACTTTTTCATGTCTGCTGTGATTCATTGGGCATGTTCTTTTGGGAGGTATGAGATGAAGGGATTCCAGATTTTATGAGCTGTAGTCCAGTCCTTTCCATGGAATTCTGTATATCATGTACAGAAGCCATTTTCACCAGGTCCTTCGGATCATCTGGACCGAACACTAAGTTAAACAGGCAGGTTGGTAAGAGTTCCTCCGTGAGGCATCGTGGGAGAGGGGGATGGGGTGCAAACCTCTCAGGACTCCTTTCTGGCCCTGTTAAGAAGTACCCGCTACACTATTCATGTCCCTTTTGTTTATATCAGCCCTTCAACCACCCACCTTTCTGGACACAATAAATGAGACCATGCTATAGAACAGCTACCAGTCACCTCTTCCGAACAGGTTGGTCTTGCATGTCAGGTTTCCTTGTTTCAAATGCACCATGGACAAAAGGAGTGTGTAATATTCTTGAGGTAAGAACAACCAGGTTGAGAAAGGTGAAACTATTTGTTTATTCATCAGTAAGGAAGATCCCATCCAACAGGAACAGCAGCTGGCATCAACTGGCACAATTTGCCTCCAGCTGTCCAAAGTTACAAGGATCCAATAAACATGGAAGTACTAACAACATACCAAACTTAGTAGTACTACCAGAGTTCCACACACCTCCCTTCCTTCATAAAACTATTTATAATAAACATGCAAGCTGAAGAAGCAAGTCCACCCTACAAAACCTAAGAAGAAAAGTGCTAAGACCAAAACCCGGCCTAAGCATAATCCTTAAGATAAGCAGGACGTCTTGCAATCCTGCTGGACCGTCTGGTGTTATCCATGCCACTCTGCTTCCCATAAATCTCAGATCTAATAGAGTCAGGGGAAGTTGAATAATTTCTTGAGCTTGCACAAGAGTCACTCGCAGACTTTCTTTTAAAAATAGCAACCCTGTTGAGATTCCAAATTCGATGTTATTGCGTTCTTACAGCATTGCAAAAAACGTTACTAGCAAAGGTTTCAAAAACTTAGATGGATTTCTAGACAGACCAGGACGTTTTACCATTACCCAATCTCTCTCTTTAACCTCTGTTTTCTTTACTACTTTTCTTTCATCCATTTTTTTTTTCCTGTCAGCAGCTTTTGATTCTGAACTGTTTTGCACCCTAAATTCACTACAACCCTTTCCCCTAGATACCTCATTCTTGTTCACCCAAGAAGGCTCAAGGCAAGTATTCGGTATCCTACCACTGAATAATTGAAAGGGAGTTTTCGCAGTTGTGCTTTGAGGCTTGTGAGGAAGAGAGGCACGGAGCAACCAGAAAGTGTCCAAAGGAGTGTGGCGATTCCCTCGACCAGAAAAGGTGAGCGGTCTAGCATCGTCTGGGGAACACGAGGACGACCTCCCGATGTCATCGGGAGGGTACGACGCAAAATGCGGTGAGACGGAGCCAGACGAGGAGAGAGTAGTATCTGAGACGGAAGGAGGAGATCGGAGGAGCAAGCAGGACGAAGCGGAGAAGGAAGAAGCGGAGAAGGAAGACTCAGACGACGATGAGGAGAGGGCGGAGACCCAGGAGAGAGCACTGTATACTGCGACCAATCCAGGCTGCTCTTGAGGAGAGAGAACGCCCCGGGTCCCTACACCACTGTCCTGGACACGGGCCGTGGTACAAGGCGAGTACCCTTAGGAGGGTCATTTTGGTGGGGGTGGTGGGGAGGCACGGGGAATTAGGTCACGCATGTGTTTTGTTGCTTTGTTTTATCTACACCACGCCAGCTTTTCCCTCACAACCCTCCCTCACTGCCCGCTTTGTTTTGGTGACGGTAGCACACAACACAATGAGAGACCTATAGCTTGGCAGTAACTCCTGGATTGTATCTATTTCTTTTTCCCCTTTTGCTACACAACTGGACCTGTGGGAGAGGTCAGGAGAATCCAGAAACCAATGTTCTCGAGGGACTGAAGAGAAGACCAAGAAGAACAAGGATCAGCCCGCTATGTGACACCATCCCTGTTGCGAAGACCCTTGCATTTTCTTTATTTTTGTTTTGGCTTAACTGTTATTGCCTGAGAGTCACCCCAAAGAAAGAAAGCCAAGAAAGAAATAAACTCCTTTTTGCAAAACTCACTTGGTTTGTTCCGTGGTCCATTTGTCACATCCCTACAAAGTGGTATCAGAAGTGGGATCCCTGACCATCGTGTTCAATCATGACACAACTTGTGCCTATAGAGGGCATAATAGCCCAACTGGCTGAAGGACAGCATCACTTGCAATTAGTGTTAGAACAACAAACACAAACAGCACAAAGGGACTGGAAAGCCCTTCAGGAAGCATTAAAAGAGCAGGCCAGCCTGCTTACAAACAACCAGCAGGTCCAGGACACTGCAATCCTGCGGCTTACCGACGCCATTGTAGGCACAAGGGTGAGACCTAATTTACCAGGATCCGTCCTCCAAAAGAATCAGAACTGGCATGACCTGGACTATTTCTTTATCAATTTTGAGAGAGTGGCAACCACCGCAGCATGGCCTCAAGAGAGGTGGGGCCAATACATAGCCCCCTCTTGTCCGGAGAACTTCAGGCCGCATACCAGGCGGCCAACCCAGCCGGTACCATGGCATATGAGGATGTGAAGAAGGCCATCCTGGAACGCCTGGGTTGCGACCAGGAATATGACGGAGCAAGGTTCAGAAAAGAATAATGGACCTCGGGAGACAATCCACGCGCCCTCTATTATAGGATACGGGACATGGGTAACAGATGGTTGACACCCCATACTTCCATCACGGAGGAACTCCCTGACAAAATATACTTGGAGCAGTTCCTGGATGCCTTACCTCCCAATACTAGATCTTGGGTTAAGCAACACCCCAATATTACCCCCACCACCACGGTAAAATTGTCCTGCGCCTTTCACTGGTCACCTAATTTCAAGGCTACTATACTCAGGCGCCCTTTGAACCCTTCACGTAGCATAGGCCGACCAGAACCCAGAGCCCCAATAGGTCCACGGATGCCCCCTAAACCCACCTTCTCTACCCCTAAATCCACCTTCCCTACCCCTGCACCCAGCGGCCAAAGCTACCAATGTTATCATTGTGCAAATGGAGGCACATTGCCCGACAATGCAGTCATCGAGTTCCTACCAGTGAGCCCATTGAGATAGGTTACTCCAGAGGGCAGATATATGTGACAGGAAAAGGGCACCAATGATATAAGAAGGAGATCCTCCTAAACGGAAAAAGACAACAGGCTCTCTAAGATACCGGTTGCCATGTTACAGTGGTAGACAGGTCATTAATACCCCACCCACAGATGAGGGAAAAGGAACATGTGAGTGTCACATGTGAACACGGGGATACAAAAACGTACCCAGTGGCCAAGGTCCTGTTGGATGTAGAAAACGATCCCCACTTATGGAAAGTGGGGGTCATCCCATCCCTCCCTGAGGCGGTAATTATCGGAACTGATCATCCTAACTTCAGGCAGTACCTAGATGAGACTAAGGAGGCCCCTATCAGTAGGTTACAGGATTCGCCCTTCAGTGGCAGTGATATAGAGACCCCACAGAGCAGAGAAAGGAAAAGCAGACGAAGACGAAGGGAGAAATGGAACTTTGCATGCTTGCACCACCCCTATCCTGCATTCCCCCTTTTTCTCACAGATGCAGCTGAAATGACCCCAGGTAGTTTCCATACGGCTCAGCTGGAAGACAACACGCCTTCAGATGCCTGGGAGCAAGTCCAGGACCAAGAGCTGGAGCTGGTAGGACCCTACTTTATAGTAAAGAAGGGGCTGTTATATAGGGTTGTGAAAGGGGAGACACACACCACCACACAGCTGCTAGTTCCCCTTTCCTTTTGTGAGCATGTCCTACACCTGGCACACAACCAAGTCAGAGGGGTCATTATGGCAAAGAAAACACCTTGAAATACCTATTAGAGAAGTTCTATTGGCCAGGGGTTTATAGAGACGTGGCTAAATATTGTGCCGCATGTATAAGGTGTCAGTATGGGAACCCTGGAGGAATAAAGAAGACCTCTCTATATCCCTTGCCCATCATCGATATACCCTTTAAGCGGTTGGGTATGGACTTAGTTGGACCCCTGCCCCTTTGGCCAGAGGACATCCTATTTTGCGCGAAGCTTGATTTGTACAAGTAAGGCCTGCCCTCATACACTTACAAATGCTTAGTTCTGTCCAGGTCATCTACAGCGTAGCCAGCTTTTCGGTGGCCGCGGCCCGGGTAAACAAAAGAAGACTCCTTCATATGTAATTATCTAGCGGGGTCAAAAGGGGTACATGGTTTTAAATTGAAACACCTAATGATGCACTTTATACTGGATTCAATTGTCGTCGGATAAGGGCCTTTTTATATTGTATATGATGTATTTAATGTATTTCAGACAGTGTATACATGAATTGCAATAATTGAATGATTATTTTATCTCTTTTTACATACTTTTAATTGTGTGGAGGATCATTTTGTTTGTACCGACTTTTATGATTTTAATTAATCGAAATAAAGAACTTTTGACTGACTGATTGACTGAGTAATGCCGGGACATTCCCATATGGTATGATAGAAGGAACCCCTCAAGCAGAGCGGAGTATTCGCCCTCCCTATTTTATGTAGTGTGTGTCTTGTGTAGTATGTCCTGTGTAGTAGTTTAAGTTGCACAAGCTTTAGTCTGGAGGAGGTCACCACCTCCTGCGGGGACGCCAGTGCCTCCTGCCACTCCTGCTCATCCATTTCCCTTTGAGGGTAGCCGTGTGATATTTCTGGTTGTTAACCAACTTGCGATATGTTAGTGATATAGCCTTTTTGGCTAGGTGGTCCATCAGTAAACGATCCTCAAGTGCAGAGTACTCGGGTAAATCAGTCCCCTTAGGTATGGCCTTCGTTAGTGCGTGCTGTATTTGCATAAACCGGACCTGTTCTGTACTTGCCATCCGGTATGTTGCCAGCAACTGAACGAACGGGACCACCCTGCCCTGCTTCCATAGGTCACCAACCCTGGAGATGCCTATGAGGTCCCATCTCACAAAACCTTTACTCATTCGCAGCTTGCCGATCCTGGGGGAGACCCACAGCGGCATATGTTGAGTTATCAGTCTCCCATCCCAGCACTCGTTGCGCCGTGTACCATATCCGTACGGTGTGTGACGTTGGGCCAAATAGTTTGGTTTTTATGGATTTATCTATAGGGCGCTAAGAATTCCATACATACCCAGAATATGCCTGTCCATGCGCAAAGCTGGTTCGTCCTGCAGGTCGTTTAACCATTGATTAAATATGAAGAGCTGAGAGGCCCAATAATATAAAATGTTGGGCAGGGTGATTCCGACATCATACCAGCTCTGCACAAGCTTGCTCAGAGCTATTTATTTATTTATTTATAAAGTTTTATATAGCATGCGATGTGGCTTACCTTCCCACAGGAGGTGGCCCACCTCTGCCTCAATGGACTTAAAATAGTTCGGAACAGGTATGGGTGTGTTTTGCAATGCGTATAAAAACCGAGGG